>NC_082721.1:53795830-54430042 GCF_030144855.1 Hypanus sabinus | reverse complement strand
CAGCTTGCATTGGTGTATTCCATGGCACTGAGCACTCTACATGCAATATCTACACTGTTCCAAATCACCCTGAGTAGTTATGTGCACAACCTTACCACGAAATGCATTGAATAGCAAGTAAAGCATTGAACACAATGGAGTGTCAATTAAAATTTCGCTGAAAACTAGTATGTGCTAACATGATGTAAACCATATTATTATGCTCACCATATGATTTAGAATAGTCTGCAAACAATTTTATGAGTGTGCTACCTAAGCTCCAGAATTTACTTTCAGTAACAACACATTCTCTACATAGTGGAACATTAGAGTTTGCAGTACTAAAGCAAGTCCATGGCTGTTCCATTCCAAATGGTACCAGGTAGATTCCTATATTCAGCTTGCATTCTGTACTCCATGGCACTGAGCACTCTACATGCAATATCTACACAGTTCCAAATCACACTGAGTAGTTATGTACACAACTTTACCACGAAATGCATTGAATAGAAAGTAAAGCATTGAACAAAATGGAGTGTCAAGTACAATTTCACTGGAAACTAGTATGTGCTAACATGATGTAAACCTTATTATTATACTCACCATATGATTTAGAATCGTCTGCAGCCAATTTTATGTGTGTGCTACCTAAGCTCCAGAATTTACTTTCAGTAACAACACATTCTCTACATAGTGGAACATTAGAGTTTTTGGTACTAAAGCAAGTCAATGGCCGTTCCATTCCAAATGGTACCAGGTAGGTTCCTCAATTCAGCTGGCATTGGTATATTCCATGGCACTGAGCACTCTACATGCAATATCTGCGCAGTTCCAAATCACACTGAGTAGTTATGTACACAAATTTACCACGAAATGCATTGAATAGAAAGTAAAGCATTGAACACAATGGAGTGTCAAGTACAATTTCGCTGAAAACTAGTATGTGCTAACATGATTTAAACCTTATTATTATACTCACCATATGATTCAGAATCGTCTGCAACCAATCTTATGTGTGTGCTTCCTAATCTCCAGAATTTACTTTCAGTAACAACACATTCTCTACAGGGTGGGACATTAGAGTTTGCAGTACTAAAGCAAGTCAATGGCTGTTCCATTCCAAATGGTACCAGGTAGGTTCCTATATTCAGCTTGCATTGGTGTATTCCATGGCACTGAGCACTCTACATGCAATATCTACACTGTTCCAAATCACCCTGAGTAGTTATGTGCACAACCTTACCACGAAATGCATTGAATAGAAAGTAAAGCATTGAACACAATGGAGTGTCAATTAAAATTTCGCTGAAAACTAGTATGTGCTAACATGATGTAAACCTTATTATTATGCTCACCATATGATTTAGAATAGTCTGCAAACAATTTTATGAGTGTGCTACCTAAGCTCCAGAATTTACTTTCAGTAACAACACATTCTCTACATAGTGGAACATTAGAGTTTGCAGTACTAAAGCAAGTCCATGGCTGTTCCATTCCAAATGGTACCAGGTAGATTCCTATATTCAGCTTGCATTCTGTACTCCATGGCACTGAGCACTCTACATGCAATATCTACACAGTTCCAAATCACACTGAGTAGTTATGTACACAACTTTACCACGAAATGCATTGAATAGAAAGTAAAGCATTGAACAAAATGGAGTGTCAAGTACAATTTCGCTGGAAACTAGTATGTGCTAACATGATGTAAACCTTAATATTATACTCACCATATGATTTAGAATCGTCTGCAGCCAATTTTATGTGTGTGCTACCTAAGCTCCAGAATTTACTTTCAGTAACAACACATTCTCTACATAGTGGAACATTAGAGTTTTTGGTACTAAAGCAAGTCAATGGCTGTTCCATTCCAAATGGTACCAGGTAGGTTCCTATATTCAGCTTGCATTGGTGTACTCCATGGCACTGAGCACTCTACATGCAATATCTACACAGTTCCAATTCACATGGAGTAGTTATGTACACAACCTTACCACGAAATGCATTGAATAGAAAGTAAAGCTTTGAACACAATGGAGTGTCAAGTACAATTTTGGTGAAAACAAGTATCTTCTAACATGATGTAAACCTTATTATTATACTCACCATATGATTTAGAATAGTCTGCAAACAATTTTATGAGTGTGCTACCTAAGCACCAGAATTTGCTTTCAGAAACAACGCCTTCTCTACATAGTGGAACATTAGAGTTTGCAGTACTAAAGCAAGTCAATGGCTGTTCCATTCCAAATGGTACCAGGTAGGTTCCTATATTCAGCTTCCATTGGTGTATTCCATGGCACTGAGCACTCTACATGCAATATGTACACAGTTCCAAATCACATGGAGTAGTTAGGTACAGAACCTTACCACGAAATGCATTGAATAGAAAGTAATGCATTGAACACAATGGAGTGTCAAGTACAATTTTGGTGAAAACAAGTATGTGCTAACATGATGTAAACCTGATTATTATACTCACCATATGATTTAGAATTGTCTGCATACAATCTTATGAGTGTGTCTACCTAAGCTCCAGAATTTACTTTCAGTAACAACTCATTTTCTACATAGTGCAACTTTAGAGTTTGCAGTGGTAAAGCAAGTCAATGGCTGTTCCATTCCAAATGGTACCATGTAGGTTCCTATATTCAGCTTGCATTGGTGAACTCCATGGCACTGAGCACTCTACATGCAATATGTACACAGTTCCAAATCACATGGAGTAGTTAGGTACACAACCTTACCACGAAATGCATTGAATAGAAAGTAATGCATTGAACACAATGGAGTGTCAAGTACAATTTTGGTGAAAACAAGTATGTGCTAACATGATGTAAACCTTATTATTATACTCACCATATGATTTAGAATTGTCTGCAACCAATTATATGAGTTTGCTACCTAAGCTCCAGAATTTACTTTCAGGAACAACACATTTTCTACATAGTGCAACATTAGAGTTTGCAGTGCTAAAGCAAGTCAATGGCTGTTCCATTCCAAATGGTACCAGGTAGGTTCCTCAATTCAGCTGGCATTGGTATATTCCATGGCACTGAGCACTCTACATGCAATATCTGCGCAGTTCCAAATCACACTGAGTAGTTATGTACACAAATTTACCACGAAATGCATTGAATAGAAAGTAAAGCATTGAACACAATGGAGTGTCAAGTACAATTTCGCTGAAAACTAGTATGTGCTAACATGATTTAAACCTTATTATTATACTCACCATATGATTCAGAATCGTCTGCAACCAATCTTATGTGTGTGCTTCCTAATCTCCAGAATTTACTTTCAGTAACAACATATTCTCTACAGGGTGGGACATTAGAGTTTGCAGTACTAAAGCAAGTCAATGGCTGTTCCATTCCAAATGGTACCAGGTAGGTTCCTATATTCAGCTTGCATTGGTGTATTCCATGGCACTGAGCACTCTACATGCAATATCTACACTGTTCCAAATCACCCTGAGTAGTTATGTGCACAACCTTACCACGAAATGCATTGAATAGAAAGTAAAGCATTGAACACAATGGAGTGTCAATTAAAATTTCGCTGAAAACTAGTATGTGCTAACATGATGTAAACCTTATTATTATGCTCACCATATGATTTAGAATAGTCTGCAAACAATTTTATGAGTGTGCTACCTAAGCTCCAGAATTTACTTTCAGTAACAACACATTCTCTACATAGTGGAACATTAGAGTTTGCAGTACTAAAGCAAGTCCATGGCTGTTCCATTCCAAATGGTACCAGGTAGATTCCTATATTCAGCTTGCATTCTGTACTCCATGGCACTGAGCACTCTACATGCAATATCTACACAGTTCCAAATCACACTGAGTAGTTATGTACACAACTTTACCACGAAATGCATTGAATAGAAAGTAAAGCATTGAACAAAATGGAGTGTCAAGTACAATTTCACTGGAAACTAGTTTGTGCTAACATGATGTAAACCTTATTATTATACTCACCATATGATTTAGAATCGTCTGCAGCCAATTTTATGTGTGTGCTACCTAAGCTCCAGAATTTACTTTCAGTAACAACACATTCTCTACATAGTGGAACATTAGAGTTTTTGGTACTAAAGCAAGTCAATGGCTGTTCCATTCCAAATGGTACCAGGTAGGTTCCTCAATTCAGCTGGCATTGGTATATTCCATGGCACTGAGCACTCTACATGCAATATCTGCGCAGTTCCAAATCACACTGAGTAGTTATGTACACAAATTTACCACGAAATGCATTGAATAGAAAGTAAAGCATTGAACACAATGGAGTGTCAAGTACAATTTCGCTGAAAACTAGTATGTGCTAACATGATTTAAACCTTATTATTATACTGACCATATGATTCAGAATCGTCTGCAACCAATTTTATGTGTGTGCTTCCTAATGTCCTGAATTTACTTTCAGTAACAACACATTCTCTACATGGTGGGACATTAGAGTTTGCAGTACTAAAGCAAGTCAATGGCTGTTCCATTCCAAATGGTACCAGGTAGGTTCCTATATTCAGCTTGCATTGGTGTATTCCATGGCACTGAGCATTCTACATGCAATATCTACACTGATCCAAATCACCCTGAGTAGTTATGTACACAACCTTACCAGAAAATGCATTGAATAGAAAGTAAAGCATTCAACACAATGGAGTGCCAAGTACAATTTTGCTAAAAACAGGTATTTGCTAACATGATGTAAACCTTATTATTAAGCTCACCATATGATTTAGAATAGTCTGCAACCAATTTTATGTGTGTGCTAACTAAGCTCCAGAATTTACTTTCAGTAACAACACATTCTCTACATAGTGGAACATTAGAGTTTGCAGTACTAAAGCAAGTCCATGGCTGTTCCATTCCAAATGGTACCAGGTAGATTCCTATATTCAGCTTGCATTCTGTACTCCATGGCACTGAGCACTCTACATGCAATATCTACACAGTTCCAAATCACACTGAGTAGTTATGTACACAACTTTACCACGAAATGCATTGAATAGAAAGTAAAGCATTGAACAAAATGGAGTGTCAAGTACAATTTCGCTGGAAACTAGTATGTGCTAACATGATGTAAACCTTATTATTATACTCACTATATGATTTAGAATAGTCTGCAAACAATTATATGAGTGTGCTACCTAAGCTCCAGAATTTACTTTCAGTAACAACACATTTTCTACATAGTGCAACATCAGAGTTTGCACTACTAAAGCAAGTCAATGGCTGTTCCATTTCAAATGGTACCAGGTAGGTTCCTCAATTCAGCTTGCATTGGTGTATTCCATGGCACTGAGCACTCTACATGCAATATCTGTGCAGTTTCAAATCACACTGAGTAGTTATGTGCACAACCTTACCACGAAATGCATTGAATAGAAAGTAAAGCATTGAACACAATGGAGTGTCAATTAAAATTTCGCTGAAAACTAGTATGTGCTAACATGATGTAAACCTTATTATTATACTCACCATATGATTTAGAATCGTCTGCAAACAATTTTATGTGTGTGCTACCTAAGCTCCAGAATTTACTTTCAGTAACAACACATTTTCTACATGGTGGAACATTAGACTTTGCAGTACTAAAGCAAGTCCATGGCTGTTCCATTCCAAATGGTACCAGGTAGATTCCTATATTCAGCTTGCATTCTGTACTCCATGGCACTGAGCACTCTACATGCAATATCTACACAGTTCCAAATCACACTGAGTAGTTATGTACACAACTTTACCACGAAATGCATTGAATAGAAAGTAAAGCATTGAACAAAATGGAGTGTCAAGTACAATTTCGCTGGAAACTAGTATGTGCTAACATGATGTAAACCTTATTATTATACTCACCATATGATTTAGAATCGTCTGCAACCAATTTTATGTGTGTGCTACCTAAGCTCCAGAATTTACTTTCAGTAACAACACATTCTCTACATAGTGGAACATTAGAGTTTTTGGTACTAAAGCAAGTCAATGGCTGTTCCATTCCAAATGGTACCAGGTAGGTTCCTATATTCAGCTTGCATTGGTGTACTCCATGGCACTGAGCACTCTACATGCAATATCTACACAGTTCCAATTCACATGGAGTAGTTAGGTACACAACCTTACCACGAAATGCATTGAATAGAAAGTAAAGCTTTGAACACAATGGAGTGTCAAGTACAATTTTGGTGAAAACAAGTATCTGCTAACATGATGTAAACATTATTATACTCACCATATGATTTAGAATCGTCTGCAACCAATTTTATGACTGTGCTACCTAAGCACCAGAATTCACTTTCAGGAACAACGCATTCTCTACATAGTGGAACATTAGAGTTTGCAGTACTAAAGCAAGTCAATGGCTGTTCCATTCCAAATGGTACCATGTAGGTTCTTATATTCAGCTTGCATTGGTGAACTCCATGGCACTGAGCACTCTACATGCAATATGTACACAGTTCCAAATCACATGGAGTAGTTAGGTACACAACCTTACCACGAAATGCATTGAATAGAAAGTAATGCATTGAACACAATGGAGTGTCAAGTACAATTTTGGTGAAAACAAGTATGTGCTAACATGATGTAAACCTTATTATTATACTCACCATATGATTTAGAATTGTCTGCAACCAATTATATGAGTTTGCTACCTAAGCTCCAGAATTTACTTTCAGGAACAACACATTTTCTACATAGTGCAACATTAGAGTTTGCAGTGCTAAAGCAAGTCAATGGCTGTTCCATTCCAAATGGTACCAGGTAGGTTCCTCAATTCAGCTGGCATTGGTATATTCCATGGCACTGAGCACTCTACATGCAATATCTGCGCAGTTCCAAATCACACTGAGTAGTTATGTACACAAATTTACCACGAAATGCATTGAATAGAAAGTAAAGCATTGAACACAATGGAGTGTCAAGTACAATTTCGCTGAAAACTAGTATGTGCTAACATGATTTAAACCTTATTATTATACTCACCATATGATTCAGAATCGTCTGCAACCAATCTTATGTGTGTGCTTCCTAATCTCCAGAATTTACTTTCAGTAACAACACATTCTCTACAGGGTGGGACATTAGAGTTTGCAGTACTAAAGCAAGTCAATGGCTGTTCCATTCCAAATGGTACCAGGTAGGTTCCTCAATTCAGCTGGCATTGGTATATTCCATGGCACTGAGCACTCTACATGCAATATCTGCGCAGTTCCAAATCACACTGAGTAGTTATGTACACAAATTTACCACGAAATGCATTGAATAGAAAGTAAAGCATTGAACAGAATGGAGTGTCAAGTACAATTTCGCTGAAAACTAGTATGTGCTAACATGATTTAAACCTTATTATTATACTCACCATATGATTCAGAATCGTCTGCAAGCAATTTTATGTGTGTGCTTCCTAATCTCCAGAATTTACTTTCAGTAACAACACATTCTCTACATGGTGGGACATTAGAGTTTGCAGTACTAAAGCAAGTGAATGGCTGTTCCATTCCAAATGGTACCAGGTAGGTTCCTATATTCAGCTTGCATTGGTGTATTCCATGGCACTGAGCACTCTACATGCAATATCTACACTGTTCCAAATCACCCTGAGTAGTTATGTGCACAACCGTACCACGAAATGCATTGAATAGAAAGTAAAGCATTGAACACAATGGAGTGTCAATTAAAATTTCGCTGAAAACTAGTATGTGCTAACATGATGTAAACATTATTATTATGCTCACCATATGATTTAGAATAGTCTGCAAACAATTTTATGAGTGTGCTACCTAAGCTCCAGAATTTACTTTCAGTAACAACACATTCTCTACATAGTGGAACATTAGAGTTTGCAGTACTAAAGCAAGTCCATGGCTGTTCCATTCCAAATGGTACCAGGTAGATTCCTATATTCAGCTTGCATTCTGTACTCCATGGCACTGAGCACTCTACATGCAATATCTACACAGTTCTAAATCACACTGAGTAGTTATGTACACAACTTTACCACGAAATGCATTGAATAGAAAGTAAAGCATTGAACAAAATGGAGTGTCAAGTACAATTTCGCTGGAAACTAGTATGTGCTAACATGATGTAAACCTTATTATTATACTCACCATATGATTTAGAATCGTCTGCAACCAATTTTATGTGTGTGCTACCTAAGCTCCAGAATTTACTTTCAGTAACAACACATTCTCTACATAGTGGAACATTAGAGTTTTTGGTACTAAAGCAAGTCAATGGCTGTTCCATTCCAAATGGTACCAGGTAGGTTCCTATATTCAGCTTGCATTGGTGTACTCCATGGCACTGAGCACTCTACATGCAATATCTACACAGTTCCAATTCACATGGAGTAGTTAGGTACACAACCTTACCACGAAATGCATTGAATAGAAAGTAAAGCTTTGAACACAATGGAGTGTCAAGTACAATTTTGGTGAAAACAAGTATCTGCTAACATGATGTAAACATTATTATACTCACCATATGATTTAGAATCGTCTGCAACCAATTTTATGACTGTGCTACCTAAGCACCAGAATTCACTTTCAGGAACAACGCATTCTCTACATAGTGGAACATTAGAGTTTGCAGTACTAAAGCAAGTCAATGGCTGTTCCATTCCAAATGGTACCATGTAGGTTCTTATATTCAGCTTGCATTGGTGAACTCCATGGCACTGAGCACTCTACATGCAATATGTACACAGTTCCAAATCACATGGAGTAGTTAGGTACACAACCTTACCACGAAATGCATTGAATAGAAAGTAATGCATTGAACACAATGGAGTGTCAAGTACAATTTTGGTGAAAACAAGTATGTGCTAACATGATGTAAACCTTATTATTATACTCACCATATGATTTAGAATTGTCTGCAACCAATTATATGAGTTTGCTACCTAAGCTCCAGAATTTACTTTCAGGAACAACACATTTTCTACATAGTGCAACATTAGAGTTTGCAGTGCTAAAGCAAGTCAATGGCTGTTCCATTCCAAATGGTACCAGGTAGGTTCCTCAATTCAGCTGGCATTGGTATATTCCATGGCACTGAGCACTCTTAATGCAATATCTGCGCAGTTCCAAATCACACTGAGTAGTTATGTACACAAATTTACCACGAAATGCATTGAATAGAAAGTAAAGCATTGAACACAATGGAGTGTCAAGTACAATTTCGCTGAAAACTAGTATGTGCTAACATGATTTAAACCTTATTATTATACTCACCATATGATTCAGAATCGTCTGCAACCAATCTTATGTGTGTGCTTCCTAATCTCCAGAATTTACTTTCAGTAACAACACATTCTCTACAGGGTGGGACATTAGAGTTTGCAGTACTAAAGCAAGTCAATGGCTGTTCCATTCCAAATGGTACCAGGTAGGTTCCTATATTCAGCTTGCATTGGTGTATTCCATGGCACTGAGCACTCTACATGCAATATCTACACTGTTCCAAATCACCCTGAGTAGTTATGTGCACAACCTTACCACGAAATGCATTGAATAGAAAGTAAAGCATTGAACACAATGGAGTGTCAATTAAAATTTCGCTGAAAACTAGTATGTGCTAACATGATGTAAACCTTATTATTATGCTCACCATATGATTTAGAATAGTCTGCAAACAATTTTATGAGTGTGCTACCTAAGCTCCAGAATTTACTTTCAGTAACAACACATTCTCTACATAGTGGAACATTAGAGTTTGCAGTACTAAAGCAAGTCCATGGCTGTTCCATTCCAAATGGTACCAGGTAGATTCCTATATTCAGCTTGCATTCTGTACTCCATGGCACTGAGCACTCTACATGCAATATCTACACAGTTCCAAATCACACTGAGTAGTTATGTACACAACTTTACCACGAAATGCATTGAATAGAAAGTAAAGCATTGAACAAAATGGAGTGTCAAGTACAATTTCGCTGGAAACTAGTATGTGCTAACATGATGTAAACCTTATTATTATACTCACCATATGATTTAGAATCGTCTGCAGCCAATTTTATGTGTGTGCTACCTAAGCTCCAGAATTTACTTTCAGTAACAACACATTCTCTACATAGTGGAACATTAGAGTTTTTGGTACTAAAGCAAGTCAATGGCTGTTCCATTCCAAATGGTACCAGGTAGGTTCCTATATTCAGCTTGCATTGGTGTACTCCATGGCACTGAGCACTCTACATGCAATATCTACACAGTTCCAATTCACATGGAGTAGTTATGTACACAACCTTACCACGAAATGCATTGAATAGAAAGTAAAGCTTTGAACACAATGGAGTGTCAAGTACAATTTTGGTGAAAACAAGTATCTTCTAACATGATGTAAACCTTATTATTATACTCACCATATGATTTAGAATAGTCTGCAAACAATTTTATGAGTGTGTCTACCTAAGCTCCAGAATTTACTTTCAGTAACAACTCATTTTCTACATAGTGCAACATTAGAGTTTGCAGTACTAAAGCAAGTCAATGGCTGTTCCATTTCAAATGGTACCAGGTAGGTTCCTCAATTCAGCTTGCATTGGTGTATTCCTTGGCCCTGAGCACTCTACATGCAATATCTACACAGTTCCAATTCACATGGAGTAGTTAGGTACACAACCTTACCACGAAATGCATTGAATAGAAAGTAAAGCTTTGAACACAATGGAGTGTCAAGTACAATTTTGGTGAAAACAAGTATCTGCTAACATGATGTAAACATTATTATACTCACCATATGATTTAGAATCGTCTGCAACCAATTTTATGACTGTGCTACCTAAGCACCAGAATTTGCTTTCAGGAACAACGCTTTCTCTACATAGTGGAACATTAGAGTTTGCAGTACTAGAGCAAGTCAATGGCTGTTCCATTCCAAATGGTACCAGGTAGGTTCCTATATTCAGCTTGCATTGGTGTATTCCATGGCACTGAGCACTCTACATGCAATATGTACACAGTTCCAAATCACATGGAGTAGTTAGGTAGAGAACCTTACCACGAAATGCATTGAATAGAAAGTAAAGCATTGAACACAATGGAGTGTCAAGTACAATTTCGCTGAAAACTAGTATGTGCTAACATGATTTAAACCTTATTATTATACTCACCATATGATTCAGAATCGTCTGCAAGCAATTTTATGTGTGTGCTTCCTAATCTCCAGAATTTACTTTCAGTAACAACACATTCTCTACATGGTGGGACATTAGAGTTTGCAGTACTAAAGCAAGTCAATGGCTGTTCCATTCCAAATGGTACCAGGTAGGTTCCTATATTCAGCTTGCATTGGTGTATTCCATGGCACTGAGCACTCTACATGCAATATCTACACTGTTCCAAATCACCCTGAGTAGTTATGTGCACAACCTTACCACGAAATGCATTGAATAGCAAGTAAAGCATTGAACACAATGGAGTGTCAATTAAAATTTCGCTGAAAACTAGTATGTGCTAACATGATGTAAACCATATTATTATGCTCACCATATGATTTAGAATAGTCTGCAAACAATTTTATGAGTGTGCTACCTAAGCTCCAGAATTTACTTTCAGTAACAACACATTCTCTACATAGTGGAACATTAGAGTTTGCAGTACTAAAGCAAGTCCATGGCTGTTCCATTCCAAATGGTACCAGGTAGATTCCTATATTCAGCTTGCATTCTGTACTCCATGGCACTGAGCACTCTACATGCAATATCTACACAGTTCCAAATCACACTGAGTAGTTATGTACACAACTTTACCACGAAATGCATTGAATAGAAAGTAAAGCATTGAACAAAATGGAGTGTCAAGTACAATTTCACTGGAAACTAGTATGTGCTAACATGATGTAAACCTTATTATTATACTCACCATATGATTTAGAATCGTCTGCAGCCAATTTTATGTGTGTGCTACCTAAGCTCCAGAATTTACTTTCAGTAACAACACATTCTCTACATAGTGGAACATTAGAGTTTTTGGTACTAAAGCAAGTCAATGGCCGTTCCATTCCAAATGGTACCAGGTAGGTTCCTCAATTCAGCTGGCATTGGTATATTCCATGGCACTGAGCACTCTACATGCAATATCTGCGCAGTTCCAAATCACACTGAGTAGTTATGTACACAAATTTACCACGAAATGCATTGAATAGAAAGTAAAGCATTGAACACAATGGAGTGTCAAGTACAATTTCGCTGAAAACTAGTATGTGCTAACATGATTTAAACCTTATTATTATACTCACCATATGATTCAGAATCGTCTGCAACCAATCTTATGTGTGTGCTTCCTAATCTCCAGAATTTACTTTCAGTAACAACACATTCTCTACAGGGTGGGACATTAGAGTTTGCAGTACTAAAGCAAGTCAATGGCTGTTCCATTCCAAATGGTACCAGGTAGGTTCCTATATTCAGCTTGCATTGGTGTATTCCATGGCACTGAGCACTCTACATGCAATATCTACACTGTTCCAAATCACCCTGAGTAGTTATGTGCACAACCTTACCACGAAATGCATTGAATAGAAAGTAAAGCATTGAACACAATGGAGTGTCAATTAAAATTTCGCTGAAAACTAGTATGTGCTAACATGATGTAAACCTTATTATTATGCTCACCATATGATTTAGAATAGTCTGCAAACAATTTTATGAGTGTGCTACCTAAGCTCCAGAATTTACTTTCAGTAACAACACATTCTCTACATAGTGGAACATTAGAGTTTGCAGTACTAAAGCAAGTCCATGGCTGTTCCATTCCAAATGGTACCAGGTAGATTCCTATATTCAGCTTGCATTCTGTACTCCATGGCACTGAGCACTCTACATGCAATATCTACACAGTTCCAAATCACACTGAGTAGTTATGTACACAACTTTACCACGAAATGCATTGAATAGAAAGTAAAGCATTGAACAAAATGGAGTGTCAAGTACAATTTCGCTGGAAACTAGTATGTGCTAACATGATGTAAACCTTAATATTATACTCACCATATGATTTAGAATCGTCTGCAGCCAATTTTATGTGTGTGCTACCTAAGCTCCAGAATTTACTTTCAGTAACAACACATTCTCTACATAGTGGAACATTAGAGTTTTTGGTACTAAAGCAAGTCAATGGCTGTTCCATTCCAAATGGTACCAGGTAGGTTCCTATATTCAGCTTGCATTGGTGTACTCCATGGCACTGAGCACTCTACATGCAATATCTACACAGTTCCAATTCACATGGAGTAGTTATGTACACAACCTTACCACGAAATGCATTGAATAGAAAGTAAAGCTTTGAACACAATGGAGTGTCAAGTACAATTTTGGTGAAAACAAGTATCTTCTAACATGATGTAAACCTTATTATTATACTCACCATATGATTTAGAATAGTCTGCAAACAATTTTATGAGTGTGCTACCTAAGCACCAGAATTTGCTTTCAGAAACAACGCCTTCTCTACATAGTGGAACATTAGAGTTTGCAGTACTAAAGCAAGTCAATGGCTGTTCCATTCCAAATGGTACCAGGTAGGTTCCTATATTCAGCTTCCATTGGTGTATTCCATGGCACTGAGCACTCTACATGCAATATGTACACAGTTCCAAATCACATGGAGTAGTTAGGTACAGAACCTTACCACGAAATGCATTGAATAGAAAGTAATGCATTGAACACAATGGAGTGTCAAGTACAATTTTGGTGAAAACAAGTATGTGCTAACATGATGTAAACCTGATTATTATACTCACCATATGATTTAGAATTGTCTGCATACAATCTTATGAGTGTGTCTACCTAAGCTCCAGAATTTACTTTCAGTAACAACTCATTTTCTACATAGTGCAACTTTAGAGTTTGCAGTGGTAAAGCAAGTCAATGGCTGTTCCATTCCAAATGGTACCATGTAGGTTCCTATATTCAGCTTGCATTGGTGAACTCCATGGCACTGAGCACTCTACATGCAATATGTACACAGTTCCAAATCACATGGAGTAGTTAGGTACACAACCTTACCACGAAATGCATTGAATAGAAAGTAATGCATTGAACACAATGGAGTGTCAAGTACAATTTTGGTGAAAACAAGTATGTGCTAACATGATGTAAACCTTATTATTATACTCACCATATGATTTAGAATTGTCTGCAACCAATTATATGAGTTTGCTACCTAAGCTCCAGAATTTACTTTCAGGAACAACACATTTTCTACATAGTGCAACATTAGAGTTTGCAGTGCTAAAGCAAGTCAATGGCTGTTCCATTCCAAATGGTACCAGGTAGGTTCCTCAATTCAGCTGGCATTGGTATATTCCATGGCACTGAGCACTCTACATGCAATATCTGCGCAGTTCCAAATCACACTGAGTAGTTATGTACACAAATTTACCACGAAATGCATTGAATAGAAAGTAAAGCATTGAACACAATGGAGTGTCAAGTACAATTTCGCTGAAAACTAGTATGTGCTAACATGATTTAAACCTTATTATTATACTCACCATATGATTCAGAATCGTCTGCAACCAATCTTATGTGTGTGCTTCCTAATCTCCAGAATTTACTTTCAGTAACAACATATTCTCTACAGGGTGGGACATTAGAGTTTGCAGTACTAAAGCAAGTCAATGGCTGTTCCATTCCAAATGGTACCAGGTAGGTTCCTATATTCAGCTTGCATTGGTGTATTCCATGGCACTGAGCACTCTACATGCAATATCTACACTGTTCCAAATCACCCTGAGTAGTTATGTGCACAACCTTACCACGAAATGCATTGAATAGAAAGTAAAGCATTGAACACAATGGAGTGTCAATTAAAATTTCGCTGAAAACTAGTATGTGCTAACATGATGTAAACCTTATTATTATGCTCACCATATGATTTAGAATAGTCTGCAAACAATTTTATGAGTGTGCTACCTAAGCTCCAGAATTTACTTTCAGTAACAACACATTCTCTACATAGTGGAACATTAGAGTTTGCAGTACTAAAGCAAGTCCATGGCTGTTCCATTCCAAATGGTACCAGGTAGATTCCTATATTCAGCTTGCATTCTGTACTCCATGGCACTGAGCACTCTACATGCAATATCTACACAGTTCCAAATCACACTGAGTAGTTATGTACACAACTTTACCACGAAATGCATTGAATAGAAAGTAAAGCATTGAACAAAATGGAGTGTCAAGTACAATTTCACTGGAAACTAGTTTGTGCTAACATGATGTAAACCTTATTATTATACTCACCATATGATTTAGAATCGTCTGCAGCCAATTTTATGTGTGTGCTACCTAAGCTCCAGAATTTACTTTCAGTAACAACACATTCTCTACATAGTGGAACATTAGAGTTTTTGGTACTAAAGCAAGTCAATGGCTGTTCCATTCCAAATGGTACCAGGTAGGTTCCTCAATTCAGCTGGCATTGGTATATTCCATGGCACTGAGCACTCTACATGCAATATCTGCGCAGTTCCAAATCACACTGAGTAGTTATGTACACAAATTTACCACGAAATGCATTGAATAGAAAGTAAAGCATTGAACACAATGGAGTGTCAAGTACAATTTCGCTGAAAACTAGTATGTGCTAACATGATTTAAACCTTATTATTATACTGACCATATGATTCAGAATCGTCTGCAACCAATTTTATGTGTGTGCTTCCTAATGTCCTGAATTTACTTTCAGTAACAACACATTCTCTACATGGTGGGACATTAGAGTTTGCAGTACTAAAGCAAGTCAATGGCTGTTCCATTCCAAATGGTACCAGGTAGGTTCCTATATTCAGCTTGCATTGGTGTATTCCATGGCACTGAGCATTCTACATGCAATATCTACACTGATCCAAATCACCCTGAGTAGTTATGTACACAACCTTACCAGAAAATGCATTGAATAGAAAGTAAAGCATTCAACACAATGGAGTGCCAAGTACAATTTTGCTAAAAACAGGTATTTGCTAACATGATGTAAACCTTATTATTAAGCTCACCATATGATTTAGAATAGTCTGCAACCAATTTTATGTGTGTGCTAACTAAGCTCCAGAATTTACTTTCAGTAACAACACATTCTCTACATAGTGGAACATTAGAGTTTGCAGTACTAAAGCAAGTCCATGGCTGTTCCATTCCAAATGGTACCAGGTAGATTCCTATATTCAGCTTGCATTCTGTACTCCATGGCACTGAGCACTCTACATGCAATATCTACACAGTTCCAAATCACACTGAGTAGTTATGTACACAACTTTACCACGAAATGCATTGAATAGAAAGTAAAGCATTGAACAAAATGGAGTGTCAAGTACAATTTCGCTGGAAACTAGTATGTGCTAACATGATGTAAACCTTATTATTATACTCACTATATGATTTAGAATAGTCTGCAAACAATTATATGAGTGTGCTACCTAAGCTCCAGAATTTACTTTCAGTAACAACACATTTTCTACATAGTGCAACATCAGAGTTTGCACTACTAAAGCAAGTCAATGGCTGTTCCATTTCAAATGGTACCAGGTAGGTTCCTCAATTCAGCTTGCATTGGTGTATTCCATGGCACTGAGCACTCTACATGCAATATCTGTGCAGTTTCAAATCACACTGAGTAGTTATGTGCACAACCTTACCACGAAATGCATTGAATAGAAAGTAAAGCATTGAACACAATGGAGTGTCAATTAAAATTTCGCTGAAAACTAGTATGTGCTAACATGATGTAAACCTTATTATTATACTCACCATATGATTTAGAATCGTCTGCAAACAATTTTATGTGTGTGCTACCTAAGCTCCAGAATTTACTTTCAGTAACAACACATTTTCTACATGGTGGAACATTAGACTTTGCAGTACTAAAGCAAGTCCATGGCTGTTCCATTCCAAATGGTACCAGGTAGATTCCTATATTCAGCTTGCATTCTGTACTCCATGGCACTGAGCACTCTACATGCAATATCTACACAGTTCCAAATCACACTGAGTAGTTATGTACACAACTTTACCACGAAATGCATTGAATAGAAAGTAAAGCATTGAACAAAATGGAGTGTCAAGTACAATTTCGCTGGAAACTAGTATGTGCTAACATGATGTAAACCTTATTATTATACTCACCATATGATTTAGAATCGTCTGCAACCAATTTTATGTGTGTGCTACCTAAGCTCCAGAATTTACTTTCAGTAACAACACATTCTCTACATAGTGGAACATTAGAGTTTTTGGTACTAAAGCAAGTCAATGGCTGTTCCATTCCAAATGGTACCAGGTAGGTTCCTATATTCAGCTTGCATTGGTGTACTCCATGGCACTGAGCACTCTACATGCAATATCTACACAGTTCCAATTCACATGGAGTAGTTAGGTACACAACCTTACCACGAAATGCATTGAATAGAAAGTAAAGCTTTGAACACAATGGAGTGTCAAGTACAATTTTGGTGAAAACAAGTATCTGCTAACATGATGTAAACATTATTATACTCACCATATGATTTAGAATCGTCTGCAACCAATTTTATGACTGTGCTACCTAAGCACCAGAATTCACTTTCAGGAACAACGCATTCTCTACATAGTGGAACATTAGAGTTTGCAGTACTAAAGCAAGTCAATGGCTGTTCCATTCCAAATGGTACCATGTAGGTTCTTATATTCAGCTTGCATTGGTGAACTCCATGGCACTGAGCACTCTACATGCAATATGTACACAGTTCCAAATCACATGGAGTAGTTAGGTACACAACCTTACCACGAAATGCATTGAATAGAAAGTAATGCATTGAACACAATGGAGTGTCAAGTACAATTTTGGTGAAAACAAGTATGTGCTAACATGATGTAAACCTTATTATTATACTCACCATATGATTTAGAATTGTCTGCAACCAATTATATGAGTTTGCTACCTAAGCTCCAGAATTTACTTTCAGGAACAACACATTTTCTACATAGTGCAACATTAGAGTTTGCAGTGCTAAAGCAAGTCAATGGCTGTTCCATTCCAAATGGTACCAGGTAGGTTCCTCAATTCAGCTGGCATTGGTATATTCCATGGCACTGAGCACTCTACATGCAATATCTGCGCAGTTCCAAATCACACTGAGTAGTTATGTACACAAATTTAACACGAAATGCATTGAATAGAAAGTAAAGCATTGAACACAATGGAGTGTCAAGTACAATTTCGCTGAAAACTAGTATGTGCTAACATGATTTAAACCTTATTATTATACTCACCATATGATTCAGAATCGTCTGCAACCAATCTTATGTGTGTGCTTCCTAATCTCCAGAATTTACTTTCAGTAACAACACATTCTCTACAGGGTGGGACATTAGAGTTTGCAGTACTAAAGCAAGTCAATGGCTGTTCCATTCCAAATGGTACCAGGTAGGTTCCTATATTCAGCTTGCATTGGTGTATTCCATGGCACTGAGCACTCTACATGCAATATCTACACTGTTCCAAATCACCCTGAGTAGTTATGTGCACAACCTTACCACGAAATGCATTGAATAGAAAGTAAAGCATTGAACACAATGGAGTGTCAATTAAAATTTCGCTGAAAACTAGTATGTGCTAACATGATGTAAACCTTATTATTATGCTCACCATATGATTTAGAATAGTCTGCAACCAATTTTATGTGTGTGCTACCTAAGCTCCAGAATTTACTTTCAGTAACAACACATTCTCTACATAGTGGAACATTAGAGTTTGCAGTACTAAAGCAAGTCCATGGCTGTTCCATTCCAAATGGTACCAGGTAGATTCCTATATTCAGCTTGCATTCTGTACTCCATGGCACTGAGCACTCTACATGCAATATCTACACAGTTCCAAATCACATGGAGTAGTTAGGTACACAACCTTACCACGAAATGCATTGAATAGAAAGTAATGCATTGAACACAATGGAGTGTCAAGTACAATTTTGGTGAAAACAAGTATGTGCTAACATGATGTAAACCTTATTATTGTACTCACCATATGATTTAGAATTGTCTGCAACCAATTATATGAGTTTGCTACCTAAGCTCCAGAATTTACTTTCAGGAACAACACATTTTCTACATAGTGCAACATTAGAGTTTGCAGTGCTAAAGCAAGTGAATGGCTGTTCCATTCCAAATGGTACCAGGTAGGTTCCTATATTCAGCTTGCATTGGTGTATTCCATGGCACTGAGCACTCTACATGCAATATGTACACAGTTCCAAATCACATGGAGTAGTTAGGTACACAACCTTACCACGAAATGCATTGAATAGAAAGTAATGCATTGAACACAATGGAGTGTCAAGTACAATTTTGGTGAAAACAAGTATGTGCTAACATGATGTAAACCTGATTATTATACTCACCATATGATTTAGAATTGTCTGCATACAATTTTATGAGTGTGTCTACCTAAGCTCCAGAATTTACTTTCAGTAACAACTCATTTTCTACATAGTGCAACTTTAGAGTTTGCAGTACTAAAGCAAGTCAATGGCTGTTCCATTCCAAATGGTACCATGTAGGTTCCTATATTCAGCTTGCATTGGTGAACTCCATGGCACTGAGCACTCTACATGCAATATGTACACAGTTCCAAATCACATGGAGTAGTTAGGTACACAACCTTACCACGAAATGCATTGAATAGAAAGTAATGCATTGAACACAATGGAGTGTCAAGTACAATTTTGGTGAAAACAAGTATGTGCTAACATGATGTAAACCTTATTATTATACTCACCATATGATTTAGAATTGTCTGCAACCAATTATATGAGTTTGCTACCTAAGCTCCAGAATTTACTTTCAGGAACAACACATTTTCTACATAGTGCAACATTAGAGTTTGCAGTGCTAAAGCAAGTGAATGGCTGTTCCATTCCAAATGGTACCAGGTAGGTTCCTATATTCAGCTTGCATTGGTGTATTCCATGGCACTGAGCACTCTACATGCAATATCTACACTGTTCCAAATCACCCTGAGTAATTATGTGCACAACCTTACCACGAAATGCATTGAATAGAAAGTAAAGCATTGAACACAATGGAGTGTCAATTAAAATTTCGCTGAAAACTAGTATGTGCTAACATGATGTAAACCTTATTATTATGCTCACCATATGATTTAGAATAGTCTGCAAACAATTTTATGAGTGTGCTACCTAAGCTCCAGAATTTACTTTCAGTAACAACACATTCTCTACATAGTGGAACATTAGAGTTTGCAGTACTAAAGCAAGTCCATGGCTGTTCCATTCCAAATGGTACCAGGTAGATTCCTATATTCAGCTTGCATTCTGTACTCCATGGCACTGAGCACTCTACATGCAATATCTACACAGTTCCAAATCACACTGAGTAGTTATGTACACAACTTTACCACGAAATGCATTGAATAGAAAGTAAAGCATTGAACAAAATGGAGTGTCAAGTACAATTTCACTGGAAACTAGTATGTGCTAACATGATGTAAACCTTATTATTATACTCACCATATGATTTAGAATCGTCTGCAGCCAATTTTATGTGTGTGCTACCTAAGCTCCAGAATTTACTTTCAGTAACAACACATTCTCTACATAGTGGAACATTAGAGTTTTTGGTACTAAAGCAAGTCAATGGCTGTTCCATTCCAAATGGTACCAGGTAGGTTCCTCAATTCAGCTGGCATTGGTATATTCCATGGCACTGAGCACTCTACATGCAATATCTGCGCAGTTCCAAATCACACTGAGTAGTTATGTACACAAATTTACCACGAAATGCATTGAATAGAAAGTAAAGCATTGAACACAATGGAGTGTCAAGTACAATTTCGCTGAAAACTAGTATGTGCTAACATGATTTAAACCTTATTATTATACTCACCATATGATTCAGAATCGTCTGCAACCAATTTTATGTGTGTGCTTCCTAATGTCCTGAATTTACTTTCAGTAACAACACATTCTCTACATGGTGGGACATTAGAGTTTGCAGTACTAAAGCAAGTCAATGGCTGTTCCATTCCAAATGGTACCAGGTAGGTTCCTATATTCAGCTTGCATTCTGTACTCCATGGCACTGAGCACTCTACATGCAATATCTACACAGTTCCAAATCACACTGAGTAGTTATGTACACAACTTTACCACGAAATGCATTGAATAGAAAGTAAAGCATTGAACAAAATGGAGTGTCAAGTACAATTTCACTGGAAACTAGTATGTGCTAACATGATGTAAACCTTATTATTATACTCACCATATGATTTAGAATCGTCTGCAGCCAATTTTATGTGTGTGCTACCTAAGCTCCAGAATTTACTTTCAGTAACAACACATTCTCTACATAGTGGAACATTAGAGTTTTTGGTACTAAAGCAAGTCAATGGCTGTTCCATTCCAAATGGTACCAGGTATGTTCCTCAATTCAGCTGGCATTGGTATATTCCATGGCACTGAGCACTCTACATGCAATATCTGCGCAGTTCCAAATCACACTGAGTAGTTATGTACACAAATTTACCACGAAATGCATTGAATAGAAAGTAAAGCATTGAACACAATGGAGTGTCAAGTACAATTTCGCTGAAAACTAGTATGTGCTAACATGATTTAAACCTTATTATTATACTCACCATATGATTCAGAATCGTCTGCAACCAATTTTATGTGTGTGCTTCCTAATGTCCTGAATTTACTTTCAGTAACAACACATTCTCTACATGGTGGGACATTAGAGTTTGCAGTACTAAAGCAAGTCAATGGCTGTTCCATTCCAAATAGTACCAGGTAGGTTCCTATATTCAGCTTGCATTGGTGTATTCCATGGCACTGAGCATTCTACATGCAATATCTACACTGTTCCAAATCACCCTGAGTAGTTATGTACACAACCTTACCAGAAAATGCATTGAATAGAAAGTAAAGCATTCAACACAATGGAGTGCCAAGTACAATTTTGCTAAAAACAGGTATTTGCTAACATGATGTAAACCTTATTATTAAGCTCACCATAGGATTTAGAATAGTCTGCAACCAATTTTATGTGTGTGCTAACTAAGCTCCAGAATTTACTTTCAGTAACAACACATTCTCTACATAGTGGAACATTAGAGTTTGCAGTACTAAAGCAAGTCCATGGCTGTTCCATTCCAAATGGTACCAGGTAGATTCCTATATTCAGCTTGCATTCTGTACTCCATGGCACTGAGCACTCTACATGCAATATCTACACAGTTCCAAATCACACTGAGTAGTTATGTACACAACTTTACCACGAAATGCATTGAATAGAAAGTAAAGCATTGAACAAAATGGAGTGTCAAGTACAATTTCGCTGGAAACTAGTATGTGCTAACATGATGTAAACCTTATTATTATACTCACTATATGATTTAGAATAGTCTGCAAACAATTATATGAGTGTGCTACCTAAGCTCCAGAATTTAATTTCAGTAACAACACATTTTCTACATAGTGCAACATCAGAGTTTGCACTACTAAAGCAAGTCAATGGCTGTTCCATTTCAAATGGTACCAGGTAGGTTCCTCAATTCAGCTTGCATTGGTGTATTCCATGGCACTGAGCACTCTACATGCAATATCTGTGCAGTTTCAAATCACACTGAGTAGTTATGTGCACAACCTTACCACGAAATGCATTGAATAGAAAGTAAAGCATTGAACACAATGGAGTGTCAATTAAAATTTCGCTGAAAACTAGTATGTGCTAACATGATGTAAACCTTATTATTATACTCACCATATGATTTAGAATCGTCTGCAACCAATTTTATGTGTGTGCTACCTAAGCTCCAGAATTTACTTTCAGTAACAACACATTCTCTACATAGTGGAACATTAGACTTTGCAGTACTAAAGCAAGTCCATGGCTGTTCCATTCCAAATGGTACCAGGTAGATTCCTATATTCAGCTTGCATTCTGTACTCCATGGCACTGAGCACTCTACATGCAATATCTACACAGTTCCAAATCACACTGAGTAGTTATGTACACAACTTTACCACGAAATGCATTGAATAGAAAGTAAAGCATTGAACAAAATGGAGTGTCAAGTACAATTTCGCTGGAAACTAGTATGTGCTAACATGATGTAAACCTTATTATTATACTCACCATATGATTTAGAATCGTCTGCAACCAATTTTATGTGTGTGCTACCTAAGCTCCAGAATTTACTTTCAGTAACAACACATTCTCTACATAGTGGAACATTAGAGTTTTTGGTACTAAAGCAAGTCAATGGCTGTTCCATTCCAAATGGTACCAGGTAGGTTCCTATATTCAGCTTGCATTGGTGTACTCCATGGCACTGAGCACTCTACATGCAATATCTACACAGTTCCAATTCACATGGAGTAGTTAGGTACACAACCTTACCACGAAATGCATTGAATAGAAAGTAAAGCTTTGAACACAATGGAGTGTCAAGTACAATTTTGGTGAAAACAAGTATCTGCTAACATGATGTAAACATTATTATACTCACCATATGATTTAGAATCGTCTGCAACCAATTTTATGACTGTGCTACCTAAGCACCAGAATTCACTTTCAGGAACAACGCATTCTCTACATAGTGGAACATTAGAGTTTGCAGTACTAAAGCAAGTCAATGGCTGTTCCATTCCAAATGGTACCATGTAGGTTCTTATATTCAGCTTGCATTGGTGAACTCCATGGCACTGAGCACTCTACATGCAATATGTACACAGTTCCAAATCACATGGAGTAGTTAGGTACACAACCTTACCACGAAATGCATTGAATAGAAAGTAATGCATTGAACACAATGGAGTGTCAAGTACAATTTTGGTGAAAACAAGTATGTGCTAACATGATGTAAACCTTATTATTATACTCACCATATGATTTAGAATTGTCTGCAACCAATTATATGAGTTTGCTACCTAAGCTCCAGAATTTACTTTCAGGAACAACACATTTTCTACATAGTGCAACATTAGAGTTTGCAGTGCTAAAGCAAGTCAATGGCTGTTCCATTCCAAATGGTACCAGGTAGGTTCCTCAATTCAGCTGGCATTGGTATATTCCATGGCACTGAGCACTCTACATGCAATATCTGCGCAGTTCCAAATCACACTGAGTAGTTATGTACACAAATTTACCACGAAATGCATTGAATAGAAAGTAAAGCATTGAACACAATGGAGTGTCAAGTACAATTTCGCTGAAAACTAGTATGTGCTAACATGATTTAAACCTTATTATTATACTCACCATATGATTCAGAATCGTCTGCAACCAATCTTATGTGTGTGCTTCCTAATCTCCAGAATTTACTTTCAGTAACAACACATTCTCTACAGGGTGGGACATTAGAGTTTGCAGTACTAAAGCAAGTCAATGGCTGTTCCATTCCAAATGGTACCAGGTAGGTTCCTATATTCAGCTTGCATTGGTGTATTCCATGGCACTGAGCACTCTACATGCAATATCTACACTGTTCCAAATCACCCTGAGTAGTTATGTGCACAACCTTACCACGAAATGCATTGAATAGAAAGTAAAGCATTGAACACAATGGAGTGTCAATTAAAATTTCGCTGAAAACTAGTATGTGCTAACATGATGTAAACCTTATTATTATGCTCACCATATGATTTAGAATAGTCTGCAAACAATTTTATGAGTGTGCTACCTAAGCTCCAGAATTTACTTTCAGTAACAACACATTCTCTACATAGTGGAACATTAGACTTTGCAGTACTAAAGCAAGTCCATGGCTGTTCCATTCCAAATGGTACCAGGTAGATTCCTATATTCAGCTTGCATTCTGTACTCCATGGCACTGAGCACTCTACATGCAATATCTACACAGTTCCAAATCACACTGAGTAGTTATGTACACAACTTTACCACGAAATGCATTGAATAGAAAGTAAAGCATTGAACAAAATGGAGTGTCAAGTACAATTTCGCTGGAAACTAGTATGTGCTAACATGATGTAAACCTTATTATTATACTCACCATATGATTTAGAATCGTCTGCAGCCAATTTTATGTGTGTGCTACCGAAGGTCCAGAATTTACTTTCAGTAACAACACATTCTCTACATAGTGGAACATTAGAGTTTTTGGTACTAAAGCAAGTCAATGGCTGTTCCATTCCAAATGGTACCAGGTAGGTTCCTATATTCAGCTTGCATTGGTGTACTCCATGGCACTGAGCACTCTACATGCAATATCTACACAGTTCCAATTCACATGGAGTAGTTATGTACACAACCTTACCACGAAATGCATTGAATAGAAAGTAAAGCTTTGAACACAATGGAGTGTCAAGTACAATTTTGGTGAAAACAAGTATCTTCTAACATGATGTAAACCTTATTATTATACTCACCATATGATTTAGAATAGTCTGCAAACAATTTTATGAGTGTGTCTACCTAAGCTCCAGAATTTACTTTCAGTAACAACTCATTTTCTACATAGTGCAACATTAGAGTTTGCAGTACTAAAGCAAGTCAATGGCTGTTCCATTTCAAATGGTACCAGGTAGGTTCCTCAATTCAGCTTGCATTGGTGTATTCCTTGGCCCTGAGCACTCTATATGCAATATCTACACAGTTCCAATTCACATGGAGTAGTTAGGTACACAACCTTACCACGAAATGCATTGAATAGAAAGTAAAGCTTTGAACACAATGGAGTGTCAAGTACAATTTTGGTGAAAACAAGTATCTGCTAACATGATGTAAACATTATTATACTCACCATATGATTTAGAATCGTCTGCAACCAATTTTATGACTGTGCTACCTAAGCACCAGAATTTGCTTTCAGGAACAACGCTTTCTCTACATAGTGGAACATTAGAGTTTGCAGTACTAAAGCAAGTCAATGGCTGTTCCATTCCAAATGGTACCAGGTAGGTTCCTATATTCAGCTTGCATTGGTGTATTCCATGGCACTGAGCACTCTACATGCAATATCTGTGCAGTTTCAAATCACACTGAGTAGTTACGTGCACAACCTTACCAGAAAATGCATTGAATAGAAAGTAAAGCATTGAACACAATGGAGTGTCAATTAAAATTTCGCTGAAAACTAGTATGTGCTAACATGATGTAAACCTTATTATTATACTCAGCATATGATTTAGAATCGTCTGCAACCAATTTTATGTGTGTGCTACCTAAGCTCCAGAATTTACTTTCAGTAACAACACATTCTCTACATAGTGGAACATTGGAGTTTGCAGTACCAAAGCAAGTCCATGGCTGTTCCATTCCAAATGGTACCAGGTAGATTCCTATACTCAGCTGGCATTCTGTACTCCATGGCACTGAGCACTCTACATGCAATATCTACACAGTTCCAAATCACACTGAGTAGTTATGTACACAACTTTACCACGAAATGCATTGAATAGAAAGTAAAGCATTGAACAAAATGGAGTGTCAAGTACAATTTCGCTGGAAACTAGTATGTGCTAACATGATGTAAACCTTATTATTATACTCACCATATGATTTAGAATAGTCTGCAAACAATTTTATGAGTGTGTCTACCTAAGCTCCAGAATTTACTTTCAGTAACAACTCATTTTCTACATAGTGCAACATTAGAGTTTGCAGTACTAAAGCAAGTCAATGGCTGTTCCATTTCAAATGGTACCAGGTAGGTTCCTCAATTCAGCTTGCATTGGTGTATTCCTTGGCACTGAGCACTCTACATGCAATATCTACACAGTTCCAATTCACATGGAGTAGTTAGGTACACAACCTTACCACGAAATGCATTGAATAGAAAGTAAAGCTTTGAACACAATGGAGTGTCAAGTACAATTTTGGTGAAAACAAGTATCTGCTAACATGATGTAAACATTATTATACTCACCATATGATTTAGAATCGTCTGCAACCAATTTTATGACTGTGCTACCTAAGCACCAGAATTTGCTTTCAGGAACAACGCTTTCTCTACATAGTGGAACATTAGAGTTTGCAGTACTAAAGCAAGTCAATGGCTGTTCCATTCCAAATGGTACCAGGTAGGTTCCTATATTCAGCTTGCATTGGTGTACTCCATGGCACTGAGCACTCTACATGCAATATCTACACCGTTCCAATTCACATGGAGTAGTTATGTACACAACCTTACCACGAAATGCATTGAATAGAAAGTAATGCTTTGAACACAATGGAGTGTCAAGTACAATTTTGGTGAAAACAAGTATCTGCTAACATGATGTAAACCTTATTATTATACTCACCATATGATTTAGAATAGTCTGCAAACAATTTTATGAGTGTATCTACCTAAGCTCCAGAATTTACTTTCAGTAACAACACATTTTCTACATAGTGCAACATTAGAGTTTGCAGTACTAAAGCAAGTCAATGGCTGTTCCATTTCAAATGGTACCAGGTAGGTTCCTCAATTCAGCTTGCATTGGTGTATTCCATGGCACTGTGCACTCTACATGCAATATCTACACAGTTCCAATTCACATGAAGTATTTAGGTACACAACCTTACCACGAAATGCACTGAATAGAAAGTAAAGCTTTGAACACAATGGAGTGTCAAGTACAATTTTGGTGAAAACAAGTATCTGCTAACATGATGTAAACCTTATTATTATACTCACCATATGATTTAGAATCGTCTGCAACCAATTTTATGACTGTGCTACCTAAGCACCAGAATTTACTTTCAGGAACAACGCATTCTCTACATAGTGGAACATTAGAGTTTGCAGTACTAAAGCAAGTCAATGGCTGTTCCATTCCAAATGGTACCAGGTAGGTTCCTATATTCAGCTTGCATTGGTGTATTCCATGGCACTGAGCACTCTACATGCAATATCTACACAGTTCCAAATCACCCTGAGTAGTTATGTACACAACCTTACCTCAAAATGCATTGAATAGAAAGTTAAGCATTCAACACAATGGAGTGCCAAGTACAATTTTGCTAAAATCAGCTATTTGCTATCATAATGTAAACCTTATTATTATACTCACCATATGTTTTAGAATAGTCTGCAACCAATTTTCTGTGTGTGCTACCTAAGATCCAGAATTTACTTTCAGTACAACACATTCTCTACATAGTGGAACATTAGAGTTTACAGTACTAAAGCAAGTCAATGGCTGTTCCATTCCAAATACTACCAGGTAAGTTCTTGAATTCTGCTTGCATTGGTGTATTCCATGGCACTGAGCACTCTTAATGCAATATCTATACAGTTCTAAATCACCCTGAGTAGTTATGTACACAACCTTACCACAAAATGCATTGAATACAAAAGCATTCAACACAATGTAGTGTCAAGTACAATTTTGCTGAAAACTAGTATGTGCTAACATGATGTAAACCTTATTATTATACTCACCATATGATTCAGAATCGTCTGCAACCAATTTTATGTGTCTGCTACCTAATCTCCATAATTGAATTTCAGTAACTACACACTCTCTACATAGTGGAACTTTAGAGTTTGCAGTACTAAAGCAAGTCAATGGCTGTTCCATTCCAAATGGTACCAGGTAGGTTCCTATATTCAGCTTGCATTGGTGTATTCCATGGCACTGAGCATTCTACATGCAATGTCTACACTGTTCCAAATCACCCTGAGTAGTTATGTACACAACCTTACCACGAAATCCATTGAATAGAAAGTAAAGCATTCAACACAATGGAGTGCCAAGTACAAATTTGCTAAAATCAGCTATTTGCTATCATAATGTAAACCTTATTATTATACTCACCATATGTTTTGGAATAGTCTGCAACCAATTTCATGACTGTGCTACCTAAGCTCCAGAATTTACTTTCAGTAACAACGCATTCTCTACATAGTGGAACATTAGAGTTTGCAGTACTAAAGCAAGTCAATGGCTGTTCCATTCAAAATGGTACCAGCTAGGATCCTCAATTCAGCTTGCATTGGTGTATTCCATGGCACTGAGCACTCTACATGCAATATCTACACTGTTCCAAATCACCCTGAGTAGTTATGTACACAGCTTTACCACAAAATGCATTGAATAGAAAGTAAAGCATTGAACACAATGGAGTGTCAAGTACAATTTCGCTGAAAACTAGTATGTGCTAACATGATGTAAACCTTATTATTATACTCACCATATGATTCAGAATCGTCTGCAACCAATTTTATGTGTGTACTACCTAATCTCCAGAATTTACTTTCAGTAACAACACATTCTCTACATAGTGGAACATCAGAGTTTGCAGTACGAAAGCAAGTCAATGGCTGTTCCATTCCAAATACTACCAGGTAAGTTCCTGAATTCAACTTGCATTGTAGTATTCCTTGGCACTGATCATTCTGCAAGCAATATCTATACTGTTCCAAATCACCCTGAGTAGTTATGTACACAACCTTACCACAAAATGCATTGAATAGAAAGTAAAGCATTCAACACAATGGAGTGCCAAGTACAATTTTGCTAAAATCAGCTATTTGCTATCATAATGTAAACCTTATTATTATACTCACCATATGTTTTAGAATAGTCTGCAACCAATTTTATGAGTCTGCTACCTAAGCTATAGAATTCACTTTCAGTAACAACGCATTTTCTGTATAGTGCAACATTAGAGTTTGCAGTACTAAAGCAAGTCAATGGCTGTTCCATTCCAAATGGTACCAGGTAGGTTCCTCAATTCAGCTGGCATTGGTGTATTCCATGGCACTGAGCACTCTACATGCAATATTTGCATAGTTCCAAATCACACTGAGTAGTTATGTACACAACCTTACCAAGAAATGCATTGAATAGAACGTAAAGCATTGAACACCATGGAGTGTCAAGTACAATTTCGCTGAAAACTAGTATGTGCTAACATGATGTAAACCTTATTATTATACTCACCATATGATTTAGAATCGTCTGCAACCAATTTTCTGTGTGTGCTACCTAAGATCCAGAATTTACTTTCAGTAACAACACATTCTCTACATAGTGGAACATTAGAGTTTGCAGTACTAAAGCAAGTCAATGGCTGTTCCATTCCAAAATCTACCAGGTAAGTTCTTGAATTCAGCTTGCATTGGTGTATTCCATTGCACTGAGCACTCTTAATGCAATATCTATACAGTTCTAAATCACCCTGAGTAGTTAAGTACACAACCTTACCACAAAATGCATTGAATACAAAAGCATTCAACACAATGGAGTGTCAAGTACAATTTTGCTGAAAACTAGTATGTGCTAACATGATGTAAAACTTATTATTATACTCACCATATGATTTAGAATCGTCTGCAACCAATTTTATGACCGTGCTACCTAAGCACCAGAATTTACTTTCAGGAACAACGCATTCTCTACATAGTGGAACATTAGAGTTTGCAGTACTAAAGCAAGTCAATGGCTGTTCCATTCCAAATGGTACCAGGTAGGTTCCTATATTCAGCTTGCATTGGTGTATTCCATGGCACTGAGCATTCTACATGCAATGTCTACACTGTTCCAAATCACCCTGAGTAGTTATGTACACAACCTTACCACAAAATGCATTGAATAGAAAGTTAAGCATTCAACACAATGGAGTGCCAAGTACAATTTTGCTAAAATCAGCTATTTGCTATCATAATGTAAACCTTATTATTATACTCACCATATGTTTTAGAATAGTCTGCAACCAATTTTCTGTGTGTGCTACCTAAGATCCAGAATTTACTTTCAGTACAACACATTCTCTACATAGTGGAACATTAGAGTTTACAGTACTAAAGCAAGTCAATGGCTGTTCTATTCCAAATACTACCAGGTAAGTTCTTGAATTCTGCTTGCATTGGTGTATTCCATGGCACTGAGCACTCTTAATGCAATATCTATACAGTTCTAAATCACCCTGAGTAGTTATGTACACAACCTTACCACAAAATGCATTGAATACAAAAGCATTCAACGCAATGTAGTGTCAAGTACAATTTTGCTGAAAACTAGTATGTGCTAACATGATGTAAACATTATTATACTCACCATATGATTCAGAATCGTCTGCAACCAATTTTATGTGTCTGCTACCTAATCTCCATAATTGAATTTCAGTAACTACACACTCTCTACATTGTGGAACTTTAGAGTTTGCAGTACTAAAGCAAGTCAAAGGCTGTTCCATTCCAAATGGTACCAGGTAGGTTCCTATATTCAGCTTGCATTGGTGTATTCCATGGCACTGAGCATTCTACATGCAATGTCTACACTGTTCCAAATCACCCTGAGTAGTTATGTACACAACCTTACCACGAAATCCATTGAATAGAAAGTAAAGCATTCAACACAATGGAGTGCCAAGTACAATTTTGCTAAAATCAGCTATTTGCTATCATAATGTAAACCTTATTATTATACTCACCATATGATTCAGAATCGTCTGCAACCAATTTTATGTGTGTACTACCTAATCTCCAGAATTTACTTTCAGTAACAACACATTCTCTACATAGTGGAACATCAGAGTTTGCAGTACGAAAGCAAGTCAATGGCTGTTCCATTCCAAATACTACCAGGTAAGTTCCTGAATTCAACTTGCATTGTAGTATTCCTTGGCACTGATCATTCTACAAGCAATATCTATACTGTTCCAAATCACCCTGAGTAGTTATGTACACAACCTTACCACAAAATGCATTGAATACAAAAGCATTCAACACAATGGAGTGTCAAGTACAATTTTGCTGAAAACTAGTATGTGCTAACATGATGTAAACCTTATTATTACACTCACCATATGATTCAGAATCGTCTGCAACCAATTTTATGTGTCTGCTACCTAATCTCCATAATTTACCTTCAGTAACTACACATTCTCTACATAGTGGAACTTTAGAGTTTGCAGTACTAAAGCAAGTCAATGGCTGTTCCATTCTGAACCAGGTAGGTTCCTATATTCAGCTTGCATTGGTGTATTCCATGGCACTGAGCATTCTACATGCAATGTCTACACTGTTCCAAATCACCCTGAGTAGTTATGTACACAACCTTACCACAAAATGCCTTGAATAGAAAGTAAAGCATTCAACACAATGGAGTGCCAAGTACAATTTTGCTAAAATCAGCTATTTGCTATCATAATGTAAACCTTATTATTATACTCACCATATGTTTTAGAATAGTCTGCAACCAATTTTCTGTGTGTGCTACCTAAGATCCAGAATTTACTTTCAGTAACAACACATTCTCTACATAGTGGAACATTAGAGTTTGCAGTACTAAAGCAAGTCAATGGCTGTTCCATTCCAAATACTACCAGGTAAGTTCTTGAATTCTGCTTGCATTGGTGTATTCCATGGCACTGAGCACTCTTAATGCAATATCTATACAGTTCTAAATCACCCTGAGTAGTTATGTACACAACCTTACCACAAAATGCATTGAATACAAAAGCATTCAACACAATGGAGTGTCAAGTACAATTTTGCTGAAAACTAGTATGTGCTAACATGATGTAAACCTTATTATTATCCTCACCATATGATTCAGAATCGTCTGCAACCAATTTTATGTGTCTGCTACATAATCTCCATAATTGAATTTCAGTAACTACACACTCTCTACATAGTGGAACTTTAGAGTTTGCAGTACTAAAGCAAGTCAATGGCTGTTCCATTCCAAATGGTACCAGGTAGGTTCCTATATTCAGATTGCATTGGTGTATTCCATGGCACTGAGCATTCTACATGCAATGTCTACACTGTTCCAAATCACCCTGAGTAGTTATGTACACAACCTTACCACAAAATCCATTGAATAGAAAGTAAAGCATTCAACACAATGGAGTGCCAAGTAAAATTTTTCTAAAAACAGCTATTTGCTAACATGATGTAAACCTTATTATTATACTCACCATATGGTTTGGAATAGTCTGCAACCAATTTCATGACTGTGCTACCTAAGCTCCAGAATTTACTTTCAGTAACAACGCATTCTCTACATAGTGGAACATTAGAGTTTGCAGTACTAAAGCAAGTCAATGGCTGTTCCATTCAAAATGGTACCAGCTAGGATCCTCAATTCAGCTTGCATTGGTGTATTCCATGGCACTGAGCACTCTACATGCAATATCTACACTGTTCCAAATCACCCTGAGTAGTTATGTACACAGCTTTACCACAAAATGCATTGAATAGAAAGTAAAGCATTGAACACAATGGAGTGTCAAGTACAATTTCGCTGAAAACTAGTATGTGCTAACATGATGTAAACCTTATTATTATACTCACCATATGATTCAGAATCGTCTGCAACCAATTTTATGTGTGTACTACCTAATCTCCAGAATTTACTTTCAGTAACAACACTTTCTCTACATAGTGGAACATTAGAGTTTGCAGTACTAAAGCAAGTCAATGGCTGTTCCATTCCAAATACTATCAGGTAAGTTCCTGAATTCAACTTGCATTGTAGTATTCCTTGGCACTGATCATTCTACAAGCAATATCTATACTGTTCCAAATCACCCTGAGTAGTTATGTACACAACCTTACCACAAAATGCATTGAATAGAAAGTAAAGCATTCAACACAATGGAGTGCCAAGTACAATTTTGCTAAAATCAGCTATTTGCTATCATAATGTAAACCTTATTATTATACTCACCATATGTTTTAGAATAGTCTGCAACCAATTTTATGAGTCTGCTACCTAAGCTCCAGAATTTACTTTTAGTAACAACGCATTCTCTACATACTGGAACATCAGAGTTTGCAGTACTAAAGCATGTCAATGGCTGTTCCATTCAAAATGGTACCAGCTAGGATCCTCAATTCAGCTTGCATTGGTGTATTCCATGGCACCGCGCACTCTACATGCAATATTTGCATAGTTCCAAATCACACTGAGTAGTTATGTACACAACCTTACCACAAAATGCTTTGAATAGAAAGTAAAGCATTCAACACAATGGAGTGCCAAGTAAAATTTTTCTAAAAACAGCTATTTGCTAACATGATGTAAACCTTATTATTATACTCACCATATGTTTTAGAATAGTCTGTAACCAATTTCATGACTGTGCTACCTAAGCTCCAGAATTTACTTTCAGTAACAACGCATTCTCTACATAGTGGAACATCAGAGTTTGCAGTACTAAAGCATGTCAATGGCTCTTCCATTCAAAATGGTACCAGCTAGGAACCTCAATTCAGCTTGCATTGGTGTATTCCATGGCACTGAGCACTCTACATGCAATATCTACACTGTTCCAAATCACCCTGAGTAGTTATGTACACAGCTTTACCACAAAATGCATTGAATAGAAAGTAAAGCATTGAACACAATGGAGTGTCAAGTACAATTTCGCTGAAAACTAATATGTGCTAACATGATGTAAACCTTATTATTATACTCACCATATGATTCAGAATCGTCTGCAACCAATTTTATGTGTGGACTACCTAATCTCCAGAATTTACTTTCAGTAACAACACATTCTCTACATAGTGGAACATTAGACTTTGCAGTACTAAAACAAGTCAATGGCTGTTCCATTCCAAATACTACCAGGTAAGTTCCTGAATTCAACTTGCATTGTAGTATTCCTTGGCACTGATCATTCTACAAGCAATATCTATACAGTTCTAAATCACCCTGAGTAGTTATGTACACAGCCTTACCACAAAATGCATTGAATAGAAAGTAAAGCATTCAACACAATGGAGTGCCAAGTAAAATTTTTCTAAAAACAGCTATTTGCTAACATGATGTAAACCTTATTATTATACTCACCATATGTTTTAGAATAGTCTGCAACCAATTTCATGACTGTGCTACCTAAGCTCCAGAATTTACTTTCAGTAACAACGCATTCTCTACATAGTGGAACATCAGAGTTTGCAGTACTAAAGCATGTCAATGGCTGTTCCATTCAAAATGGTACCAGCTAGGAACCTCAATTCAGCTTGCATTGGAGTATTCCATGGCACTGAGCATTCTACATGCAATGTCTACACTGTTCCAAATCACCCTGAGTAGTTATGTACACAACCTTACCACAAAATCCATTGAATAGAAAGTAAAGCATTCAACACAATGGAGTGCCAAGTAAAATTTTTCTAAAAACAGCTATTTGCTAACATGATTTAAACCTTATTATTATACTCACCATATGGTTTGGAATAGTCTGCAACCAATTTCATGACTGTGCTACCTAAGCTCCAGAATTTACTTTCAGTAACAACGCATTCTCTACATAGTGGAACATTAGAGTTTGCAGTACTAAAGCAAGTCAATGGCTGTTCCATTCAAAATGGTACCAGCTAGGATCCTCAATTCAGCTTGCATTGGTGTATTCCATGGCACTGAGCACTCTACATGCAATATCTACACTGTTCCAAATCACCCTGAGTAGTTATGTACACAGCTTTACCACAAAATGCATTGAATAGAAAGTAAAGCATTGAACACAATGGAGTGTCAAGTACAATTTCGCTGAAAACTAGTATGTGCTAACATGATGTAAACCTTATTATTATACTCACCATATGATTCAGAATCGTCTGCAACCAATTTTATGTGTGTACTACCTAATCTCCAGAATTTACTTTCAGTAACAACACTTTCTCTACATAGTGGAACATTAGAGTTTGCAGTACTAAAGCAAGTCAATGGCTGTTCCATTCCAAATACTACCAGGTAAGTTCCTGAATTCAACTTGCATTGTAGTATTCCTTGGCACTGATCATTCTACAAGCAATATCTATACTGTTCCAAATCACCCTGAGTAGTTATGTACACAACCTTACCACAAAATGCATTGAATAGAAAGTAAAGCATTCAACACAATGGAGTGCCAAGTACAATTTTGCTAAAATCAGCTATTTGCTATCATAATGTAAACCTTATTATTATACTCACCATATGTTTTAGAATAGTCTGCAACCAATTTTATGAGTCTGCTACCTAAGCTCCAGAATTTACTTTCAGTAACAACGCATTCTCTACATACTGGAACATCAGAGTTTGCAGTACTAAAGCATGTCAATGGCTGTTCCATTCAAAATGGTACCAGCTAGGATCCTCAATTCAGCTTGCATTGGTGTATTCCATGGCACCGCGCACTCTACATGCAATATTTGCATAGTTCCAAATCACACTGAGTAGTTATGTACACAACCTTACGACAAAATGCTTTGAATAGAAAGTAAAGCATTCAACACAATGGAGTGCCAAGTAAAATTTTTCTAAAAACAGCTATTTGCTAACATGATGTAAACCTTATTATTATACTCACCATATGTTTTAGAATAGTCTGTAACCAATTTCATGACTGTGCTACCTAAGCTCCAGAATTTACTTTCAGTAACAACGCATTCTCTACATAGTGGAACATCAGAGTTTGCAGTACTAAAGCATGTCAATGGCTCTTCCATTCAAAATGGTACCAGCTAGGAACCTCAATTCAGCTTGCATTGGTGTATTCCATGGCACTGAGCACTCTACATGCAATATCTACACTGTTCCAAATCACCCTGAGTAGTTATGTACACAGCTTTACCACAAAATGCATTGAATAGAAAGTAAAGCATTCAACCCAATGGAGTGCGAAGTAAAATTTTTCTAAAAACAGCTATTTGCTAACATGATGTAAACCTTATTATTATACTCACCATATGTTTTAGAATAGTCTGCAACCAATTTCATGACTGTGCTACCTAAGCTCCAGAATTTACTTTCAGTAACAACGCATTCTCTACATAGTGGAACATCAGAGTTTGCAGTACTAAAGCATGTCAATGGCTGTTCCATTCAAAATGGTACCAGCTAGGAACCTCAATTCAGCTTGCATTGGTGTATTCCATGGCACCGAGCACTCTACATGCAATATCTACACTGTTCCAAATCACCCTGAGTAGTTATGTACACAGCTTTACCACAAAATGCATTGAATAGAAAGTAAAGCATTGAACACAATGGAGTGTCAAGTACAATTTCGCTGAAAACTAATATGTGCTAACATGATGTAAACCTTATTATTATACTCACCATATGATTTAGAATTGTCTGCAACCAATTATATGAGTGTGCTACCTAAGCTCCAGAATTTACTTTCAGGAACAACACATTTTCTACATAGTGCAACATTAGAGTTTGCAGTGCTAAAGCAAGTCAATGGCTGTTCCATTCCAAATGGTACCAGGTAGGTTCCTATATTCAGCTTGCATTGGTGTACTCCATGGCACTGAGCACTCTACATGCAATATCTACACAGTTCCAATTCACATGGAGTAGTTATGTACACAACCTTACCACGAAATGCATTGAATAGAAAGTAAAGCTTTGAACACAATGGAGTGTCAAGTACAATTTTGGTGAAAACAAGTATCTGCTAACATGATGTAAACCTTATTATTATACTCACCATATGATTTAGAATAGTCTGCAAACTATTTTATGAGTGTGCTACCTAAGCTCCAGAATTTACTTTCAGTAACAACACATTTTCTACATAGTGCAACATTAGAGTTTGCAGTACTAAAGCAAGTCAATGGCTGTTCCATTTCAAATGGTACCAGGTAGGTTCCTCAATTCAGCTTGCATTGGTGTATTCCATGGCACTGAGCACTCTACATGCAATATCTACACAGTTCCAATTCACATGGAGTAGTTATGTACACAACCTTACCACAAAATGCATTGAATAGAAAGTAAAGCATTCGACACAATGGAGTGCCAAGTAAAATTTTTCTAAAAACAGCTACTTGCTAACATGATGTAAACCTTATTATTATACTCACCATATGTTTTAGAATAGTCTGCAACCAATTTCATGACTGTGCTACCTACGCTCCAGAATTTACTTTCAGTAACAACGCATTCTCTACATAGTGGAACATTAGAGTTTGCAGTGCTAAAGCAAGTCAATGGCTGTTCCATTCAAAATGGTACCAGCTAGGATCCTCATTTCAGCTTTCATTGGTGTATTCCATGGCACTGAGCACTCTATATGCAATATCTACACTGTTCCAAATCACCCTGAGTAGTTATGTACACAACCTTACCACAAAATGCATTGAATAGAAAGTAAAGCATTCAACACAATGGAGTGCCAAGTACAATTTTGCTAAAAGCAGCTATTTGTTATCATAATGTAAACCTTATTATTATACTCACCATATGTTTTAGAATAGTCTGCAACCAATTTTATGAGTCTGCTACCTAAGCTCCAGAATTTACTTTCAGTAACAACGCATTTTCTGTATAGTGCAACATTAGAGTTTGCAGTACTAGAACAAGTCAATGGCTGTTCCATTCCAAATGGTACCAGGTAGGTTCCTCAATTCAGCTTGCATTGGTGTATTCCATGGCACTGAGCACTCTACATGCAATATTGGCATAGTTCCAAATCAGACTGAGTAGTTATGTACACAACCTTACCAAGAAATGCATTGAATAGAACGTAAAGCTTTGAACACCATGGAGTGTCAAGTACAATTTCGCTGAAAACTAGTATGTGCTAACATGATGTAAACCTTATTATTATACTCACCATATGATTCAGAATCGTCTGCAACCAATTTTATGTGTGTACTACCTAATCTCCAGAATTTACTTTCAGTAACAACACTTTCTCTACATAGTGGAACATTAGAGTTTGCAGTACTAAAGCAAGTCAATGGCTGTTCCATTCCAAATACTACCAGGTAAGTTCCTGAATTCAACTTGCATTGGTGTATTCCATGGCACCGAGCACTCTACATGCAATATCTACACTGTTCCAAATCACCCTGAGTAGTTATGTACACAGCTTTACCACAAAATGCATTGAATAGAAAGTAAAGCATTGAACACAATGGAGTGTCAAGTACAATTTCGCTGAAAACTAATATGTGCTAACATGATGTAAACCTTATTATTATACTCACCATATGATTTAGAATTGTCTGCAACCAATTATATGAGTGTGCTACCTAAGCTCCAGAATTTACTTTCAGGAACAACACATTTTCTACATAGTGCAACATTAGAGTTTGCAGTGCTAAAGCAAGTCAATGGCTGTTCCATTCCAAATGGTACCAGGTAGGTTCCTATATTCAGCTTGCATTGGTGTACTCCATGGCACTGAGCACTCTACATGCAATATCTACACAGTTCCAATTCACATGGAGTAGTTATGTACACAACCTTACCACGAAATGCATTGAATAGAAAGTAAAGCTTTGAACACAATGGAGTGTCAAGTACAATTTTGGTGAAAACAAGTATCTGCTAACATGATGTAAACCTTATTATTATACTCACCATATGATTTAGAATAGTCTGCAAACTATTTTATGAGTGTGCTACCTAAGCTCCAGAATTTACTTTCAGTAACAACACATTTTCTACATAGTGCAACATTAGAGTTTGCAGTACTAAAGCAAGTCAATGGCTGTTCCATTTCAAATGGTACCAGGTAGGTTCCTCAATTCAGCTTGCATTGGTGTATTCCATGGCACTGAGCACTCTACATGCAATATCTACACAGTTCCAATTCACATGGAGTAGTTATGTACACAACCTTACCACAAAATGCATTGAATAGAAAGTAAAGCATTCGACACAATGGAGTGCCAAGTAAAATTTTTCTAAAAACAGCTACTTGCTAACATGATGTAAACCTTATTATTATACTCACCATATGTTTTAGAATAGTCTGCAACCAATTTCATGACTGTGCTACCTACGCTCCAGAATTTACTTTCAGTAACAACGCATTCTCTACATAGTGGAACATTAGAGTTTGCAGTACTAAAGCAAGTCAATGGCTGTTCCATTCAAAATGGTACCAGCTAGGATCCTCATTTCAGCTTTCATTGGTGTATTCCATGGCACTGAGCACTCTACATGCAATATCTACACTGTTCCAAATCACCCTGAGTAGTTATGTACACAACCTTACCACAAAATGCATTGAATAGAAAGTAAAGCATTCAACACAATGGAGTGCCAAGTACAATTTTGCTAAAAGCAGCTATTTGTTATCATAATGTAAACCTTATTATTATACTCACCATATGTTTTAGAATAGTCTGCAACCAATTTTATGAGTCTGCTACCTAAGCTCCAGAATTTACTTTCAGTAACAACGCATTTTCTGTATAGTGCAACATTAGAGTTTGCAGTACTAAAACAAGTCAATGGCTGTTCCATTCCAAATGGTACCAGGTAGGTTCCTCAATTCAGCTTGCATTGGTGTATTCCATGGCACTGAGCACTCTACATGCAATATTGGCATAGTTCCAAATCAGACTGAGTAGTTATGTACACAACCTTACCAAGAAATGCATTGAATAGAACGTAAAGCTTTGAACACCATGGAGTGTCAAGTACAATTTCGCTGAAAACTAGTATGTGCTAACATGATGTAAACCTTATTATTATACTCACCATATGATTTAGAATCGTCTGCAACCAATTTTCTGTGTGTGCTACCTAAGATCCAGAATTTACTTTCAGTAACAACACATTCTCTACATAGTGGAACATTAGAGTTTGCAGTACTAAAGCAAGTCAATGGCTGTTCCATTCCAAAATCTACCAGGTAAGTTCTTGAATTCAGCTTGCATTGGTGTATTCCATTGCACTGAGCACTCTTAATGCAATATCTATACAGTTCTAAATCACCCTGAGTAGTTATGTACACAACCTTACCACAAAATGCATTGAATACAAAAGCATTCAACACAATGGAGTGTCAAGTACAATTTTGCTGAAAACTAGTATGTGCTAACATGATGTAAACCTTATTATTATACTCACCATATGATTCAGAATCGTCTGCAACCAATTTTATGTGTCTGCTACCTAATCTCCATAATTGAATTTCAGTAACTACACACTCTCTACATAGTGGAACTTTAGAGTTTGCAGTACTAAAGCAAGTCAATGGCTGTTCCATTCCAAATGGTACCAGGTAGGTTCCTATATTCAGCTTGCATTGGTGTATTCCATGGCACTGAGCATTCTACATGCAATGTCTACACTGTTCCAAATCACCCTGAGTAGTTATGTACACAACCTTACCACAAAATCCATTGAATAGAAAGTAAAGCATTCAACACAATGGAGTGCCAAGTAAAATTTTTCTAAAAACAGCTATTTGCTAACATGATGTAAACCTTATTATTATACTCACCATATGGTTTGGAATAGTCTGCAACCAATTTCATGACTGTGCTACCTAAGCTCCAGAATTTACTTTCAGTAACAACGCATTCTCTACATAGTGGAACATTAGAGTTTGCAGTACTAAAGCAAGTCAATGGCTGTTCCATTCAAAATGGTACCAGCTAGGATCCTCAATTCAGCTTGCATTGGTGTATTCCATGGCACTGAGCACTCTACATGCAATATCTACACTGTTCCAAATCACCCTGAGCAGTTATGTACACAGCTTTACCACAAAATGCATTGAATAGAAAGTAAAGCATTGAACACAATGGAGTGTCAAGTACAATTTCGCTGAAAACTAGTATGTGCTAACATGATGTAAACCTTATTATTATACTCACCATATGATTCAGAATCGTCTGCAACCAATTTTATGTGTGTACTACCTAATCTCCAGAATTTACTTTCAGTAACAACACTTTCTCTACATAGTGGAACATTAGAGTTTGCAGTACTAAAGCAAGTCAATGGCTGTTCCATTCCAAATACTACCAGGTAAGTTCCTGAATTCAACTTGCATTGTAGTATTCCTTGGCACTGATCATTCTACAAGCAATATCTATACTGTTCCAAATCACCCTGAGTAGTTATGTACACAACCTTACCACAAAATGCATTGAATAGAAAGTAAAGCATTCAACACAATGGAGTGCCAAGTACAATTTTGCTAAAATCAGCTATTTGCTATCATAATGTAAACCTTATTATTATACTCACCATATGTTTTAGAATAGTCTGCAACCAATTTTATGAGTCTGCTACCGAAGCTCCACAATTTACTTTCAGTAACAACGCATTCTCTACATACTGGAACATCAGAGTTTGCAGTACTAAAGCATGTCAATGGCTGTTCCATTCAAAATGGTACCAGCTAGGATCCTCAATTCAGCTTGCATTGGTGTATTCCATGGCACCGAGCACTCTACATGCAATATTTGCATAGTTCCAAATCACACTGAGTAGTTATGTACACAACCTTACCACAAAATGCTTTGAATAGAAAGTAAAGCATTCAACACAATGGAGTGCCAAGTAAAATTTTTCTAAAAACAGCTATTTGCTAACATGATGTAAACCTTATTATTATACTCACCATATGTTTTAGAATAGTCTGCAACCAATTTCATGACTGTGCTACCTAAGCTCCAGAATTTACTTTCAGTAACAACGCATTCTCTACATAGTGGAACATCAGAGTTTGCAGTACTAAAGCATGTCAATGGCTGTTCCATTCAAAATGGTACCAGCTAGGAACCTCAGTTCAGCTTGCATTGGTGTATTCCATGGCACTGAGCACTCTACATGCAATATCTACACTGTTCCAAATCACCCTGAGTAGATATGTACACAGCTTTACCACAAAATGCATTGAATAGAAAGTAAAGCATTGAACACAATGGAGTGTCAAGTACAATTTCGCTGAAAACTAGTATGTGCTAACATGATGTAAACCTTATTATTATACTCACCATATGATTCAGAATCGTCTGCAACCAATTTTATGTGTGTACTACCTAATCTCCAGAATTTACTTTCAGTAACAACACTTTCTCTACATAGTGGAACATTAGAGTTTGCAGTACTAAAGCAAGTCAATGGCTGTTCCATTCCAAATACTACCAGGTAAGTTCCTGAATTCAACTTGCATTGTAGTATTCCTTGGCACTGATCATTCTACAAGCAATATCTATACTGTTCCAAATCACCCTGAGTAGTTATGTACACAACCTTACCACAAAATGCATTGAATAGAAAGTAAAGCATTCAACACAATGGAGTGCCAAGTACAATTTTGCTAAAATCAGCTATTTGCTATCATAATGTAAACCTTATTATTATACTCACCATATGTTTTAGAATAGTCTGCAACCAATTTTATGAGTCTGCTACCGAAGCTCCACAATTTACTTTCAGTAACAACGCATTCTCTACATACTGGAACATCAGAGTTTGCAGTACTAAAGCATGTCAATGGCTGTTCCATTCAAAATGGTACCAGCTAGGATCCTCAATTCAGCTTGCATTGGTGTATTCCATGGCACCGAGCAATCTACATGCAATATTTGCATAGTTCCAAATCACACTGAGTAGTTATGTACACAACCTTACCACAAAATGCTTTGAATAGAAAGTAAAGCATTCAACACAATGGAGTGCCAAGTAAAATTTTTCTAAAAACAGCTATTTGCTAACATGATGTAAACCTTATTATTATACTCACCATATGTTTTAGAATAGTCTGCAACCAATTTCATGACTGTGCTACCTGAGCTCCAGAATTTACTTTCAGTAACAACGCATTCTCTACATAGTGGAACATCAGAGTTTGCAGTACTAAAGCATGTCAATGGCTGTTCCATTCAAAATGGTACCAGCTAGGAACCTCAGTTCAGCTTGCATTGGTGTATTCCATGGCACTGAGCACTCTACATGCAATATCTACACTGTTCCAAATCACCCTGAGTAGATATGTACACAGCTTTACCACAAAATGCATTGAATAGAAAGTAAAGCATTGAACACAATGGAGTGTCAAGTACAATTTCGCTGAAAACTAATATGTGCTAACATGATGTAAACCTTATTATTATACTCACCATATGATTCAGAATCGTCTGCAACCAATTTTATGTGTGGACTACCTAATCTCCAGAATTTACTTTCAGTAACAACACATTCTCTACATAGTGGAACATTAGACTTTGCAGTACTAAAGCAAGTCAATGGCTGTTCCATTCCAAATACTACCAGGTAAGTTGCTGAATTCAACTTGCATTGTAGTATTCCTAGGCACTGATCATTCTACAAGCAATATCTATACAGTTCTAAATCACCCTGAGTAGTTATGTACACAGCCTTACCACAAAATGCATTGAATAGAAAGTAAAGCATTCAACACAATGGAGTGCCAAGTAAAATTTTTCTAAAAACAGCTATTTGCTAACATGATGTAAACCTTATTATTATACTCACCATATGTTTTAGAATAGTCTGCAACCAATTTCATGACTGTGCTACCTAGGCTCCAGAATTTACTTTCAGTAACAACGCATTCTCTACATAGTGGAACATCAGAGTTTGCAGTACTAAAGCATGTCAATGGCTGTTCCATTCAAAATGGTACCAGCTAGGAACCTCAATTCAGCTTGCATTGGTGTATTCCATGGCACTGAGCACTCTACATGCAATATCTACACTGTTCCAAATCACCCTGAGTAGTTATGTACACAGCTTTACCACAAAATGCATTGAATAGAAAGTAAAGCATTGAACACAATGGAGTGTCAAGTACAATTTCGCTGAAAACTAATATGTGCTAACATGATGTAAACCTTATTATTATACTCACCATATGATTTAGAATTGTCTGCAACCAATTATATGAGTGTGCTACCTAAGCTCCAGAATTTACTTTCAGGAACAACACATTTTCTACATAGTGCAACATTAGAGTTTGCAGTGCTAAAGCAAGTCAATGGCTGTTCCATTCCAAATGGTACCAGGTAGGTTCCTATATTCAGCTTGCATTGGTGTACTCCATGGCACTGAGCACTCTACATGCAATATCTACACAGTTCCAATTCACATGGAGTAGTTATGTACACAACCTTACCACGAAATGCATTGAATAGAAAGTAAAGCTTTGAACACAATGGAGTGTCAAGTACAATTTTGGTGAAAACAAGTATCTGCTAACATGATGTAAACCTTATTATTATACTCACCATATGATTTAGAATAGTCTGCAAACAATTTTATGAGTGTGCTACCTAAGCTCCAGAATTTACTTTCAGTAACAACACATTTTCTACATAGTGCAACATTAGAGTTTGCAGTACTAAAGCAAGTCAATGGCTGTTCCATTTCAAATGGTACCAGGTAGGTTCCTCAATTCAGCTTGCATTGGTGTATTCCATGGCACTGAGCACTCTACATGCAATATCTACACAGTTCCAATTCACATGGAGTAGTTATGTACACAACCTTACCACAAAATGCATTGAATAGAAAGTAAAGCATTCGACACAATGGAGTGCCAAGTAAAATTTTTCTAAAAACAGCTACTTGCTAACATGATGTAAACCTTATTATTATACTCACCATATGTTTTAGAATAGTCTGCAACCAATTTCATGACTGTGCTACCTACGCTCCAGAATTTACTTTCAGTAACAACGCATTCTCTACATAGTGGAACATTAGAGTTTGCAGTACTAAAGCAAGTCAATGGCTGTTCCATTCAAAATGGTACCAGCTAGGATCCTCATTTCAGCTTGCATTGGTGTATTCCATGGCACTGAGCACTCTACATGCAATATCTACACTGTTCCAAATCACCCTGAGTAGTTATGTACACAGCTTTACCACAAAATGCATTGAATAGGAAGTAAAGCATTGAGCACAATGGAGTGTCAAGTACAATTTCGCTGAAAACTAGTATGTGCTAACATGATGTAAACCTTATTATTATACTCACCATATGATTCAGAATCGTCTGCAACCAATTTAATGTGTGTACTACCTAATCTCCAGAATTTACTTTCAGTAACAACACATTCTCTACATAGTGGAACTTTAGAGTTTGCAGTACTAAAGCAAGTCAATGGCTGTTCCATTCCAAATACTACCAGGTAAGTTCCTGAATTCAACTTGCATTGTAGTATTCCTTGGCACTGATCATTCTACAAGCAATATCTATACTGTTCCAAATCACCCTGAGTAGTTATGTACACAACCTTACCACAAAATGCATTGAATAGAAAGTAAAGCATTCAACACAATGGAGTGCCAAGTACAATTTTGCTAAAATCAGCTATTTGCTATCATAATGTAAACCTTATTATTATACTCACCATATGTTTTAGAATAGTCTGCAACCAATTTTCTGTGTGTGCTACCTAAGATCCAGAATTTACTTTCAGTAACAACACATTCTCTACATAGTGGAACATTAGAGTCTGCAGTACTAAAGCAAGTCAATGGCTGTTCCATTCCAAATACTACCAGGTAAGTTCTTGAATTCAGCTTGCATTGGTGTATTCCATGGCACTGAGCACTCTTAATGCAATATCTATACAGTTCTAAATCACCCTGAGTAGTTATGTACACAACCTTACCACAAAATGCATTGAATAGAAAGTAAAGCATTCAACACAATGGAGTGTCAAGTACAATTTTGCTGAAAACTAGTATGTGCTAACATGATGTAAACCTTATTATTATACTCACCATATGTTTTGGAATAGTCTGCAACCAATTTCATGACTGTGCTCCCTAAGCTCCAGAATTTACTTTCAGTAACAACGCATTCTCTACATAGTGGAACATTAGAGTTTGCAGTACTAAAGCAAGTCAATGGCTGTTCCATTCCAAATACTACCAGGTAAGTTCCTGAATTCAACTTGCATTGTAGTATTCCTTGGCACTGAGCATTCTACAAGCAATATCTATACTTTTCCAAATCACCCTGAGTAGTTATGTACACAACCTTACCACAAAATGCATTGAATAGAAAGTAAAGCATTCAACACAATGGAGTGCCAAGTACAATTTTGCTAAAATCAGCTATTTGCTATCATAATGTAAACCTTATTATTATACTCACCATATGTTTTAGAATAGTCTGCAACCAATTTTATGAGTCTGCTACCTAAGCTCCAGAATTTACTTTCAGTAACAACGCATTTTCTGTATAGTGCAACATTAGAGTTTGCAGTACTAAAGCAAGTCAATGGCTGTTCCATTCCAAATGGTAACAGGTAGGTTCCTCAATTCAGCTTGCATTGGTGTATTCCATGGCACTGAGCACTCTACATGCAATATTTGCATAGTTCCAAATCAGACTGAGTAGTTATGTACACAACCTTACCAAGAAATGCATTGAATAGAACGTAAAGCATTGAACACCATGGAGTGTCAAGTACAATTTCGCTGAAAACTAGTATGTGCTAACATGATGTAAACATTATTATTATACTCACCATATGATTTAGAATCGTCTGCAACCAATTTTCTGTGTGTGCTACCTAAGATCCAGAATTTACTTTCAGTAACAACACATTCTCTACATAGTGGAACATTAGAGTTTGCAGTACTAAAGCAAGTCAATGGCTGTTCCATTCCAAAATCTACCAGGTAAGTTCTTGAATTCAGCTTGCATTGGTGTATTCCATTGCACTGAGCACTCTTAATGCAATATCTATACAGTTCTAAATCACCCTGAGTAGTTATGTACACAACCTTACCACAAAATGCATTGAATACAAAAGCATTCAACACAATGGAGTGTCAAGTACAATTTTGCTGAAAACTAGTATGTTCTAACATGATGTAAACCTTATTATTATACTCACCATATGATTCAGAATCGTCTGCAACCAATTTTATGTGTCTGCTACCTAATCTCCATAATTTACTTTGAGTAACTACACATTCTCTACATAGTGGAACTTTCGAGTTTGCAGTACTAAAGCAAGTCAATGGCTGTTCCATTCCAAATGGTACCAGGTAGGTTCCTATATTCAGCTTGCATTGGTGTATTCCATGGCACTGAGCATTCTACATGCAATGTCTACACTGTTCCAAATCACCCTGAGTAGTTATGTACACAACCTTACCACAAAATGCATTGAATAGAAAGTAAAGCAATCAACACAATGGAGTGCCAAGTACAATTTTGCTAAAATCAGCTATTTGCTATCATAATGTAAACCTTATTATTATACTCACCATATGATTCAGAATCGTCTGCATCCAATTTTATGTGTCTGCTACCTAATCTCCATAATTGAATTTCAGTAACTACACACTCTCTACATAGTGGAACTTTAGAGTTTGCAGTACTAAAGCAAGTCAATGGCTGTTCCATTCCAAATGGTACCAGGTACGTTCCGATATTCAGCATGCATTGGTGTATTCCATGGCACTGAGCATTCTACATGCAATGTCTACACTGTTCCAAATCACCCTGAGTAGTTATGTACACAACCTTACCACAAAATGCATTGAATAGAAAGTAAAGCATTCAACACAATGGAGTGCCATGTACAATTTTGCTAAAATCAGCTATTTGCTATCATAATGTAAACCTTATTATTATACTCACCATATGTTTTAGAATAGTCTGCAACCAATTTTCTGTGTGTGCTACCTAAGATCCAGAATTTACTTTCAGTAACAACACATTCTCTACATAGTGGAACATTAGAGTTTGCAGTACTAAAGCAAGTCAATGGCTGTTCCATTCCAAATACTACCAGGTAAGTTCTTGAATTCAGCTTGCATTGGTGTATTCCATGGCACTGAGCACTCTTAATGCAATATCTATACAGTTCTAAATCACCCTGAGTAGTTATGTACACAACCTTACCACAAAATGCATTGAATAGAAAGTAAAGCATTCAACACAATGGAGTGTCAAGTACAATTTTGCTGAAAACTAGTATGTGCTAACATGATGTAAACCTTATTATTATACTCACCATATGTTTTGGAATAGTCTGCAACCAATTTCATGACTGTGCTACCTAAGCTCCAGAATTTACTTACAGTAACAACGCATTCTCTACATAGTGGAACATTAGAGTTTGCAGTACTAAAGCAAGTCAATGGCTGTTCCATTCCAAATACTACCAGGTAAGTTCCTGAATTCAACTTGCATTGTAGTATTCCTTGGCACTGATCATTCTACAAGCAATATCTATACTGTTCCAAATCACCCTGAGTAGTTATGTACAAAACCTTACCACAAAATGCATTGAATAGAAAGTAAAGCATTCAACACAATGGAGTGCCAAGTACAATTTTGCTAAAATCAGCTATTTGCTATCATAATGTAAACCTTATTATTATACTCACCATATGTTTTAGAATAGTCTGCAACCAATTTTATGAGTCTGCTATCTAAGCTCCAGAATTTACTTTCAGTAACAACGCATTTTCTGTATAGTGCAACATTAGAGTTTGCAGTACTAAAGCAAGTCAATGGCTGTTCCATTCCAAATGGTAACAGGTAGGTTCCTCAATTCAGCTTGCATTGGTGTATTCCATGGCACTGAGCACTCTACATGCAATATTTGCATAGTTCCAAATCAGACTGAGTAGTTATGTACACAACCTTACCAAGAAATGCATTGAATAGAACGTAAAGCATTGAACACCATGGAGTGTCAAGTACAATTTCGCTGAAAACTAGTATGTGCTAACATGATGTAAACATTATTATTATACTCACCATATGATTTAGAATCGTCTGCAACCAATTTTCTGTGTGTGCTACCTAAGATCCAGAATTTACTTTCAGTAACAACACATTCTCTACATAGTGGAACATTAGAGTTTGCAGTACTAAAGCAAGTCAATGGCTGTTCCATTCCAAAATCTACCAGGTAAGTTCTTGAATTCAGCTTGCATTGGTGTATTCCATTGCACTGAGCACTCTTAATGCAATATCTATACAGTTCTAAATCACCCTGAGTAGTTATGTACACAACCTTACCACAAAATGCATTGAATACAAAAGCATTCAACACAATGGAGTGTCAAGTACAATTTTGCTGAAAACTAGTATGTTCTAACATGATGTAAACCTTATTATTATACTCACCATATGATTCAGAATCGTCTGCAACCAATTTTATGTGTCTGCTACCTAATCTCCATAATTTACTTTGAGTAACTACACATTCTCTACATAGTGGAACTTTCGAGTTTGCAGTACTAAAGCAAGTCAATGGCTGTTCCATTCCAAATGGTACCAGGTAGGTTCCTATATTCAGCTTGCATTGGTGTATTCCATGGCACTGAGCATTCTACATGCAATGTCTACACTGTTCCAAATCACCCTGAGTAGTTATGTACACAACCTTACCACAAAATGCATTGAATAGAAAGTAAAGCAATCAACACAATGGAGTGCCAAGTACAATTTTGCTAAAATCAGCTATTTGCTATCATAATGTAAACCTTATTATTATACTCACCATATGATTCAGAATCGTCTGCATCCAATTATATGTGTCTGCTACCTAATCTCCATAATTGAATTTCAGTAACTACACACTCTCTACATAGTGGAACTTTAGAGTTTGCAGTACTAAAGCAAGTCAATGGCTGTTCCATTCCAAATGGTACCAGGTACGTTCCGATATTCAGCATGCATTGGTGTATTCCATGGCACTGAGCATTCTACATGCAATGTCTACACTGTTCCAAATCACCCTGAGTAGTTATGTACACAACCTTACCACAAAATGCATTGAATAGAAAGTAAAGCATTCAACACAATGGAGTGCCAAGTAAAATTTTTCTAAAAACAGCTCTTTGCTAACATGATGTAAACCTTATTATTATACTCACCATATGTTTTGGAATAGTCTGCAACCAATTTCATGACTGTGCTACCTAAGCTCCAGAATTTACTTTCAGTAACAACGCATTCTCTACATAGTGGAACATTAGAGTTTGCAGTACTAAAGCAAGTCAATGGCTGTTCCATTCCAAATACTACCAGGTAAGTTCCTGAATTCAACTTGCATTGTAGTATTCCTTGGCACTGAGCATTCTACAAGCAATATCTATACTGTTCCAAATCACCCTGAGTAGTTATGTACACAACCTTACCACAAAATGCATTGAATAGAAAGTAAAGCATTCAACACAATGGAGTGCCAAGTAAAATTTTTCTAAAAACAGCTATTTGCTAACATGATGTAAACCTTATTATTATACTCACCATATGTTTTAGAATAGTCTGCAACCAACTTCATGACTGTGCTACCTAATCTCCAGAATTTACTTTCAGTAACAACGCATTCTCTACATAGTGGAACATTAGAGTTTGCAGTACTAAAGCAAGTCAATGGCTGTTCCATTCAAAATGGTACCAGATAGAATCCTCAATTCAGCTTGCATTGGTGTATTCCATGGCACTGAGCACTCTACATGCAATATCTACACTGTTCCAAATCACCCTGGGTAGTTATGTACACAGCCTTACCACAAAATGCATTGAATAGAATGTAAAGCATTGAACACAATGGAGTGTCAAGTACAATTTCGCTGAAAACTAGTATGTGCTAACATGATGTAAACCTTATTATTATACTCACCATATGATTCAGAATCGTCTGCAACCAATTTTATGTGTCTGCTACCTAATCTCCATAATTTACTTTCAGTAACTACACATTCTCTACATAGTGGAACTTTAGAATTTGCAGTACTAAAGCAATTCAATGGCTGTTCCATTCCAAATGGTACCAGGTAGGTTCCTATATTCAGCTTGCATTGGTGTATTCCATGGCACTGAGCATTCTACATGCAATGTCTACACTGTTCCAAATCACCCTGAGTAGTTATGTACACAACCTTACCACAAAATGCATTGAATAGAAAGTAATGCATTCAGAACAATGGAGTGCCAAGTAGAATTTTGCTAAAATTAGCTATTTGCTATCATAATGTAAACCTTATTATTATAGTCACCATATGTTTTGGAATAGTCTGCAACCAATTTCATGACTGTCCTACCTAAGCTCCAGAAATTACTTTCAGTAACAACGCATTCTCTACATAGTGGAACATTAGAGTTTGCAGTACTAAAGCAAGTCAATGGCTGTTCCATTCAAAATGGTACCAGGTAGGATCCTCAATTCAGCTTGCATTGATGTATTCCATGGCACTGAGCACTCTACATGCAATATCTACCCTTTTCCAAATCACCCTGAGTAGTTATGTACACAACCTGACCACAAGATGCATTGAATAGAAAGTAAAGCATTGAACACAATGGAGTGTCAAGTACAATTTCGCTGAAAACTAGTATGTGCTAACATAATGTAAACCTTATTATTATACACACCATATGATTTATAATCGTCTGCAACCAATTTTATGTGTGTGCTACCTAAGCTCCAGAATTTACTTTCAGTAACAACACATTCTCTACATAGTGGAACATTAGAGTTTGCAGTACTAAAGCAAGTCAATGGCTGTTCCCTTCCAAATACTACCAGGTAAGTTCCTGAATTCAACTTGCATTGCAGTATTCCTTGGCACTGAGCAATCTACATGCAATATCTGCACAGCTCGAAATAACACTGATTAGTTATGTACACAACCTTACCACGAAATGCATTGAATAGAAGGTAAAGCATTGAACACAATGGAGTGTCAAGTACAATTTTGCTGAAAACTAGTATGTGCTAACATGATGTAAACCTTATTATTATACTCACCATATGATTTAGAATCATCTGCAACCAATTTTCTGTGTGTGCTACCTAAGATCCAGAATTTACTTTCAGTAACAACACATTCTCTACATAGTGGAACATTAGAGTTTGCAGTACTAAAGCAAGTCAATGGCTGTTCCATTCCAAATGGTACCAGGTAGGTTCCTATATTCAGCTTGCATTGGTGTATTCCATGGCACTGAGCATTCTACATGCAATGTCTACACTGTTCCAAATCACCCTGAGTAGTTATGTACACAACCTTACCACAAAATGCATTGAATAGAAAGTAAAGCATTCAACACAATGGAGTGCCAAGTACAATTTTGCTAAAATCAGCTATTTGCTATCATAATGTAAACCTTATTATTATACTCACCATATGTTTTAGAATAGTCTGCAACCAATTTTATGTGTCTGCTACCTAATCTCCATAATTTACTTTCAGTAACTACACATTCTATACATAGTGGAACTTTCGAGTTTGCAGTACTAAAGCAAGTCAATGGCTGTTCCATTCCAAATGGTACCAGGTAGGATCCTCAATTCAGCTTGCATTGGTGTATTCCATGGCACTGAGCACTCTACATGCAATATCTACACTGTTCCAAATCACCCTGAGTTGTTATGTACACAACCTTACCACAAAATGCATTGAATAGAAAGTAAAGCATTCAACACAATGGAGTGCCAAGTAAATTTTTTCTAAAAACAGCTATTTGCTAACATGATGTAAACCTTATTATTATACTCACCATATGTTTTGGAATAGTCTGCAACCAATTTCGTGACTGTGCTACCTAAGCTCCAGAATTTACTTTCAGTAACAACGCATTCTCTACATAGTGGAACATTAGAGTTTGCAGTACTAAAGCAAGTCAATGGCTGTTCCATTCCAAATACTACCAGGTAAGTTCCTGAATTCAACTTGCATTGTAGTATTCCTTGGCACTGAGCATTCTACAAGCAATATCTATACTTTTCCAAATCACCCTGAGTAGTTATGTACACAACCTTACCACAAAATGCATTGAATAGAAAGTAAAGCATTCAACACAATGGAGTGCCAAGTACAATTTTGCTAAAATCAGCTATTTGCTATCATAATGTAAACCTTATTATTATACTCACCATATGTTTTAGAATAGTCTGCAACCAATTTTATGAGTCTGCTACCTAAGCTCCAGAATTTACTTTCAGTAACAACGCATTTTCTGTATAGTGCAACATTAGAGTTTGCAGTACTAAAGCAAGTCAATGGCTGTTCCATTCCAAATGGTAACAGGTAGGTTCCTCAATTCAGCTTGCATTGGTGTATTCCATGGCACTGAGCACTCTACATGCAATATTTGCATAGTTCCAAATCAGACTGAGTAGTTATGTACACAACCTTACCAAGAAATGCATTGAATAGAACGTAAAGCATTGAACACCATGGAGTGTCAAGTACAATTTCGCTGAAAACTAGTATGTGCTAACATGATGTAAACATTATTATTATACTCACCATATGATTTAGAATCGTCTGCAACCAATTCTCTGTGTGTGCTACCTAAGATCCAGAATTTACTTTCAGTAACAACACATTCTCTACATAGTGGAACATTAGAGTTTGCAGTACTAAAGCAAGTCAATGGCTGTTCCATTCCAAAATCTACCAGGTAAGTTCTTGAATTCAGCTTGCATTGGTGTATTCCATTGCACTGAGCACTCTTAATGCAATATCTATACAGTTCTAAATCACCCTGAGTAGTTATGTACACAACCTTACCACAAAATGCATTGAATACAAAAGCATTCAACACAATGGAGTGTCAAGTACAATTTTGCTGAAAACTAGTATGTTCTAACATGATGTAAACCTTATTATTATACTCACCATATGATTCAGAATCGTCTGCAACCAATTTTATGTGTCTGCTACCTAATCTCCATAATTTACTTTGAGTAACTACACATTCTCTACATAGTGGAACTTTCGAGTTTGCAGTACTAAAGCAAGTCAATGGCTGTTCCATTCCAAATGGTACCAGGTAGGTTCCTATATTCAGCTTGCATTGGTGTATTCCATGGCACTGAGCATTCTACATGCAATGTCTACACTGTTCCAAATCACCCTGAGTAGTTATGTACACAACCTTACCACAAAATGCATTGAATAGAAAGTAAAGCAATCAACACAATGGAGTGCCAAGTACAATTTTGCTAAAATCAGCTATTTGCTATCATAATGTAAACCTTATTATTATACTCACCATATGATTCAGAATCGTCTGCATCCAATTTTATGTGTCTGCTACCTAATCTCCATAATTGAATTTCAGTAACTACACACTCTCTACATAGTGGAACTTTAGAGTTTGCAGTACTAAAGCAAGTCAATGGCTGTTCCATTCCAAATGGTACCAGGTACGTTCCGATATTCAGCATGCATTGGTGTATTCCATGGCACTGAGCATTCTACATGCAATGTCTACACTGTTCCAAATCACCCTGAGTAGTTATGTACACAACCTTACCACAAAATGCATTGAATAGAAAGTAAAGCATTCAACACAATGGAGTGCCAAGTAAAATTTTTCTAAAAACAGCTATTTGCTAACATGATGTAAACCTTATTATTATACTCACCATATGTTTTGGAATAGTCTGCAACCAATTTCATGACTGTGCTACCTAAGCTCCAGAATTTACTTTCAGTAACAACGCATTCTCTACATAGTGGAACATTAGAGTTTGCAGTACTAAAGCAAGTCAATGGCTGTTCCATTCCAAATACTACCAGGTAAGTTCCTGAATTCAACTTGCATTGTAGTATTCCTTGGCACTGAGCATTCTACAAGCAATATCTATACTGTTCCAAATCACCCTGAGTAGTTATGTACACAATCTTACCACAAAATGCATTGAATAGAAAGTAAAGCATTCAACACAATGGAGTGCCAAGTAAAATTTTTCTAAAAACAGCTATTTGCTAACATGATGTAAACCTTATTATTATACTCACCATATGTTTTAGAATAGTCTGCAACCAACTTCATGACTGTGCTACCTAATCTCCAGAATTTACTTTCAGTAACAACGCATTCTCTACATAGTGGAACATTAGAGTTTGCAGTACTAAAGCAAGTCAATGGCTGTTCCATTCAAAATGGTACCAGATAGAATCCTCAATTCAGCTTGCATTGGTGTATTCCATGGCACTGAGCACTCTACATGCAATATCTACACTGTTCCAAATCACCCTGGGTAGTTATGTACACAGCCTTACCACAAAATGCATTGAATAGAATGTAAAGCATTGAACACAATGGAGTGTCAAGTACAATTTCGCTGAAAACTAGTATGTGCTAACATGATGTAAACCTTATTATTATACTCACCATATGATTCAGAATCGTCTGCAACCAATTTTATGTGTCTGCTACCTAATCTCCATAATTTACTTTCAGTAACTACACATTCTCTACATAGTGGAACTTTAGAATTTGCAGTACTAAAGCAATTCAATGGCTGTTCCATTCCAAATGGTACCAGGTAGGTTCCTATATTCAGCTTGCATTGGTGTATTCCATGGCACTGAGCATTCTACATGCAATGTCTACACTGTTCCAAATCACCCTGAGTAGTTATGTACACAACCTTACCACAAAATGCATTGAATAGAAAGTAATGCATTCAGAACAATGGAGTGCCAAGTAGAATTTTGCTAAAATTAGCTATTTGCTATCATAATGTAAACCTTATTATTATACTCACCATATGTTTTGGAATAGTCTGCAACCAATTTCATGACTGTCCTACCTAAGCTCCAGAAATTACTTTCAGTAACAACGCATTCTCTACATAGTGGAACATTAGAGTTTGCAGTACTAAAGCAAGTCAATGGCTGTTCCATTCAAAATGGTACCAGGTAGGATCCTCAATTCAGCTTGCATTGATGTATTCCATGGCACTGAGCACTCTACATGCAATATCTACCCTGTTCCAAATCACCCTGAGTAGTTATGTACACAACCTGACCACAAGATGCAATGAATAGAAAGTAAAGCATTGAACACAATGGAGTGTCAAGTACAATTTCGCTGAAAACTAGTATGTGCTAACATAATGTAAACCTTATTATTATACACACCATATGATTTATAATCGTCTGCAACCAATTTTATGTGTGTGCTAGCTAAGCTCCAGAATTTACTTTCAGTAACAACACATTCTCTACATAGTGGAACATTAGAGTTTGCAGTACTAAAGCAAGTCAATGGCTGTTCCCTTCCAAATACTACCAGGTAAGTTCCTGAATTCAACTTGCATTGTAGTATTCCTTGGCACTGAGCAATCTACATGCAATATCTGCACAGCTCGAAATAACACTGATTAGTTATGTACACAACCTTACCACGAAATGCATTGAATAGAAGGTAAAGCATTGAACACAATGGAGTGTCAAGTACAATTTTGCTGAAAACTAGTATGTGCTAACATGATGTAAACCTTATTATTATACTCACCATATGATTTAGAATCATCTGCAACCAATTTTCTGTGTGTGCTACCTAAGATCCAGAATTTACTTTCAGTAACAACACATTCTCTACATAGTGGAACATTAGAGTTTGCAGTACTAAAGCAAGTCAATGGCTGTTCCATTCCAAATGGTACCAGGTAGGTTCCTATATTCAGCTTGCATTGGTGTATTCCATGGCACTGAGCATTCTACATGCAATGTCTACACTGTTCCAAATCACCCTGAGTAGTTATGTACACAACCTTACCACAAAATGCATTGAATAGAAAGTAAAGCATTCAACACAATGGAGTGCCAAGTACAATTTTGCTAAAATCAGCTATTTGCTATCATAATGTAAACCTTATTATTATACTCACCATATGTTTTAGAATAGTCTGCAACCAATTTTATGTGTCTGCTACCTAATCTCCATAATTTACTTTCAGTAACTACACATTCTATACATAGTGGAACTTTCGAGTTTGCAGTACTAAAGCAAGTCAATGGCTGTTCCATTCCAAATGGTACCAGGTAGGATCCTCAATTCAGCTTGCATTGGTGTATTCCATGGCACTGAGCACTCTACATGCAATATCTACACTGTTCCAAATCACCCTGAGTTGTTATGTACACAACCTTACCACAAAATGCATTGAATAGAAAGTAAAGCATTCAACACAATGGAGTACCAAGTAAAATTTTTCTAAAAACAGCTATTTGCTAACATGATGTAAACCTTATTATTATACTCACCATATGTTTTGGAATAGACTGCAACCAATTTTATGAGTCTGCTACCTAAGCTCCAGAATTTACTTTCAGTAACAACGCATTTTCTGTATAGTGCAACATTAGAGTTTGCAGTACTAAAGCAAGTCAATGGCTGTTCCATTCCAAATGGTACCAGGTAGGTTCCTCAATTCAGCTTGCATTGGTGTATTCCATGGCACTGAGCACTCTACATGCAATATTTGCATAGTTCCAAATCAGACTGAGTAGTTATGTACACAACCTTACCAAGAAATGCATTGAATAGAACGTAAAGCATTGAACACCATGGAGTGTCAAGTACAATTTCGCTGAAAACTAGTATGTGCTAACATGATGTAAACCTTATTATTATACTCACCATATGATTTAGAATCGTCTGCAACCAATTTTCTGTGTGTGCTACCTAAGATCCAAAATTTACTTTCAGTAACAACACATTCTCTACATAGTGGAACTTTAGAGTTTGCAGTACTAAAGCAAGTCAATGGCTGTTCCATTCCAAAATCTACCAGGTAAGTTCTTGAATTCAGCTTGCATTGGTGTATTCCATTGCACTGAGCACTCTTAATGCAATATCTATACAGTTCTAAATCACCCTGAGTAGTTATGTACACAACCTTACCACAAAATGCATTGAATACAAAAGCATTCAACACAATGGAGTGTCAAGTACAATTTTGCTGAAAACTAGTATGTGATAACATGATGTAAACCTTATTATTATACTCACCATATGATTCAGAATCGTCTGCAACCAATTTTATGTGTCTGCTACCCAATCTCCATAATTTACTTTCAGTAACTACACATTCTCTACATAGTGGAACTTTAGAATTTGCAGTACTAAAGCAATTCAATGGCTGTTCCATTCCAAATACTACCAGGTAAGTTCCTGAATTCAACTTGCATTGTAGTATTCCTTGGCACTGAGCATTCTACAAGCAATATCTATACTGTTCCAAATCACCCTGAGTAGTTATGTACACAACCTTACCACAAAATGCATTGAATAGAAAGTAAAGCATTCAACACAATGGAGTGCCAAGTACAATTTTGCTAAAATCAGCTATTTGCTATCATAATGTAAACCTTATTATTATACTCACCATATGTTTTAGAATAGTCTGCAACCAATTTTATGAGTCTGCTACCTAAGCTCCAGAATTAACTTTCAGTAACAACGCATTTTCTGTATAGTGCAACATTAGAGTTTGCAGTACTAAAGCAAGTCAATGGCTGTTCCATTCCAAATGGTACCAGGTAGATTCCTCAATTGAGCTTGCATTGGTGTATTCCATGGCACTGAGCACTCTACATGCAATATTTGCATAGTTCCAAATCAGACTGAGTAGTTATGTACACAACCTTACCAAGAAATGCATTGAATAGAACGTAAAGCATTGAACACCATGGTGTCAGGTACAATTTCGCTGAAAACTAGTATGTGCTAACATGATGTAAACATTATTATACTCACCATATGATTTAGAATCGTCTGCAACCAATTTTCTGTGTGTGCTACCTAAGCTCCAGAATTTACTTTCAGTAACAACACATTCTCTACATAGTGGAACATTAGAGTTTGCAGTACTAAAGCAAGTCAATGGCTGTTCCATTCCAAAATCTACCAGTTAAGTTCTTGAATTCAGCTTGCATTGGTGTATTCCATTGCACTGAGCACTCTTAATGCAATATCTATACAATTCTAAATCACCCTGAGTAGTTATGTACACAACCTTACCACAAAATGCATTGAATACAAAAGCATTCAACACAATGGAGTGTCAAGTACAATTTTGCTGAAAACTAGTATGTGCTAACATGATGTAAACCTTATTATTACACTCACCATATGATTCAGAATCGTCTGCAACCAATTTTATGTGTCTGCTACCTAATCTCCATAATTTACTTTGAGTAACTACACATTCTCTACATAGTGGAACTTTCGAGTTTGCAGTACTAAAGCAAGTCAATGGCTGTTCCATTCCAAATGGTACCAGGTAGGTTCCTATATTCAGCTTGCATTGGTGTATTCCATGCCACTGAGCATTCTACATGCAATGTCTACACTGTTCCAAATCACCCTGAGTAGTTATGTACACAACCTTACCACAAAATGCATTGAATAGAAAGTAAAGTATTGAACACAATGGAGTGTCAAGTACAATTTCGCTGAAAACTAGTATGTGCTAACATGATGTAAACCTTATTATTATACTCACCATATGATTTAGAATCATCTGCAACCAATTTTCTGTGTGTGCTACCTAAGATCCAGAATTTCCTTTCAGTAACAACACATTCTCTACATAGTGGAACATTAGAGTTTGCAGTAATAAAGCAAGTCAATGGCTGTTCCATTCCAAATACTACCAGGTAAGTTCTTGAATTCAGCTTGCATTGGTGTATTCCATGGCACTGAGCACTCTTAATGCAATATCTATACAGTTCTAAATCACCCTGAGTAGTTATGTACACAACCTTACCACAAAGTGCATTGAATACAAAAGCATTCAACACAATGGAGTGTCAAGTACAATTTTGCTGAAAACTAGTATGTGCTAACATGATGTAAACCTTATTATTACACTCACCATATGATTCAGAATCGTCTGCAACCAATTTTATGTGTCTGCTACCTAATCTCCATAATTTACTTTGAGTAACTACACATTCTCTACATAGTGGAACTTTCGAGTTTGCAGTACTAAAGCAAGTCAATGGCTGTTCCATTCCAAATGGTACCAGGTAGGTTCCTATATTCAGCTTGCATTGGTGTATTCCATGCCACTGAGCATTCTACATGCAATGTCTACACTGTTCCAAATCACCCTGAGTAGTTATGTACACAACCTTACCACAAAATGCATTGAATAGAAAGTAAAGTATTGAACACAATGGAGTGTCAAGTACAATTTCGCTGAAAACTAGTATGTGCTAACATGATGTAAACCTTATTATTATACTCACCATATGATTTAGAATCATCTGCAACCAATTTTCTGTGTGTGCTACCTAAGATCCAGAATTTCCTTTCAGTAACAACACATTCTCTACATAGTGGAACATTAGAGTTTGCAGTAATAAAGCAAGTCAATGGCTGTTCCATTCCAAATACTACCAGGTAAGTTCTTGAATTCAGCTTGCATTGGTGTATTCCATGGCACTGAGCACTCTTAATGCAATATCTATACAGTTCTAAATCACCCTGAGTAGTTATGTACACAACCTTACCACAAAGTGCATTGAATACAAAAGCATTCAACACAATGGAGTGTCAAGTACAATTTTGCTGAAAACTAGTATGTGCTAACATGATGTAAACCTTATTATTATACTCACCATATGATTCAGAATCGTCTGCAACCAATTTTATGTGTATGCTACCTAATCTCCATAATTTACTTTCAGTAACTACACATTCTCTACATAGTGGAACTTTCGAGTTTGCAGTACTAAAGCAAGTCAATGGCTGTTCCATTCCAAACGGTACCAGGTAGGATCCTCAATTCAGCTTGCATTGGTGTATTCCATGGCACTGAGCACTCTACATGCAATATCTATATTGTTCCAAATCACCCTGAGTTGTTATCTACACAACCTTACCACAAAATGCATTGAATAGAAAATAAAGCATTGAACAAAATGGAGTGTCAAGTAGAATTTCGCTGAAAACTAGTATGTGCTAACATGATGTAAACCTTATTATTATACACACCATATGATTTAGAAACGTCTGCAACCAATTTTCTGTGTGTGCTACCTAACCTCCAGAATTTACTTTCAGTAACAACACATTCTCTACATAGTGGAACATTAGAGTTTGCAGTACTAAAGCAAGTCAATGGCTGTTCCATTCCAAATACTACCAGGTAATTTCCTGAATTCAACGTGCATTGTAGTATTCCTTGGCACTGAGCATTCTACAAACAATATCTATACAGTTCCAAATCACCCTGAGTAGTTATGTACACAGCTTTACCACAAAATGCATTGAATAGAAAGTAAAGCATTCAACACAATGGAGTGCCAAGTACAATTTTGCTAAAATCAGCTATTTGCTATCATAATGTAAACCTTATTATTATACTCACCATATGTTTTAGAATAGTCTGCAACCAATTTTATGAGTCTGCTACCTAAGCTCCAGAATTTACTTTCAGTAACAACGCATTTTCTGTATAGTGCAACATTAGAGTTTGCAGTACTAAAGCAAGTCAATGGCTGTTCCATTCCAAAATCTACCAGGTAAGTTCTTGAATTCAGCTTGCATTGGTGTATTCCATTGCACTGAGCACTCTTAATGCAATATCTATACAGTTCTAAATCACCCTGAGTAGTTATGTACACAACCTTACCACAAAATGCATTGAATACAAAAGCATTCAACACAATGGAGTGTCAAGTACAATTTTGCTGAAAACTAGTATGTGCTAACATGATGTAAACCTTATTATTATACTCACCATATGATTTAGAATCGTCTGCAACCAATTTTCTGTGTGTGCTACCTAAGATCCAAAATTTACTTTCAGTAACAACACATTCTATACATAGTGGAACATTAGAGTTTGCAGTACTAAAGCAAGTCAATGGCTGTTCCATTCCAAAATCTACCAGGTAAGTTCTTGAATTCGGCTTGCATTGGTGTATTCCATTGCACTGAGCACTCTTAATGCAATATCTATACAGTTCTAAATCACCCTGAGTAGTTATGTACACAACCTTACCACAAAATGCATTGAATACAAAAGCATTCAACACAATGGAGTGTCAAGTACAATTTTGCTGAAAACTAGTATGTGATAACATGATGTAAACCTTATTATTATACTCACCATATGATTCAGAATCGTCTGCAACCAATTTTATGTGTCTGCTACCTAATCTCCATAATTGAATTTCAGTAACTACACACTCTCTACATAGTGGAACTTTAGAGTTTGCAGTACTAAAGCAAGTCAATGGCTGTTCCATTCCAAATGGTACCAGGTAGGTTCCTATATTCAGCTTGCATTGGTGTATTCCATGGCACTGGGCATTCTACATGCAATGTCTACACTGTTCCAAATCACCCTGAGTAGTTATGTACACAACCTTACCACAAAATGCATTGAATAGAAAGTAAAGCATTCAACACAATGGAGTGCCAAGTACAATTTTGCTAAAATCAGCTATTTGCTATCATAATGTAAACCTTATTATTATACTCACCATATGTTTTAGAATAGTCTGCAACCAATTTTATGAGTCTGCTACCTAAGCTCCAGAATTAACTTTCAGTAACAACGCATTTTCTGTATAGTGCAACATTAGAGTTTGCAGTACTAAAGCAAGTCAATGGCTGTTCCATTCCAAATGGTACCAGGTAGGTTCCTCAATTGAGCTTGCATTGGTGTATTCCATGGCACTGAGCACTCTACATGCAATATTTGCATAGTTCCAAATCAGACTGAGTAGTTATGTACACAACCTTACCAAGAAATGCATTGAATAGAACGTAGAGCATTGAACACCATGGTGTCAGGTACAATTTCGCTGAAAACTAGTATGTGCTAACATGATGTAAACATTATTATACTCACCATATGATTTAGAATCGTCTGCAACCAATTTTCTGTGTGTGCTACCTAAGCTCCAGAATTTACTTTCAGTAACAACACATTCTCTACATAGTGGAACATTAGAGTTTGCAGTACTAAAGCAAGTCAATGGCTGTTCCATTCCAAAATCTACCAGGTAAGTTCTTGAATTCAGCTTGCATTGGTGTATTCCATTGCACTGAGCACTCTTAATGCAATATCTATACAGTTCTAAATCACCCTGAGTAGTTATGTACACAACCTTACCACAAAATGCATTGAATACAAAAGCATTCAACACAATGGAGTGTCAAGTACAATTTTGCTGAAAACTAGTATGTGCTAACATGATGTAAACCTTATTATTACACTCACCATATGATTCAGAATCGTCTGCAACCAATTTTATGTGTCTGCTACCTAATCTCCATAATTTACTTTGAGTAACTACACATTCTCTACATAGTGGAACTTTCGAGTTTGCAGTACTAAAGCAAGTCAATGGCTGTTCCATTCCAAATGGTACCAGGTAGGTTCCTATATTCAGCTTGCATTGGTGTATTCCATGCCACTGAGCATTCTACATGCAATGTCTACACTGTTCCAAATCACCCTGAGTAGTTATGTACACAACCTTACCACAAAATGCATTGAATAGAAAGTAAAGTATTGAACACAATGGAGTGTCAAGTACAATTTCGCTGAAAACTAGTATGTGCTAACATGATGTAAACCTTATTATTATACTCACCATATGATTTAGAATCATCTGCAACCAATTTTCTGTGTGTGCTACCTAAGATCCAGAATTTCCTTTCAGTAACAACACATTCTCTACATAGTGGAACATTAGAGTTTGCAGTACTAAAGCAAGTCAATGGCTGTTCCATTCCAAATACTACCAGGTAAGTTCTTGAATTCAGCTTGCATTGGTGTATTCCATGACACTGAGCACTCTTAATGCAATATCTATACAGTTCTAAATCACCCTGAGTAGTTATGTACACAACCTTACCACAAAATGCATTGAATACAAAAGCATTCAACACAATGGAGTGTCAAGTACAATTTTGCTGAAAACTAGTATGTGCTAACATGATGTAAACCTTATTATTATACTCACCATATGATTCAGAATCGTCTGCAACCAATTTTATGTGTCTGCTACCTAATCTCCATAATTTACTTTCAGTAACTACACATTCTCTACATAGTGGAACTTTCGAGTTTGCAGTACTAAAGCAAGTCAATGGCTGTTCCATTCCAAACGGTACCAGGTAGGATCCTCAATTCAGCTTGCATTGGTGTATTCCATGGCACTGAGCACTCTACATGCAATATCTACATTGTTCCAAATCACCCTGAGTTGTTATCTACACAACCTTACCACAAAATGCATTGAATAGAAAATAAAGCATTGAACAAAATGGAGTGTCAAGTAGAATTTCGCTGAAAACTAGTATGTGCTAACATGATGTAAACCTTATTATTATACACACCATATGATTTAGAAACGTCTGCAACCAATTTTCTGTGTGTGCTACCTAACCTCCAGAATTTACTTTCAGTAACAACACATTCTCTACATAGTGGAACATTAGAGTTTGCAGTACTAAAGCAAGTCAATGGCTGTTCCATTCCAAATACTACCAGGTAATTTCCTGAATTCAACGTGCATTGTAGTATTCCTTGGCACTGAGCATTCTACAAACAATATCTATACAGTTCCAAATCACCCTGAGTAGTTATGTATACAGCTTTACCACAAAATGCATTGAATAGAAAGTAAAGCATTCAACACAATGGAGTGCCAAGTACAATTTTGCTAAAATCAGCTATTTGCTATCATAATGTAAACCTTATTATTATACTCACCATATGTTTTAGAATAGTCTGCAACCAATTTTATGAGTCTGCTACCTAAGCTCCAGAATTTACTTTCAGTAACAACGCATTTTCTGTATAGTGCAACATTAGAGTTTGCAGTACTAAAGCAAGTCAATGGCTGTTCCATTCCAAATGGTACCAGGTAGGTTCCTATATTCAGCTTGCATTGGTGTATTCCATGGCACTGGGCATTCGACATGCAATGTCTACACTGTTCCAAATCATCCTGAGTAGTTATGTACACAACCTTACCACAAAATGCATTGAATAGAAAGTAAAGCATTCAACACAATGGAGTGCCAAGTAAAATTTTTCTAAAAACAGCTATTTGCTAACATGATGTAAACCTTATTATTATACTCACCATATGCTTTGGAATAGTCTGCAACCAATTTCATGACTGTGCTACCTAAGCTCCAGAATTTACTTTCAGTAACAACGCATTCTCTACATAGTGGAACATTAGAGTTTGCAGTACTAAAGCAAGTCAATGGCTGTTCCATTCCAAATACTACCAGGTAAGTTCCTGAATTCAACTTGCATTGTAGTATTCCTTGGCACTGAGCATTCTACAAGCAATATTTATACTGTTCCAAATCACCCTGAGTAGTTATGTACACAACCTTACCACAAAATGCATTGAATAGAAAGTAAAGCATTCAACACAATGGAGTGCCAAGTACAATTTTGCTAAAATCAGCTATTTGCTATCATAATGTAAACCTTATTATTATACTCACCATATGTTTTAGAATAGTCTGCAACCAATTTTATGAGTCTGCTACCTAAGCTCCAGAATTTACTTTCAGTAACAACGCATTTTCTGTATAGTGCAACATTAGAGTTTGCAGTACTAAAGCAAGTCAATGGCTGTTCCATTCCAAATGGTACCAGGTAGGTTCCTCAATTCAGCTTGCATTGGTGTATTCCATGGCACTGAGCACTCTACATGCAATATTTGCATAGTTCCAAATCAGACTGAGTAGTTATGTACACAACCTTACCAAGAAATGCATTGAATAGAACGTAAAGCATTGAACACCATGGTGTCAGGTACAATTTCGCTGAAAACTAGTATGTGCTAACATGATGTAAACATTATTATACTCACCATATGATTTAGAATCGTCTGCAACCAATTTTCTGTGTGTCCTACCTAAGATCCAGAATTTACTTTCAGTAATAACACAGTCTCTACATATTGGAACATTAGAGTTTGCAGTACTAAAGCAAGTCAATGGCTGTTCCATTCCAAAATCTACCAGGTAAGTTCTTGAATTCAGCTTGCATTGGTGTATTCCATTGCACTGAGCACTCTTAATGCAATATCTATACAGTTCTAAATCACCCTGAGTAGTTATGTACACAACCTTACCACAAAATGCATTGAATACAAAAGCATTCAACACAATGGAGTGTCAAGTACAATTTTGCTGAAAACTAGTATGTGCTGACATGATGTAAACATTATTATTATACTCACCATATGATTCAGAATCGTCTGCAACCAATTTTATGTGTCTGCTACCTAATCTCCATAATTTACTTTCAGTAACTACACATTCTCTACATAGTGGAACTTTCGAGTTTGCAGTACTAAAGCAAGTCAATGGCTGTTCCATTCCAAATGGTACCAGGTAGGTTCCTATATTCAGCTTGCATTGGTGTATTCCATGCCACTGAGCATTCTACATGCAATGTCTACACTCTTCCAAATCACCCTGAGTAGTTATGTGCACAACCTTACCACAAAATGCATTGAATAGAAAGTAAAGTATTGAACACAATGGAGTGTCAAGTACAATTTCGCTGAAAACTACTATGTGCTAACATGATGTAAACCTTATTATTATACTCACCATATGATTTAGAATCGTCTGCAACCAATTTTCTGTGTGTGCTACCTAACCTCCAGAATTTACTTTCAGTAACAAAACATTCTCTACATAGTGGAACATTAGAGTTTGCAGTACTAAAGCAAGTCAATGGCTGTTCCATTCCAAATACTACCAGGTAATTTCCTGAATTCAACGTGCATTGTAGTATTCCTTGGCACTGAGCATTCTACAAACAATATCTATACAGTTCCAAATCACCCTGAGTAGTTATGTACACAGCTTTACCACAAAATGCATTGAATAGAAAGTAAAGCATTCAACACAATGGAGTGCCAAGTACAATTTTGCTAAAATCAGCTATTTGCTCTCATAATGTAAACCTTATTATTATACTCACCATATGTTTTAGAATAGTCTGCAACCAATTTTATGAGTCTGCTACCTAAGCTCCAGAATTTACTTTCAGTAACAACGCATTTTCTGTATAGTGCAACATTAGAGTTTGCAGTAATAAAGCAAGTCAATGGCTGTTCCATTCCAAATGGTACCAGGTAGGTTCCTATATTCAGCTTGCATTGGAGTATTCCATGGCACTGGGCATTCTACATGCAATGTCTACACTGTTCCAAATCACCCTGAGTAGTTATGTACACAACCTTACCACAAAATGCATTGAAAAGAAAGTAAAGCATTCAACACAATGGAGTGCCAAGTACAATTTTGCTAAAATCAGCTATTTGCTATCATAATGTAAACCTTATTATTATACTCACCATATGTTTTAGAATAGTCTGCAACCAATTTTATGAGTCTGCTACCTAAGCTCCAGAATTTACTTTCAGTAACAACGCATTTTCTGTATAGTGCAACATTAGAGTTTGCAGTACTAAAGCAAGTCAATGGCTGTTCCATTCCAAATGGTACCAGGTAGGTTCCTATATTCAGCTTGCATTGGTGTATTCCATGGCACTGGGCATTCTACATGCAATGTCTACACTGTTCCAAATCACCCTGAGTAGTTATGTACACAACCTTACCACAAAATGCATTGAATAGAAAGTAAAGCATTCAACACAATGGAGTGCCAAGTAAAATTTTTCTAAAAACAGCTATTTGCTAACATGATGTAAACCTTATTATTATACTCACCATATGTTTTGGAATAGTCTGCAACCAATTTCATGACTGTGCTACCTAAGCTCCAGAATTTACTTACAGTAACAACGCATTCTCTACATAGTGGAACATTAGAGTTTGCAGTACTAAAGCAAGTCAATGGCTGTTCCATTCCAAATACTACCAGGTAAGTTCCTGAATTCAACTTGCATTGTAGTATTCCTTGGCACTGAGCATTCTACAAGCAATATCTATACTGTTCCAAATCACCCTGAGTAGTTATTTACACAACCTTACCACAAAATGCATTGGATAGAAAGTCAAGCATTCAACACAATGGAGTGCCAAGTACAATTTTGCTAAAATCAGCTATTTGCTATCATAATGTAAACCTTATTATTATACTCACCATATGTTTTAGAATAGTCTGCAACCAATTTTATGAGTCTGCTACCTAAGCTCCAGAATTTACTTTCAGTAACAACGCATTTTCTGTATAGTGCAACATTAGAGTTTGCAGTACTAAAGCAAGTCAATGGCTGTTCCATTCCAAATGGTACCAGGTAGGTTCCTCAATTCAGCTTGCATTGGTGTATTCCATGGCACTGAGCACTCTACATGCAATATTTGCATAGTTCCAAATCAGACTGAGTAGTTATGTACACAACCTTACCAAGAAATGCATTGAATAGAACGTAAAGCATTGAACACCATGGTGTCAGGTACAATTTCGCTGAAAACTAGTATGTGCTAACATGATGTAAACATTATTATACTCACCATATGATTTAGAATCGTCTGCAACCAATTTTCTGTGTGTCCTACCTAAGATCCAGAATTTACTTTCAGTAACAACACTGTCTCTACATAGTGGAACATTAGAGTTTGCAGTACTAAAGCAAGTCAATGGCTGTTCCATTCCAAAATCTACCAGGTAAGTTCTTGAATTCAGCTTGCATTGGTGTATTCCATTGCACTGAGCACTCTTAATGCAATATCTATACAGTTCTAAATCACCCTGAGTAGTTATGTACACAACCTTACCACAAAATGCATTGAATACAAAAGCATTCAACACAATGGAGTGTCAAGTACAATTTTGCTGAAAACTAGTATGTGCTAACATGATGTAAACCTTATTATTATACTCACCATATGATTCAGAATCGTCTGCAACCAATTTTATGTGTCTGCTACCTAGTCTCCATAATTTACTTTCAGTAACTACACATTCTCTACATAGTGGAACTTTCGAGTTTGCAGTACTAAAGCAAGTCAATGGCTGTTCCATTCCAAATGGTACCAGGTAGGTTCCTATATTCAGCTTGCATTGGTGTATTCCATGCCACTGAGCATTCTACATGCAATGTCTACACTGTTCCAAATCACCCTGAGTAGTTATGTACACAACCTTACCACAAAATGCATTGAATAGAAAGTAAAGTATTGAACACAATGGAGTGTCAAGTACAATTTCGCTGAAAACTAGTATGTGCTAACATGATGTAAACCTTATTATTATACTCACCATATGATTTAGAATCGTCTGCAACCAATTTTCTGTGTGTGCTACCTAAGATCCAGAATTTACTTTCAGTAACAACACATTCTCTACATAGTGGAACATTAGAGTTTGCAGTACTAAAGCAAGTCAATGGCTGTTCCATTCCAAAATCTACCAGGTAAGTTCTTGAATTCAGCTTGCATTGGTGTATTCCATTGCACTGAGCACTCTTAATGCAATATCTATACAGTTCTAAATCACCCTGAGTAGTTATGTACACAACCTTACCACAAAATGCATTGAATACAAAAGCATTCAACACAATGGAGTGTCAAGTACAATTTTGCTGAAAACTAGTATGTGCTAACATGATGTAAACCTTATTATTATACTCACCATATGATTCAGAATCGTCTGCAACCAATTTTATTTGTCTGCTACCTGATCTCCATAATTGAATTTCAGTAACTACACACTCTCTACATAGTGGAACTTTAGAGTTTGCAGTACTAAAGCAAGTCAATGGCTGTTCCATTCCAAATGGTACCAGGTAGGTTCCTATATTCAGCTTGCATTGGTGTATTCCATGGCACTGGGCATTCTACATGCAATGTCTACACTGTTCCAAATCACCCTGAGTAGTTATGTACACAACCTTACCACAAAATGCATTGAATAGAAAGTAAAGCATTCAACACAATGGAGTGCCAAGTAAAATTTTTCTAAAAACAGCTATTTGCTAACATGATGTAAACCTTATTATTATACTCACCATATGTTTTGGAATAGTCTGCAACCAATTTCATGACTGTGCTACCTAAGCTCCGGAATTTACTTTCAGTAACAACGCATTCTCTACATAGTGGAACATTAGAGTTTGCAGTACTAAAGCAAGTCAATGGCTGTTCCATTCCAAATACTACCAGGTAAGTTCCTGAATTCAACTTGCATTGTAGTATTCCTTGGCACTGAGCATTCTACAAGCAATATCTATACTGTTCCAAATCACCCTGAGTAGTTATGTACACAACCTTACCACAAAATGCATTGAATAGAAAATAAAGCATTCAACACAATGGAGTGCCAAGTACAATTTTGCTAAAATCAGCTATTTGCTATCATAATGTAAACCTTATTATTATACTCACCATATGATTCAGAATCGTCTGCAACCAATTTTATGTGTCTGCTACCTAAGCTCCAGAATTTACTTTCAGTAACTACACATTCTCTACATAGTGCAACATTAGAGTTTGCAGTACTAAAGCAAGTCAATGGCTGTTCCATTCCAAATGGTACCAGGTAGGTTCCTATATTCAGCTTGCATTGTAGTATTCCTTGGCACTGAGCATTCTACAAGCAATATCTATACTGTTCCAAATCACCCTGAGTAGTTATGTACACAACCTTACCACAAAATGCATTGAATAGAAAGTAAAGCATTCAACACAATGGAGTGCCAAGTACAATTTTGCTAAAATCAGCTATTTGCTATCATAATGTAAACCTTATTATTATACTCACCATATGATTCAGAATCGTCTGCAACCAATTTTATGTGTCTGCTACCTAAGCTCCAGAATTTACTTTCAGTAACTACACATTCTCTACATAGTGCAACATTAGAGTTTGCAGTACTAAAGCAAGTCAATGGCTGTTCCATTCCAAATGGTACCAGGTAGGATCCTCAATTCAGCTTGCATTGGTGTATTCCATGGCACTGAGCACTCTACATGCAATATCTACATTGTTCCAAATCACCCTGAGTTGTTATCTACACAACCTTACCACAAAATGCATTGAATAGAAAATAAAGCATTGAACAAAATTGAGTGTCAAGCACAATTTCGCTGAAAACTAGTATGTGCTAACATGATGTAAACCTTATTATTATACACACCATATGATTTAGAAACGTCTGCAACCAATTTTCTGTGTGTGCTACCTAACCTCCAGAATTTACTTTCAGTAACAACACATTCTCTACATAGTGGAACATTAGAGTTTGCAGTACTAAAGCAAGTCAATGGCTGTTCCATTCCAAATACTACCAGGTAATTTCCTGAATTCAACGTGCATTGTAGTATTCCTTGGCACTGAGCATTCTACAAACAATATCTATACAGTTCCAAATCACCCTGAGTAGTTATGTACACAGCTTTACCACAAAATGCATTGAATAGAAAGTAAAGCATTCAACACAATGGAGTGCCAAGTACAATTTTGCTAAAATCAGCTATTTGCTATCATAATGTAAACCTTATTATTATACTCACCATATGTTTTAGAATAGTCTGCAACCAATTTTATGAGTCTGCTACCTAAGCTCCAGAATTTACTTTCAGTAACAACGCATTTTCTGTATAGTGCAACATTAGAGTTTGCAGTACTAAAGCAAGTCAATGGCTGTTCCATTCCAAATGGTACCAGGTAGGTTCCTATATTCAGCTTGCATTGGTGTATTCCATGGCACTGGGCATTCTACATGCAATGTCTACACTGTTCCAAATCACCCTGAGTAGTTATGTACACAACCTTACCACAAAATGCATTGAATAGAAAGTAAAGCATTCAACACAATGGAGTGCCAAGTAAAATTTTTCTAAAAACAGCTATTTGCTAACATGATGTAAACCTTATTATTATACTCACCATATGTTTTGGAATAGTCTGCAACCAATTTCATGACTGTGCTACCTAAGCTCCAGAATTTACTTTCAGTAACAACGCATTCTCTACATAGTGGAACATTAGAGTTTGCAGTACTAAAGCAAGTCAATGGCTGTTCCATTCCAAATACTACCAGGTAAGTTCCTGAATTCAACTTGCATTGTAGTATTCCTTGGCACTGAGCATTCTACAAGCAATATCTATACTGTTCCAAATCACCCTGAGTAGTTATTTACACAACCTTACCACAAAATGCATTGAATAGAAAGTAAAGCATTCAACACAATGGAGTGCCAAGTACAATTTTGCTAAAATCAGCTATTTGCTATCATAATGTAAACCTTATTATTATACTCACCATATGTTTTAGAATAGTCTGCAACCAATTTTATGAGTCTGCTACCTAAGCTCCAGAATTTACTTTCAGTAACAAAGCATTTTCTGTATAGTGCAACATTAGAGTTTGCAGTACTAAAGCAAGTCAATGGCTGTTCCATTCCAAATGGTACCAGGTAGGTTCCTCTATTCAGCTTGCATTGGTGTATTCCATGGCACTGAGCACTCTACATGCAATATCTACACTGTTCCAAATCACCCTGAGTAGTTATGTACACAACCTTACCAAGAAATGCATTGAATAGAACGTAAAGCATTGAACACCATGGTGTCAGGTACAATTTCGCTGAAAACTAGTATGTGCTAACATGATGTAAACATTATTATACTCACCATATGATTTAGAATCGTCTGCAACCAATTTTCTGTGTGTGCTACCTAAGATCCAGAATTTACTTTCAGTAACAACACATTCTCTACATAGTGGAACATTAGAGTTTGCAGTACTAAAGCAAGTCAATGGCTGTTCCATTCCAAAATCTACCAGGTAAGTTCTTGAATTCAGCTTGCATTGGTGTATTCCATTGCACTGAGCACTCTTAATGCAATATCTATACAGTTCTAAATCACCCTGAGTAGTTATGTACAATAACCTTACCACAAAATGCATTGAATACAAAAGCATTCAACACAATGGAGTGTCAAGTACAATTTTGCTGAAAACTAGTATGTGCTAACATGATGTAAACCTTATTATTATACTCACCATATGATTCAGAATCGTCTGCAACCAATTTTATGTGTCTGCTACCTAATCTCCATAATTTACTTTCAGTAACTACACATTCTCTACATAGTGGAACTTTCGAGTTTGCAGTACTAAAGCAAGTCAATGGCTGTTCCATTCCAAATGGTACCAGGTAGGATCCTCAATTCAGCTTGCATTGGTGTATTCCATGGCACTGAGCACTCTACATGCAATATCTACATTGTTCCAAATTACCCTGAGTTGTTATCTACACAACCTTACCACAAAATGCATTGAATAGAAAATAAAGCATTGAACACAATGGAGTGTCAAGTACAATTTCGCTGAAAACTAGTATGTGCTAACATGATGTAAACCTTATTATTATACTCACCATATGATTCAGAATCGTCTGCAACCAATTTTATGTGCGTACTACCTAATCTCCAGAATTTACTTTCAGTAACAACACATTCTCTACATAGTGGAACATTAGAGTTTGCAGTACTAAAGCAAGTCAATGGCTGTTCCATTCCAAATACTACCAGGTAAGTTCCTGAATTCAACTTGCATTGTAGTATTCCTTGGCACTGATCATTCTACAAGCAATATCTATACTGTTCCAAATCACCCTGAGTAGTTATGTACACAACCTTACCACAAAATGCATTGAATAGAAAGTAAAGCATTCAACACAATGGAGTGCCAAGTACAATTTTGCTAAAATCAGCTATTTGCTATAATAATGTAAACCTTATTATTATACTCACCATATGTTTTAGAATAGTCTGCAACCAATTTTATGAGTTTGCTACCTAAGCTCCAGAATTTACTTTCAGTAACAACGCATTTTCTGTTTAGTTCAACATTAGAGTTTGCAGTACTAAAGCAAGTCAATGGCTGTTCCATTCCAAATGGTACCAGGTAGGTTCCTCAATTCAGCTTGCATTGGTGTATTCCATGGCACTGAGAACTCTACATGCAATATTTGCATAGTTCCAAATCAGACTGAGTAGTTATGTACACAACCTTACCAAGAAATGCATTGAATAGAACGTAAAGCATTGAACACCATGGAGTGTCAAGTACAATTTCGCTGAAAACTAGTATGTGCTAACATGATGTAAACCTTATTATTATACTCACTATATGATTTAGAATCGTCTGCAACCAATTTTCTGTGTGTGCTACCTAAGATCCAGAATTTACTTTCAGTAACAACACATTCTCTACATAGTGGAACATTAGAGTTTGCAGTACTAAAGCAAGTCAATGGCTGTTCCATTCCAAAATCTACCAGGTAAGTTCTTGAATTCAGCTTGCATTGGTGTATTCCATTGCACTGAGCACTCTTAATGCAATATCTATCTAGTTCTAAATCACCCTGAGTAGTTATGTACACAACCTTACCACAAAATGCATTGAATACAAAAGCATTCAACACAATGGAGTGTCAAGTACAATTTTGCTGAAAACTAGTATCTGCTAACATGATGTAAACCTTATTATTATACTCACCATATGATTCAGAATCGTCTGCAACCAATTTTATGTGTCTGCTACCTAATCTCCATAATTGAATTTCAGTAACTACACACTCTCTACATAGTGGAACTTTAGAGTTTGCAGTACTAAAACAAGTCAATGGCTGTTCCATTCCAAATGGTACCAGGTAGGTTCCTATATTCAGCTTGCATTGGTGTATTCCATGGCACTGGGCATTCTACATGCAATGTCTACACTGTTCCAAATCACCCTGAGTAGTTATGTACACAACCTTACCACAAAATGCATTGAATAGAAAGTAAAGCATTCAACACAATGGAGTGCCAAGTAAAATTTTTCTAAAAACAGCTATTTGCTAACATGATGTAAACCTTATTATTATACTCACCATATGTTTTGGAATAGTCTGCAACCAATTTCATGACTGTGCTACCTAAGCTCCAGAATTTACTTTCAGTAACAACGCATTCTCTACATAGTGGAACATTAGAGTTTGCAGTACTAAAGCAAGTCAATGGCTGTTCCATTCCAAATACTACCAGGTAAGTTCCTGAATTCAACTTGCATTGTAGTATTCCTTGGCACTGAGCATTCTACAAGCAATATCTATACTGTTCCAAATCACCCTGAGTAGTTATGTACACAACCTTACCACAAAATGCATTGAATACAAAAGCATTCAACACAATGGAGTGTCAAGTACAATTTTGCTGAAAACTAGTATCTGCTAACATGATGTAAACCTTATTATTATACTCACCATATGATTCAGAATCGTCTGCAACCAATTTTATGTGTCTGCTACCTAATCTCCATAATTGAATTTCAGTAACTACACACTCTCTACATAGTGGAACTTTAGAGTTTGCAGTACTAAAGCAAGTCAATGGCTGTTCCATTCCAAATGGTACCAGGTAGGTTCCTATATTCAGCTTGCATTGGTGTATTCCATGGCACTGGGCATTCTACATGCAATGTCTACACTGTTCCAAATCACCCTGAGTAGTTATGTACACAACCTTACCACAAAATGCATTGAATAGAAAGTAAAGCATTCAACACAATGGAGTGCCAAGTAAAATTTTTCTAAAAACAGCTATTTGCTAACATGATGTAAACCTTATTATTATACTCACCATATGTTTTGGAATAGTCTGCAACCAATTTCATGACTGTGCTACCTAAGCTCCAGAATTTACTTTCAGTAACAACGCATTCTCTACATAGTGGAACATTAGAGTTTGCAGTACTAAAGCAAGTCAATGGCTGTTCCATTCCAAATACTACCAGGTAAGTTCCTGAATTCAACTTGCATTGTAGTATTCCTTGGCACTGAGCATTCTACAAGCAATATCTATACTGTTCCAAATCACCCTGAGTAGTTATGTACACAACCTTACCACAAAATGCATTGAATAGAAAGTAAAGCATTCAACACAATGGAGTGCCAATTACAATTTTGCTAAAATCAGCTATTTGCTATCATAATGTAAACCTTATTATTATACTCACCATATGTTTTAGAATAGTCTGCAACCAATTTTATGAGTCTGCTACCTAAGCTCCAGATTTTACTTTCAGTAACAACGCATTTTCTGTATAGTGCAACATTAGAGTTTGCAGTACTAAAGCAAGTCAATGGCTGTTCCATTCCAAATGGTACCAGGTAGGTTCCTCAATTCAGCTTGCATTGGTGTATTCCATGGCACTGAGCACTCTACATGCAATATTTGCATAGTTCCAAATCAGACTGAGTAGTTATGTACACAACCTTACCAAGAAATGCATTGAATAGAATGTAAAGCATTGAACACCATGGTGTCAGGTACAATTTCGCTGAAAACTAGTATGTGCTAACATGATGTAAACATTATTATACTCACCATATGATTTAGAATCGTCTGCAACCAATTTTCTGTGTGTGCTACCTAAGATCCAGAATTTACTTTCAGTAACAACACATTCTCTACATAGTGGAACATTAGAGTTTGCAGTACTAAAGCAAGTCAATGGCTGTTCCAGTCCAAAATCTACCAGGTAAGTTCTTGAATTCAGCCGGCATTGGTGTATTGCATTGCACTGAGCACTCTTAATGCAATATCTATACAGTTCTAAATCACCCTGAGTAGTTATGTACACAACCTTACCACAAAATGCATTGAATACAAAAGCATTCAACACAATGGAGTGTCAAGTACAATTTTGCTGAAAACTTGTATGTGCTAACATGATGTAAACCTTATTATTATACTCACCATATGTTTTGGAATAGTCTGCAACCAATTTCATGACTGTGCTACCTAATCTCCATAATTGAATTTCAGTAACTACACACTCTCACATAGTGGAACTTTAGAGTTTGCAGTACTAAAGCAAGTCAATGGCTGTTCCATTCCAAATGGTACCAGGTACGTTCCTATATTCAGCATGCATTGGTGTATTCCATGGCACTGAGCATTCTACATGCAATGTCTACACTGTTCCAAATCACCCTGAGTAGTTATGTACACAACCTTACCACAAAATGCATTGAATAGAAAGTAAAGCATTCAACACAATGGAGTGCCAAGTAAAATTTTTCTAAAAACAGCTATTTGCTAACATGATGTAAACCTTATTATTATACTCACCATATGTTTTGGAATAGTCTGCAACCAATTTCATGACTGTGCTACCTAATCTCCAGAATTTACTTTCAGTAACAAGGCATTCTCTACATAGTGGAACATTAGAGTTTGCAGTACTAAAGCAAGTCAATGGCTGTTCCATTCCAAATGGTACCAGGTAGGTTCCTATATTCAGCTTGCATTGGTGTATTCCTTGGCACTGAGCATTCTACAAGCATTATCTATACTGTTCCAAATCACCCTGAGTAGTTATGTACACAACCTTACCACAAAATGCATTGAATAGAAAATAAAGCATTCAACACAATGGAGTGCCAAGTACAATTTTGCTAAAATCAGCTATTTGCTATCATAATGTAAACCTTATTATTATACTCACCATATGATTCAGAATCGTCTGCAACCAATTTTATGTGTCTGCTACCTAAGCTCCAGAATTTACTTTCAGTAACTACACATTCTCTACATAGTGCAACATTAGAGTTTGCAGTACTAAAGCAAGTCAATGGCTGTTCCATTCCAAATGGTACCAGGTAGGTTCCTATATTCAGCTTGCATTGTAGTATTCCTTGGCACTGAGCATTCTACAAGCAATATCTATACTGTTCCAAATCACCCTGAGTAGTTATGTACACAACCTTACCACAAAATGCATTGAATAGAAAGTAAAGCATTCAACACAATGGAGTGCCAAGTACAATTTTGCTAAAATCAGCTATTTGCTATCATAATGTAAACCTTATTATTATACTCACCATATGATTCAGAATCGTCTGCAACCAATTTTATGTGTCTGCTACCTAAGCTCCAGAATTTACTTTCAGTAACTACACATTCTCTACATAGTGCAACATTAGAGTTTGCAGTACTAAAGCAAGTCAATGGCTGTTCCATTCCAAATGGTACCAGGTAGGATCCTCAATTCAGCTTGCATTGGTGTATTCCATGGCACTGAGCACTCTACATGCAATATCTACATTGTTCCAAATCACCCTGAGTTGTTATCTACACAACCTTACCACAAAATGCATTGAATAGAAAATAAAGCATTGAACAAAATTGAGTGTCAAGCACAATATCGCTGAAAACTAGTATGTGCTAACATGATGTAAACCTTATTATTATACACACCATATGATTTAGAAATGTCTGCAACCAATTTTCTGTGTGTGCTACCTAACCTCCAGAATTTACTTTCAGTAACAACACATTCTCTACATAGTGGAACATTAGAGTTTGCAGTACAAAAGCAAGTCAATGGCTGTTCCATTCCAAATACTACCAGGTAATTTCCTGAATTCAACGTGCATTGTAGTATTCCTTGGCACTGAGCATTCTACAAACAATATCTATACAGTTCCAAATCACCCTGAGTAGTTATGTACACAGCTTTACCACAAAATGCATTGAATAGAAAGTAAAGCATTCAACACAATGGAGTGCCAAGTACAATTTTGCTAAAATCAGCTATTTGCTATCATAATGTAAACCTTATTATTATACTCACCATATGTTTTAGAATAGTCTGCAACCAATTTTATGAGTCTGCTACCTAAGCTCCAGAATTTACTTTCAGTAACAACGCATTTTCTGTATAGTGCAACATTAGAGTTTGCAGTACTAAAGCAAGTCAATGGCTGTTCCATTCCAAATGGTACCAGGTAGGTTCCTATATTCAGCTTGCATTGGTGTATTCCATGGCACTGGGCATTCTACATGCAATGTCTACACTGTTCCAAATCACCCTGAGTAGTTATGTACACAACCTTACCACAAAATGCATTGAATAGAAAGTAAAGCATTCAACACAATGGAGTGCCAAGTAAAATTTTTCTAAAAACAGCTATTTGCTAACATGATGTAAACCTTATTATTATACTCACCATATGTTTTGGAATAGTCTGCAACCAATTTCATGACTGTGCTACCTAAGCTCCAGAATTTACTTTCAGTAACAACGCATTCTCTACATAGTGGAACATTAGAGTTTGCAGTACTAAAGCAGGTCAATGGCTGTTCCATTCCAAATACTACCAGGTAAGTTCCTGAATTCAACTTGCATTGTAGTATTCCTTGGCACTGAGCATTCTACAAGCAATATCTATACTGTTCCAAATCACCCTGAGTAGTTATTTACACAACCTTACCACAAAATGCATTGAATAGAAAGTAAAGCATTCAACACAATGGAGTGCCAAGTACAATTTTGCTAAAATCAGCTATTTGCTATCATAATGTAAACCTTATTATTATACTCACCATATGTTTTAGAATAGTCTGCAACCAATTTTATGAGTCTGCTACCTAAGCTCCAGAATTTACTTTCAGTAACAACGCATTTTCTGTATAGTGCAACATTAGAGTTTGCAGTACTAAAGCAAGTCAATGGCTGTTCCATTCCAAATGGTACCAGGTAGGTTCCTCTATTCAGCTTGCATTGGTGTATTCCATGGCACTGAGCACTCTACATGCAATATCTACACTGTTCCAAATCACCCTGAGTAGTTATGTACACAACCTTACCAAGAAATGCATTGAATAGAACGTAAAGCATTGAACACCATGGTGTCAGGTACAATTTCGCTGAAAACTAGTATGTGCTAACATGATGTAAACATTATTATACTCACCATATGATTTAGAATCGTCTGCAACCAATTTTCTGTGTGTGCTACCTAAGATCCAGAATTTACTTTCAGTAACAACACATTCTCTACATAGTGGAACATTAGAGTTTGCAGTACTAAAGCAAGTCAATGGCTGTTCCATTCCAAAATCTACCAGGTAAGTTCTTGAATTCAGCTTGCATTGGTGTATTCCATTGCACTGAGCACTCTTAATGCAATATCTATACAGTTCTAAATCACCCTGAGTAGTTATGTACAATAACCTTACCACAAAATGCATTGAATACAAAAGCATTCAACACAATGGAGTGTCAAGTACAATTTTGCTGAAAACTAGTATGTGCTAACATGATGTAAACCTTATTATTATACTCACCATATGATTCAGAATCGTCTGCAACCAATTTTATGTGTCTGCTACCTAATCTCCATAATTTACTTTCAGTAACTACACATTCTCTACATAGTGGAACTTTCGAGTTTGCAGTACTAAAGCAAGTCAATGGCTGTTCCATTCCAAATGGTACCAGGTAGGATCCTCAATTCAGCTTGCATTGGTGTATTCCATGGCACTGAGCACTCTACATGCAATATCTACATTGTTCCAAATTACCCTGAGTTGTTATCTACACAACCTTACCACAAAATGCATTGAATAGAAAATAAAGCATTGAACACAATGGAGTGTCAAGTACAATTTCGCTGAAAACTAGTATGTGCTAACATGATGTAAACCTTATTATTATACTCACCATATGATTCAGAATCGTCTGCAACCAATTTTATGTGTGTACTACCTAATCTCCAGAATTTACTTTCAGTAACAACACATTCTCTACATAGTGGAACATTAGAGTTTGCAGTACTAAAGCAAGTCAATGGCTGTTCCATTCCAAATACTACCAGGTAAGTTCCTGAATTCAACTTGCATTGTAGTATTCCTTGGCACTGATCATTCTACAAGCAATATCTATACTGTTCCAAATCACCCTGAGTAGTTATGTACACAACCTTACCACAAAATGCATTGAATAGAAAGTAAAGCATTCAACACAATGGAGTGCCAAGTACAATTTTGCTAAAATCAGCTATTTGCTATAATAATGTAAACCTTATTATTATACTCACCATATGTTTTAGAATAGTCTGCAACCAATTTTATGAGTTTGCTACCTAAGCTCCAGAATTTACTTTCAGTAACAACGCATTTTCTGTATAGTTCAACATTAGAGTTTGCAGTACTAAAGCAAGTCAATGGCTGTTCCATTCCAAATGGTACCAGGTAGGTTCCTCAATTCAGCTTGCATTGGTGTATTCCATGGCACTGAGAACTCTACATGCAATATTTGCATAGTTCCAAATCAGACTGAGTAGTTATGTACACAACCTTACCAAGAAATGCATTGAATAGAACGTAAAGCATTGAACACCATGGAGTGTCAAGTACAATTTCGCTGAAAACTAGTATGTGCTAACATGATGTAAACCTTATTATTATACTCACCATATGATTTAGAATCGTCTGCAACCAATTTTCTGTGTGTGCTACCTAAGATCCAGAATTTACTTTCAGTAACAACACATTCTCTACATAGTGGAACATTAGAGTTTGCAGTACTAAAGCAAGTCAATGGCTGTTCCATTCCAAAATCTACCAGGTAAGTTCTTGAATTCAGCTTGCATTGGTGTATTCCATTGCACTGAGCACTCTTAATGCAATATCTATCTAGTTCTAAATCACCCTGAGTAGTTATGTACACAACCTTACCACAAAATGCATTGAATACAAAAGCATTCAACACAATGGAGTGTCAAGTACAATTTTGCTGAAAACTAGTATCTGCTAACATGATGTAAACCTTATTATTATACTCACCATATGATTCAGAATCGTCTGCAACCAATTTTATGTGTCTGCTACCTAATCTCCATAATTGAATTTCAGTAACTACACACTCTCTACATAGTGGAACTTTAGAGTTTGCAGTACTAAAGCAAGTCAATGGCTGTTCCATTCGAAATGGTACCAGGTAGGTTCCTATATTCAGCTTGCATTGGTGTATTCCATGGCACTGGGCATTCTACATGCAATGTCTACACTGTTCCAAATCACCCTGAGTAGTTATGTACACAACCTTACCACAAAATGCATTGAATAGAAAGTAAAGCATTCAACACAATGGAGTGCCAAGTAAAATTTTTCTAAAAACAGCTATTTGCTAACATGATGTAAACCTTATTATTATACTCACCATATGTTTTGGAATAGTCTGCAACCAATTTCATGACTGTGCTACCTAAGCTCCAGAATTTACTTTCAGTAACAACGCATTCTCTACATAGTGGAACATTAGAGTTTGCAGTACTAAAGCAAGTCAATGGCTGTTCCATTCCAAATACTACCAGGTAAGTTCCTGAATTCAACTTGCATTGTAGTATTCCTTGGCACTGAGCATTCTACAAACAATATCTATACTGTTCCAAATCACCCTGAGTAGTTATGTACACAACCTTACCACAAAATGCATTGAATAGAAAGTAAAGCATTCAACACAATGGAGTGCCAATTACAATTTTGCTAAAATCAGCTATTTGCTATCATAATGTAAACCTTATTATTATACTCACCATATGTTTTAGAATAGTCTGCAACCAATTTTATGAGTCTGCTACCTAAGCTCCAGATTTTACTTTCAGTAACAACGCATTTTCTGTATAGTGCAACATTAGAGTTTGCAGTACTAAAGCAAGTCAATGGCTGTTCCATTCCAAATGGTACCAGGTAGGTTCCTCAATTCAGCTTGCATTGGTGTATTCCATGGCACTGAGCACTCTACATGCAATATTTGCATAGTTCCAAATCAGACTGAGTAGTTATGTACACAACCTTACCAAGAAATGCATTGAATAGAATGTAAAGCATTGAACACCATGGTGTCAGGTACAATTTCGCTGAAAACTAGTATGTGCTAACATGATGTAAACATTATTATACTCACCATATGATTTAGAATCGTCTGCAACCAATTTTCTGTGTGTGCTACCTAAGATCCAGAATTTACTTTCAGTAACAACACATTCTCTACATAGTGGAACATTAGAGTTTGCAGTACTAAAGCAAGTCAATGGCTGTTCCAGTCCAAAATCTACCAGGTAAGTTCTTGAATTCAGCCGGCATTGGTGTATTCCATTGCACTGAGCACTCTTAATGCAATATCTATACAGTTCTAAATCACCCTGAGTAGTTATGTACACAACCTTACCACAAAATGCATTGAATACAAAAGCATTCAACACAATGGAGTGTCAAGTACAATTTTGCCGAAAACTAGTATGTGCTAACATGATGTAAACCTTATTATTATACTCACCATATGATTCAGAATCGTCTGCAACCAATTTTATGTGTCTGCTACCTACTCTCCATAATTTACTTTGAGTAACTACACATTCTCTACATAGTTGAACTTTCGAGTTTGCAGTACTAAAGCAAGTCAATGGCTGTTCCATTCCAAATGGTACCAGGTAGGTTCCTATATTCAGCTTGCATTGGTGTATTCTATGGCACTGAGCATTCTACATGCAATGTCTACACTGTTCCAAATCACCCTGAGTAGTTATGTACACAACCTTACCACAAAATGCATTGAATAGAAAGTAAAGCATTCAACACAATGGAGTGCCAAGTACAATTTTGCTAAAATCAGCTATTTGCTATCATAATGTAAACCTTATTATTATACTCACCATATGTTTTAGAATAGTCTGCAACCAATTTTCTGTGTGTGCTACCTAAGATCCAGAATTTACTTTCAGTAACAACACATTCTCTACATAGTGGAACATTAGAGTTTGCAGTACTAAAGCAAGTCAATGGCTGTTCCATTCCAAATACTACCAGGTAAGTTCTTGAATTCAGCTTGCATTGGTGTATTCCATGGCACTGAGCACTCTTAATGCAATATCTATACAGTTCTAAATCACCCTGAGTAGTTATGTACACAACCTTACCACAAAATGCATTGAATACAAAAGCATTCAACACAATGGAGTGTCAAGTACAATTTTGCTGAAAACTAGTATGTGCTAACATGATGTAAACCTTATTATTATACTCACCATATGTTTTGGAATAGTCTGCAACCAATTTCATGACTGTGCTACCTAATCTCCATAATTGAATTTCAGTAACTACACACTCTCTACATAGTGGAACTTTAGAGTTTGCAGTACTAAAGCAAGTCAATGGCTGTTCCATTCCAAATGGTACCAGGTACGTTCCTATATTCAGCATGCATTGGTGTATTCCATGGCACTGAGCATTCTACATGCAATGTCTACACTGTTCCAAATCACCCTGAGTAGTTATGTACACAACCTTACCACAAAATGCATTGAATAGAAAGTAAAGCATTCAACACAATGGAGTGCCAAGTAAAATTTTTCTAAAAACAGCTATTTGCTAACATGATGTAAACCTTATTATTATACTCACCATATGTTTTGGAATAGTCTGCAACCAATTTCATGACTGTGCTACCTAATCTCCAGAATTTACTTTCAGTAACAAGGCATTCTCTACATAGTGGAACATTAGAGTTTGCAGTACTAAAGCAAGTCAATGGCTGTTCCATTCCAAATGGTACCAGGTAGGTTCCTATATTCAGCTTGCATTGGTGTATTCCTTGGCACTGAGCATTCTACAAGCAATATCTATACTGTTCCAAATCACCCTGAGTAGTTATGTACACAACCTTACCACAAAATGCATTGAATAGAAAATAAAGCATTCAACACAATGGAGTGCCAAGTACAATTTTGCTAAAATCAGCTATTTGCTATCATAATGTAAACCTTATTATTATACTCACCATATGATTCAGAATCGTCTGCAACCAATTTTATGTGTCTGCTACCTAAGCTCCAGAATTTACTTTCAGTAACTACACATTCTCTACATAGTGCAACATTAGAGTTTGCAGTACTAAAGCAAGTCAATGGCTGTTCCATTCCAAATGGTACCAGGTAGGTTCCTATATTCAGCTTGCATTGTAGTATTCCTTGGCACTGAGCATTCTACAAGCAATATCTATACTGTTCCAAATCACCCTGAGTAGTTATGTACACAACCTTACCACAAAATGCATTGAATAGAAAGTAAAGCATTCAACACAATGGAGTGCCAAGTACAATTTTGCTAAAATCAGCTATTTGCTATCATAATGTAAACCTTATTATTATAGTCACCATATGATTCAGAATCGTCTGCAACCAATTTTATGTGTCTGCTACCTAAGCTCCAGAATTTACTTTCAGTAACTACACATTCTCTACATAGTGCAACATTAGAGTTTGCAGTACTAAAGCAAGTCAATGGCTGTTCCATTCCAAATGGTACCAGGTAGGATCCTCAATTCAGCTTGCATTGGTGTATTCCATGGCACTGAGCACTCTACATGCAATATCTACATTGTTCCAAATCACCCTGAGTTGTTATCTACACAACCTTACCACAAAATGCATTGAATAGAAAATAAAGCATTGAACAAAATTGAGTGTCAAGCAAAATTTCGCTGAAAACTATTATGTGCTAACATGATGTAAACCTTATTATTATACACACCATATGATTTAGAAACGTCTGCAACCAATTTTCTGTGTGTGCTACCTAACCTCCAGAATTTACTTTCAGTAACAACACATTCTCTACATAGTGGAACATTAGAGTTTGCAGTACTAAAGCAAGTCAATGGCTGTTCCATTCCAAATACTACCAGGTAATTTCCTGAATTCAACGTGCATTGTAGTATTCCTTGGCACTGAGCATTCTACAAACAATATCTATACAGTTCCAAATCACCCTGAGTAGTTATGTACACAGCTTTACCACAAAATGCATTGAATAGAAAGTAAAGCATTCAACACAATGGAGTGCCAAGTACAATTTTGCTAAAATCAGCTATTTGCTATCATAATGTAAACCTTATTATTATACTCACCATATGTTTTAGAATAGTCTGCAACCAATTTTATGAGTCTGCTACCTAAGCTCCAGAATTTACTTTCAGTAACAACGCATTTTCTGTATAGTGCAACATTAGAGTTTGCAGTACTAAAGCAAGTCAATGGCTGTTCCATTCCAAATGGTACCAGGTAGGTTCCTATATTCAGCTTGCATTGGTGTATTCCATGGCACTGGGCATTCTACATGCAATGTCTACACTGTTCCAAATCACCCTGAGTAGTTATGTACACAACCTTACCACAAAATGCATTGAATAGAAAGTAAAGCATTCAACACAATGGAGTGCCAAGTAAAATTTTTCTAAAAACAGCTATTTGCTAACATGATGTAAACCTTATTATTATACTCACCATATGTTTTGGAATAGTCTGCAACCAATTTCATGACTGTACTACCTAAGCTCCAGAATTTACTTTCAGTAACAACGCATTCTCTACATAGTGGAACATTAGAGTTTGCAGTACTAAAGCAAGTCAATGGCTGTTCCATTCCAAATACTACCAGGTAAGTTCCTGAATTCAACTTGCATTGTAGTATTCCTTGGCACTGAGCATTCTACAAGCAATATCTATACTGTTCCAAATCACCCTGAGTAGTTATTTACACAACCTTACCACAAAATGCATTGAATAGAAAGTAAAGCATTCAACACAATGGAGTGCCAAGTACAATTTTGCTAAAATCAGCTATTTGCTATCATAATGTAAACCTTATTATTATACTCACCATATGTTTTAGAATAGTCTGCAACCAATTTTATGAGTCTGCTACCTAAGCTCCAGAATTTACTTTCAGTAACAACGCATTTTCTGTATAGTGCAACATTAGAGTTTGCAGTACTAAAGCAAGTCAATGGCTGTTCCATTCCAAATGGTACCAGGTAGGTTCCTCTATTCAGCTTGCATTGGTGTATTCCATGGCACTGAGCACTCTACATGCAATATCTACACTGTTCCAAATCACCCTGAGTAGTTATGTACACAACCTTACCAAGAAATGCATTGAATAGAACGTAAAGCATTGAACACCATGGTGTCAGGTACAATTTCGCTGAAAACTAGTATGTGCTAACATGATGTAAACATTATTATACTCACCATATGATTTAGAATCGTCTGCAACCAATTTTCTGTGTGTGCTACCTAAGATCCAGAATTTACTTTCAGTAACAACACATTCTCTACATAGTGGAACATTAGAGTTTGCAGTACTAAAGCAAGTCAATGGCTGTTCCATTCCAAAATCTACCAGGTAAGTTCTTGAATTCAGCTTGCATTGGTGTATTCCATTGCACTGATCACTCTTAATGCAATATCTATACAGTTCTAAATCACCCTGAGTAGTTATGTACAATAACCTTACCACAAAATGCATTGAATACAAAAGCATTCAACACAATGGAGTGTCAAGTACAATTTTGCTGAAAACTAGTATGTGCTAACATGATGTAAACCTTATTATTATACTCACCATATGATTCAGAATCGTCTGTAACCAATTTTATGTGTCTGCTACCTAATCTCCATAATTTACTTTCAGTAACTACACATTCTCTACATAGTGGAACTTTCGAGTTTGCAGTACTAAAGCAAGTCAATGGCTGTTCCATTCCAAATGGTACCAGGTAGGATCCTCAATTCAGCTTGCATTGGTGTATTCCATTGCACTGAGCACTCTTAATGCAATATCTATCTAGTTCTAAATCACCCTGAGTAGTTATGTACACAACCTTACCACAAAATGCATTGAATACAAAAGCATTCAACACAATGGAGTGTCAAGTACAATTTTGCTGAAAACTAGTATCTGCTAACATGATGTAAACCTTATTATTATACTCACCATATGATTCAGAATCGTCTGCAACCAATTTTATGTGTCTGCTACCTAATCTCCATAATTGAATTTCAGTAACTACACACTCTCTACATAGTGGAACTTTAGAGTTTGCAGTACTAAAGCAAGTCAATGGCTGTTCCATTCCAAATGGTACCAGGTAGGTTCCTATATTCAGCTTGCATTGGTGTATTCCATGGCACTGGGCATTCTACATGCAATGTCTACACTGTTCCAAATCACCCTGAGTAGTTATGTACACAACCTTACCACAAAATGCATTGAATAGAAAGTAAAGCATTCAACACAATGGAGTGCCAAGTAAAATTTTTCTAAAAACAGCTATTTGCTAACATGATGTAAACCTTATTATTATACTCACCATATGTTTTGGAATAGTCTGCAACCAATTTCATGACTGTGCTACCTAAGCTCCAGAATTTACTTTCAGTAACAACGCATTCTCTACATAGTGGAACATTAGAGTTTGCAGTACTAAAGCAAGTCAATGGCTGTTCCATTCCAAATACTACCAGGTAAGTTCCTGAATTCAACTTGCATTGTAGTATTCCTTGGCACTGAGCATTCTACAAGCAATATCTATACTGTTCCAAATCACCCTGAGTAGTTATGTACACAACCTTACCACAAAATGCATTGAATAGAAAGTAAAGCATTCAACACAATGGAGTGCCAATTACAATTTTGCTAAAATCAGCTATTTGCTATCATAATGTAAACCTTATTATTATACTCACCATATGTTTTAGAATAGTCTGCAACCAATTTTATGAGTCTGCTACCTAAGCTCCAGATTTTACTTACAGTAACAACGCATTTTCTGTATAGTGCAACATTAGAGTTTGCAGTACTAAAGCAAGTCAATGGCTGTTCCATTCCAAATGGTACCAGGTAGGTTCCTCAATTCAGCTTGCATTGGTGTATTCCATGGCACTGAGCACTCTACATGCAATATTTGCATAGTTCCAAATCAGACTGAGTAGTTATGTACACAACCTTACCAAGAAATGCATTGAATAGAATGTAAAGCATTGAACACCATGGTGTCAGGTACAATTTCGCTGAAAACTAGTATGTGCTAACATGATGTAAACATTATTATACTCACCATATGATTTAGAATCGTCTGCAACCAATTTTCTGTGTGTGCTACCTAAGATCCAGAATTTACTTTCAGTAACAACACATTCTCTACATAGTGGAACATTAGAGTTTGCAGTACTAAAGCAAGTCAATGGCTGTTCCAGTCCAAAATCTACCAGGTAAGTTCTTGAATTCAGCCGGCATTGGTGTATTCCATTGCACTGAGCACTCTTAATGCAATATCTATACAGTTCTAAATCACCCTGAGTAGTTATGTACACAACCTTACCACAAAATGCATTGAATACAAAAGCATTCAACACAATGGAGTGTCAAGTACAATTTTGCTGAAAACTAGTATGTGCTAACATGATGTAAACCTTATTATTATACTCACCATATGATTCAGAATCGTCTGCAACCAATTTTATGTGTCTGCTACCTACTCTCCATAATTTACTTTGAGTAACTACACATTCTCTACATAGTTGAACTTTCGAGTTTGCAGTACTAAAGCAAGTCAATGGCTGTTCCATTCCAAATGGTACCAGGTAGGTTCCTATATTCAGCTTGCGTTGGTGTATTCTATGGCACTGAGCATTCTACATGCAATGTCTACACTGTTCCAAATCACCCTGAGTAGTTATGTACACAACCTTACCACAAAATGCATTGAATAGAAAGTAAAGCATTCAACACAATGGAGTGCCAAGTACAATTTTGCTAAAATCAGCTATTTGCTATCATAATGTAAACCTTATTATTATACTCACCATATGTTTTAGAATAGTCTGCAACCAATTTTCTGTGTGTGCTACCTAAGATCCAGAATTTACTTTCAGTAACAACACATTCTCTACATAGTGGAACATTAGAGTTTGCAGTACTAAAGCAAGTCAATGGCTGTTCCATTCCAAATACTACCAGGTAAGTTCTTGAATTCAGCTTGCATTGGTGTATTCCATGGCACTGAGCACTCTTAATGCAATATCTATACAGTTCTAAATCACCCTGAGTAGTTATGTACACAACCTTACCACAAAATGCATTGAATACAAAAGCATTCAACACAATGGAGTGTCAAGTACAATTTTGCTGAAAACTAGTATGTGCTAACATGATGTAAACCTTATTATTATACTCACCATATGTTTTGGAATAGTCTGCAACCAATTTCATGACTGTGCTACCTAATCTCCATAATTGAATTTCAGTAACTACACACTCTCTACATAGTGGAACTTTAGAGTTTGCAGTACTAAAGCAAGTCAATGGCTGTTCCATTCCAAATGGTACCAGGTACGTTCCTATATTCAGCATGCATTGGTGTATTCCATGGCACTGAGCATTCTACATGCAATGTCTACACTGTTCCAAATCACCCTGAGTAGTTATGTACACAACCTTACCACAAAATGCATTGATTAGAAAGTAAAGCATTCAACACAATGGAGTGCCAAGTAAAATTTTTCTAAAAACAGCTATTTGCTAACATGATGTAAACCTTATTATTATACTCACCATATGTTTTGGAATAGTCTGCAACCAATTTCATGACTGTGCTACCTAATCTCCAGAATTTACTTTCAGTAACAAGGCATTCTCTACATAGTGGAACATTAGAGTTTGCAGTACTAAAGCAAGTCAATGGCTGTTCCATTCCAAATGGTACCAGGTAGGTTCCTATATTCAGCTTGCATTGGTGTATTCTATGGCACTGAGCATTCTACATGCAATGTCTACACTGTTCCAAATCACCCTGAGTAGTTATGTACACAACCTTACCACAAAATGCATTGAATAGAAAGTAAAGCATTCAACACAATGGAGTGCCAAGTACAATTTTGCTAAAATCAGCTATTTGTTATCATAATGTAAACCTTATTATTATACTCACCATATGTTTTAGAATAGTCCGCAACCAATTTTATGTGTCTGCTACCTAATCTCCATAATTTACATTCAGTCACTACACATTCTCTACATAGTGGAACTTTCGAGTTTGCAGTACTAAAGCAAGTCAATGGCTGTTCCATTCCAAATGGTACCAGGTAGGTTCCTATATTCAGCTTGCATTGGTGTATTCCATGGCACTGAGCACTCTACATGCAATATCTACACTGTTCCAAATCACCCTGAGTAGTTATGTACACAGCCTTACCACAAAATGCATTGAATAGAAAGTAAAGTATTGAACACAATGGAGTGTCAAGTACAATTTCGCTGAAAACTAGTATGTGCTAACATGATGTAAACATTATTATACTCACCATATGATTTAGAATCATCTGCAACCAATTTTCTGTGTGTGCTCCCTAAGATCCAGAATTTACTTTCAGTAACAACACATTCTCTACATAGTGGAACATTAGAGTTTGCAGTACTAAAGCAAGTCAATGGCTGTTCCATTCCAAATACTACCAGGTAAGTTCTTGAATTCAGCTTGCATTGGTGTATTCCATGGCACTGAGCACTCTTAATGCAATATCTATACAGTTCTAAATCACCCTGAGTAGTTATGTACACAACCTTACCACAAAATGCATTGAATAGAAAGTAAAGCATTCAACACAATGGAGTGCCAAGTACAATTTTGCTAAAATCAGCTATTTGCTATCATAATGTAAACCTTATTATTATACTCACCATATGTTTTAGAATAGTCTGCAACCAATTTTCTGTGTGTGCTACCTAAGATCCAGAATTTACTTTCAGTAACAACACATTCTCTACATAGTGGAACATTAGAGTTTGCAGTACTAAAGCAAGTCAATGGCTGTTCCATTCCAAATACTACCAGGTAAGTTCTTGAATTCAGCTTGCATTGGTGTATTGCATGGCACTGAGCACTCTTAATGCAATATCTATACAGTTCTAAATCACCCTGAGTAGTTATGTACACAACCTTACCACAAAATGCATTGAATACAAAAGCATTCTACACAATGGAGTGTCAAGTACAATTTTGCTGAAAACTAGTATGTGCTAACTTGATGTAAACCTTATTATTATACTCACCATATGTTTTGGAATAGGCTGCAACCAATTTCATGACTGTGCTACCTAATCTCCATAATTGAATTTCAGTAACTACACACTCTCTACATAGTGGAACTTTAGAGTTTGCAGTACTAAAGCAAGTCAATGGCTGTTCCATTCCAAATGGTACCAGGTACGTTCATATATTCAGCATGCATTGGTGTATTCCATGGCACTGAGCATTCTACATGCAATGTCTACACTGTTCCAAATCACCCTGAGTAGTTATGTACACAACCTTACCACAAAATACATTGAATAGAAAGTAAAGCATTCAACACAATGGAGTGCCAAGTAAAATTTTTCTAAAAACAGCTATTTGCTAACATGATGTAAACCTTATTATTATACTCACCATATGTTTTGGAATAGTCTGCAACCAATTTCATGACTGTGCTACCTAATCTCCAGAATTTACTTTCAGTAACAAGGCATTCTCTACATAGTGGAACATTAGAGTTTGCAGTACTAAAGCAAGTCAATGGCTGTTCCATTCCAAATGGTACCAGGTAGGTTCCTATATTCAGCTTGCATTGGTGTATTCTATGGCACTGAGCATTCTACATGCAATGTCTACACTGTTCCAAATCACCCTGAGTAGTTATGTACACAACCTTACCACAAAATGCATTGAATAGAAAGTAAAGCATTCAACACAATGGAGTGCCAAGTACAATTTTGCTAAAATCAGCTATTTGCTATCATAATGTAAACCTTATTATTATACTCACCATATGTTTTAGAATAGTCTGCAACCAATTTTATGTGTCTGCTACCTAATCTCCATAATTTACTTTCAGTCACTACACATTCTCTACATAGTGGAACTTTCGCGTTTGCAGTACTAAAGCAAGTCAATGGCTGTTCCATTCCAAATGGTACCAGGTAGGTTCCTATATTCAGCTTGCATTGGTGTATTCCATGGCACTGAGCACTCTACATGCAATATCTACACTGTTCCAAATCACCCTGAGTAGTTATGTACGCAGCCTTACCACAAAATGCATTGAATAGAAAGTAAAGTATTGAACAGAATGGAGTGTCAAGTACAATTTCGCTGAAAACTAGTATGTGCTAACATGATGTAAACATTATTATACTCACCATATGATTTAGAATCATCTGCAACCAATTTTCTGTGTGTGCTACCTAAGATCCAGAATTTACTTTCAGTAACAACACATTCTGTACATAGTGGAACATTAGAGTTTGCAGTACTAAAGCAAGTCAATGGCTGTTCCATTCCAAATACTACCAGGTAAGTTCTTGAATTCAGCTTGCATTGGTGTATTCCATGGCACTGAGCACTCTTAATGCAATATCTATACAGTTCTAAATCACCCTGAGTAGTTATGTACACAACCTTACCACAAAATGCATTGAATAGAAAGTAAAGCATTCAACACAATGGAGTGCCAAGTACAATTTTGCTAAAATCAGCTATTTGCTATCATAATGTAAACATTATTATACTCACCATATGTTTTAGAATAGTCTGCAACCAATTTTCTGTGTGTGCTACCTAAGATCCCGAATTTACTTTCAGTAACAACACATTCTCTACATAGTGGAACATTAGAGTTTGCAGTACTAAAGCAAGTCAATGGCTGTTCCATTCCAAATACTACCAGGTAAGTTCTTGAATTCAGCTTGCATTGGTGTATTCCATGGCACTGAGCACTCTTAATGCAATATCTATACAGTTCTAAATCACCCTGAGTAGTTATGTACACAACCTTACCACAAAATGCATTGAATACAAAAGCATTCAACACAATGGAGTGTCAAGTACAATTTTGCTGAAAACTAGTATGTGCTAACATGATGTAAACCTTATTATTATACTCACCATATGTTTTGGAATAGTCTGCAACCAATTTCATGACTGTGCTACCTAATCTCCATAATTGAATTTCAGTAACTACACACTCTCTACATAGTGGAACTTTAGAGTTTGCAGTACTAAAGCAAGTCAATGGCTGTTCCATTCCAAATGGTACCAGGTACGTTCCTATATTCAGCATGCATTGGTGTATTCCATGGCACTGAGCATTCTACATGCAATGTCTACACTGTTCCAAATCACCCTGAGTAGTTATGTACACAACCTTACCACAAAATGCATTGAATAGAAAGTAAAGCATTCAACACAATGGAGTGCCAAGTAAAATTTTTCTAAAAACAGCTATTTGCTAACATGATGTAAACCTTATTATTATACTCACCATATGTTTTGGAATAGTCTGCAACCAATTTCATGACTGTGCTACCTAATCTCCAGAATTTACTTTCAGTAACAAGGCATTCTCTACATAGTGGAACATTAGAGTTTGCAGTACTAAAGCAAGTCAATGGCTGTTCCATTCCAAATGGTACCAGGTAGGTTCCTATATTCAGCTTGCATTGGTGTATTCTATGGCACTGAGCATTCTACATGCAATGTCTACACTGTTCCAAATCACCCTGAGTAGTTATGTACACAACCTTACCACAAAATGCATTGAAAAGAAAGTAAAGCATTCAACACAATGGAGTGCCAAGTACAATTTTGCTAAAATCAGCTATTTGCTATCATAATGTAAACCTTATTATTATACTCACCATATGTTTTAGAATAGTCTGCAACCAATTTTATGTGTCTGCTACCTAATCTCCATAATTTACTTTCAGTCACTACACATTCTCTACATAGTGGAACTTTCGAGTTTGCAGTACTAAAGCAAGTCAATGGCTGTTCCATTCCAAATGGTACCAGGTAGGTTCCTATATTCAGCTTGCATTGGTGTATTCCATGGCACTGAGCACTCTACATGCAATATCTACACTGTTCCAAATCACCCTGAGTAGTTATGTACACAGCCTTACCACAAAATGCATTGAATAGAAAGTAAAGTATTGAACACAATGGAGTGTCAAGTACAATTTCGCTGAAAACTAGTATGTGCTAACATGATGTAAACATTATTATACTCACCATATGATTTAGAATCATCTGCAACCAATTTTCTGTGTGTGCTACCTAAGATCCAGAATTTACTTTCAGTAACAACACATTCTCTACGTAGTGGAACATTAGAGTTTGCAGTACTAAAGCAAGTCAATGGCTGTTCCATTCCAAATACTACCAGGTAAGTTCTTGAATTCAGCTTGCATTGGTGTATTCCATGGCACTGGGCACTCTTAATGCAATATCTATACAGTTCTAAATCACCCTGAGTAGTTATGTACACAACCTTACCACAAAATGCATTGAATACAAAAGCATTCAACACAATGGAGTGTCAAGTACAATTTTGCTGAAAACTAGTATGTGCTAACATGATGTAAACCTTATTATTATACTCACCATATGATTCAGAATCTTCTGCAACCAATTTTATGTGTCTGCTACCTTATCTCCATAATTTACTTTCAGTAACTACACACTCTCTACATAGAGGAACTTTAGAGTTTGCAGTACTAAAGCAAGTCAATGGCTGTTCCATTCCAAATGGTACCAGGTAGGTTCCTATATTCAGCTTGCATTGGTGTATTCCATGGCACTGAGCATTCTATATGGAATGTCTACACTGTTCCAAATCACCCTGAGTAGTTATGTACACAACCGTACCACAAAATGCATAGACTAGAAAGTAATGCATTCAACACAATGGAGTGCCAAGTAGAATTTTGCTAAAATCAGCTATTTGCTATCATAATGTAAACCTTATTATTATACTCACCATATGTTTTGGAATACTCTGCAACCAATTTCATGACTGTCCTACGTAAGCTCCAGAATTTACTTTCAGTAACAACGCATTCTCTACATAGTGGAACATTAGAGTGTGCAGTACTAAAGCAAGTCAATGGCTGTTCCATTCAAAATGGTACCAGGTAGGATACTCAATTCAGCTTGCATTGGTGTATTCCATGGCACTGAGCACTCTACATGCAATATCTACCCTGTTCCAAATCACCCTGAGTAGTTATGTACACAACCTGACCACAAGATGCATTGAATAGAAAGTAAAGCATTGAACACAATGGAGTGTCAAGTACAATTTCGCTGAAAACTAGTATGTGCTAACAAAATGTAAACCTTATTATTATACACACCATATGATTTATAATCGTCTGCAACCAATTTTATGTGTGTGCTACCTAAGCTCCAGAATTTACTTTCAGTAACAACACATTCTCTACATAGTGGAACATTAGAGTTTGCAGTACTAAAGCAAGTCAATGGCTGTTCCATTCCAAATGGTACCAGGTACGTTCCTATATTCAGCATGCATTGGTGTATTCCATGGCACTGAGCATTCTACATGCAATGTCTACACTGTTCCAAATCACCCTGAGTAGTTATGTACACAACCTTACCACAAAATGCATTGAATAGAAAGTAAAGCATTCAACACAATGGAGTGCCAAGTAAAATTTTTCTAAAAACAGCTATTTGCTAACATGATGTAAACCTTATTATTATACTCACCATATGTTTTGGAATAGTCTGCAACCAATTTCATGACTGTGCTACCTAATCTCCAGAATTTACTTTCAGTAACAAGGCATTCTCTACATAGTGGAACATTAGAGTTTGCAGTACTAAAGCAAGTCAATGGCTGTTCCATTCCAAATGGTACCAGGTAGGTTCCTATATTCAGCTTGCATTGGTGTATTCTATGGCACTGAGCATTCTACATGCAATGTCTACACTGTTCCAAATCACCCTGAGTAGTTATGTACACAACCTTACCACAAAATGCATTGAATAGAAAGTAAAGCATTCAACACAATGGAGTGCCAAGTACAATTTTGCTAAAATCAGCTATTTGCTATCATAATGTAAACCTTATTATTATACTCACCATATGTTTTAGAATAGTCCGCAACCAATTTTATGTGTCTGCTACCTAATCTCCATAATTTACTTTCAGTCACTACACATTCTCTACATAGTGGAACTTTCGAGTTTGCAGTACTAAAGCAAGTCAATGGCTGTTCCATTCCAAATGGTACCAGGTAGGTTCCTATATTCAGCTTGCATTGGTGTATTCCATGGCACTGAGCACTCTACATGCAATATCTACACTGTTCCAAATCACCCTGAGTAGTTATGTACACAGCCTTACCACAAAATGCATTGAATAGAAAGTAAAGTATTGAACACAATGGAGTGTCAAGTACAATTTCGCTGAAAACTAGTATGTGCTAACATGATGTAAACATTATTATACTCACCATATGATTTAGAATCATCTGCAACCAATTTTCTGTGTGTGCTACCTAAGATCCAGAATTTACTTTCAGTAACAACACATTCTCTACATAGTGGAACATTAGAGTTTGCAGTACTAAAGCAAGTCAATGGCTGTTCCATTCCAAATACTACCAGGTAAGTTCTTGAATTCAGCTTCAATTGGTGTATTCCATGGCACTGAGCACTCTTAATGCAATATCTATACAGTTCTAAATCACCCTGAGTAGTTATGTACACAACCTTACCACAAAATGCATTGAATAGAAAGTAAAGCATTCAACACAATGGAGTGCCAAGTACAATTTTGCTAAAATCAGCTATTTGCTATCATAATGTAAACCTTATTATTATACTCACCATATGTTTTAGAATAGTCTGCAACCAATTTTCTGTGTGTGCTACCTAAGATCCAGAATTTACTTTCAGTAACAACACATTCTCTACATAGTGGAACATTAGAGTTTGCAGTACTAAAGCAAGTCAATGGCTGTTCCATTCCAAATACTACCAGGTAAGTTCTTGAATACAGCTTGCATTGGTGTATTGCATGGCACTGAGCACTCTTAATGCAATATCTATACAGTTCTAAATCACCCTGAGTAGTTATGTACACAACCTTACCACAAAATGCATTGAATACAAAAGCATTCTACACAATGGAGTGTCAAGTACAATTTTGCTGAAAACTAGTATGTGCTAACTTGATGTAAACCTTATTATTATACTCACCATATGTTTTGGAATAGTCTGCAACCAATTTCATGACTGTGCTACCTAATCTCCATAATTGAATTTCAGTAACTACACACTCTCTACATAGTGGAACTTTAGAGTTTGCAGTACTAAAGCAAGTCAATGGCTGTTCCATTCCAAATGGTACCAGGTACGTTCCTATATTCAGCATGCATTGGTGTATTCCATGGCACTGAGCATTCTACATGCAATGTCTACACTGTTCCAAATCACCCTGAGTAGTTATGTACACAACCTTACCACAAAATACATTGAATAGAAAGTAAAGCATTCAACACAATGGAGTGCCAAGTAAAATTTTTCTAAAAACAGCTATTTTCTAACATGATGTAAACCTTATTATTATACTCACCATATGTTTTGGAATAGTCTGCAACCAATTTCATGACTGTGCTACCTAATCTCCAGAATTTACTTTCAGTAACAAGGCATTCTCTACATAGTGGAACATTAGAGTTTGCAGTACTAAAGCAAGTCAATGGCTGTTCCATTCCAAATGGTACCAGGTAGGTTCCTATATTCAGCTTGCATTGGTGTATTCTATGGCACTGAGCATTCTACATGCAATGTCTACACTGTTCCAAATCACCCTGAGTAGTTATGTACACAACCTTACCACAAAATGCATTGAATAGAAAGTAAAGCATTCAACACAATGGAGTGCCAAGTACAATTTTGCTAAAATCAGCTATTTGCTATCATAATGTAAACCTTATTATTATACTCACCATATGTTTTAGAATAGTCTGCAACCAATTTTATGTGTCTGCTACCTAATCTCCATAATTTACTTTCAGTCACTACACATTCTCTACATAGTGGAACTTTCGCGTTTGCAGTACTAAAGCAAGTCAATGGCTGTTCCATTCCAAATGGTACCAGGTAGGTTCCTATATTCAGCTTGCATTGGTGTATTCCATGGCACTGAGCACTCTACATGCAATATCTACACTGTTCCAAATCACCCTGAGTAGTTATGTACGCAGCCTTACCACAAAATGCATTGAATAGAAAGTAAAGTATTGAACAGAATGGAGTGTCAAGTACAATTTCGCTGAAAACTAGTATGTGCTAACATGATGTAAACATTATTATACTCACCATATGATTTAGAATCATCTGCAACCAATTTTCTGTGTGTGCTACCTAAGATCCAGAATTTACTTTCAGTAACAACACATTCTGTACATAGTGGAACATTAGAGTTTGCAGTACTAAAGCAAGTCAATGGCTGTTCCATTCCAAATACTACCAGGTAAGTTCTTGAATTCAGCTTGCATTGGTGTATTCCATGGCACTGAGCACTCTTAATGCAATATCTATACAGTTCTAAATCACCCTGAGTAGTTATGTACACAACCTTACCACAAAATGCATTGAATAGAAAGTAAAGCATTCAACACAATGGAGTGCCAAGTACAATTTTGCTAAAATCAGCTATTTGCTATCATAATGTAAACATTATTATACTCACCATATGTTTTAGAATAGTCTGCAACCAATTTTCTGTGTGTGCTACCTAAGATCCCGAATTTACTTTCAGTAACAACACATTCTCTACATAGTGGAACATTAGAGTTTGCAGTACTAAAGCAAGTCAATGGCTGTTCCATTCCAAATACTACCAGGTAAGTTCTTGAATTCAGCTTGCATTGGTGTATTCCATGGCACTGAGCACTCTTAATGCAATATCTATACAGTTCTAAATCACCCTGAGTAGTTATGTACACAACCTTACCACAAAATGCATTGAATACAAAAGCATTCAACACAATGGAGTGTCAAGTACAATTTTGCTGAAAACTAGTATGTGCTAACATGATGTAAACCTTATTATTATACTCACCATATGTTTTGGAATAGTCTGCAACCAATTTCATGACTGTGCTACCTAATCTCCATAATTGAATTTCAGTAACTACACACTCTCTACATAGTGGAACTTTAGAGTTTGCAGTACTAAAGCAAGTCAATGGCTGTTCCATTCCAAATGGTACCAGGTACGTTCCTATATTCAGCATGCATTGGTGTATTCCATGGCACTGAGCATTCTACATGCAATGTCTACACTGTTCCAAATCACCCTGAGTAGTTATGTACACAACCTTACCACAAAATGCATTGAATAGAAAGTAAAGCATTCAACACAATGGAGTGCCAAGTAAAATTTTTCTAAAAACAGCTATTTGCTAACATGATGTAAACCTTATTATTATACTCACCATATGTTTTGGAATAGTCTGCAACCAATTTCATGACTGTGCTACCTAATCTCCAGAATTTACTTTCAGTAACAAGGCATTCTCTACATAGTGGAACATTAGAGTTTGCAGTACTAAAGCAAGTCAATGGCTGTTCCATTCCAAATGGTACCAGGTAGGTTCCTATATTCAGCTTGCATTGGTGTATTCTATGGCACTGAGCATTCTACATGCAATGTCTACACTGTTCCAAATCACCCTGAGTAGTTATGTACACAACCTTACCACAAAATGCATTGAAAAGAAAGTAAAGCATTCAACACAATGGAGTGCCAAGTACAATTTTGCTAAAATCAGCTATTTGCTATCATAATGTAAACCTTATTATTATACTCACCATATGTTTTAGAATAGTCTGCAACCAATTTTATGTGTCTGCTACCTAATCTCCATAATTTACTTTCAGTCACTACACATTCTCTACATAGTGGAACTTTCGAGTTTGCAGTACTAAAGCAAGTCAATGGCTGTTCCATTCCAAATGGTACCAGGTAGGTTCCTATATTCAGCTTGCATTGGTGTATTCCATGGCACTGAGCACTCTACATGCAATATCTACACTGTTCCAAATCACCCTGAGTAGTTATGTACACAGCCTTACCACAAAATGCATTGAATAGAAAGTAAAGTATTGAACACAATGGAGTGTCAAGTACAATTTCGCTGAAAACTAGTATGTGCTAACATGATGTAAACATTATTATACTCACCATATGATTTAGAATCATCTGCAACCAATTTTCTGTGTGTGCTACCTAAGATCCAGAATTTACTTTCAGTAACAACACATTCTCTACATAGTGGAACATTAGAGTTTGCAGTACTAAAGCAAGTCAATGGCTGTTCCATTCCAAATACTACCAGGTAAGTTCTTGAATTCAGCTTGCATTGGTGTATTCCATGGCACTGGGCACTCTTAATGCAATATCTATACAGTTCTAAATCACCCTGAGTAGTTATGTACACAACCTTACCACAAAATGCATTGAATACAAAAGCATTCAACACAATGGAGTGTCAAGTACAATTTTGCTGAAAACTAGTATGTGCTAACATGATGTAAACCTTATTATTATACTCACCATATGATTCAGAATCGTCTGCAACCAATTTTATGTGTCTGCTACCTTATCTCCATAATTTACTTTCAGTAACTACACACTCTCTACATAGAGGAACTTTAGAGTTTGCAGTACTAAAGCAAGTCAATGGCTGTTCCATTCCAAATGGTACCAGGTAGGTTCCTATATTCAGCTTGCATTGGTGTATTCCATGGCACTGAGCATTCTATATGGAATGTCTACACTGTTCCAAATCACCCTGAGTAGTTATGTACACAACCGTACCACAAAATGCATAGACTAGAAAGTAATGCATTCAACACAATGGAGTGCCAAGTAGAATTTTGCTAAAATCAGCTATTTGCTATCATAATGTAAACCTTATTATTATACTCACCATATGTTTTGGAATACTCTGCAACCAATTTCATGACTGTCCTACGTAAGCTCCAGAATTTACTTTCAGTAACAACGCATTCTCTACATAGTGGAACATTAGAGTGTGCAGTACTAAAGCAAGTCAATGGCTGTTCCATTCAAAATGGTACCAGGTAGGATACTCAATTCAGCTTGCATTGGTGTATTCCATGGCACTGAGCACTCTACATGCAATATCTACCCTGTTCCAAATCACCCTGAGTAGTTATGTACACAACCTGACCACAAGATGCATTGAATAGAAAGTAAAGCATTGAACACAATGGAGTGTCAAGTACAATTTCGCTGAAAACTAGTATGTGCTAACAAAATGTAAACCTTATTATTATACACACCATATGATTTATAATCGTCTGCAACCAATTTTATGTGTGTGCTACCTAAGCTCCAGAATTTACTTTCAGTAACAACACATTCTCTACATAGTGGAACATTAGAGTTTGCAGTACTAAAGCAAGTCAATGGCTGTTCCATTCCAAATACTACCAGGTAAGTTCTTGAATTCAGCTTGCATTGGTGTATTCCATGGCACTGAGCACTCTTAATGCAATATCTATACAGTTCTAAATCACCCTGAGTAGTTATGTACACAACCTTACCACAAAATGCATTGAATACAAAAGCATTCAACACAATGGAGTGTCAAGTACAATTTTGCTGAAAACTAGTATGTGCTAACATGATGTAAACCTTATTATTATACTCACCATATGTTTTGGAATAGTCTGCAACCAATTTCATGACTGTGCTACCTAATCTCCATAATTGAATTTCAGTAACTACACACTCTCTACATAGTGGAACTTTAGAGTTTGCAGTACTAAAGCAAGTCAATGGCTGTTCCATTCCAAATGGTACCAGGTACGTTCCTATATTCAGCATGCATTGGTGTATTCCATGGCACTGAGCATTCTACATGCAATGTCTACACTGTTCCAAATCACCCTGAGTAGTTATGTACACAACCTTACCACAAAATGCATTGAATAGAAAGTAAAGCATTCAACACAATGGAGTGCCAAGTAAAATTTTTCTAAAAACAGCTATTTGCTAACATGATGTAAACCTTATTATTATACTCACCATATGTTTTGGAATAGTCTGCAACCAATTTCATGACTGTGCTACCTAATCTCCAGAATTTACTTTCAGTAACAAGGCATTCTCTACATAGTGGAACATTAGAGTTTGCAGTACTAAAGCAAGTCAATGGCTGTTCCATTCCAAATGGTACCAGGTAGGTTCCTATATTCAGCTTGCATTGGTGTATTCTATGGCACTGAGCATTCTACATGCAATGTCTACACTGTTCCAAATCACCCTGAGTAGTTATGTACACAACCTTACCACAAAATGCATTGAAAAGAAAGTAAAGCATTCAACACAATGGAGTGCCAAGTACAATTTTGCTAAAATCAGCTATTTGCTATCATAATGTAAACCTTATTATTATACTCACCATATGTTTTAGAATAGTCTGCAACCAATTTTATGTGTCTGCTACCTAATCTCCATAATTTACTTTCAGTCACTACACATTCTCTACATAGTGGAACTTTCGAGTTTGCAGTACTAAAGCAAGTCAATGGCTGTTCCATTCCAAATGGTACCAGGTAGGTTCCTATATTCAGCTTGCATTGGTGTATTCCATGGCACTGAGCACTCTACATGCAATATCTACACTGTTCCAAATCACCCTGAGTAGTTATGTACACAGCCTTACCACAAAATGCATTGAATAGAAAGTAAAGTATTGAACACAATGGAGTGTCAAGTACAATTTCGCTGAAAACTAGTATGTGCTAACATGATGTAAACATTATTATACTCACCATATGATTTAGAATCATCTGCAACCAATTTTCTGTGTGTGCTACCTAAGATCCAGAATTTACTTTCAGTAACAACACATTCTCTACATAGTGGAACATTAGAGTTTGCAGTACTAAAGCAAGTCAATGGCTGTTCCATTCCAAATACTACCAGGTAAGTTCTTGAATTCAGCTTGCATTGGTGTATTCCATGGCACTGGGCACTCTTAATGCAATATCTATACAGTTCTAAATCACCCTGAGTAGTTATGTACACAACCTTACCACAAAATGCATTGAATACAAAAGCATTCAACACAATGGAGTGTCAAGTACAATTTTGCTGAAAACTAGTATGTGCTAACATGATGTAAACCTTATTATTATACTCACCATATGATTCAGAATCGTCTGCAACCAATTTTATGTGTCTGCTACCTTATCTCCATAATTTACTTTCAGTAACTACACACTCTCTACATAGAGGAACTTTAGAGTTTGCAGTACTAAAGCAAGTCAATGGCTGTTCCATTCCAAATGGTACCAGGTAGGTTCCTATATTCAGCTTGCATTGGTGTATTCCATGGCACTGAGCATTCTATATGGAATATCTACACTGTTCCAAATCACCCTGAGTAGTTATGTACACAACCGTACCACAAAATGCATAGACTAGAAAGTAATGCATTCAACACAATGGAGTGCCAAATAGAATTTTGCTAAAATCAGCTATTTGCTATCATAATGTAAACCTTATTATTATACTCACCATATGTTTTGGAATACTCTGCAACCAATTTCATGACAGTCCTACGTAAGCTCCAGAATTTACTTTCAGTAACAACGCATTCTCTACATAGTGGAACATTAGAGTGTGCAGTACTAAAGCAAGTCAATGGCTGTTCCATTCAAAATGGTACCAGGTAGGATTCTCAATTCAGCTTGCATTGGTGTATTCCATGGCACTGAGCACTCTACATGCAATATCTACCCTGTTCCAAATCACCCTGAGTAGTTATGTACACAACCTGACCACAAGATGCATTGAATAGAAAGTAAAGCATTGAACACAATGGAGTGTCAAGTACAATTTCGCTGAAAACTAGTATGTGCTAACAAAATGTAAACCTTATTATTATACACACCATATGATTTATAATCGTCTGCAACCAATTTTATGTGTGTGCTACCTAAGCTCCAGAATTTACTTTCAGTAACAACACATTCTCTACATAGTGGAACATTAGAGTTTGCAGTACTAAAGCAAGTCAATGGCTGTTCCATTCCAAATACTACCAGGTAAGTTCTTGAATTCAGCTTGCAATGGTGTATTCCATGGCACTGAGCACTCTTAATGCAATATCTATACAGTTCTAAATCACCCTGAGTAGTTATGTACACAACCTTACCACAAAATGCATTGAATACAAAAGCATTCAACACAATGGAGTGTCAAGTACAATTTTGCTGAAAACTAGTATGTGCTAACATGATGTAAACCTTATTATTATACTCACCATATGTTTTGGAATAGTCTGCAACCAATTTCATGACTGTGCTACCTAATCTCCATAATTGAATTTCAGTAACTACACACTCTCTACATAGTGGAACTTTAGAGTTTGCAGTACTAAAGCAAGTCAATGGCTGTTCCATTCCAAATGGTACCAGGTACGTTCCTATATTCAGCATGCATTGGTGTATTCCATGGCACTGAGCATTCTACATGCAATGTCTACACTGTTCCAAATCACCCTGAGTAGTTATGTACACAACCTTACCACAAAATGCATTGAATAGAAAGTAAAGCATTCAACACAATGGAGTGCCAAGTAAAATTTTTCTAAAAACAGCTATTTGCTAACATGATGTAAACCTTATTATTATACTCACCATATGTTTTGGAATAGTCTGCAACCAATTTCATGACTGTGCTACCTAATCTCCAGAATTTACTTTCAGTAACAAGGCATTCTCTACATAGTGGAACATTAGAGTTTGCAGTACTAAAGCAAGTCAATGGCTGTTCCATTCCAAATGGTACCAGGTAGGTTCCTATATTCAGCTTGCATTGGTGTATTCTATGGCACTGAGCATTCTACATGCAATGTCTACACTGTTCCAAATCACCCTGAGTAGTTATGTACACAACCTTACCACAAAATGCATTGAAAAGAAAGTAAAGCATTCAACACAATGGAGTGCCAAGTACAATTTTGCTAAAATCAGCTATTTGCTATCATAATGTAAACCTTATTATTATACTCACCATATGTTTTAGAATAGTCTGCAACCAATTTTATGTGTCTGCTACCTAATCTCCATAATTTACTTTCAGTCACTACACATTCTCTACATAGTGGAACTTTCGAGTTTGCAGTACTAAAGCAAGTCAATGGCTGTTCCATTCCAAATGGTACCAGGTAGGTTCCTATATTCAGCTTGCATTGGTGTATTCCATGGCACTGAGCACTCTACATGCAATATCTACACTGTTCCAAATCACCCTGAGTAGTTATGTACACAGCCTTACCACAAAATGCATTGAATAGAAAGTAAAGTATTGAACACAATGGAGTGTCAAGTACAATTTCGCTGAAAACTAGTATGTGCTAACATGATGTAAACATTATTATACTCACCATATGATTTAGAATCATCTGCAACCAATTTTCTGTGTGTGCTACCTAAGATCCAGAATTTACTTTCAGTAACAACACATTCTCTACATAGTGGAACATTAGAGTTTGCAGTACTAAAGCAAGTCAATGGCTGTTCCATTCCAAATACTACCAGGTAAGTTCTTGAATTCAGCTTGCATTGGTGTATTCCATGGCACTGGGCACTCTTAATGCAATATCTATACAGTTCCAAATCACCCTGAGTAGTTATGTACACAACCTTACCACAAAATGCATTGAATACAAAAGCATTCAACACAATGGAGTGTCATGTACAATTTTGCTGAAAACTAGTATGTGCTAACATGATGTAAACCTTATTATTATACTCACCATATGATTCAGAATCGTCTGCAACCAATTTTATGTGTCTGCTACCTTATCTCCATAATTTACTTTCAGTAACTACACACTCTCTACATAGAGGAACTTTAGAGTTTGCAGTACTAAAGCAAGTCAATGGCTGTTCCATTCCAAATGGTACCAGGTAGGTTCCTATATTCAGCTTGCATTGGTGTATTCCATGGCACTGAGCATTCTATATGGAATGTCTACACTGTTCCAAATCACCTTGAGTAGTTATGTACACAACCGTACCACAAAATGCATAGACTAGAAAGTAATGCATTCAACACAATGGAGTGCCAAGTAGAATTTTGCTAAAATCAGCTATTTGCTATCATAATGTAAACCTTATTATTATACTCACCATATGTTTTGGAATACTCTGCAACCAATTTCATGACTGTCCTACGTAAGCTCCAGAATTTACTTTCAGTAACAACGCATTCTCTACATAGTGGAACATTAGAGTGTGCAGTACTAAAGCAAGTCAATGGCTTTTCCATTCAAAATGGTACCAGGTAGGATTCTCAATTCAGCTTGCATTGGTGTATTCCATGGCACTGAGCACTCTACATGCAATATCTACCCTGTTCCAAATCACCCTGAGTAGTTATGTACACAACCTGACCACAAGATGCATTGAATAGAAAGTAAAGCATTGAACACAATGGAGTGTCAAGTACAATTTCGCTGAAAACTAGTATGTGCTAACAAAATGTAAACCTTATTATTATACACACCATATGATTTATAATCGTCTGCAACCAATTTTATGTGTGTGCTACCTAAGCTCCAGAATTTACTTTCAGTAACAACACATTCTCTACATAGTGGAACATTAGAGTTTGCAGTACTAAAGCAAGTCAATGGCTGTTCCATTCCAAATACTACCAGGTAAGTTCCTGAATTCAACTTGCATTGTAGTATTCCTTGGCACTGAGCAATCTACATGCAATATCTGCACAGCTCGAAATAACACTGAGTAGTTATGTACACAACCTTACCACGAAATGCATTGAATAGAAGGTAAAGCATTGAACACAATGGAGTGCCAAGTACAATTTTGCTAAAATCAGCTATTTGCTATCATAATGTAAACCTTATTATTATACTCACCATATGTTTTAGAATAGTCTGCAACCAATTTCATGACTGTGCTACCTAAGCTCCAGAATTTACTTTCAGTAACAACGCATTCTCTACATAGTGGAACATTAGAGTTTGCAGTACTAAAGCAAGTCAATGGCTGTTCCATTGAAAATGGTACCAGGTAGGATCCTCAATTCTGCTTGCATTGGTGTATTCCATGGCACTGAGCACTCCACATGCAATATCTACACTGTTCCAAATCACCCTGAGTAGTTATGTACACAACCTTACCACAAAATGCATTGAATAGAAAGTAAAGCATTGAACACAATGGAGTGCCAAGTACAATTTTGCTAAAATCAGCTATTTGCTATCATAATGTAAACCTTATTATTATACTCACCATATGTTTTAGAATAGTCTGCAACCAATTTTATGAGTCTGCTACCTAAGCTCCAGAATTTACTTTCAGTAACAACGCATTTACTGTATAGTGCAACATTAGTGTTTGCAGTACTAAAGCAAGTCAATGGCTGTTCCATTCCAAATGGTACCAGGTAGGTTCCTATATTCAGCTTGCATTGGTGTATTCCATGGCACTGAGCATTCTACATGCAATGTCTACACTGTTCCAAATCACCCTGATTAGTTATGTACACAACCTTACCACAAAATGCATTGAATAGAAAGTAAAGCATTCAACACAATGGAGTGCCAAGTAAAATTTTTCTAAAAACAGCTATTTGCTAACATGATGTAAACCTCATTATTATACTCACCATATGTTTTAGAATAGTCTGCAACCAATTTCATGACTGTGCTACCTAAGCTCCAGAATTTACTTTCAGTAACAACGCATTCTCTACATAGTGGAACATTAGAGTTTGCAGTACTAAAGCAAGTCAATGGCTGTTCCATTCAAAATGGTACCAGCTAGGATCCTCAATTCAGCTTGCATTGGTGTATTCCATGGCACTGAGCACTCCACATGCAATAACTACACTGTTCCAAATCACACTGAGTAGTTATGTACACAGCCTTACCACAAAATGCATTGAATAGAAAGTAAAGCATTGAACACAATGGAGTGTCAAGTACAATTTCGCTGAAAACTAGTATGTGCTAACATGATGTAAACCTTATTATTATACTCACCAAATGATTCAGAATCGTCTGCAACCAATTTTATGTGTGTACTACCTAATCTCCAGAATTTACTTTCAGTAACAACACATTCTCTACATAGTGGAACATTAGAGTTTGCAGTACTAAAGCAAGTCAATGGCTGTTCCATTCCAAATACTACCAGGTATGTTCCTATATTCAGCTTGCATTGGTGTATTCCATGGCACTGAGCATTCTACATGCAATGTCTACACTGTTCCAAATCACCCTGAGTAGTTATGTACACAACCTTACCACAAAATGCATTGAATACAAAAGCATTCAACACAATGGAGTGTCATGTACAATTTTGCTGAAAACTAGTATGTGCTAACATGATGTAAACCTTATTATTATACTCACCATATGATTCAGAATCGTCTGCAACCAATTTTATGTGTCTGCTACCTTATCTCCATAATTTACTTTCAGTAACTACACACTCTCTACATAGAGGAACTTTAGAGTTTGCAGTACTAAAGCAAGTCAATGGCTGTTCCATTCCAAATGGTACCAGGTAGGTTCCTATATTCAGCTTGCATTGGTGTATTCCATGGCACTGAGCATTCTATATGGAATGTCTACACTGTTCCAAATCACCTTGAGTAGTTATGTACACAACCGTACCACAAAATGCATAGACTAGAAAGTAATGCATTCAACACAATGGAGTGCCAAGTAGAATTTTGCTAAAATCAGCTATTTGCTATCATAATGTAAACCTTATTATTATACTCACCATATGTTTTGGAATACTCTGCAACCAATTTCATGACTGTCCTACGTAAGCTCCAGAATTTACTTTCAGTAACAACGCATTCTCTACATAGTGGAACATTAGAGTGTGCAGTACTAAAGCAAGTCAATGGCTTTTCCATTCAAAATGGTACCAGGTAGGATTCTCAATTCAGCTTGCATTGGTGTATTCCATGGCACTGAGCACTCTACATGCAATATCTACCCTGTTCCAAATCACCCTGAGTAGTTATGTACACAACCTGACCACAAGATGCATTGAATAGAAAGTAAAGCATTGAACACAATGGAGTGTCAAGTACAATTTCGCTGAAAACTAGTATGTGCTAACAAAATGTAAACCTTATTATTATACACACCATATGATTTATAATCGTCTGCAACCAATTTTATGTGTGTGCTACCTAAGCTCCAGAATTTACTTTCAGTAACAACACATTCTCTACATAGTGGAACATTAGAGTTTGCAGTACTAAAGCAAGTCAATGGCTGTTCCATTCCAAATACTACCAGGTAAGTTCCTGAATTCAACTTGCATTGTAGTATTCCTTGGCACTGAGCAATCTACATGCAATATCTGCACAGCTCGAAATAACACTGAGTAGTTATGTACACAACCTTACCACGAAATGCATTGAATAGAAGGTAAAGCATTGAACACAATGGAGTGCCAAGTACAATTTTGCTAAAATCAGCTATTTGCTATCATAATGTAAACCTTATTATTATACTCACCATATGTTTTAGAATAGTCTGCAACCAATTTCATGACTGTGCTACCTAAGCTCCAGAATTTACTTTCAGTAACAACGCATTCTCTACATAGTGGAACATTAGAGTTTGCAGTACTAAAGCAAGTCAATGGCTGTTCCATTGAAAATGGTACCAGGTAGGATCCTCAATTCTGCTTGCATTGGTGTATTCCATGGCACTGAGCACTCCACATGCAATATCTACACTGTTCCAAATCACCCTGAGTAGTTATGTACACAACCTTACCACAAAATGCATTGAATAGAAAGTAAAGCATTGAACACAATGGAGTGCCAAGTACAATTTTGCTAAAATCAGCTATTTGCTATCATAATGTAAACCTTATTATTATACTCACCATATGTTTTAGAATAGTCTGCAACCAATTTTATGAGTCTGCTACCTAAGCTCCAGAATTTACTTTCAGTAACAACGCATTTACTGTATAGTGCAACATTAGTGTTTGCAGTACTAAAGCAAGTCAATGGCTGTTCCATTCCAAATGGTACCAGGTAGGTTCCTATATTCAGCTTGCATTGGTGTATTCCATGGCACTGAGCATTCTACATGCAATGTCTACACTGTTCCAAATCACCCTGATTAGTTATGTACACAACCTTACCACAAAATGCATTGAATAGAAAGTAAAGCATTCAACACAATGGAGTGCCAAGTAAAATTTTTCTAAAAACAGCTATTTGCTAACATGATGTAAACCTCATTATTATACTCACCATATGTTTTAGAATAGTCTGCAACCAATTTCATGACTGTGCTACCTAAGCTCCAGAATTTACTTTCAGTAACAACGCATTCTCTACATAGTGGAACATTAGAGTTTGCAGTACTAAAGCAAGTCAATGGCTGTTCCATTCAAAATGGTACCAGCTAGGATCCTCAATTCAGCTTGCATTGGTGTATTCCATGGCACTGAGCACTCCACATGCAATAACTACACTGTTCCAAATCACACTGAGTAGTTATGTACACAGCCTTACCACAAAATGCATTGAATAGAAAGTAAAGCATTGAACACAATGGAGTGTCAAGTACAATTTCGCTGAAAACTAGTATGTGCTAACATGATGTAAACCTTATTATTATACTCACCAAATGATTCAGAATCGTCTGCAACCAATTTTATGTGTGTACTACCTAATCTCCAGAATTTACTTTCAGTAACAACACATTCTCTACATAGTGGAACATTAGAGTTTGCAGTACTAAAGCAAGTCAATGGCTGTTCCATTCCAAATACTACCAGGTATGTTCCTATATTCAGCTTGCATTGGTGTATTCCATGGCACTGAGCATTCTACATGCAATGTCTACACTGTTCCAAATCACCCTGAGTAGTTATGTACACAACCTTACCACAAAATGCATTGAATAGAAAGTAAAGCATTCAACACAATGGAGTGCCAAGTAAAATTTTTCTAAAAACAGCTATTTGCTAACATGATGTAAACCTCATTATTATACTCACCATATGTTTTAGAATAGTCTGCAACCAATTTCATGACTGTGCTGCCTAAGCTCCAGAATTTACTTTCAGTAACAACGCATTCTCTACATAGTGGAACATTAGAGTTTGCAGTACTAAAGCAAGTCAATGGCTTTTCCATTCAAAATGGTACCAGTTAGGATCCTCAATTCAGCTTGCATTGTTGTATTCCATGGCACTGAGCACTCCACATGCAGTAACTACACTGTTCCAAATCACACTGAGTAGTTATGTACACAGCCTTACCACAAAATGCATTGAATAGAAAGTAAAGCATTGAACACAATGGAGTGTCAAGTAAAATTTCGCTGAAAACTAGTATGTGGTAACATGATGTAAACCTTATTATTATACTCACCATATGATTCAGAATCGTCTGCAACCAATTTTATGTGTGTACTACCTAATCTCCAGAATTTACTTTCAGTAACAACACATTCTCTACATAGTGGAACATTAGAGTTTGCAGTACTAAAGGAACTCAATGGCTGTTCCATTCCAAATACTACCAGGTATGTTCCTGAATTCAACTTGCATTGTAGTAATCCTTGGCACTGATCATTCTACAAGCAATATCTATACTGTTCCAAATCACCCTGAGTAGTTATGTACAAAACCTTACCTCAAAATGCATTGAATAGAAAGTAAAGCATTCAACACAATGGAGTGCCAAGTAAAATTTTTCTAATAACAGCTATTTGCTACATGTTGTAAACCTTATTATTATACTCACCATATGTTTTAGAATAGTCTGCAACCAATTTCATGACTGTGCTACCTAAGCTCTAGAATTTACCTTCAGTAACAACGCATTCTCTACATAGTGGAACATTAGAGTTTGCAGTACTAAAGCAAGTCAATGGCTGTTCCATTCAAAATGGTACCAGCTAGGATCCTCAATTCAGCTTGCATTGGTGTATTCCATGGCACTGAGCACTCTACATGCAATATCTACACTGTTCCAAATCACCCTGAGTAGTTATGTACACAGCCTTACCACAAAATGCATTGAATAGAAAGTAAAGTATTGAACACAATGGAGTGTCAAGTACAATTTTGCTGAAAACTAGTATGTGCTAACATGATGTAAACCTTATTATTATACTCACCATATGATTCAGAATCGTCTGCAACCAATTTTATGTGTGTACTACCTAATCTCCAGAATTTACTTTCAGTAACAACACATTCTCTACATAGTGGAACATTAGAGTTTGCAGTACTAAAGCAAGTCAATGGCTGTTCCATTCCAAATACTACCAGGTAAGTTCCTGAATTCAACTTGCATTGTAGTATTCCTTGGCACTGAGCAATGTACATGCAATATCTGCACAGCTCGAAATAACACTGAGTAGTTATGTACACAACCTTACCACAAAATGCATTGAATACAAAGTAAAGCATTCAACACAATGGAGTGCCAAGTACAATTTCGCTAATATCAGCTATTTGCTAACATGATGTAAACCTTATTATTATACTCACCATATGTTTTAGAATAGTCTGCAACCAATTTTATGAGTCTGCTACCTAAGCTCCAGAATTTACATTCAGTAACAACGCATTTTCGGCATAGTGCAACATTAGAGTTTGCAGTACTAAAGCAAGTCAATGGCTGTTCCATTCCAAATGGTACCAGGTAGGTTCCTCAATTCAGCTTGCATTGCTGTATTCCATGGCACTGAGCACTCTACATGCAATATCTGCATAGTTCCAAATCACACTGAGTAGTTATGTACACAACCTTACCACGAAATGCATTGAATAGAAGGAAAAGCATTGAACACAATGGAGTGTCAAGTACAATTTTGCTGAAAACTAGTATGTGCTAACATGATGTAAACGTTATTATTATACTCACCATATGATTTAGAATAGTCTGCAACCAATTTCATGACTGTGCTACCTAAGATCCAGAATTTACTTTCAGTAACAACGCATTCTCTACATAGTGGAACATTAGAGTTTGCAGTACTAAAGCAAGTCAATGGCTGTTCCATTCCAAATACTACCAGGTAAGTTCCTGAATTCAACTTGCATTGTAGTATTCCTTGGCACTGAGTAATCTACATGCAATATCTGCACAGCTCGAAATCACACTGAGTAGTTATGTACACAACCTTACCACGAAATGCATTGAATAGAAGGAAAAGCTTTGAACACAATGGAGTGTCAAGTAGAATTTTGCTGAAAACTAGTATGTGCTAACATGTTGTAAACGTTATTATTATACTCACCATATGTTTTAGAATAGTCTGCAACCAATTTCATGACTGTGCTACCTAAGCTCCAGAATTTACTTTCAGTAACAACACATTCTCTACATAGTGGAACATTAGAGTTTGCAAGTCAATGGCTGTTCCATTCAAAATGGTACCAGGTAGGATCCTCAATTCAGCTTGCACTGGTGTATTCCATGGCACTGAGCACTCTACATGCAATATCTACACTGTTCCAAATCACCCTGAGTAGTTATGTACACAGCCTTACCACAAAATGCATTGAATAGAAAGTAAAGTGTTGAACACAATGGAGTGTCAAGTAGAATTTTGCTGAAAACTAGTATGTGCTAACATAATGTAAACCTTATTATTATACTCACCATATGATTCAGAATAGTCTGCAACCAATTTCATGACTGTGCTACCTAAGATCCAGAATTTACTTTCAGTAACAACGCATTCTCTACATAGTGGAACATTAGAGTTTGCAGTACTAAAGCAAGACAATGGCTGTTCCATTCCAAATACTACCAGGTAAGTTCCTGAATTCAACTTGCATTGTAGTATTCCTTGGCACTGAGTAATCTACATGCAATATCTGCACAGCTCGAAATCACACTGAGTAGTTATGTACACAACCTTACCACGAAATGCATTGAATAGAAGGAAAAGCATTGAACACAATGGAGTGTCAAGTAGAATTTTGCTGAAAACTAGTATGTGCTAACATGTTGTAAACGTTATTATTATACTCACCATATGTTTTAGAATAGTCTGCAACCAATTTCATGACTGTGCTACCTAAGCTCCAGAATTTACTTTCAGTAACAACGCATTCTCTACATAGTGGAACATTAGAGTTTGCAGTACTAAAGCAAGTCAATGGCTGTTCCATTCAAAATGGTACCAGCTAGGATCCTCAATTCAGCTTGCATTGGTGTATTCCATGGCACTGAGCACTCTACATGCAATATCTACACTGTTCCAAATCACCCTGAGTAGTTATGTACACAACCTTACCACAAAATGCATTGAATAGAAAGTAAAGCATTGAACACAATGGAGTGCCAAGTACAATTTTGCTAAAATCAGCTATTTGCTATCATAATGTAAACCTTATTATTATACTCACCATATGTTTTAGAATAGTCTGCAACCAATTTTATGAGTCTGCTACCTAAGCTCCAGAATTTACTTTCAGTAACAAAGCATTTTCTGTATAGTGCAACATTAGAGTTTGCAGTACTAAAGCAAGTCAATGGCTGTTCCATTCCAAATGGTACCAGGTAGGTTCCTCAATTCAGCTTGCATTGGTGTATTCCATGGCACTGAGCACTCTACATGCAATATTTGCATAGTTCCAAATCACCCTGAGTAGTTATGTACACAACCTTACCACAAAATGCATTGAATAGAAAGTAAAGCATTCAACACAATGGAGTGCCAAGTAAAATTTTTCTTAAAACAGCTATTTGCTACATGTTGTAAACCTTATTTTTATACTCACCATATGTTTTAGAATAGTCTGCAACCAATTTCATGACTGTGCTACCTAAGGTCCAGAATTTACCTTCAGGAACAACGCTTTCTCTACATAGTGGAACATTAGAGTTTGCAGTACTAAAGCAAGTCAATGGCTGTTCCATTCAAAATGGTACCAGCTAGGATCCTCAATTCAGCTTGCATTGGTGTATTCCATGGCACTGAGCACTCTACATGCAATATCTACACTGTTCCAAATCACCCTGAGTAGTTATGTACACAGCCTTACCACAAAATGCATTGAATAGAAAGTAAAGTATTGAACACAATGGAGTGTCAAGTACAATTTTGCTGAAAACTAGTATGTGCTAACATGATGTAAACCTTATTATTATACTCACCATATGATTCAGAATAGTCTGCAACCAATTTCATGACTGTGCTACCTAAGATCCATAATTTACTTTCAGTAACAACGCATTCTCTACATAGTGGAACATTAGAGTTTGCAGTACTAAAGCAAGACAATGGCTGTTCCATTCCAAATACTACCAGGTAAGTTCCTGAATTCAACTTGCATTGTAGTATTCCTTGGCACTGAGTAATCTACATGCAATATCTGCACAGCTCGAAATCACACTGAGTAGTTATGTACACAACCTTACCACGAAATGCATTGAATAGAAGGAAAAGCATTGAACACAATGGAGTGTCAAGTAGAATTTTGCTGAAAACTAGTATGTGCTAACATGTTGTAAACGTTATTATTATACTCACCATATGTTTTAGAATAGTCTGCAACCAATTTCATGACTGTGCTACCTAAGCTCCAGAATTTACTTTCAGTAACAACGCATTCTCTACATAGTGGAACATTAGAGTTTGCAGTACTAAAGCAAGTCAATGGCTGTTCCATTCAAAATGGTACCAGCTAGGATCCTCAATTCAGCTTGCATTGGTGTATTCCATGGCACTGAGCACTCTACATGCAATATCTACACTGTTCCAAATCACCCTGAGTAGTTATGTACACAACCTTACCACAAAATGCATTGAATAGAAAGTAAAGCATTGAACACAATGGAGTGCCAAGTACAATTTTGCTAAAATCAGCTATTTGCTATCATAATGTAAACCTTATTATTATACTCACCATATGTTTTAGAATAGTCTGCAACCAATTTTATGAGTCTGCTACCTAAGCTCCAGAATTTACTTTCAGTAACAAAGCATTTTCTGTATAGTGCAACATTAGAGTTTGCAGTACTAAAGCAAGTCAATGGCTGTTCCATTCCAAATGGTACCAGGTAGGTTCCTCAATTCAGCTTGCATTGGTGTATTCCATGGCACTGAGCACTCTACATGCAATATTTGCATAGTTCCAAATCACCCTGAGTAGTTATGTACACAACCTTACCACAAAATGCATTGAATAGAAAGTAAAGCATTCAACACAATGGAGTGCCAAGTAAAATTTTTCTTAAAACAGCTATTTGCTACATGTTGTAAACCTTATTTTTATACTCACCATATGTTTTAGAATAGTCTGCAACCAATTTCATGACTGTGCTACCTAAGGTCCAGAATTTACCTTCAGGAACAACGCTTTCTCTACATAGTGGAACATTAGAGTTTGCAGTACTAAAGCAAGTCAATGGCTGTTCCATTCAAAATGGTACCAGCTAGGATCCTCAATTCAGCTTGCATTGGTGTATTCCATGGCACTGAGCACTCTACATGCAATATCTACACTGTTCCAAATCACCCTGAGTAGTTATGTACACAACCTTACCACAAAATGCATTGAATAGAAAGTAAAGCATTCAACACAATGGAGTGCCAAGTACAATTTTGCTAAAATCAGCTATTTGCTATCATAATGTAAACCTTATTATTATACTCACCATATGTTTTAGAATAGTCTGCAACCAATTTTATGTGTCTGCTACCTAATCTGCATAATTTACTTTCAGTAACTACACATTCTCTACATAGTGGAACATTAGAGTTTGCAGTACTAAAGCAAGTCAATGGCTGTTCCATTCCAAATACTACCAGGTAAGTTCTTGAATTCAGCTTGCATTGGTGTATTCCATGGCACTGAGCACTCTTAATGCAATATCTATACAGTTCTAAATCACCCTGAGTAGTTATGTACACAACCTTACCACAAAATGCATTGAACAGAAAGTAAAGCATTGAACACAATGGAGTGCCAAGTAAAATTTTTTCTAAAAACAGCTATTTGCTACATGATGTAAACCTTATTATTATACTCACCATATGTTTTAGAAAAGTCTGCAACCAATTTCATGACTGTGCTACCTAAGCTCCAGAATTTACTTTCAGTAACAACGCATTCTCTACAGAGTGGAACATTAGAGTTTGCAGTACTAAAGCAAGTCAATGGCTGTTCCATTCAAAATGGTACCAGGTAGCATCCTCAATTCAGCTTGCATTGGTTTACTCCATGGCACTGAGCACTCTACATGCAATATCTACACGTTTCCAAATCACCCTGAGTAGTTATGTACACAACCTTACCACAGAATGCATTGAATACAAAGTAAAGCATTGAACACAATGGAGTGTCAAGTACAATTTCGCTGAAAACTGTTATGTGCTAACATGAAGTAAACCTTATTATTATACACACCATATGATTTAGAATCGTCTGCAACCAATTTTATGTGTGTGCTACCTAAGCTCCAGAATTTACTTTCAGTAACAACACATTCTCTTCATAGTGGAACATTAGAGTTTGCAGTACTAAAGCAAGTCAATGGCTGTTCCATTCCAAATACTACCAGGTAAGTTCCTGAATTCAACTTGCATTGTAGTATTCCTTGGCACTGAGCAATGTACATGCAATATCTGCACAGCTCGAAATAACACTGAGTAGTTATGTACACAACCTTACCACAAAATGCATTGAATACAAAGTAAAGCATTCAACACAATGGAGTGCCAAGTACAATTTCGCTAATATCAGCTATTTGCTAACATGATGTAAACCTTATTATTATACTCACCATATGTTTTAGAATAGTCTGCAACCAATTTTATGAGTCTGCTACCTAAGCTCCAGAATTTACATTCAGTAACAACGCATTTTCGGCATAGTGCAACATTAGAGTTTGCAGTACTAAAGCAAGTCAATGGCTGTTCCATTCCAAATGGTACCAGGTAGGTTCCTCAATTCAGCTTGCATTGCTGTATTCCATGGCACTGAGCACTCTACATGCAATATCTGCATAGTTCCAAATCACACTGAGTAGTTATGTACACAACCTTACCACGAAATGCATTGAATAGAAGGAAAAGCATTGAACACAATGGAGTGTCAAGTACAATTTTGCTGAAAACTAGTATGTGCTAACATGATGTAAACGTTATTATTATACTCACCATATGATTTAGAATAGTCTGCAACCAATTTCATGACTGTGCTACCTAAGATCCAGAATTTACTTTCAGTAACAACGCATTCTCTACATAGTGGAACATTAGAGTTTGCAGTACTAAAGCAAGTCAATGGCTGTTCCATTCCAAATACTACCAGGTAAGTTCCTGAATTCAACTTGCATTGTAGTATTCCTTGGCACTGAGTAATCTACATGCAATATCTGCACAGCTCGAAATCACACTGAGTAGTTATGTACACAACCTTACCACGAAATGCATTGAATAGAAGGAAAAGCTTTGAACACAATGGAGTGTCAAGTAGAATTTTGCTGAAAACTAGTATGTGCTAACATGTTGTAAACGTTATTATTATACTCACCATATGTTTTAGAATAGTCTGCAACCAATTTCATGACTGTGCTACCTAAGCTCCAGAATTTACTTTCAGTAACAACACATTCTCTACATAGTGGAACATTAGAGTTTGCAAGTCAATGGCTGTTCCATTCAAAATGGTACCAGGTAGGATCCTCAATTCAGCTTGCATTGGTGTATTCCATGGCACTGAGCACTCTACATGCAATATCTACACTGTTCCAAATCACCCTGAGTAGTTATGTACACAACCTTACCACAAAATGCATTGAATAGAAAGTAAAGCATTGAACACAATGGAGTGCCAAGTACAATTTTGCTAAAATCAGCTATTTGCTATCATAATGTAACCCTTATTATTATACTCAACATATGTTTTAGAATAGTCTGCAACCAATTTTATGAGTCTGCTACCTAAGCTCCAGAATTTACTTTCAGTAACAACGCATTTTCTGTATAGTGCAACATTAGAGTTTGCAGTACTAAAACAAGTCAATGGCTGTTCCATTCCAAATGGTACCAGGTAGGTTCCTCAATTCAGCTTGCATTGGTGTATTCCATGGCACTGAGCACTCTACATGCAATATTTGCATAGTTCCAAATCACCCTGAGTAGTTATGTACACAACCTTACCACAAAATGCATTGAATACAAAGTAAAGCATTCAACACAATGGAGTGCCAAGTAAAATTTTTCTTAAAACAGCTATTTGCTACATGTTGTAAACCTTATTATTATACTCACCATATGTTTTAGAATAGTCTGCAACCAATTTCATGACTGTGCTACCTAAGGTCCAGAATTAACCTTCAGGAACAACGCTTTCTCTACATAGTGGAACATTAGAGTTTGCAGTACTAAAGCAAGTCAATGGCTGTTCCATTCAAAATGGTACCAGCTAGGATCCTCAATTCAGCTTGCATTGGTGTATTCCATGGCACTGAGCACTCTACATGCAATATCTACATTGTTCCAAATCACCCTGAGTAGTTATGTACACAGCCTTACCACAAAATGCATTGAATAGAAAGTAAAGTATTGAACACAATGGAGTGTCAAGTACAATTTTGCTGAAAACTAGTATGTGCTAACATGATGTAAACCTTATTATTATACTCACCATATGATTCAGAATAGTCTGCAACCAATTTCATGACTGTGCTACCTAAGATCCATAATTTACTTTCAGTAACAACGCATTCTCTACATAGTGGAACATTAGAGTTTGCAGTACTAAAGCAAGACAATGGCTGTTCCATTCCAAATACTACCAGGTAAGTTCCTGAATTCAACTTGCATTGTAGTATTCCTTGGCACTGAGTAATCTACATGCAATATCTGCACAGTTCGAAATCACACTGAGTAGTTATGTACACAACCTTACCACGAAATGCATTGAATAGAAGGAAAAGCATTGAACACAATGGAGTGTCAAGTAGAATTTTGCTGAAAACTAGTATGTGCTAACATGTTGTAAACGTTATTATTATACTCACCATATGTTTTAGAATAGTCTGCAACCAATTTCATGACTGTGCTACCTAAGCTCCAGAATTTACTTTCAGTAACAACACATTCTCTACATAGTGGAACATTAGAGTTTGCAGTACAAAAGCAAGTCAATGGCTGTTCCATTCAAAATGGTACCAGGTAGGATCCTCAATTCAGCTTGCACTGGTGTATTCCATGGCACTGAGCACTCTACATGCAATATCTACACTGTTCCAAATCACCCTGAGTAGTTATGTACACAGCCTTACCACAAAATGCATTGAATAGAAAGTAAAGTATTGAACACAATGGAGTGTCAAGTAGAATTTTGCTGAAAACTAGTATGTGCTAACATAATGTAAACCTTATTATTATACTCACCATATGATTCAGAATAGTCTGCAACCAATTTCATGACTGTGCTACCTAAGATCCAGAATTTACTTTCAGTAACAACGCATTCTCTACATAGTGGAACATTAGAGTTTGCAGTACTAAAGCAAGTCAATGGCTGTTCCATTCAAAATGGTACCAGCTAGGATCCTCAATTCAGCTTGCATTGGTGTATTCCATGGCACTGAGCACTCTACATGCAATATCTACACTGTTCCAAATCACCCTGAGTAGTTATGTACACAACCTTACCACAAAATGCATTGAATAGAAAGTAAAGCATTGAACACAATGGAGTGCCAAGTACAATTTTGCTAAAATCAGCTATTTGCTATCATAATGTAAACCTTATTATTATACTCACCATATGTTTTAGAATAGTCTGCAACCAATTTTATGAGTCTGCTACCTAAGCTCCAGAATTTACTTTCAGTAACAAAGCATTTTCTGTATAGTGCAACATTAGAGTTTGCAGTACTAAAGCAAGTCAATGGCTGTTCCATTCCAAATGGTACCAGGTAGGTTTTTCAATTCAGCTTGCATTGGTGTATTCCATGGCACTGAGCACTCTACATGCAATATTTGCATAGTTCCAAATCACCCTGAGTAGTTATGTACACAACCTTACCACAAAATGCATTGAATAGAAAGTAAAGCATTCAACACAATGGAGTGCCAAGTAAAATTTTTCTTAAAACAGCTATTTGCTACATGTTGTAAACCTTATTTTTATACTCACCATATGTTTTAGAATAGTCTGCAACCAATTTCATGACTGTGCTACCTAAGGTCCAGAATTTACCTTCAGGAACAACGCTTTCTCTACATAGTGGAACATTAGAGTTTGCAGTACTAAAGCAAGTCAATGGCTGTTCCATTCAAAATGGTACCAGCTAGGATCCTCAATTCAGCTTGCATTGGTGTATTCCATGGCACTGAGCACTCTACATGCAATATCTACACGTTTCCAAATCACCCTGAGTAGTTATGTACACAACCTTACCACAGAATGCATTGAATACAAAGTAAAGCATTGAACACAATGGAGTGTCAAGTACAATTTCGCTGAAAACTGTTATGTGCTAACATGAAGTAAACCTTATTATTATACACACCATATGATTTAGAATCGTCTGCAACCAATTTTATGTGTGTGCTACCTAAGCTCCAGAATTTACTTTCAGTAACAACACATTCTCTTCATAGTGGAACATTAGAGTTTGCAGTACTAAAGCAAGTCAATGGCTGTTCCATTCCAAATACTACCAGGTAAGTTCCTGAATTCAACTTGCATTGTAGTATTCCTTGGCACTGAGCAATGTACATGCAATATCTGCACAGCTCGAAATAACACTGAGTAGTTATGTACACAACCTTACCACAAAATGCATTGAATACAAAGTAAAGCATTCAACACAATGGAGTGCCAAGTACAATTTCGCTAATATCAGCTATTTGCTAACATGATGTAAACCTTATTATTATACTCACCATATGTTTTAGAATAGTCTGCAACCAATTTTATGAGTCTGCTACCTAAGCTCCAGAATTTACATTCAGTAACAACGCATTTTCGGCATAGTGCAACATTAGAGTTTGCAGTACTAAAGCAAGTCAATGGCTGTTCCATTCCAAATGGTACCAGGTAGGTTCCTCAATTCAGCTTGCATTGCTGTATTCCATGGCACTGAGCACTCTACATGCAATATCTGCATAGTTCCAAATCACACTGAGTAGTTATGTACACAACCTTACCACGAAATGCATTGAATAGAAGGAAAAGCATTGAACACAATGGAGTGTCAAGTACAATTTTGCTGAAAACTAGTATGTGCTAACATGATGTAAACGTTATTATTATACTCACCATATGATTTAGAATAGTCTGCAACCAATTTCATGACTGTGCTACCTAAGATCCAGAATTTACTTTCAGTAACAACGCATTCTCTACATAGTGGAACATTAGAGTTTGCAGTACTAAAGCAAGTCAATGGCTGTTCCATTCCAAATACTACCAGGTAAGTTCCTGAATTCAACTTGCATTGTAGTATTCCTTGGCACTGAGTAATCTACATGCAATATCTGCACAGCTCGAAATCACACTGAGTAGTTATGTACACAACCTTACCACGAAATGCATTGAATAGAAGGAAAAGCTTTGAACACAATGGAGTGTCAAGTAGAATTTTGCTGAAAACTAGTATGTGCTAACATGTTGTAAACGTTATTATTATACTCACCATATGTTTTAGAATAGTCTGCAACCAATTTCATGACTGTGCTACCTAAGCTCCAGAATTTACTTTCAGTAACAACACATTCTCTACATAGTGGAACATTAGAGTTTGCAAGTCAATGGCTGTTCCATTCAAAATGGTACCAGGTAGGATCCTCAATTCAGCTTGCATTGGTGTATTCCATGGCACTGAGCACTCTACATGCAATATCTACACTGTTCCAAATCACCCTGAGTAGTTATGTACACAACCTTACCACAAAATGCATTGAATAGAAAGTAAAGCATTGAACACAATGGAGTGCCAAGTACAATTTTGCTAAAATCAGCTATTTGCTATCATAATGTAACCCTTATTATTATACTCAACATATGTTTTAGAATAGTCTGCAACCAATTTTATGAGTCTGCTACCTAAGCTCCAGAATTTACTTTCAGTAACAACGCATTTTCTGTATAGTGCAACATTAGAGTTTGCAGTACTAAAACAAGTCAATGGCTGTTCCATTCCAAATGGTACCAGGTAGGTTCCTCAATTCAGCTTGCCTTGGTGTATTCCATGGCACTGAGCACTCTACATGCAATATTTGCATAGTTCCAAATCACCCTGAGTAGTTATGTACACAACCTTACCACAAAATGCATTGAATACAAAGTAAAGCATTCAACACAATGGAGTGCCAAGTAAAATTTTTCTTAAAACAGCTATTTGCTACATGTTGTAAACCTTATTATTATACTCACCATATGTTTTAGAATAGTCTGCAACCAATTTCATGACTGTGCTACCTAAGGTCCAGAATTAACCTTCAGGAACAACGCTTTCTCTACATAGTGGAACATTAGAGTTTGCAGTACTAAAGCAAGTCAATGGCTGTTCCATTCAAAATGGTACCAGCTAGGATCCTCAATTCAGCTTGCATTGGTGTATTCCATGGCACTGAGCACTCTACATGCAATATCTACATTGTTCCAAATCACCCTGAGTAGTTATGTACACAGCCTTACCACAAAATGCATTGAATAGAAAGTAAAGTATTGAACACAATGGAGTGTCAAGTACAATTTTGCTGAAAACTAGTATGTGCTAACATGATGTAAACCTTATTATTATACTCACCATATGATTCAGAATAGTCTGCAACCAATTTCATGACTGTGCTACCTAAGATCCATAATTTACTTTCAGTAACAACGCATTCTCTACATAGTGGAACATTAGAGTTTGCAGTACTAAAGCAAGACAATGGCTGTTCCATTCCAAATACTACCAGGTAAGTTCCTGAATTCAACTTGCATTGTAGTATTCCTTGGCACTGAGTAATCTACATGCAATATCTGCACAGTTCGAAATCACACTGAGTAGTTATGTACACAACCTTACCACGAAATGCATTGAATAGAAGGAAAAGCATTGAACACAATGGAGTGTCAAGTAGAATTTTGCTGAAAACTAGTATGTGCTAACATGTTGTAAACGTTATTATTATACTCACCATATGTTTTAGAATAGTCTGCAACCAATTTCATGACTGTGCTACCTAAGCTCCAGAATTTACTTTCAGTAACAACACATTCTCTACATAGTGGAACATTAGAGTTTGCAGTACAAAAGCAAGTCAATGGCTGTTCCATTCAAAATGGTACCAGGTAGGATCCTCAATTCAGCTTGCACTGGTGTATTCCATGGCACTGAGCACTCTACATGCAATATCTACACTGTTCCAAATCACCCTGAGTAGTTATGTACACAGCCTTACCACAAAATGCATTGAATAGAAAGTAAAGTATTGAACACAATGGAGTGTCAAGTAGAATTTTGCTGAAAACTAGTATGTGCTAACATAATGTAAACCTTATTATTATACTCACCATATGATTCAGAATAGTCTGCAACCAATTTCATGACTGTGCTACCTAAGATCCAGAATTTACTTTCAGTAACAACGCATTCTCTACATAGTGGAACATTAGAGTTTGCAGTACTAAAGCAAGTCAATGGCTGTTCCATTCAAAATGGTACCAGCTAGGATCCTCAATTCAGCTTGCATTGGTGTATTCCATGGCACTGAGCACTCTACATGCAATATCTACACTGTTCCAAATCACCCTGAGTAGTTATGTACACAACCTTACCACAAAATGCATTGAATAGAAAGTAAAGCATTGAACACAATGGAGTGCCAAGTACAATTTTGCTAAAATCAGCTATTTGCTATCATAATGTAAACCTTATTATTATACTCACCATATGTTTTAGAATAGTCTGCAACCAATTTTATGAGTCTGCTACCTAAGCTCCAGAATTTACTTTCAGTAACAAAGCATTTTCTGTATAGTGCAACATTAGAGTTTGCAGTACTAAAGCAAGTCAATGGCTGTTCCATTCCAAATGGTACCAGGTAGGTTTTTCAATTCAGCTTGCATTGGTGTATTCCATGGCACTGAGCACTCTACATGCAATATTTGCATAGTTCCAAATCACCCTGAGTAGTTATGTACACAACCTTACCACAAAATGCATTGAATAGAAAGTAAAGCATTCAACACAATGGAGTGCCAAGTAAAATTTTTCTTAAAACAGCTATTTGCTACATGTTGTAAACCTTATTTTTATACTCACCATATGTTTTAGAATAGTCTGCAACCAATTTCATGACTGTGCTACCTAAGGTCCAGAATTTACCTTCAGGAACAACGCTTTCTCTACATAGTGGAACATTAGAGTTTGCAGTACTAAAGCAAGTCAATGGCTGTTCCATTCAAAATGGTACCAGCTAGGATCCTCAATTCAGCTTGCATTGGTGTATTCCATGGCACTGAGCACTCTACATGCAATATCTACACGTTTCCAAATCACCCTGAGTAGTTATGTACACAACCTTACCACAGAATGCATTGAATACAAAGTAAAGCATTGAACACAATGGAGTGTCAAGTACAATTTCGCTGAAAACTGTTATGTGCTAACATGAAGTAAACCTTATTATTATACACACCATATGATTTAGAATCGTCTGCAACCAATTTTATGTGTGTGCTACCTAAGCTCCAGAATTTACTTTCAGTAACAACACATTCTCTTCATAGTGGAACATTAGAGTTTGCAGTACTAAAGCAAGTCAATGGCTGTTCCATTCCAAATACTACCAGGTAAGTTCCTGAATTCAACTTGCATTGTAGTATTCCTTGGCACTGAGCAATGTACATGCAATATCTGCACAGCTCGAAATAACACTGAGTAGTTATGTACACAACCTTACCACAAAATGCATTGAATACAAAGTAAAGCATTCAACACAATGGAGTGCCAAGTACAATTTCGCTAATATCAGCTATTTGCTAACATGATGTAAACCTTATTATTATACTCACCATATGTTTTAGAATAGTCTGCAACCAATTTTATGAGTCTGCTACCTAAGCTCCAGAATTTACATTCAGTAACAACGCATTTTCGGCATAGTGCAACATTAGAGTTTGCAGTACTAAAGCAAGTCAATGGCTGTTCCATTCCAAATGGTACCAGGTAGGTTCCTCAATTCAGCTTGCATTGCTGTATTCCATGGCACTGAGCACTCTACATGCAATATCTGCATAGTTCCAAATCACACTGAGTAGTTATGTACACAACCTTACCACGAAATGCATTGAATAGAAGGAAAAGCATTGAACACAATGGAGTGTCAAGTACAATTTTGCTGAAAACTAGTATGTGCTAACATGATGTAAACGTTATTATTATACTCACCATATGATTTCGAATAGTCTGCAACCAATTTCATGACTGTGCTACCTAAGATCCAGAATTTACTTTCAGTAACAACGCATTCTCTACATAGTGGAACATTAGAGTTTGCAGTACTAAAGCAAGTCAATGGCTGTTCCATTCCAAATACTACCAGGTAAGTTCCTGAATTCAACTTGCATTGTAGTATTCCTTGGCACTGAGTAATCTACATGCAATATCTGCACAGCTCGAAATCACACTGAGTAGTTATGTACACAACCTTACCACGAAATGCATTGAATAGAAGGAAAAGCTTTGAACACAATGGAGTGTCAAGTAGAATTTTGCTGAAAACTAGTATGTGCTAACATGTTGTAAACGTTATTATTATACTCACCATATGTTTTAGAATAGTCTGCAACCAATTTCATGACTGTGCTACCTAAGCTCCAGAATTTACTTTCAGTAACAACACATTCTCTACATAGTGGAACATTAGAGTTTGCAAGTCAATGGCTGTTCCATTCAAAATGGTACCAGGTAGGATCCTCAATTCAGCTTGCATTGGTGTATTCCATGGCACTGAGCACTCTACATGCAATATCTACACTGTTCCAAATCACCCTGAGTAGTTATGTACACAACCTTACCACAAAATGCATTGAATAGAAAGTAAAGCATTGAACACAATGGAGTGCCAAGTACAATTTTGCTAAAATCAGCTATTTGCTATCATAATGTAACCCTTATTATTATACTCAACATATGTTTTAGAATAGTCTGCAACCAATTTTATGAGTCTGCTACCTAAGCTCCAGAATTTACTTTCAGTAACAACGCATTTTCTGTATAGTGCAACATTAGAGTTTGCAGTACTAAAACAAGTCAATGGCTGTTCCATTCCAAATGGTACCAGGTAGGTTCCTCAATTCAGCTTGCATTGGTGTATTCCATGGCACTGAGCACTCTACATGCAATATTTGCATAGTTCCAAATCACCCTGAGTAGTTATGTACACAACCTTACCACAAAATGCATTGAATACAAAGTAAAGCATTCAACACAATGGAGTGCCAAGTAAAATTTTTCTTAAAACAGCTATTTGCTACATGTTGTAAACCTTATTATTATACTCACCATATGTTTTAGAATAGTCTGCAACCAATTTCATGACTGTGCTACCTAAGGTCCAGAATTAACCTTCAGGAACAACGCTTTCTCTACATAGTGGAACATTAGAGTTTGCAGTACTAAAGCAAGTCAATGGCTGTTCCATTCAAAATGGTACCAGCTAGGATCCTCAATTCAGCTTGCATTGGTGTATTCCATGGCACTGAGCACTTTACATGCAATATCTACATTGTTCCAAATCACCCTGAGTAGTTATGTACACAGCCTTACCACAAAATGCATTGAATAGAAAGTAAAGTATTGAACACAATGGAGTGTCAAGTACAATTTTGCTGAAAACTAGTATGTGCTAACATGATGTAAACCTTATTATTATACTCACCATATGATTCAGAATAGTCTGCAACCAATTTCATGACTGTGCTACCTAAGATCCATAATTTACTTTCAGTAACAACGCATTCTCTACATAGTGGAACATTAGAGTTTGCAGTACTAAAGCAAGACAATGGCTGTTCCATTCCAAATACTACCAGGTAAGTTCCTGAATTCAACTTGCATTGTAGTATTCCTTGGCACTGAGTAATCTACATGCAATATCTGCACAGTTCGAAATCACACTGAGTAGTTATGTACACAACCTTACCACGAAATGCATTGAATAGAAGGAAAAGCATTGAACACAATGGAGTGTCAAGTAGAATTTTGCTGAAAACTAGTATGTGCTAACATGTTGTAAACGTTATTATTATACTCACCATATGTTTTAGAATAGTCTGCAACCAATTTCATGACTGTGCTACCTAAGCTCCAGAATTTACTTTCAGTAACAACACATTCTCTACATAGTGGAACATTAGAGTTTGCAGTACAAAAGCAAGTCAATGGCTGTTCCATTCAAAATGGTACCAGGTAGGATCCTCAATTCAGCTTGCACTGGTGTATTCCATGGCACTGAGCACTCTACATGCAATATCTACACTGTTCCAAATCACCCTGAGTAGTTATGTACACAGCCTTACCACAAAATGCATTGAATAGAAAGTAAAGTATTGAACACAATGGAGTGTCAAGTAGAATTTTGCTGAAAACTAGTATGTGCTAACATAATGTAAACCTTATTATTATACTCACCATATGATTCAGAATAGTCTGCAACCAATTTCATGACTGTGCTACCTAAGATCCAGAATTTACTTTCAGTAACAACGCATTCTCTACATAGTGGAACATTAGAGTTTGCAGTACTAAAGCAAGTCAATGGCTGTTCCATTCAAAATGGTACCAGCTAGGATCCTCAATTCAGCTTGCATTGGTGTATTCCATGGCACTGAGCACTCTACATGCAATATCTACACTGTTCCAAATCACCCTGAGTAGTTATGTACACAACCTTACCACAAAATGCATTGAATAGAAAGTAAAGCATTGAACACAATGGAGTGCCAAGTACAATTTTGCTAAAATCAGCTATTTGCTATCATAATGTAAACCTTATTATTATACTCACCATATGTTTTAGAATAGTCTGCAACCAATTTTATGAGTCTGCTACCTAAGCTCCAGAATTTACTTTCAGTAACAAAGCATTTTCTGTATAGTGCAACATTAGAGTTTGCAGTACTAAAGCAAGTCAATGGCTGTTCCATTCCAAATGGTACCAGGTAGGTTTTTCAATTCAGCTTGCATTGGTGTATTCCATGGCACTGAGCACTCTACATGCAATATTTGCATAGTTCCAAATCACCCTGAGTAGTTATGTACACAACCTTACCACAAAATGCATTGAATAGAAAGTAAAGCATTCAACACAATGGAGTGCCAAGTAAAATTTTTCTTAAAACAGCTATTTGCTACATGTTGTAAACCTTATTTTTATACTCACCATATGTTTTAGAATAGTCTGCAACCAATTTCATGACTGTGCTACCTAAGGTCCAGAATTTACCTTCAGGAACAACGCTTTCTCTACATAGTGGAACATTAGAGTTTGCAGTACTAAAGCAAGTCAATGGCTGTTCCATTCAAAATGGTACCAGCTAGGATCCTCAATTCAGCTTGCATTGGTGTATTCCATGGCACTGAGCACTCTACATGCAATATCTACACTGTTCCAAATCACCCTGAGTAGTTATGTACACAGCCTTACCACAAAATGCATTGAATAGAAAGTAAAGTATTGAACACAATGGAGTGTCAAGTACAATTTTGCTGAAAACTAGTATGTGCTAACATGATGTAAACCTTATTATTATACTCACCATATGATTCAGAATAGTCTGCAACCAATTTCATGACTGTGCTACCTAAGATCCATAATTTACTTTCAGTAACAACGCATTCTCTACATAGTGGAACATTAGAGTTTGCAGTACTAAAGCAAGACAATGGCTGTTCCATTCCAAATACTACCAGGTAAGTTCCTGAATTCAACTTGCATTGTAGTATTCCTTGGCACTGAGTAATCTACATGCAATATCTGCACAGCTCGAAATCACACTTAGTTATGTACACAACCTTACCACGAAATGCATTGAATAGAAGGAAAAGCATTGAACACAATGGAGAGTCAAGTAGAATTTTGCTGAAAAGTAGTATGTGCTAACATGTTGTAAACGTTATTATTATACTCACCATATGTTTTAGAATAGACTGCAACCAATTTCATGACTGTGCTACCTAAGCTCCAGAATTTACTTTCAGTAACAACACATTCTCTACATAGTGGAACATTAGAGTTTGCAGTACTAAAGCAAGTCAATGGCTGTTCCATTCAAACTGGTACCAGGTAGGATCCTCAATTCAGCTTGCACTGGTGTATTCCATGGCACTGAGCACTCTACATGCAATATCTACACTGTTCCAAATCACCCTGAGTAGTTATGTACACAACCTTACCACAAAATGCATTGAATAGAAAGTAAAGCATTCAACACAATGGAGTGCCAAGTACAATTTTGCTAAAATCAGCTATTTGCTATCATAATGTAAACCTTATTATTATACTCACCATATGTTTTAGAATAGTCTGCAACCAATTTTATGTGTCTGCTACCTAATCTGCATAATTTACTTTCAGTAACTACACATTCTCTACATAGTGGAACATTAGAGTTTGCAGTACTAAAGCAAGTCAATGGCTGTTCCATTCCAAATACTACCAGGTAAGTTCTTGAATTCAGCTTGCATTGGTGTATTCCATGGCACTGAGCACTCTTAATGCAATATCTATACAGTTCTAAATCACCCTGAGTAGTTATGTACACAACCTTACCACAAAATGCATTGAACAGAAAGTAAAGCATTGAACACAATGGAGTGCCAAGTAAAATTTTTCTAAAAACAGCTATTTGCTACATGATGTAAACCTTATTATTATACTCACCATATGTTTTAGAAAAGTCTGCAACCAATTTCATGACTGTGCTACCTAAGCTCCAGAATTTACTTTCAGTAACAACGCATTCTCTACATAGTGGAACATTAGAGTTTGCAGTACTAAAGCAAGTCAATGGCTGTTCCATTCAAAATGGTACCAGGTAGCATCCTCAATTCAGCTTGCATTGGTTTACTCCATGGCACTGAGCACTCTACATGCAATATCTACACGTTTCCAAATCACCCTGAGTAGTTATGTACACAACCTTACCACAGAATGCATTGAATACAAAGTAAAGCATTGAACACAATGGAGTGTCAAGTACAATTTCGCTGAAAACTGTTATGTGCTAACATGAAGTAAACCTTATTATTATACACACCATATGATTTAGAATCGTCTGCAACCAATTTTATGTGTGTGCTACCTAAGCTCCAGAATTTACTTTCAGTAACAACACATTCTCTTCATAGTGGAACATTAGAGTTTGCAGTACTAAAGCAAGTCAATGGCTGTTCCATTCCAAATACTACCAGGGAAGTTCCTGAATTCAACTTGCATTGTAGTATTCCTTGGCACTGAGCAATCTACATGCAATATCTGCACAGCTCTAAATCACACTGAGTAGTTATGTACACAACCTTACCACGAAATGCATTGAATAGAAGGAAAAGCATTGAACACAATGGAGTGTCAAGTACAATTTTGCTAAAATCAGCTATTTGCTATCATAATGTAAACCTTATTATTATACTCACCATATGTTTTAGAATAGTCTGCAACCAATTTTATGAGTCTGCTACCTAAGCTCCAGAATTTACTTTCAGTAACAAAGCATTTTCTGTATAGTGCAACATTAGAGTTTGCAGTACTAAAGCAAGTCAATGGCTGTTCCATTCCAAATGGTAGCAGGTAGGTTCCTCAATTCAGCTTGCATTGGTGTATTCCATGGCACTGAGCACTCTACATGCAATATTTGCATAGTTCCAAATCACCCTGAGTAGTTATGTACACAAACTTACCACAAAATGCATTGAATAGAAAGTAAAGCATTCAACACAATGGAGTGCCAAGTAAAATTTTTCTTAAAACAGCTATTTGCTACATGTTGTAAACCTTATTTTTATACTCACCATATGTTTTAGAATAGTCTGCAACCAATTTCATGACTGTGCTACCTAAGGTCCAGAATTTACCTTCAGGAACAACGCTTTCTCTACATAGTGGAACATTAGAGTTTGCAGTACTAAAGCAAGTCAATGGCTGTTCCATTCAAAATGGTACCAGCTAGGATCCTCAATTCAGCTTGCATTGGTGTATTCCATGGCACTGAGCACTCTACATGCAATATCTACACTGTTCCAAATCACCCTGAGTAGTTATGTACACAGCCTTACCACAAAATGCATTGAATAGAAAGTAAAGCATTCAACACAATTGAGTGCCAAGTAAAATTTTTCTTAAAACAGCTATTTGCTACATGTTGTAAACCTTATTTTTATACTCACCATATGTTTTAGAATAGTCTGCAACCAATTTCATGACTGTGCTACCTAAGGTCCAGAATTTACCTTCAGGAACAACGCATTCTCTACATAGTGGAACATTAGAGTTTGCAGTACTAAAGCAAGTCAATGGCTGTTCCATTCAAAATGGTACCAGGTAGGATCCTCAATTCAGCTTGCATTGGTGTATTCCATGGCACTGAGCACTCTACATGCAATATCTACACTGTTCCAAATCACCCTGAGTAGTTATGTACACAGCCTTACCACAAAATGCATTGAATAGAAAGTAAAGTATTGAACACAATGGAGTGTCAAGTACAATTTTGCTGAAAACTAGTATGTGCTAACATGATGTAAACCTTATTATTATACTCACCATATGATTCAGAATAGTCTGCAACCAATTTCATGACTGTGCTACCTAAGATCCATAATTTACTTTCAGTAACAACGCATTCTCTACATAGTGGAACATTAGAGTTTGCAGTACTAAAGCAAGACAATGGCTGTTCCATTCCAAATACTACCAGGTAAGTTCCTGAATTCAACTTGCATTGTAGTATTCCTTGGCACTGAGTAATCTACATGCAATATCTGCACAGCTCGAAATCACACTTAGTTATGTACACAACCTTACCACGAAATGCATTGAATAGAAGGAAAAGCATTGAACACAATGGAGAGTCAAGTAGAATTTTGCTGAAAACTAGTATGTGCTAACATGTTGTAAACGTTATTATTATACTCACCATATGTTTTAGAATAGACTGCAACCAATTTCATGACTGTGCTACCTAAGCTCCAGAATTTACTTTCAGTAACAACACATTCTCTACATAGTGGAACATTAGAGTTTGCAGTACTAAAGCAAGTCAATGGCTGTTCCATTCAAAATCGTACCAGGTAGGATCCTCAATTCAGCTTGCACTGGTGTATTCCATGGCACTGAGCACCCTACATGCAATATCTACACTGTTCCAAATCACCCTGAGTAGTTATGTACACAACCTTACCACAAAATGCATTGAATAGAAAGTAAAGCATTCAACACAATGGAGTGCCAAGTACAATTTTGCTAAAATCAGCTATTTGCTATCATAATGTAAACCTTATTATTATACTCACCATATGTTTTAGAATAGTCTGCAACCAATTTTATGTGTCTGCTACCTAATCTGCATAACTTACTTTCAGTAACTACACATTCTCTACATAGTGGAACATTAGAGTTTGCAGTACTAAAGCAAGTCAATGGCTGTTCCATTCCAAATACTACCAGGTAAGTTCTTGAATTCAGCTTGCATTGGTGTATTCCATGGCACTGAGCACTCTTAATGCAATATCTATACAGTTCTAAACCACCCTGAGTAGTTATGTACACAACCTTACCACAAAATGCATTGAACAGAAAGTAAAGCATTGAACACAATGGAGTGCCAAGTAAAATTTTTCTAAAAACTGCTTTTTGCTACATGATGTAAACCTTATTATTATACTCACCATATGTTTTAGAAAAGTCTGCAACCAATTTCATGACTGTGCTACCTAAGCTCCAGAATTTACTTTCAGTAACAACGCATTCTCTACATAGTGGAACATTAGAGTTTGCAGTACTAAAGCAAGTCAATGGCTGTTCCATTCAAAATGGTACCAGGTAGCATCCTCAATTCAGCTTGCATTGGTTTACTCCATGGCACTGAGCACTCTACATGCAATATCTACACGTTTCCAAATCACCCTGAGTAGTTATGTACACAACCTTACCACAGAATGCATTGAATACAAAGTAAAGCATTGAACACAATGGAGTGTCAAGTACAATTTCGCTGAAAACTGTTATGTGCTAACATGAAGTAAACCTTATTATTATACACACCATATGATTTAGAATCGTCTGCAACCAATTTTATGTGTGTGCTACCTAAGCTCCAGAATTTACTTTCAGTAACAACACATTCTCTTCATAGTGGAACATTAGAGTTTGCAGTACTAAAGCAAGTCAATGGCTGTTCCATTCCAAATACTACCAGGGAAGTTCCTGAATTCAACTTGCATTGTAGTATTCCTTGGCACTGAGCAATCTACATGCAATATCTGCACAGCTCTAAATCACACTGAGTAGTTATGTACACAACCTTACCACGAAATGCATTGAATAGAAGGAAAAGCATTGAACACAATGGAGTGTCAAGTACAATTTTGCTAAAATCAGCTATTTGCTATCATAATGTAAACCTTATTATTATACTCACCATATGTTTTAGAATAGTCTGCAACCAATTTTATGAGTCTGCTACCTAAGCTCCAGAATTTACTTTCAGTAACAAAGCATTTTCTGTATAGTGCAACATTAGAGTTTGCAGTACTAAAGCAAGTCAATGGCTGTTCCATTCCAAATGGTAGCAGGTAGGTTCCTCAATTCAGCTTGCATTGGTGTATTCCATGGCACTGAGCACTCTACATGCAATATTTGCATAGTTCCAAATCACCCTGAGTAGTTATGTACACAAACTTACCACAAAATGCATTGAATAGAAAGTAAAGCATTCAACACAATGGAGTGCCAAGTAAAATTTTTCTTAAAACAGCTATTTGCTACATGTTGTAAACCTTATTTTTATACTCACCATATGTTTTAGAATAGTCTGCAACCAATTTCATGACTGTGCTACCTAAGGTCCAGAATTTACCTTCAGGAACAACGCTTTCTCTACATAGTGGAACATTAGAGTTTGCAGTACTAAAGCAAGTCAATGGCTGTTCCATTCAAAATGGTACCAGCTAGGATCCTCAATTCAGCTTGCATTGGTGTATTCCATGGCACTGAGCACTCTACATGCAATATCTACACTGTTCCAAATCACCCTGAGTAGTTATGTACACAGCCTTACCACAAAATGCATTGAATAGAAAGTAAAGCATTCAACACAATTGAGTGCCAAGTAAAATTTTTCTTAAAACAGCTATTTGCTACATGTTGTAAACCTTATTTTTATACTCACCATATGTTTTAGAATAGTCTGCAACCAATTTCATGACTGTGCTACCTAAGGTCCAGAATTTACCTTCAGGAACAACGCATTCTCTACATAGTGGAACATTAGAGTTTGCAGTACTAAAGCAAGTCAATGGCTGTTCCATTCAAAATGGTACCAGGTAGGATCCTCAATTCAGCTTGCATTGGTGTATTCCATGGCACTGAGCACTCTACATGCAATATCTACACTGTTCCAAATCACCCTGAGTAGTTATGTACACAGCCTTACCACAAAATGCATTGAATAGAAAGTAAAGTATTGAACACAATGGAGTGTCAAGTACAATTTTGCTGAAAACTAGTATGTGCTAACATGATGTAAACCTTATTATTATACTCACCATATGATTCAGAATAGTCTGCAACCAATTTCATGACTGTGCTACCTAAGATCCATAATTTACTTTCAGTAACAACGCATTCTCTACATAGTGGAACATTAGAGTTTGCAGTACTAAAGCAAGACAATGGCTGTTCCATTCCAAATACTACCAGGTAAGTTCCTGAATTCAACTTGCATTGTAGTATTCCTTGGCACTGAGTAATCTACATGCAATATCTGCACAGCTCGAAATCACACTTAGTTATGTACACAACCTTACCACGAAATGCATTGAATAGAAGGAAAAGCATTGAACACAATGGAGAGTCAAGTAGAATTTTGCTGAAAACTAGTATGTGCTAACATGTTGTAAACGTTATTATTATACTCACCATATGTTTTAGAATAGACTGCAACCAATTTCATGACTGTGCTACCTAAGCTCCAGAATTTACTTTCAGTAACAACACATTCTCTACATAGTGGAACATTAGAGTTTGCAGTACTAAAGCAAGTCAATGGCTGTTCCATTCAAAATCGTACCAGGTAGGATCCTCAATTCAGCTTGCACTGGTGTATTCCATGGCACTGAGCACCCTACATGCAATATCTACACTGTTCCAAATCACCCTGAGTAGTTATGTACACAACCTTACCACAAAATGCATTGAATAGAAAGTAAAGCATTCAACACAATGGAGTGCCAAGTACAATTTTGCTAAAATCAGCTATTTGCTATCATAATGTAAACCTTATTAATATACTCACCATATGTTTTAGAATAGTCTGCAACCAATTTTATGTGTCTGCTACCTAATCTGCATAACTTACTTTCAGTAACTACACATTCTCTACATAGTGGAACATTAGAGTTTGCAGTACTAAAGCAAGTCAATGGCTGTTCCATTCCAAATACTACCAGGTAAGTTCTTGAATTCAGCTTGCATTGGTGTATTCCATGGCACTGAGCACTCTTAATGCAATATCTATACAGTTCTAAACCACCCTGAGTAGTTATGTACACAACCTTACCACAAAATGCATTGAACAGAAAGTAAAGCATTGAACACAATGGAGTGCCAAGTAAAATTTTTCTAAAAACAGCTTTTTGCTACATGATGTAAACCTTATTATTATACTCACCATATGTTTTAGAAAAGTCTGCAACCAATTTCATGACTGTGCTACCTAAGCTCCAGAATTTACTTTCAGTAACAACGCATTCTCTACATAGTGGAACATTAGAGTTTGCAGTACTAAAGCAAGTCAATGTCTGTTCCATTCAAAATGGTACCAGGTAGCATCCTCAATTCAGCTTGCATTGGTTTACTCCATGGCACTGAGCACTCTACATGCAATATCTACACGTTTCCAAATCACCCTGAGTAGTTATGTACACAACCTTACCACAAAATGCATTGAATAGAAAGTAAAGCATTGAACACAATGGAGTGTCAAGTACAATTTCGCTGAAAACTGTTATGTGCTAACATGAAGTAAACCTTATTATTATACACACCATATGATTTAGAATCGTCTGCAACCAATTTTATGTGTGTGCTACCTAAGCTCCAGAATTTACTTTCAGTAACAACACATTCTCTTCATAGTGGAACATTAGAGTTTGCAGTACTAAAGCAAGTCAATGGCTGTTCCATTCCAAATACTACCAGGGAAGTTCCTGAATTCAACTTGCATTGTAGTATTCCTTGGCACTGAGCAATCTACATGCAATATCTGCACAGCTCTAAATCACACTGAGTAGTTATGTACACAACCTTACCACTAAATGCATTGAATAGAAGGAAAAGCATTGAACACAATGGAGTGTCAAGTACAATTTTGCTGAAAACTAGTATGTGCTAACATGATGTAAACCTTATTATTATACTCACCATATGATTCAGAATCGTCTGTAACCAATTTTATGTGTCTGCTACCTAATCTCCATAATTTACTTTCAGTAACTACACATTCTCTACATAGTGGAACTTTCGAGTTTGCAGTACTAAAGCAAGTCAATGGCTGTTCCATTCCAAATGGTACCAGGTAGGATCCTCAATTCAGCTTGCACTGGTGTATTCCATGGCACTGAGCACTCTACATGCAATATCTACACTGTTCCAAATCACCCTGAGTAGTTATGTACACAACCTTACCACAAAATGCATTGAATAGAAAGTAAAGCATTCAACACAATGGAGTGCCAAGTACAATTTTGCTAAAATCAGCTATTTGCTATCATAATGTAAACCTTATTATTATACTCACCATATGTTTTAGAATAGTCTGCAACCAATTTTATGTGTCTGCTACCTAATCTGCATAATTTACTTTCAGTACCTACACATTCTCTACATAGTGGAACATTAGAGTTTGCAGTACTAAAGCAAGTCAATGGCTGTTCCATTCCAAATACTACCAGGTATGTTCTTGAATTCAGCTTGCATTGGTGTATTCAATGGCACTGAGCACTCTTAATGCAATATCTATACAGTTCTAAATCACCCTGAGTAGTTATGTACGCAACCTTACCACAAAATGCATTGAACAGAAAGTAAAGCATTGAACACAATGGAGTGCCAAGTAAAATTTTTCTAAAAACAGCTCTTTGGTACATGATGTAAACCTTATTATTATACTCACCATATGTTTTAGAATAGTCTGCAACCAATTTTATGAGTCTGCTACCTAAGCTCCAGAATTTACATTCAGTAACAACGCATTTTCGGCATAGTGCAACATTAGAGTTTGCAGTACTAAAGCAAGTCAATGGCTGTTCCATACCAAATGGTACCAGGTAGGTTCCTCAATTCAGCTTGCCTTGGTGTATTCCATGGCACTGAGCACTCTACATGCAATATCTGCATAGTTCCAAATCACACTGAGTAGTTATGTACACAACCTTACCACGAAATGCATTGAATAGAAGGAAAAGCATTGAACACAATGGAGTGTCAAGTACAATTTTGCTGAAAACTAGTATGTGCTAACATGATGTAAACGTTATTATTATACTCACCATATGTTTTAGAATAGTCTGCAACCAATTTCATGACTGTGCTACCTAAGCTCCAGAATTTACTTTCAGTGACAACGCATTCTTAACATAGTGGAACATCAGAGGGTACAGTACTAAAGCAATTCAATGGCTGTTCCATTCAAAATGGTACCAGGTAGGATCCTCAATTCAGCTTGCATTGGTGTATTCCATGGCACTGAGCACTCTACATGCAATATCTACACTGTTCCAAATCACCCTGAGTAGTTATGTACACAGCCTTACCACAAAATGCATTGAATAGAAAGTAAAGTATTGAACACAATGGAGTGTCAGGTACAATTTCGCTGAAAACTAGTATGTGCTAACATGATGTAAACCTTATTATTATACTCACCATAGGATTCAGCATCGTCTGCAACCAATTTTATGCGCGTGCTACCTAATCTCCAGAATTTACTTTCAGTAACAACACATTCTCAACATAATGGAACATTAGAGTTTGCAGTACTAAAGCAAGTCAATGGCTGTACCATTCCAAAATCTACTAGGTAAGTTCTTGAATTCAGCTTGCATTGGTGTATTCCATGGCACTGAGCACTCTTAATGCAATTTCTATACAGTTCTAAATCACCCTGAGTAGTTATGTACACAACCTTACCACAAAATGCATTGAATACAAAAGCATTCAACACAATGGAGTGTCAAGTACAATTTTGCTGAAAACTAGTATGTGCTAACATGATGTAAACCTTATTATTATACTCACCATATGATTCAGAATAGTCTGCAACCAATTTCATGACTGTGCTACCTAAGATCCATAATTTACTTTCAGTAACAACGCATTCTCTACATAGTGGAACATTAGAGTTTGCAGTACTAAAGCAAGACAATGGCTGTTCCATTCCAAATACTACCAGGTAAGTTCCTGAATTCAACTTGCATTGTAGTATTCCTTGGCACTGAGTAATCTACATGCAATATCTGCACAGCTCGAAATCACACTTAGTTATGTACACAACCTTACCACGAAATGCATTGAATAGAAGGAAAAGCATTGAACACAATGGAGAGTCAAGTAGAATTTTGCTGAAAACTAGTATGTGCTAACATGTTGTAAACGTTATTATTATACTCACCATATGTTTTAGAATAGACTGCAACCAATTTCATGACTGTGCTACCTAAGCTCCAGAATTTACTTTCAGTAACAACACATTCTCTACATAGTGGAACATTAGAGTTTGCAGTACTAAAGCAAGTCAATGGCTGTTCCATTCAAAATCGTACCAGGTAGGATCCTCAATTCAGCTTGCACTGGTGTATTCCATGGCACTGAGCACCCTACATGCAATATCTACACTGTTCCAAATCACCCTGAGTAGTTATGTACACAACCTTACCACAAAATGCATTGAATAGAAAGTAAAGCATTCAACACAATGGAGTGCCAAGTACAATTTTGCTAAAATCAGCTATTTGCTATCATAATGTAAACCTTATTATTATACTCACCATATGTTTTAGAATAGTCTGCAACCAATTTTATGTGTCTGCTACCTAATCTGCATAACTTACTTTCAGTAACTACACATTCTCTACATAGTGGAACATTAGAGTTTGCAGTACTAAAGCAAGTCAATGGCTGTTCCATTCCAAATACTACCAGGTAAGTTCTTGAATTCAGCTTGCATTGGTGTATTCCATGGCACTGAGCACTCTTAATGCAATATCTATACAGTTCTAAACCACCCTGAGTAGTTATGTACACAACCTTACCACAAAATGCATTGAACAGAAAGTAAAGCATTGAACACAATGGAGTGCCAAGTAAAATTTTTCTAAAAACAGCTTTTTGCTACATGATGTAAACCTTATTATTATACTCACCATATGTTTTAGAAAAGTCTGCAACCAATTTCATGACTGTGCTACCTAAGCTCCAGAATTTACTTTCAGTAACAACGCATTCTCTACATAGTGGAACATTAGAGTTTGCAGTACTAAAGCAAGTCAATGGCTGTTCCATTCAAAATGGTACCAGGTAGCATCCTCAATTCAGCTTGCATTGGTTTACTCCATGGCACTGAGCACTCTACATGCAATATCTACACGTTTCCAAATCACCCTGAGTAGTTATGTACACAACCTTACCACAGAATGCATTGAATACAAAGTAAAGCATTGAACACAATGGAGTGTCAAGTACAATTTCGCTGAAAACTGTTATGTGCTAACATGAAGTAAACCTTATTATTATACACACCATATGATTTAGAATCGTCTGCAACCAATTTTATGTGTGTGCTACCTAAGCTCCAGAATTTACTTTCAGTAACAACACATTCTCTTCATAGTGGAACATTAGAGTTTGCAGTACTAAAGCAAGTCAATGGCTGTTCCATTCCAAATACTACCAGGGAAGTTCCTGAATTCAACTTGCATTGTAGTATTCCTTGGCACTGAGCAATCTACATGCAATATCTGCACAGCTCTAAATCACACTGAGTAGTTATGTACACAACCTTACCACGAAATGCATTGAATAGAAGGAAAAGCATTGAACACAATGGAGTGTCAAGTACAATTTTGCTAAAATCAGCTATTTGCTATCATAATGTAAACCTTATTATTATACTCACCATATGTTTTAGAATAGTCTGCAACCAATTTTATGAGTCTGCTACCTAAGCTCCAGAATTTACTTTCAGTAACAAAGCATTTTCTGTATAGTGCAACATTAGAGTTTGCAGTACTAAAGCAAGTCAATGGCTGTTCCATTCCAAATGGTAGCAGGTAGGTTCCTCAATTCAGCTTGCATTGGTGTATTCCATGGCACTGAGCACTCTACATGCAATATTTGCATAGTTCCAAATCACCCTGAGTAGTTATGTACACAAACTTACCACAAAATGCATTGAATAGAAAGTAAAGCATTCAACACAATGGAGTGCCAAGTAAAATTTTTCTTAAAACAGCTATTTGCTACATGTTGTAAACCTTATTTTTATACTCACCATATGTTTTAGAATAGTCTGCAACCAATTTCATGACTGTGCTACCTAAGGTCCAGAATTTACCTTCAGGAACAACGCTTTCTCTACATAGTGGAACATTAGAGTTTGCAGTACTAAAGCAAGTCAATGGCTGTTCCATTCAAAATGGTACCAGCTAGGATCCTCAATTCAGCTTGCATTGGTGTATTCCATGGCACTGAGCACTCTACATGCAATATCTACACTGTTCCAAATCACCCTGAGTAGTTATGTACACAGCCTTACCACAAAATGCATTGAATAGAAAGTAAAGCATTCAACACAATTGAGTGCCAAGTAAAATTTTTCTTAAAACAGCTATTTGCTACATGTTGTAAACCTTATTTTTATACTCACCATATGTTTTAGAATAGTCTGCAACCAATTTCATGACTGTGCTACCTAAGGTCCAGAATTTACCTTCAGGAACAACGCATTCTCTACATAGTGGAACATTAGAGTTTGCAGTACTAAAGCAAGTCAATGGCTGTTCCATTCAAAATGGTACCAGGTAGGATCCTCAATTCAGCTTGCATTGGTGTATTCCATGGCACTGAGCACTCTACATGCAATATCTACACTGTTCCAAATCACCCTGAGTAGTTATGTACACAGCCTTACCACAAAATGCATTGAATAGAAAGTAAAGTATTGAACACAATGGAGTGTCAAGTACAATTTTGCTGAAAACTAGTATGTGCTAACATGATGTAAACCTTATTATTATACTCACCATATGATTCAGAATAGTCTGCAACCAATTTCATGACTGTGCTACCTAAGATCCATAATTTACTTTCAGTAACAACGCATTCTCTACATAGTGGAACATTAGAGTTTGCAGTACTAAAGCAAGACAATGGCTGTTCCATTCCAAATACTACCAGGTAAGTTCCTGAATTCAACTTGCATTGTAGTATTCCTTGGCACTGAGTAATCTACATGCAATATCTGCACAGCTCGAAATCACACTTAGTTATGTACACAACCTTACCACGAAATGCATTGAATAGAAGGAAAAGCATTGAACACAATGGAGAGTCAAGTAGAATTTTGCTGAAAACTAGTATGTGCTAACATGTTGTAAACGTTATTATTATACTCACCATATGTTTTAGAATAGACTGCAACCAATTTCATGACTGTGCTACCTAAGCTCCAGAATTTACTTTCAGTAACAACACATTCTCTACATAGTGGAACATTAGAGTTTGCAGTACTAAAGCAAGTCAATGGCTGTTCCATTCAAAATCGTACCAGGTAGGATCCTCAATTCAGCTTGCACTGGTGTATTCCATGGCACTGAGCACCCTACATGCAATATCTACACTGTTCCAAATCACCCTGAGTAGTTATGTACACAACCTTACCACAAAATGCATTGAATAGAAAGTAAAGCATTCAACACAATGGAGTGCCAAGTACAATTTTGCTAAAATCAGCTATTTGCTATCATAATGTAAACCTTATTAATATACTCACCATATGTTTTAGAATAGTCTGCAACCAATTTTATGTGTCTGCTACCTAATCTGCATAACTTACTTTCAGTAACTACACATTCTCTACATAGTGGAACATTAGAGTTTGCAGTACTAAAGCAAGTCAATGGCTGTTCCATTCCAAATACTACCAGGTAAGTTCTTGAATTCAGCTTGCATTGGTGTATTCCATGGCACTGAGCACTCTTAATGCAATATCTATACAGTTCTAAACCACCCTGAGTAGTTATGTACACAACCTTACCACAAAATGCATTGAACAGAAAGTAAAGCATTGAACACAATGGAGTGCCAAGTAAAATTTTTCTAAAAACAGCTTTTTGCTACATGATGTAAACCTTATTATTATACTCACCATATGTTTTAGAAAAGTCTGCAACCAATTTCATGACTGTGCTACCTAAGCTCCAGAATTTACTTTCAGTAACAACGCATTCTCTACATAGTGGAACATTAGAGTTTGCAGTACTAAAGCAAGTCAATGGCTGTTCCATTCAAAATGGTACCAGGTAGCATCCTCAATTCAGCTTGCATTGGTTTACTCCATGGCACTGAGCACTCTACATGCAATATCTACACGTTTCCAAATCACCCTGAGTAGTTATGTACACAACCTTACCACAAAATGCATTGAATAGAAAGTAAAGCATTGAACACAATGGAGTGTCAAGTACAATTTCGCTGAAAACTGTTATGTGCTAACATGAAGTAAACCTTATTATTATACACACCATATGATTTAGAATCGTCTGCAACCAATTTTATGTGTGTGCTACCTAAGCTCCAGAATTTACTTTCAGTAACAACACATTCTCTTCATAGTGGAACATTAGAGTTTGCAGTACTAAAGCAAGTCAATGGCTGTTCCATTCCAAATACTACCAGGGAAGTTCCTGAATTCAACTTGCATTGTAGTATTCCTTGGCACTGAGCAATCTACATGCAATATCTGCACAGCTCTAAATCACACTGAGTAGTTATGTACACAACCTTACCACTAAATGCATTGAATAGAAGGAAAAGCATTGAACACAATGGAGTGTCAAGTACAATTTTGCTGAAAACTAGTATGTGCTAACATGATGTAAACCTTATTATTATACTCACCATATGATTCAGAATCGTCTGCAACCAATTTTATGTGTCTGCTACCTAATCTCCATAATTTACTTTCAGTAACTACACATTCTCTACATAGTGGAACTTTCGAGTTTGCAGTACTAAAGCAAGTCAATGGCTGTTCCATTCCAAATGGTACCAGGTAGGATCCTCAATTCAGCTTGCACTGGTGTATTCCATGGCACTGAGCACTCTACATGCAATATCTACACTGTTCCAAATCACCCTGAGTAGTTATGTACACAACCTTACCACAAAATGCATTGAATAGAAAGTAAAGCATTCAACACAATGGAGTGCCAAGTACAATTTTGCTAAAATCAGCTATTTGCTATCATAATGTAAACCTTATTATTATACTCACCATATGTTTTAGAATAGTCTGCAACCAATTTCATGACTGTGCTACCTAAGCTCCAGAATTTACTTTCAGTGACAACGCATTCTTAACATAGTGGAACATCAGAGGGTACAGTACTAAAGCAATTCAATGGCTGTTCCATTCAAAATGGTACCAGGTAGGATCCTCAATTCAGCTTGCATTGGTGTATTCCATGGCACTGAGCACTCTACATGCAATATCTACACTGTTCCAAATCACCCTGAGTAGTTATGTACACAGCCTTACCACAAAATGCATTGAATAGAAAGTAAAGTATTGAACACAATGGAGTGTCAGGTACAATTTCGCTGAAAACTAGTATGTGCTAACATGATGTAAACCTTATTATTATACTCACCATAGGATTCAGCATCGTCTGCAACCAATTTTATGCGCGTGCTACCTAATCTCCAGAATTTACTTTCAGTAACAACACATTCTCAACATAATGGAACATTAGAGTTTGCAGTACTAAAGCAAGTCAATGGCTGTACCATTCCAAAATCTACTAGGTAAGTTCTTGAATTCAGCTTGCATTGGTGTATTCCATGGCACTGAGCACTCTTAATGCAATTTCTATACAGTTCTAAATCACCCTGAGTAGTTATGTACACAACCTTACCACAAAATGCATTGAATACAAAAGCATTCAACACAATGGAGTGTCAAGTACAATTTTGCTGAAAACTAGTATGTGCTAACATGATGTAAACGTTATTATTATACTCACCATATGTTTTAGAATAGTCTGCAACCAATTTTATGAGTCTGCTACCTAAGCTCCAGAATTTACTTTCAGTAACAACGCATTCTCTACATAGTGGAACATTAGAGTTTGCAGTACTAAAGCAAGTCAATGGCTGTTCCATTCAAAATGGTACCAGGTAGGATCCTCAATTCAGCTTGCATTGGTGTATTCCATGGCACTGAGCACTCTACATGCAATATCTACACTGTTCCAAATCACCCTGAGTAGTTATGTACACAACCTTACCACAAAATGCATTCAATAGAAAGTAAAGCATTGAACACAATGGAGTGCCAAGTACAATTTTGCTAAAATCAGCTATTTGCTATCATAATGTAAACCTTATTATTATACTCACCATATGTTTTAGAATAGTCTGCAACCAATTTTATGAGTCTGCTACCTAAGCTCCAGAATTTACTTTCAGTAACAACGCATTCTCTACATAGTGGAACATTAGAGTTTGCAGTACTAAAGCAAGTCAATGGCTGTTCCATTCAAAATGGTACCAGCTAGGATCCTCAATTCAGCTTGCATTGGTGTATTCCATGGCACTGAGCACTCTACATGCAATATCTACACTGTTCCAAATCACCCTGAGTAGTAATGTACACAACCTTACCACAAAATGCATTGAATAGAAAGTAAAGCATTCAACACAATGGAGTGCCAAGTAAAATTTTTTAAAAACAGCTATTTGCTAACATGATGTAAACCTTATTATTATACTCACCATATGTTTTAGAATAGTCTGCAATCAATTTCATGACTGTGCTACCTAAGCTCCAGAATTTACTTTCAGTAACAACGCATTCTCTACATAGTGGAACATTAGAGTTTGCAGTACTAAAGCAAGTCAATGGCTGTTCCATTCCAAATGGTACCAGGTAGGTTCCTCAATTCAGCTTGCCTTGGTGTATTCCATGGCACTGAGCACTCTACATGCAATATCTGCACAGCTCGAAATAACACTGAGTAGTTATGTACACAACCTTACCACAAAATGCATTGAATAGAAGGAAAAGCATTGAACACAATGGAGTGTCAAGTACAATTTTGCTGAAAACTAGTATGTGCTAACATGATGTAAACCTTATTATTATACTCACCATATGATTCAGAATCGTCTGCAACCAATTTTATGTGTCTGCTACCTAATCTCCATAATTTACTTTCAGTAACTACACATTCTCTACATAGTGGAACTTTCGAGTTTGCAGTACTAAAGCAAGTCAATGGCTGTTCCATTCCAAATGGTACCAGGTAGGATCCTCAATTCAGCTTGCACTGGTGTATTCCATGGCACTGAGCACTCTACATGCAATATCTACACTGTTCCAAATCACCCTGAGTAGTTATGTACACAACCTTACCACAAAATGCATTGAATAGAAAGTAAAGCATTCAACACAATGGAGTGCCAAGTACAATTTTGCTAAAATCAGCTATTTGCTATCATAATGTAAACCTTATTATTATACTCACCATATGTTTTAGAATAGTCTGCAACCAATTTCATGACTGTGCTACCTAAGCTCCAGAATTTACTTTCAGTGACAACGCATTCTTAACATAGTGGAACATCAGAGGGTACAGTACTAAAGCAATTCAATGGCTGTTCCATTCAAAATGGTACCAGGTAGGATCCTCAATTCAGCTTGCATTGGTGTATTCCATGGCACTGAGCACTCTACATGCAATATCTACACTGTTCCAAATCACCCTGAGTAGTTATGTACACAGCCTTACCACAAAATGCATTGAATAGAAAGTAAAGTATTGAACACAATGGAGTGTCAGGTACAATTTCGCTGAAAACTAGTATGTGCTAACATGATGTAAACCTTATTATTATACTCACCATAGGATTCAGCATCGTCTGCAACCAATTTTATGCGCGTGCTACCTAATCTCCAGAATTTACTTTCAGTAACAACACATTCTCAACATAATGGAACATTAGAGTTTGCAGTACTAAAGCAAGTCAATGGCTGTACCATTCCAAAATCTACTAGGTAAGTTCTTGAATTCAGCTTGCATTGGTGTATTCCATGGCACTGAGCACTCTTAATGCAATTTCTATACAGTTCTAAATCACCCTGAGTAGTTATGTACACAACCTTACCACAAAATGCATTGAATACAAAAGCATTCAACACAATGGAGTGTCAAGTACAATTTTGCTGAAAACTAGTATGTGCTAACATGATGTAAACGTTATTATTATACTCACCATATGTTTTAGAATAGTCTGCAACCAATTTTATGAGTCTGCTACCTAAGCTCCAGAATTTACTTTCAGTAACAACGCATTCTCTACATAGTGGAACATTAGAGTTTGCAGTACTAAAGCAAGTCAATGGCTGTTCCATTCAAAATGGTACCAGGTAGGATCCTCAATTCAGCTTGCATTGGTGTATTCCATGGCACTGAGCACTCTACATGCAATATCTACACTGTTCCAAATCACCCTGAGTAGTTATGTACACAACCTTACCACAAAATGCATTGAATAGAAAGTAAAGCATTGAACACAATGGAGTGCCAAGTACAATTTTGCTAAAATCAGCTATTTGCTATCATAATGTAAACCTTATTATTATACTCACCATATGTTTTAGAATAGTCTGCAACCAATTTTATGAGTCTGCTACCTAAGCTCCAGAATTTACTTTCAGTAACAACGCATTCTCTACATAGTGGAACATTAGAGTTTGCAGTACTAAAGCAAGTCAATGGCTGTTCCATTCAAAATGGTACCAGCTAGGATCCTCAATTCAGCTTGCATTGGTGTATTCCATGGCACTGAGCACTCTACATGCAATATCTACACTGTTCCAAATCACCCTGAGTAGTAATGTACACAACCTTACCACAAAATGCATTGAATAGAAAGTAAAGCATTCAACACAATGGAGTGCCAAGTAAAATTTTTTAAAAACAGCTATTTGCTAACATGATGTAAACCTTATTATTATACTCACCATATGTTTTAGAATAGTCTGCAATCAATTTCATGACTGTGCTACCTAAGCTCCAGAATTTACTTTCAGTAACAACGCATTCTCTACATAGTGGAACATTAGAGTTTGCAGTACTAAAGCAAGTCAATGGCTGTTCCATTCCAAATGGTACCAGGTAGGTTCCTCAATTCAGCTTGCCTTGGTGTATTCCATGGCACTGAGCACTCTACATGCAATATCTGCACAGCTCGAAATAACACTGAGTAGTTATGTACACAACCTTACCACAAAATGCATTGAATACAAAAGCATTCAACACAATGGAGTGCCAAGTACAATTTTGCTAATATCAGCTATTTGCTAACATGATGTAAACCTTATTATTATACTCACCATATGTTTTAGAATAGTCTGCAACCAATTTTATGAGTCTGCTACCTAAGCTCCAGAATTTACATTCAGTAACAACGCATTTTCGGCATAGTGCAACATTAGAGTTTGCAGTACTAAAGCAAGTCAATGGCTGTTCCATACCAAATGGTACCAGGTAGGTTCCTCAATTCAGCTTGCCTTGGTGTATTCCATGGCACTGAGCACTCTACATGCAATATCTGCATAGTTCCAAATCACACTGAGTAGTTATGTACACAACCTTACCACGAAATGCATTGAATAGAAGGAAAAGCATTGAACACAATGGAGTGTCAAGTACAATTTTGCTGAAAACTAGTATGTGCTAACATGATGTAAACGTTATTATTATACTCACCATATGATTTAGAATAGTCTGCAACCAATTTCATGACTGTGCTACCTAAGATCAAGAATTTACTTTCAGTAACAACGCATTCTCTACATAGTGGAACATTAGGGTTTGCAGTACTAAAGCAAGTCAATGGCTGTTCCATTCAAAATGGTACCAGGTAGGATCCTCAATTCAGCTTGCATTGGTGTATTCCATGGCACTGAGCACTCTACATGCAATATCTACACTGTTCCAAATCACCCTGAGTAGTTATGTACACAACCTTACCACAAAATGCATTGAATAGAAAGTAAAGCATTGAACACAATGGAGTGCCAAGTACAATTTTGCTAAAATCAGCTATTTTGTATCATAATGTAAACCTTATTATTATACTCACCATATGTTTTAGAATAGTCTGCAACCAATTTTATGAGTCTGCTACCTAAGCTCCAGAATTTACTTTCAGTAACAACGCATTCTCTACATAGTGGAACATTAGAGTTTGCAGTACTAAAGCAAGTCAATGGCTGTTCCATTCCAAATGGTACCAGGTAGGTTCCTCAATTCAGCTTGCCTTGGTGTATTCCATGGCACTGAGCACTCTACATGCAATATCTGCACAGCTCGAAATAACACTGAGTAGTTATGTACACAACCTTACCACAAAATGCATTGAATACAAAAGCATTCAACACAATGGAGTGCCAAGTACAATTTTGCTAATATCAGCTATTTGCTAACATGATGTAAACCTTATTATTATACTCACCATATGTTTTAGAATAGTCTGCAACCAATTTTATGAGTCTGCTACCTAAGCTCCAGAATTTACATTCAGTAACAACGCATTTTCGGCATAGTGCAACATTAGAGTTTGCAGTACTAAAGCAAGTCAATGGCTGTTCCATACCAAATGGTACCAGGTAGGTTCCTCAATTCAGCTTGCCTTGGTGTATTCCATGGCACTGAGCACTCTACATGCAATATCTGCATAGTTCCAAATCACACTGAGTAGTTATGTACACAACCTTACCACGAAATGCATTGAATAGAAGGAAAAGCATTGAACACAATGGAGTGTCAAGTACAATTTTGCTGAAAACTAGTATGTGCTAACATGATGTAAACGTTATTATTATACTCACCATATGATTTAGAATAGTCTGCAACCAATTTCATGACTGTGCTACCTAAGATCAAGAATTTACTTTCAGTAACAACGCATTCTCTACATAGTGGAACATTAGGGTTTGCAGTACTAAAGCAAGTCAATGGCTGTTCCATTCAAAATGGTACCAGGTAGGATCCTCAATTCAGCTTGCATTGGTGTATTCCATGGCACTGAGCACTCTACATGCAATATCTACACTGTTCCAAATCAGCCTGAGTAGTTATGTACACAACCTTACCACAAAATGCATTGAATAGAAAGTAAAGCATTGAACACAATGGAGTGCCAAGTACAATTTTGCTAAAATCAGCTATTTGGTATCATAATGTAAACCTTATTATTATACTCACCATATGTTTTAGAATAGTCTGCAACCAATTTTATGAGTCTGCTACCTACGCTCCAGAATTTACTTTCAGTAACTACACATTCTCTACATAGTGGAACTTTAGAGTTTGCAGTACTAAAGCAAGTCAATGGCTGTTCCATTCCAAATGGTACCAGGTAGGTTCCTATATTCAGCTTGCATTGGTGTATTCCATGGCACTGAGCATTCTACATGCAATGTCTATACTGTTCCAAATCACCCTGAGTAGTTATGTACACAACCTTACCACAAAATGCATTGAATAGAAAGTAAAGCATTCAACACAATGGAGTGCCAAGTAAAATTTTTCTAAAAACAGCTATTTGCTAACATGATGTAAACCTTATTATTATACTCACCATATGTTTTAGAATAGTCTGCAACCAATTTCATGACTGTGCTACCTAAGCTCCAGAATTTACTTTCAGTAACAACGCATTCTCTACATAGTGGAACATTAGAGTTTGCAGTACTAAAGCAAGTCAATGGCTGTTCCATTCCAAATACTACCAGGTAAGTTCCTGAATTCAACTTGCATTGTAGTATTCCTTGGCACTGAGCATTCTACAAGCAATATCTATACTGTTCCAAATCACCCTGAGTAGTTATGTACACAACCTTACCACAAAATGCATTGAATAGAAAGTAAAGCATTCAACACAATGGAGTGCCAAGTACAATTTTGCTAATATCAGCTATTTGCTAACATGATGTAAACCTTATTATTATACTCACCATATGTTTTAGAATAGTCTGCAACCAATTTTATGAGTCTGCTACCTAAGCTCCAGAATTTACATTCAGTAACAACGCATTTTCGGCATAGTGCAACATTAGAGTTTGCAGTACTAAAGGAAGTCAATGGCTGTTCCATACCAAATGGTACCAGGTAGGTTCCTCAATTCAGCTTGCCTTGGTGTATTCCATGGCACTTAGCACTCTACATTCAATATCTGCATAGTTCCAAATCACACTGAGTAGTTATGTACACAACCTTACCACGAAATGCATTGAATAGTAGGAAAAGCATTGAACACAATGGAGTGTCAAGTACAATTTTGCTGAAAACTAGTATGTGCTAACATGATGTAAACGTTATTATTATACTCACCATATGATTTAGAATAGTCTGCAACCAATTTCATGACTGTGCTACCTAAGATCCAGAATTTACTTTCAGTAACAACACATTCTCTACATAGTGGAACATTAGAGTTTGCAGTACTAAAGCAAGTCAATGGCTGTTCCATTCCAAATACAACCAGGTAAGTTCCTGAATTCAACTTGCATTGTAGTATTCCTTGGCACTGATCATTCTACAAGCAATATCTATACTGTTCCAAATCACCCTGAGTAGTTATGTACAAAACCTTACCACAAAATGCATTGAATAGAAAGTAAAGCATTCAACACAATGGAGTGCCAAGTACAATTTTGCTAAAATCAGCTATTTGCTATCATAATGTAAACCTTATTATTATACTCACCATATGTTTTAGAATAGTCTGCAACCAATTTTATGAGTCTGCTATCTAAGCTCCAGAATTTACTTTCAGTAACAAAGCATTTTCTGTATAGTGCAACATTAGAGTTTGCAGTACTAAAGCAAGTCAATGGCTGTTCCATTCCAAATGGTACCAGGTAGGTTCCTCAATTCAGCTTGCATTGGTGTATTCCATGGCACTGAGCACTCTACATGCAATATTTGCATAGTTCCAAATCACCCTGAGTAGTTATGTACACAACCTTACCACAAAATGCATTGAATACAAAGTAAAGCATTCAACACAATGGAGTGCCAAGTAAAATTTTTCTTAAAACAGCTATTTGCTACATGTTGTAAACCTTATTAGTATAATCACCATATGTTTTAGAATAGTCTGCAACCAATTTCATGACTGTGCTACCTAAGCTCCAGAATTTACCTTCAGTAACAACGCTTTCTCTACATAGTGGAACATTAGAGTTTGCAGTACTAAAGCAAGTCAATGGCTGTTCCATTCAAAATGGTACCAGCTAGGATCCTCAATTCAGCTTGCATTGGTGTTTTCCATGGCACTGAGCACTCTACATGCAATATCTACACTGTTCCAAATCACCCTGAGTAGTTATATACACAGCCTTACCACAAAATGCATTGAATAGAAAGTAAAGTATTGAACACAATGGAGTGTCAAGTACAATTTTGCTGAAAACTAGTATGTGCTAACATGATGTAAACCTTATTATTATACTCACCATATGATTCAGAGTAGTCTGCAACCAATTTCATGACTGTGCTACCTAAGATCCAGAATTTACTTTCAGTAACAACGCATTCTCTACATAGTGGAACATTAGAGTTTGCAGTACTAAAGCAAGACAATGGCTGTTCCATTCCAAATACTACCAGGTAAGTTCCTGAATTCAACTTGCATTGTAGTATTCCTTGGCACTGAGTAATCTACATGCAATATCTGCACAGCTCGAAATCACACTGAGCAGTTATGTACACAACCTTACCACGAAATGCATTGAATAGAAGGAAAAGCATTGAACACAATGGAGTGTCAAGTAGAATTTTGCTGAAAACTAGTATGTGCTAACATGATGTAAACCTTATTATTATACTCACCATATGATTCAGAATCATCTGCAACCAATTTTATGTGTGTACTACCTAATCTCCAGAATTTACTTTCAGTAACAACACATTCTCTACATCGTGGAACATTAGAGTTTGCAGTACTAAAGCAAGTCAATGGCTGTTCCATTCCAAATACTACCAGGTAAGTTCCTGAATTCAACTTGCATTGTAGTATTCCTTGGCACTGATCATTCTACAAGCAATATCTATACTGTTCCAAATCACCCTGAGTAGTTATGTACAAAACCTTACCACAAAATGCATTGAATAGAAAGTAAAGCATTCAACACAATGGAGTGCCAAGTACAATTTTGCTAATATCAGCTATTTGCTAACATGATGTAAACCTTATTATTATACTCACCATATGTTTTAGAATAGTCTGCAACCAATTTTATGAGTCTGCTACCTAAGCTCCAGAATTTACATTCAGTAACAACGCATTTTCGGCATAGTGCAACATTAGAGTTTGCAGTACTAAAGGAAGTCAATGGCTGTTCCATACCAAATGGTACCAGGTAGGTTCCTCAATTCAGCTTGCCTTGGTGTATTCCATGGCACTTAGCACTCTACATTCAATATCTGCATAGTTCCAAATCACACTGAGTAGTTATGTACACAACCTTACCACGAAATGCATTGAATAGAAGGAAAAGCATTGAACACAATGGAGTGTCAAGTACAATTTTGCTGAAAACTAGTATGTGCTAACATGATGTAAACGTTATTATTATACTCACCATATGATTTAGAATAGTCTGCAACCAATTTCATGACTGTGCTACCTAAGATCCAGAATTTACTTTCAGTAACAACACATTCTCTACATAGTGGAAGATTAGAGTTTGCAGTACTAAAGCAAGTCAATGGCTGTTCCATTGCAAATGGTACCAGGTAGGTTCCTCAATTCAGCTTGCATTGGTGTATTCCATGGCACTGAGCACTCTACATGCAATATTTGCATAGTTCCAAATCACCCTGAGTAGTTATGTACACAACCTTACCACAAAATGCATTGAATACAAAGTAAAGCATTCAACACAATGGACTGCCAAGTAAAATTTTTCTTAAAACAGCTATTTGCTACATGTTGTAAACCTTATTAGTATACTCACCATATGTTTTAGAATAGTCTGCAACCAATTTCATGACTGTGCTACCTAAGCTCCAGAATTTACCTTCAGTAACAACGCTTTCTCTACATAGTGGAACATTAGAGTTTGCAGTACTAAAGCAAGTCAATGGCTGTTCCATTCCAAAATCTACCAGGTAAGTTATTGAATTCAGCTTGCATTGGTGTATTCCATTGCACTGAGCACTCACAATGCAATATCTATACAGTTCTAAATCACCCTGTGTAGTTATGTACACAACCTTACCACGAAATGCATTGAATAGAAGGAAAAGCATTCAACACAATGGAGTGTCAAGTAGAATTTTGCTGAAAACTAGTATGTGCTAACATGATGTAAACCTTATTATTATACTCACCATATGATTCAGAATCATCTGCAACCAATTTTATGTGTGTACTACCTAATCTCCAGAATTTACTTTCAGTAACAACACATTCTCTACATAGTAGAACATTAGAGTTTGCAGTACTAAAGCAAGTCAATGGCTGTTCCATTCCAAATACTACCAGGTAAGTTCCTGAATTCAACTTGCATTGTAGTATTCCTTGGCACTGATCATTCTACAAGCAATATCTATACTGTTCCAAATCACCCTGAGTAGTAATGTACAAAACCTTACCACAAAATGCATTGAATAGAAAGTAAAGCATTCAACACAATGGAGTGCCAAGTACAATTTTGCTAAAATCACCTATTTGCTATCATAATGTAAACCTTATTATTATACTCACCATATGTTTTAGAATAGTCTGCAACCAATTTTATGAGTCTGCTACCTAAGCTCCAGAATTTACTTTCAGTAACAACGCATTTTCTGTATAGTGCAACATTAGAGTTTGCAGTACTAAAGCAAGTCAATGGCAGTTCCATTCCAAATGGTACCAGGTAGGTTCCTCAATTCAGCTTGCATTGGTGTATTCCATGGCACTGAGCACTCTACATGCAATATTTGCATAGTTCCAAATCACCCTGAGTAGTTATGTACACAACCTTACCACAAAATGCATTGAATAGAAAGTAAAGCATTCAACACAATGGAGTGCCAAGTAAAATTTTTCTAAAAACAGCTATTTGCTACATGTTGTAAACCTTATTATTATACTCACCATATGTTTTAGAATAGTCTGCAACCAATTTCATGACTGTGCTACCTAAGCTCCAGAATTTACTTTCAGTAACAACGCATTCTCTACATAGTGGAACATTAGAGTTTGCAGTACTAAAGCAAGTCAATGGCTGTTCCATTCAAAATGGTACCTGCTAGGATCCTCAATTCAGCTTGCATTGGTGTATTCCATGGCACTGAGCACTCTTAATGCAATATCTATACAGTTCTAAATCACCCTGAGTAGTTATGTACACAACCTTACCACAAAATGCATTGAATAAAAAAGCATTCAACACAATGGAGTGTCAAGTACAATTTTGCTGAAGACTAGTATGTGCTAACATGATGTAAAGCTTATTATTATACTCACCATATGATTCAGAATCGTCTGCAACCAATTTTAAGTGTATGCTACCTAATCTCCATAATTCACTTTCAGTAACTACACATTCTCTACATAGTGGAACTTTAGAGTTTGCAGTACTAAAGCAAGTCAATGGCTGTTCCATTCCAAATGGTACCAGGTAGGTTCCTATATTCAGCTTGCATTGGTGTATTCCATGGCACTGAGCATTCTACATGCAATGTCTACACTGTTCCAAATCACCCTGAGTAGTTATGTACACAGCCTTACCACAAAATGCATTGAATAGAAAGTAAAGCATTCAACACAATGGAGTGCCAAGTACAATTTTGCTAAAATCAGCTATTTGCTATCATAATGTAAACCTTATTATTATACTCACCGTATGTTTTAGAATAGTCTGCAACCAATTTTATGTGTCTGCTACCTAATCTCCATAATTTACTTTCAGTAACTACACATTCTCTACATAGTGGAACTTTAGAGTTTGCAGTACTAAAGCAAGTCAATGGCTGTTCGATTCCAAATGGTACGAGGTAGGCTCCTATATTCAGCTTGCATTGGTGTATTCCATGGCACTGAGCACTCTACATGCAATGTCTACACTGTTTCAAATCACCCTGAGTAGTTATGTACACAACCTTACCAGAAAATGCATTGAATAGAAAGTAAAGCATTCAACACAATGGAGTGCCAAGTACAATTTTGCTAAAATCAGCTATTTGCTATCATAATGTAAACCTTATTATTATACTCACCATATGTTTTAGAATAGTCTGCAACCAATTTCATGACTGTGCTACCTAAGCTCCAGAATTTACTTTCAGTAACAACGTATTCTCTACATAGTGGAACATTAGAGTTTGCAGTACTAAAGCAAGTCAATGGCTGTTCCATTCCAAAATCTACCAGGTAAGTTCTTGAATTCAGCTTGCATTGGTGTATTCCATTGCACTGAGCACTCACAATGCAATATCTATACAGTTCTAAATCACCCTGAGTAGTTATGTACACAACCTTACCACAAAATGCATTGAATACAAAAGCATTCAACACAATGGAGTGTCAAGTACAATTTTGCTGAAAACTAGTATGTGCTAACATGATGTAAAGCTTATTATTATACTCACCATATGATTCAGAATCGTCTGCAACCAATTTTATGTGTCTGCTACCTAATCTCCATAATTTACTTTCAGTAACAACACATTCTCTACATAGTGGAACATTAGAGTTTGCAGTACTAAAGCAAGTCAATGGCTGTTCCATTCCAAATGGTACCAGGTAGGTTCCTATATTCAGCTTGCATTGGTGTATTCCATTGCACTGAGCACTCACAATGCAATATCTATACAGTTCTAAATCACCCTGAGTAGTTATGTACACAACCTTACCACAAAATGCATTGAATACAAAAGCATTCAACACAATGGAGTGTCAAGTACAATTTTGCTGAAAACTAGTATGTGCTAACATGATGTAAAGCTTATTATTATACTCACCATATGATTCAGAATCGTCTGCAACCAATTTTATGTGTCTGCTACCTAAGCTCCAGAATTTACCTTCAGTAACAACGCATTTTCTGTATAGTGCAACATTAGAGTTTGCAGTACTAAAGCAACTCAATGGCTGTTCCATTCCAAATGTTACCAGGTAGGTTCCTCAATTCAGCTTGCATTGGTGTATTCCATGGCACTGAGCACTCTACATGCAATATTTGCATAGTTCCAAATCACACTGAGTAGTTATGTACACAACCTTACCAAGAAATGCATTGAATAGAAAGTAAAGCATTGAACACCATGGAGTGTCAAGTACAATTTCGCTGAAAACTAGTATGTGCTAACATGATGTAAAGCTTATTATTATACTCACCACATGATTTAGAATTGTCTGCAACCAATTTTCTGTGTGTGCTACCTAAGATCCAGAATTTACTTTCAGTAACAACACATTCTCTACATAGTGGAACATTAGAGTTTGCAGTACTAAAGCAAGTCAATGGCTGTTCCATTCCAAATGGTACCAGGTAGGTTCCTATATTCAGCTTGCATTGGTGTATTCCATGGCACTGAGCATTCTACATGCAATGTCTACACTGTTCCAAATCACCCTGAGTAGTTATGTACACAACCTTAACACAAACTGCATTGAATAGAAAGTAAAGCATTCAACACAATGGAGTGCCAAGTAAAATTTTTCTAAAAACAGCTATTTGCTAACATGATGTAAACCTTATTATTATACTCACCATATGTTTTAGAATAGTCTGCAAACAATTTTATCAGTGTGCTACCTAAGCTCAAGAATTTACTTTCAGTAACAACGCATTTTCTACATAGTGCAACATTAGAGTTTGCAGTACTAAAGCAAGTCAATGGCTGTTCCATTCCAAATGGTACCTGGTAGCTTCCTGAATTCAGCTTGCATTGGTGTATTCCATGGCACTGAGCACTCTACATGCAATATCTACACTGTTCCAAATCACCCTGAGTAGTTATGTACACAGCCTTACCACAAAATGCATTGAATTGAAAGTAAAGCATTCAACACAATGGAGTGCCAAGTACAATTTTGCTAAAATCAGCTATTTGCTATCATAATGTAAACCTTATTATTATACTCACCATATGTTTTAGAATAGTCTGCAACCAATTTTATGAGTCTGCTACCTAAGCTCCAGAATTTACTTTCAGTAACAACGCATTTTCTGCATAGTGCAACATTAGAGTTTGCAGTACTAAAGCAAGTCAATGGCTGTTCCATTCCAAATGGTACCAGGTAGGTTCCTCAATTCAGCTTGCATTGGTGTATTCCATGGCACTGAGCACTCTACATGCAATATCTGCATAGTTCCAAATCACACTGAGTAGTTATGTACACAACCTTACCAAGAAATGCATTGAATAGAAAGTAAAGCATTGAACACCATGGAGTGTCAAGTACAATTTCGCTGAAAACTATTATGTGCTAACATGATGTAAACCTTATTATTATACTCACCATATGATTTAGAATCGTCTGCAACCAGTTTTCTGTGTGTGCTACCTAAGATCCAGAATTTACTTTCAGTAACAACACATTCTCTACATAGTGGAACATTAGAGTTTGCAGTACTAAAGCAAGTCAATGGCTGTTCCATTCCAAATGGTACCCGGTAGGTTCCTATATTCAGCTTGCATTGGTGTATTCCATGGCACTGAGCATTCTACATGCAATGTCTACACTGTTCCAAATCACCCTGAGTAGTTATGTACACAACCTTACCACAAAATGCATTGAATAGAAAGTAAAGCATTCAACACAATGGAGTGCCAAGTAAAATTTTTCTAAAAACAGCTATTTGCTAACATGATGTAAACCTTATTATTATACTCACCATATGTTTTAGAATAGTCTGCAAACAATTTTATGAGTGTGCTACCTAAACTCAAGAATTTACTTTCAGTAACAACGCATTTTCTACATAGTGCAACATTAGAGTTTGCAGTACTAAAGCAAGTCAATGGCTGCTCCATTCCAAATGGTACCTGGTAGCTTCCTGAATTCAGCTTGCATTGGTGTATTCCATGGCACTGAGCACTCTACATGCAATATCTACACTGTTCCAAATCACCCTGAGTAGTTATGTACACAGCCTTACCACAAAATGCATTGAATAGAAAGTAAAGCATTGAACACAATGGAGTGCCAAGTACAATTTTGCTAAAATCAGCTATTTGCTATCATAATGTAAACCTTATTATTATACTCACCATATGTTTGAGAATAGTCTGCAACCAATTTTATGAGTCTGCTACCTAAGCTCCAGAATTTACTTTCAGTAACAAAGCATTTTCTGTATAGTGCAACATTAGAGTTTGCAGTACTAAAGCAAGTCAATGGCTGTTCCATTCCAAATGGTACCAGGTAGGTTCCTCAATTCAGCTTGCATTGGTGTATTCCATGGCACTGAGCACTCTACATGCAATATTTGCATAGTTCCAAATCACCCTGAGTAGTTATGTACACAACCTTACCACAAAATGCATTGAATAGAAAGTAAAGCATTCAACACAATGGAGTGCCAAGTAAAATTTTTCTAAAAACAGCTATTTGATAACATGATGTAAACCTTATTATTATACTCACCATATGTTTTAGAATAGTCTGCAACCAATTTCATGACTGTGCTACCTAAGCTCCAGAATTTACTTTCAGTAACAACGTATTCTCTACATAGTGGAACATTAGAGTTTACAGTACTAAAGCAAGTCAATGGCTGTTCCATTCAAAATGGTACCAGCTAGGATCCTCAATTCAGCTTGCATTGGTGTATTCCATGGCACTGAGCACTCCTAATGCAATATCTATACAGTTCTAAATCACCCTGAGTAGTTATGTACACAACCTTACCACAAAATGCATTGAATAAAAAAGCATTGAACACAATGGAGTGTCAAGTACAATTTTGCTGAAGACTAGTATGTGCTAACATGATATAAAGCTTATTATTATACTCACCATATGATTCAGAATCGTCTGCAACCAATTTTAAGTGTATGCTACCTAATCTCCATAATTCACTTTCAGTAACTACACATTCTCTACATAGTGGAACTTTAGAGTTTGCAGTACTAAAGCAAGTCAATGGCTGTTCCATTCCAAATGGTACCAGGTAGGTTCCTATATTCAGCTTGCATTGGTGTATTCCATGGCACTGAGCATTCTACATGCAATCTCTACACTGTTCCAAATCACCCTGAGTAGTTATGTACACAACCTTACCAGAAAATGCATTGAATAGAAAGTAAAGCATTCAACACAATGGAGTGCCAAGTACAATTTTGCTAAAATCAGCTATTTGCTATCATAATGTAAACCTTATTATTATACTCACCATATGTTTTAGAATAGTCTGCAACCAATTTTATGTGTCTGCTACCTAATCTGCATAATTTACTTTCAGTAACTACACATTCTCTACATAGTGGAACATTAGAGTTTGCAGTACTAAAGCAAGTCAATGGCTGTTCCATTCCAAAATCTACCAGGTAAGTTCTTGAATTCAGCTTGCATTGGTGTATTCCATTGCACTGAGCACTCACAATGCAATATCTATACAGTTCTAAATCACCCTGAGTAGTTATGTACACAACCTTACCACAAAATGCATTGAATACAAAAGCATTCAACACAATGGAGTGTCAAGTACAATTTTGCTGAAAACTAGTATGTGCTAACATGATGTAAAGCTTATTATTATACTCACCAAATGATTCAGAATCGTCTGCAACCAATTTTATGTGTCTGCTACCTAATCTCCATAATTTACTTTCAGTAACTATACATTCTCTACATAGTGGAACATTAGAGTTTGCAGTACTAAAGCAAGTCAATGGCTGTTCCATTCAAAATGGTACCAGCTAGGATACTCAATTCAGCTTGCATTGGTGTATTCCATGGCACTGAGCACTCTACATGCAATATCTACACTGTTCCAAATCACCCTGAGTAGTTATGTACACAGCCTTACCACAAAATGCATTGAATAGAAAGTAAAGCATTCAACACAATGGAGTGCCAAGTACAATTTTGCTAAAATCAGCTATTTGCTATCATAATGTAAACCTTATTATTATACTCACCGTATGTTTTAGAATAGTCTGCAACCAATTTTATGTGTCTGCTACCTAATCTCCATAATTTACTTTCAGTAACTACACATTCTCTACATAGTGGAACTTTAGAGTTTGCAGTACTAAAGCAAGTCAATGGCTGTTCGATTCCAAATGGTACCAGGTAGGTTCCTATATTCAGCTTGCATTGGTGTATTCCATGGCACTGAGCACTCTACATGCAATATCTACACTGTTCCAAATCACCCTGAGTAGTTATGTACACAGCCTTACCACAAAATGCATTGAATAGAAAGTAAAGTATTGCACACAATGGAGTGTCAAGTACAATTTCGCTGAAAACTAGTATGTGCTAACATGATGTAAACCTTATTATTATACTCACCATATGATTTAGAATCATCTGCAACCAACTTTCTGTGTGTGCTACCTAAGTTCCAGAATTTACTTTCAGTAACAACACATTCTCTACATAGTGGAACATTAGAGTTTGCAGTACTAAAGCAAGTCAATGGCTGTTCCATTCCAAATACTACCAGGTAAGTTCTTGAATTCAGCTTGCATTGGTGTATTCCATGGCACTGAGCACTCTTAATGCAATATCTATACAGTTCTAAATCACCCTGAGTAGTTATGTACACAACCTTACCACAAAATGCATTGAATACAAAAGCATTCAACACAATGGAGTGTCAAGTACAATTTTGCTGAAAACTAGTATGTGCTAACATGATGTAAACCTTATTATTATACTCACCATATGATTCAGAATCGTCTGCAACCAATTTTATGTGTGTACTACCTAATCTCCAGAATTTACTTTCAGTAACAACACATTCTCTACATAGTGGAACATTAGAGTTTGCAGTACTAAAGCAAGTCAATGGCTGTTCCATTCCAAATACTACCAGGTAAGTTCCTGAATTCAACTTGCATTGTAGTATTCCTTGGCACTGATCATTCTACAAGCAATATCTATACTGTTCCAAATCACCCTGAGTAGTTATGTACAAAACCTTACCACAAAATGCATTGAATAGAAAGTAAAGCATTCAACACAATGGAGTGCCAAGTACAATTTTGCTAAAATCAGCTATTTGCTATCATAATGTAAACCTTATTATTATACTCACCATATGTTTTAGAATAGTCTGCAACCAATTTTATGAGTCTGCTACCTGAGCTCCAGAATTTACTTTCAGTAACAACGCATTTTCTGTATAGTGCAACATTAGAGTTTGCAGTACTAAAGCAAGTCAATGGCTGTTCCATTCCAAATGGTACCAGGTAGGTTCCTCAATTCAGCTTGCATTGGTGTATTCCATGGCACTGAGCACTCTTAATGCAATATCTACACTGTTCCAAATCACCCTGAGTAGTTATGTACACAGCCTTACCACAAAATGCATTGAATAGAAAGTAAAGTATTGCACACAATGGAGTGTCAAGTACAATTTCGCTGAAAACTAGTATGTGCTAACATGATGTAAACCGTATTATTATACTCACCATATGATTTAGAATCATCTGCAACCAATTTTCTGTGTGTGCTACCTAAGTTCCAGAATTTACTTTCAGTAACAACACATTCTCTACATAGTGGAACATTAGAGTTTGCAGTACTAAAGCAAGTCAATGGCTGTTCCATTCCAAATACTACCAGGTAAGTTCTTGAATTCAGCTTGCATTGGTGTATTCCATGGCACTGAGCACTCTTAATGCAATATCTATACAGTTCTAAATCACCCTGAGTAGTTATGTACACAACCTTACCACAAAATGCATTGAATACAAAAGCATTCAACACAATGGAGTGTCAAGTACAATTTTGCTGAAAACTAGTATGTGCTAACATGATGTAAACCTTATTATTATACTCACCATATGATTCAGAATCGTCTGCAACCAATTTTATGTGTGTACTACCTAATCTCCAGAATTTACTTTCAGTAACAACACATTCTCTACATAGTGGAACATTAGAGTTTGCAGTACTAAAGCAAGTCAATGGCTGTTCCATTCCAAATACTACCAGGTAAGTTCCTGAATTCAACTTGCATTGTAGTATTCCTTGGCACTGATCATTCTACAAGCAATATCTATACTGTTCCAAATCACCCTGAGTAGTTATGTACAAAACCTTACCACAAAATGCATTGAATAGAAAGTAAAGCATTCAACACAATGGAGTGCCAAGTACAATTTTGCTAAAATCAGCTATTTGCTATCATAATGTAAACCTTATTATTATACTCACCATATGTTTTAGAATAGTCTGCAACCAATTTTATGAGTCTGCTACCTGAGCTCCAGAATTTACTTTCAGTAACAACGCATTTTCTGTATAGTGCAACATCAGAGTTTGCAGTACTAAAGCAAGTCAATGGCTGTTCCATTCCAAATGGTACCAGGTAGGTTCCTCAATTCAGCTTGCATTGGTGTATTCCATGGCACTGAGCACTCTTAATGCAATATCTACACTGTTCCAAATCACCCTGAGTAGTTATGTACACAGCCTTACCACAAAATGCATTGAATAGAAAGTAAAGTATTGCAGACAATGGAGTGTCAAGTACAATTTCGCTGAAAACTAGTATGTGCTAACATGATGTAAACCTTATTATTATACTCACCATATGATTTAGAATCATCTGCAACCAATTTTCTGTGTGTGCTACCTAAGTTCCAGAATTTACTTTCAGTAACAACACATTCTCTACATAGTGGAACATTAGAGTTTGCAGTACTAAAGCAAGTCAATGGCTGTTCCATTCCAAATACTACCAGGTAAGTTCTTGAATTCAGCTTGCATTGGTGTATTCCATGGCACTGAGCACTCTTAATGCAATATCTATACAGTTCTAAATCACCCTGAGTAGTTATGTACACAACCTTACCACAAAATGCATTGAATACAAAAGCATTCAACACAATGGAATGTCAAGTACAATTTTGCTGAAAACTAGTATGTGCTAACATGATGTAAACCTTATTATTATACTCACCATATGATTCAGAATCGTCTGCAACCAATTTTATGTGTGTACTACCTAATCTCCAGAATTTACTTTCAGTAACAACACATTCTCTACATAGTGGAACATCAGAGTTTGCAGTACTAAAGGAAGTCAATGGCTGTTCCATTCCAAATACTACCAGGTAAGTTCCTGAATTCAACTTGCATTGTAGTATTCCTTGGCACTGATCATTCTACAAGCAATATCTATACTGTTCCAAATCACCCTGAGTAGTTATGTACAAAACCTTTCCACAAAATGCATTGAATAGAAAGTAAAGCATTGAACACAATGGAGTGCCAAGTACAATTTTGCTAAAATCAGCTATTTGCTATCATGATGTAAACCTTATTATTATACTCACCATATGTTTTAGAAGAGTCTGCAACCAATTTCATGACTGTGCTACCTAAGCTCCAGAATTTACTTTCAGTAACAACGCATTCTCTACATAGTGGAACATTAGAGTTTTCAGTACTAAAGCAAGTCAATGGCTGTTCCATTCAAAATGGTACCAGCTAGGATCCTCAATTCAGCTTGCATTGGTGTATTCCATGGCACTGAGCACTCTTAATGCAATATCTATACAGTTCTAAATCACCCTGAGTAGTTATGTACACAACCTTACCACAAAATGCATTGAATATAAAAGCATTCAACACAATGGAGTGTCAAGTACAATTTTGCTGAAGACTAGTATGTGCTAACATGATGTAAAGCTTATTATTATACTCACCATATGATTCAGAATCGTCTGCAACCAATTTTAAGTGTATGCTACCTAATCTCCATAATTTACTTTCAGTAACTACACATTCTCTACATAGTGGAACTTTAGAGTTTGCAGTACTAAAGCAAGTCAATGGCTGTTCCATTCCAAATGGTACCAGGTAGGTTCCTATATTCAGCTTGCATTGGTGTATTCCATGGCACTGAGCATTCTACATGCAATGTCTACACTGTTCCAAATCACCCTGCGTAGTTATGTACACAACCTTACCACAAAATGCATTGAATAGAAAGTAAAGCATTCAACACAATGGAGTGCGAAGTAAAATTTTTCTAAAAACAGCTATTTGCTACATGTTGTCAACCTTATTATTATACTCACCATATGTTTTAGAATAGTCTGCAACCAATTTCATGACTGTGCTACATAAGCTCCAGAATTTACCTTCAGTAACAACGCTTTCTCTACATAGTGGAAAATTAGAGTTTGCAGTACTAAAGCAAGTCAATGGCTGTTCCATTCAAAATGGTACCAGCTAGGATACTCAATTCAGCTTGCATTGGTGTATTCCATGGCACTGAGCACTCTACATGCAATATCTACACTGTTCCAAATCACCCTGAGTAGTTATGTACACAGCCTTACCACAAAATGCATTGAATAGAAAGTAAAGCATTCAACACAATGGAGTGCCAAGTACAATTTTGCTAAAATCAGCTATTTGCTATCATAATGTAAACCTTATTATTATACTCACCGTATGTTTTAGAATAGTCTGCAACCAATTTTATGTGTCTGCTACCTAATCTCCATAATTTACTTTCAGTAACTACACATTCTCTACATAGTGGAACTTTAGAGTTTGCAGTACTAAAGCAAGTCAATGGCTGTTCGATTCCAAATGGTACCAGGTAGGTTCCTATATTCAGCTTGCATTGGTGTATTCCATGGCACTGAGCACTCTACATGCAATATCTACACTGTTCCAAATCACCCTGAGTAGTTATGTACACAGCCTTACCACAAAATGTATTGAATAGAAAGTAAAGTATTGCACACAATGGAGTGTCAAGTACAATTTCGCTGAAAACTAGTATGTGCTAACATGATGTAAACCTTATTATTATACTCACCATATGATTTAGAATGATCTGCAACCAATTTTCTGTGTGTGCTACCTAAGTTCCAGAATTTACTTTCAGTAACAACACATTCTCTACATAGTGGAACATTAGAGTTTGCAGTACTAAAGCAAGTCAATGGCTGTTCCATTCCAAATACTACCAGGTAAGTTCTTGAATTCAGCTTGCATTGGTGTATTCCATGGCACTGAGCACTCTTAATGCAATATCTATACAGTTCTAAATCACCCTGAGTAGTTATGTACACAACCTTACCACAAAATGCATTGAATACAAAAGCATTCAACACAATGGAGTGTCAAGTACAATTTTGCTGAAAACTAGTATGCGCTAACATGATGTAAACCTTATTATTATACTCACCATATGATTCAGAATCGTCTGCAACCAATTTTATGTGTGTACTACCTAATCTCCAGAATTTACTTTCAGTAACAACACATTCTCTACATAGTGGAACATTAGAGTTTGCAGTACTAAAGCAAGTCAATGGCTGTTCCATTCCAAATACTACCAGGTAAGTTCCTGAATTCAACTTGCATTGTAGTATTCCTTGGCACTGATCATTCTACAAGCAATATCTATACTGTTCCAAATCACCCTGAGTAGTTATGTACAAAACCTTTCCACAAAATGCATTGAATAGAAAGTAAAGCATTGAACACAATGGAGTGCCAAGTACAATTTTGCTAAAATCAGCTATTTGCTATCATGATGTAAACCTTATTATTATACTCACCATATTTTTTAGAATAGTCTGCAACCAATTTCATGACTGTGCTACCTAAGCTCCAGAATTTACTTTCAGTAACAACGCATTCTCTACATAGTGGAACATTAGAGTTTTCAGTACTAAAGCAAGTCAATGGCTGTTCCATTCAAAATGGTACCAGCTAGGATCCTCAATTCAGCTTGCATTGGTGTATTCCATGGCACTGAGCACTCTTAATGCAATATCTATACAGTTCTAAATCACCCTGAGTAGTTATGTACACAACCTTACCACAAAATGCATTGAATAAAAAAGCATTCAACACAATGGAGTGTCAAGTACAATTTTGCTGGACTAGTATGTGCTAACATGATGTAAAGCTTATTATTATACTCACCATATGATTCAGAATCGTCTGCAACCAATTTTAAGTGTATGCTACCTAATCTCCATAATTTACTTTCAGTAACTACACATTCTCTACATAGTGGAACTTTAGAGTTTGCAGTACTAAAGCAAGTCAATGGCTGTTCCATTCCAAATGGTACCAGGTAGGTTCCTATATTCAGCTTGCATTGGTGTATTCCATGGCACTGAGCATTCTACATGCAATGTCTACACTGTTCCAAATCACCCTGAGTAGTTATGTACACAACCTTAACACAAACTGCATTGAATAGAAAGTAAAGCATTCAACACAATGGAGTGCCAAGTAAAATTTTTCTAAAAACAGCTATTTGCTAACATGATGTAAACCTTATTATTATACTCACCATATGTTTTAGAATAGTCTGCAAACAATTTTATCAGTGTGCTACCTAAGCTCAAGAATTTACTTTCAGTAACAACGCATTTTCTACATAGTGCAACATTAGAGTTTGCAGTACTAAAGCAAGTCAATGGCTGTTCCATTCCAAATGGTACCTGGTAGCTTCCTGAATTCAGCTTGCATTGGTGTATTCCATGGCACTGAGCACTCTACATGCAATATCTACACTGTTCCAAATCACCCTGAGTAGTTATGTACACAGCCTTACCACAAAATGCATTGAATTGAAAGTAAAGCATTCAACACAATGGAGTGCCAAGTACAATTTTGCTAAAATCAGCTATTTGCTATCATAATGTAAACCTTATTATTATACTCACCATATGTTTTAGAATAGTCTGCAACCAATTTTATGAGTCTGCTACCTAAGCTCCAGAATTTACTTTCAGTAACAACGCATTTTCTGCATAGTGCAACATTAGAGTTTGCAGTACTAAAGCAAGTCAATGGCTGTTCCATTCCAAATGGTACCAGGTAGGTTCCTCAATTCAGCTTGCATTGGTGTATTCCATGGCACTGAGTACTCTACATGCAATATCTGCATAGTTCCAAATCACACTGAGTAGTTATGTACACAACCTTACCAAGAAATGCATTGAATAGAAAGTAAAGCATTGAACACCATGGAGTGTCAAGTACAATTTCGCTGAAAACTATTATGTGCTAACATGATGTAAACCTTATTATTATACTCACCATATGATTTAGAATCGTCTGCAACCAGTTTTCTGTGTGTGCTACCTAAGATCCAGAATTTACTTTCAGTAACAACACATTCTCTACATAGTGGAACATTAGAGTTTGCAGTACTAAAGCAAGTCAATGGCTGTTCCATTCCAAATGGTACCCGGTAGGTTCCTATATTCAGCTTGCATTGGTGTATTCCATGGCACTGAGCATTCTACATGCAATGTCTACACTGTTCCAAATCACCCTGAGTAGTTATGTACACAACCTTACCACAAAATGCATTGAATAGAAAGTAAAGCATTCAACACAATGGAGTGCCAAGTAAAATTTTTCTAAAAACAGCTATTTGCTAACATGATGTAAACCTTATTATTATACTCACCATATGTTTTAGAATAGTCTGCAAACAATTTTATGAGTGTGCTACCTAAACTCAAGAATTTACTTTCAGTAACAACGCATTTTCTACATAGTGCAACATTAGAGTTTGCAGTACTAAAGCAAGTCAATGGCTGCTCCATTCCAAATGGTACCTGGTAGCTTCCTGAATTCAGCTTGCATTGGTGTATTCCATGGCACTGAGCACTCTACATGCAATATCTACACTGTTCCAAATCACCCTGAGTAGTTATGTACACAGCCTTACCACAAAATGCATTGAATAGAAAGTAAAGCATTGAACACAATGGAGTGCCAAGTACAATTTTGCTAAAATCAGCTATTTGCTATCATAATGTAAACCTTATTATTATACTCACCATATGTTTGAGAATAGTCTGCAACCAATTTTATGAGTCTGCTACCTAAGCTCCAGAATTTACTTTCAGTAACAAAGCATTTTCTGTATAGTGCAACATTAGAGTTTGCAGTACTAAAGCAAGTCAATGGCTGTTCCATTCCAAATGGTACCAGGTAGGTTCCTCAATTCAGCTTGCATTGGTGTATTCCATGGCACTGAGCACTCTACATGCAATATTTGCATAGTTCCTAATCACCCTGAGTAGTTATGTACACAACCTTACCACAAAATGCATTGAATAGAAAGTAAAGCATTCAACACAATGGAGTGCCAAGTAAAATTTTTCTAAAAACAGCTATTTGATAACATGATGTAAACCTTATTATTATACTCACCATATGTTTTAGAATAGTCTGCAACCAATTTCATGACTGTGCTACCTAAGCTCCAGAATTTACTTTCAGTAACAACGTATTCTCTACATAGTGGAACATTAGAGTTTACAGTACTAAAGCAAGTCAATGGCTGTTCCATTCAAAATGGTACCAGCTAGGATCCTCAATTCAGCTTGCATTGGTGTATTCCATGGCACTGAGCACTCCTAATGCAATATCTATACAGTTCTAAATCACCCTGAGTAGTTATGTACACAACCTTACCACAAAATGCATTGAATAAAAAAGCATTGAACACAATGGAGTGTCAAGTACAATTTTGCTGAAGACTAGTATGTGCTAACATGATATAAAGCTTATCATTATACTCACCATATGATTCAGAATCGTCTGCAACCAATTTTAAGTGTATGCTACCTAATCTCCATAATTCACTTTCAGTAACTACACATTCTCTACATGGTGGAACTTTAGAGTTTGCAGTACTAAAGCAAGTCAATGGCTGTTCCATTCCAAATGGTACCAGGTAGGTTCCTATATTCAGCTTGCATTGGTGTATTCCATGGCACTGAGCATTCTACATGCAATCTCTACACTGTTCCAAATCACCCTGAGTAGTTATGTACACAACCTTACCAGAAAATGCATTGAATAGAAAGTAAAGCATTCAACACAATGGAGTGCCAAGTACAATTTTGCTAAAATCAGCTATTTGCTATCATAATGTAAACCTTATTATTATACTCACCATATGTTTTAGAATAGTCTGCAACCAATTTTATGTGTCTGCTACCTAATCTGCATAATTTACTTTCAGTAACTACACATTCTCTACATAGTGGAACATTAGAGTTTGCAGTACTAAAGCAAGTCAATGGCTGTTCCATTCCAAAATCTACCAGGTAAGTTCTTGAATTCAGCTTGCATTGGTGTATTCCATTGCACTGAGCACTCACAATGCAATATCTATACAGTTCTAAATCACCCTGAGTAGTTATGTACACAACCTTACCACAAAATGCATTGAATACAAAAGCATTCAACACAATGGAGTGTCAAGTACAATTTTGCTGAAAACTAGTATGTGCTAACATGATGTAAAGCTTATTATTATACTCACCAAATGATTCAGAATCGTCTGCAACCAATTTTATGTGTCTGCTACCTAATCTCCATAATTTACTTTCAGTAACTATACATTCTCTACATAGTGGAACATTAGAGTTTGCAGTACTAAAGCAAGTCAATGGCTGTTCCATTCAAAATGGTACCAGCTAGGATACTCAATTCAGCTTGCATTGGTGTATTCCATGGCACTGAGCACTCTACATGCAATATCTACACTGTTCCAAATCACCCTGAGTAGTTATGTACACAGCCTTACCACAAAATGCATTGAATAGAAAGTAAAGCATTCAACACAATGGAGTGCCAAGTACAATTTTGCTAAAATCAGCTATTTGCTATCATAATGTAAACCTTATTATTATACTCACCGTATGTTTTAGAATAGTCTGCAACCAATTTTATGTGTCTGCTACCTAATCTCCATAATTTACTTTCAGTAACTACACATTCTCTACATAGTGGAACTTTAGAGTTTGCAGTACTAAAGCAAGTCAATGGCTGTTCGATTCCAAATGGTACCAGGTAGGTTCCTATATTCAGCTTGCATTGGTGTATTCCATGGCACTGAGCACTCTACATGCAATATCTACACTGTTCCAAATCACCCTGAGTAGTTATGTACACAGCCTTACCACAAAATGCATTGAATAGAAAGTAAAGTATTGCACACAATGGAGTGTCAAGTACAATTTCGCTGAAAACTAGTATGTGCTAACATGATGTAAACCTTATTATTATACTCACCATATGATTTAGAATCATCTGCAACCAACTTTCTGTGTGTGCTACCTAAGTTCCAGAATTTACTTTCAGTAACAACACATTCTCTACATAGTGGAACATTAGAGTTTGCAGTACTAAAGCAAGTCAATGGCTGTTCCATTCCAAATACTACCAGGTAAGTTCTTGAATTCAGCTTGCATTGGTGTATTCCATGGCACTGAGCACTCTTAATGCAATATCTATACAGTTCTAAATCACCCTGAGTAGTTATGTACACAACCTTACCACAAAATGCATTGAATACAAAAGCATTCAACACAATGGAGTGTCAAGTACAATTTTGCTGAAAACTAGTATGTGCTAACATGATGTAAACCTTATTATTATACTCACCATATGATTCAGAATCGTCTGCAACCAATTTTATGTGTGTACTACCTAATCTCCAGAATTTACTTTCAGTAACAACACATTCTCTACATAGTGGAACATTAGAGTTTGCAGTACTAAAGCAAGTCAATGGCTGTTCCATTCCAAATACTACCAGGTAAGTTCCTGAATTCAACTTGCATTGTAGTATTCCTTGGCACTGATCATTCTACAAGCAATATCTATACTGTTCCAAATCACCCTGAGTAGTTATGTACAAAACCTTACCACAAAATGCATTGAATAGAAAGTAAAGCATTCAACACAATGGAGTGCCAAGTACAATTTTGCTAAAATCAGCTATTTGCTATCATAATGTAAACCTTATTATTATACTCACCATATGTTTTAGAATAGTCTGCAACCAATTTTATGAGTCTGCTACCTGAGCTCCAGAATTTACTTTCAGTAACAACGCATTTTCTGTATAGTGCAACATTAGAGTTTGCAGTACTAAAGCAAGTCAATGGCTGTTCCATTCCAAATGGTACCAGGTAGGTTCCTCAATTCAGCTTGCATTGGTGTATTCCATGGCACTGAGCACTCTTAATGCAATATCTACACTGTTCCAAATCACCCTGAGTAGTTATGTACACAGCCTTACCACAAAATGCATTGAATAGAAAGTAAAGTATTGCACACAATGGAGTGTCAAGTACAATTTCGCTGAAAACTAGTATGTGCTAACATGATGTAAACCGTATTATTATACTCACCATATGATTTAGAATCATCTGCAACCAATTTTCTGTGTGTGCTACCTAAGTTCCAGAATTTACTTTCAGTAACAACACATTCTCTACATAGTGGAACATTAGAGTTTGCAGTACTAAAGCAAGTCAATGGCTGTTCCATTCCAAATACTACCAGGTAAGTTCTTGAATTCAGCTTGCATTGGTGTATTCCATGGCACTGAGCACTCTTAATGCAATATCTATACAGTTCTAAATCACCCTGAGTAGTTATGTACACAACCTTACCACAAAATGCATTGAATACAAAAGCATTCTACACAATGGAATGTCAAGTACAATTTTGCTGAAAACTAGTATGTGCTAACATGATGTAAACCTTATTATTATACTCACCATATGATTCAGAATCGTCTGCAACCAATTTTATGTGTGTACTACCTAATCTCCAGAATTTACTTTCAGTAACAACACATTCTCTACATAGTGGAACATCAGAGTTTGCAGTACTAAAGCAAGTCAATGGCTGTTCCATTCCAAATACTGCCAGGTAAGTTCCTGAATTCAACTTGCATTGTAGTATTCCTTGGCACTGATCATTCTACAAGCAATATCTATACTGTTCCAAATCACCCTGAGTAGTTATGTACAAAACCTTTCCACAAAATGCATTGAATAGAAAGTAAAGCATTGAACACAATGGAGTGCCAAGTACAATTTTGCTAAAATCAGCTATTTGCTATCATGATGTAAACCTTATTATTATACTCACCATATGTTTTAGAAGAGTCTGCAACCAATTTCATGACTGTGCTACCTAAGCTCCAGAATTTACTTTCAGTAACAACGCATTCTCTACATAGTGGAACATTAGAGTTTTCAGTACTAAAGCAAGTCAATGGCTGTTCCATTCAAAATGGTACCAGCTAGGATCCTCAATTCAGCTTGCATTGGTGTATTCCATGGCACTGAGCACTCTTAATGCAATATCTATACAGTTCTAAATCACCCTGAGTAGTTATGTACACAACCTTACCACAAAATGCATTGAATACAAAAGCATTCAACACAATGGAGTGTCAAGTACAATTTTGCTGAAAACTAGTATGTGCTAACATGATGTAAACCTTATTATTATACTCACCATATGATTCAGAATCGTCTGCAACCAATTTTATGTGTGTACTACCTAATCTCCAGAATTTACTTTCAGTAACAACACATTCTCTACATAGTGGAACATTAGAGTTTGCAGTACTAAAGCAAGTCAATGGCTGTTCCATTCCAAATACTACCAGGTAAGTTCCTGAATTCAACTTGCATTGTAGTATTCCTTGGCACTGATCATTCTACAAGCAATATCTATACTGTTCCAAATCACCCTGAGTAGTTATGTACAAAACCTTACCACAAAATGCATTGAATAGAAAGTAAAGCATTCAACACAATGGAGTGCCAAGTACAATTTTGCTAAAATCAGCTATTTGCTATCATAATGTAAACCTTATTATTATACTCACCATATGTTTTAGAATAGTCTGCAACCAATTTTATGAGTCTGCTACCTGAGCTCCAGAATTTACTTTCAGTAACAACGCATTTTCTGTATAGTGCAACATCAGAGTTTGCAGTACTAAAGCAAGTCAATGGCTGTTCCATTCCAAATGGTACCAGGTAGGTTCCTCAATTCAGCTTGCATTGGTGTATTCCATGGCACTGAGCACTCTTAATGCAATATCTACACTGTTCCAAATCACCCTGAGTAGTTATGTACACAGCCTTACCACAAAATGCATTGAATAGAAAGTAAAGTATTGCACACAATGGAGTGTCAAGTACAATTTCGCTGAAAACTAGTATGTGCTAACATGATGTAAACCTTATTATTATACTCACCATATGATTTAGAATCATCTGCAACCAATTTTCTGTGTGTGCTACCTAAGTTCCAGAATTTACTTTCAGTAACAACACATTCTCTACATAGTGGAACATTAGAGTTTGCAGTACTAAAGCAAGTCAATGGCTGTTCCATTCCAAATACTACCAGGTAAGTTCTTGAATTCAGCTTGCATTGGTGTATTCCATGGCACTGAGCACTCTTAATGCAATATCTATACAGTTCTAAATCACCCTGAGTAGTTATGTACACAACCTTACCACAAAATGCATTGAATACAAAAGCATTCAACACAATGGAATGTCAAGTACAATTTTGCTGAAAACTAGTATGTGCTAACATGATGTAAACCTTATTATTATACTCACCATATGATTCAGAATCGTCTGCAACCAATTTTATGTGTGTACTACCTAATCTCCAGAATTTACTTTCAGTAACAACACATTCTCTACATAGTGGAACATCAGAGTTTGCAGTACTAAAGGAAGTCAATGGCTGTTCCATTCCAAATACTACCAGGTAAGTTCCTGAATTCAACTTGCATTGTAGTATTCCTTGGCACTGATCATTCTACAAGCAATATCTATACTGTTCCAAATCACCCTGAGTAGTTATGTACAAAACCTTTCCACAAAATGCATTGAATAGAAAGTAAAGCATTGAACACAATGGAGTGCCAAGTACAATTTTGCTAAAATCAGCTATTTGCTATCATGATGTAAACCTTATTATTATACTCACCATATGTTTTAGAAGAGTCTGCAACCAATTTCATGACTGTGCTACCTAAGCTCCAGAATTTACTTTCAGTAACAACGCATTCTCTACATAGTGGAACATTAGAGTTTTCAGTACTAAAGCAAGTCAATGGCTGTTCCATTCAAAATGGTACCAGCTAGGATCCTCAATTCAGCTTGCATTGGTGTATTCCATGGCACTGAGCACTCTTAATGCAATATCTATACAGTTCTAAATCACCCTGAGTAGTTATGTACACAACCTTACCACAAAATGCATTGAATATAAAAGCATTCAACACAATGGAGTGTCAAGTACAATTTTGCTGAAGACTAGTATGTGCTAACATGATGTAAAGCTTATTATTATACTCACCATATGATTCAGAATCGTCTGCAACCAATTTTAAGTGTATGCTACCTAATCTCCATAATTTACTTTCAGTAACTACACATTCTCTACATAGTGGAACTTTAGAGTTTGCAGTACTAAAGCAAGTCAATGGCTGTTCCATTCCAAATGGTACCAGGTAGGTTCCTATATTCAGCTTGCATTGGTGTATTCCATGGCACTGAGCATTCTACATGCAATGTCTACACTGTTCCAAATCACCCTGCGTAGTTATGTACACAACCTTACCACAAAATGCATTGAATAGAAAGTAAAGCATTCAACACAATGGAGTGCGAAGTAAAATTTTTCTAAAAACAGCTATTTGCTACATGTTGTCAACCTTATTATTATACTCACCATATGTTTTAGAATAGTCTGCAACCAATTTCATGACTGTGCTACATAAGCTCCAGAATTTACCTTCAGTAACAACGCTTTCTCTACATAGTGGAAAATTAGAGTTTGCAGTACTAAAGCAAGTCAATGGCTGTTCCATTCAAAATGGTACCAGCTAGGATACTCAATTCAGCTTGCATTGGTGTATTCCATGGCACTGAGCACTCTACATGCAATATCTACACTGTTCCAAATCACCCTGAGTAGTTATGTACACAGCCTTACCACAAAATGCATTGAATAGAAAGTAAAGCATTCAACACAATGGAGTGCCAAGTACAATTTTGCTAAAATCAGCTATTTGCTATCATAATGTAAACCTTATTATTATACTCACCGTATGTTTTAGAATAGTCTGCAACCAATTTTATGTGTCTGCTACCTAATCTCCATAATTTACTTTCAGTAACTACACATTCTCTACATAGTGGAACTTTAGAGTTTGCAGTACTAAAGCAAGTCAATGGCTGTTCGATTCCAAATGGTACCAGGTAGGTTCCTATATTCAGCTTGCATTGGTGTATTCCATGGCACTGAGCACTCTACATGCAATATCTACACTGTTCCAAATCACCCTGAGTAGTTATGTACACAGCCTTACCACAAAATGTATTGAATAGAAAGTAAAGTATTGCACACAATGGAGTGTCAAGTACAATTTCGCTGAAAACTAGTATGTGCTAACATGATGTAAACCTTATTATTATACTCACCATATGATTTAGAATGATCTGCAACCAATTTTCTGTGTGTGCTACCTAAGTTCCAGAATTTACTTTCAGTAACAACACATTCTCTACATAGTGGAACATTAGAGTTTGCAGTACTAAAGCAAGTCAATGGCTGTTCCATTCCAAATACTACCAGGTAAGTTCTTGAATTCAGCTTGCATTGGTGTATTCCATGGCACTGAGCACTCTTAATGCAATATCTATACAGTTCTAAATCACCCTGAGTAGTTATGTACACAACCTTACCACAAAATGCATTGAATACAAAAGCATTCAACACAATGGAGTGTCAAGTACAATTTTGCTGAAAACTAGTATGCGCTAACATGATGTAAACCTTATTATTATACTCACCATATGATTCAGAATCGTCTGCAACCAATTTTATGTGTGTACTACCTAATCTCCAGAATTTACTTTCAGTAACAACACATTCTCTACATAGTGGAACATTAGAGTTTGCAGTACTAAAGCAAGTCAATGGCTGTTCCATTCCAAATACTACCAGGTAAGTTCCTGAATTCAACTTGCATTGTAGTATTCCTTGGCACTGATCATTCTACAAGCAATATCTATACTGTTCCAAATCACCCTGAGTAGTTATGTACAAAACCTTTCCACAAAATGCATTGAATAGAAAGTAAAGCATTGAACACAATGGAGTGCCAAGTACAATTTTGCTAAAATCAGCTATTTGCTATCATGATGTAAACCTTATTATTATACTCACCATATTTTTTAGAATAGTCTGCAACCAATTTCATGACTGTGCTACCTAAGCTCCAGAATTTACTTTCAGTAACAACGCATTCTCTACATAGTGGAACATTAGAGTTTTCAGTACTAAAGCAAGTCAATGGCTGTTCCATTCAAAATGGTACCAGCTAGGATCCTCAATTCAGCTTGCATTGGTGTATTCCATGGCACTGAGCACTCTTAATGCAATATCTATACAGTTCTAAATCACCCTGAGTAGTTATGTACACAACCTTACCACAAAATGCATTGAATAAAAAAGCATTCAACACAATGGAGTGTCAAGTACAATTTTGCTGGACTAGTATGTGCTAACATGATGTAAAGCTTATTATTATACTCACCATATGATTCAGAATCGTCTGCAACCAATTTTAAGTGTATGCTACCTAATCTCCATAATTTACTTTCAGTAACTACACATTCTCTACATAGTGGAACTTTAGAGTTTGCAGTACTAAAGCAAGTCAATGGCTGTTCCATTCCAAATGGTACCAGGTAGGTTCCTATATTCAGCTTGCATTGGTGTATTCCATGGCACTGAGCATTCTACATGCAATGTCTACACTGTTCCAAATCACCCTGAGTAGTTATGTACACAACCTTACCAGAAAATGCATTGAATAGAAAGTAAAGCATTCAACACAATGGAGTGCCAAGTACAATTTTGCTAAAATCAGCTATTTGCTATCATAATGTAAACCTTATTATTATACTCACCATATGATTCAGAATCGTCTGCAACCAATTTTATGTGTGTACTACCTAATCTCCAGAATTTACTTTCAGTAACAACACATTCTCTACATAGTGGAACATTAGAGTTTGCAGTACTAAAGCAAGTCAATGGCTGTTCCATTCCAAATACTACCAGGTAAGTTCCTGAATTCAACTTGCATTGTAGTATTCCTTGGCACTGATCATTCTACAAGCAAATTCTATACTGTTCCAAATCACCCTGAGTAGTTATGTACACAACCTTACCACAAAATGCATTGAATAAAAAAGCATTCAACACAATGGAGTGTCAAGTACAATTTTGCTGAAGACTAGTATGTGCTAACATGATGTAAAGCTTATTATTATACTCACCATATGATTCAGAATCGTCTGCAACCAATTTTAAGTGTATGCTACCTAATCTCCATAATTTACTTTCAGTAACTACACATTCTCTACATAGTGGAACTTTAGAGTTTGCAGTACTAAAGCAAGTCAATGGCTGTTCCATTCCAAATGGTACCAGGTAGGTTCCTATATTCAGCTTGCATTGGTGTATTCCATGGCACTGAGCATTCTACATGCAATCTCTACACTGTTCCAAATCACCCTGAGTAGTTATGTACACAACCTTACCAGAAAATGCATTGAATAGAAAGTAAAGCATTCAACACAATGGAGTGCCAAGTACAATTTTGCTAAAATCAGCTATTTGCTATCATAATGTAAACCTTATTATTATACTCACCATATGTTTTAGAATAGTCTGCAACCAATTTTATGTGTCTGCTACCTAATCTCCATAATTTACTTTCAGTAACTACACATTCTCTACATAGTGGAACTTTAGAGTTTGCAGTACTAAAGCAAGTCAATGGCTGTTCGATTCCAAATGGTACCAGGTAGGTTCCTATATTCAGCTTGCATTGGTGTATTCCATTGCACTGAGCACTCACAATGCAATATCTATACAGTTCTAAATCACCCTGAGTAGTTATGTACACAACCTTACCACAAAATGCATTGAATACAAAAGCATTCAACACAATGGAGTGTCAAGTACAATTTTGCTGAAAACTAGTATGTGTTAACATGATGTAAAGCTTATTATTATACTCACCATATGATTCAGAATCGTCTGCAACCAATTTTATGTGTCTGCTACCAAATCTCCATAATTTACTTTCAGTAACTATACATTCTCTACATAGTGGAACTTTAGAGTTTGCAGTACTAAAGCAAGTCAATGGCTGTTCCATTCCAAATGGTACCAGGTAGGTTCCTATATTCAGCTTGCATTGGTGTATTCCATGGCACTGAGCATTCTACATGCAATGTCTACACTGTTCCAAATCACCCTGCGTAGTTATGTACACAACCTTACCACAAAATGCATTGAATAGAAAGTAAAGCATTCAACACAATGGAGTGCCAATTACAATTTTGCTAATATCAGCTATTTACTAACATGATGTAAACCTTATTATTATACTCACCATATGTTTTAGAATAGTCTGCTACCAATTTTATGTCTGCTACCTAAGCTCCAGAATTTACATTCAGTAACAACGCTTTCTCTACATAGTGGAAAATTAGAGTTTGCAGTACTAAAGCAAGTCAATGGCTGTTCCATTCAAAATGGTACCAGCTAGGATACTCAATTCAGCTTGCATTGGTGTATTCCATGGCACTGAGCACTCTACGTGCAATATCTACACTGTTCCAAATCACCCTGAGTAGTTATGTACACAGCCTTACCACAAAATGCATTGAATAGAAAGTAAAGCATTCAACACAATGGAGTGCCAAGTACAATTTTGCTAAAATCAGCTATTTGCTATCATAATGTAAACCTTATTATTATACTCACCGTATGTTTTAGAATAGTCTGCAACCAATTTTATGTGTCTGCTACCTAATCTCCATAATTTACTTTCAGTAACTACACATTCTCTACATAGTGGAACTTTAGAGTTTGCAGTACTAAAGCAAGTCAATGGCTGTTCGATTCCAAATGGTACCAGGTAGGTTCCTATATTCAGCTTGCATTGGTGTATTCCATGGCACTGAGCACTCTACATGCAATATCTACAATATTCCAAATCACCCTGAGTTGTTATGTACACAGCCTTACCACAAAATGCATTGAATAGAAAGTAAAGTATTGCACACAATGGAGTGTCAAGTACAATTTCGCTGAAAACTAGTATGTGCTAACATGATGTAAACCTTATTATTATACTCACCATATGATTTAGAATCATCTGCAACCAATTTTCTGTGTGTGCTACCTAAGTTCCAGAATTTACTTTCAGTAACAACACATTCTCTACATAGTGGAACATTAGAGTTTGCAGTACTAAAGCAAGTCAATGGCTGTTCCATTCCAAATACTACCAGGTAAGTTCTTGAATTCAGCTTGCATTGGTGTATTCCATGGCACTGAGCACTCTTAATGCAATATCTATACAGTTCTAAATCACCCTGAGTAGTTATGTACACAACCTTACCAAAAAATGCATTGAATACAAAAGCATTCAACACAATGGAGTGTCAAGTACAATTTTGCTGAAAACTAGTATGTGCTAACATGATGTAAACCTTATTATTATACTCACCATATGATTCAGAATCGTCTGCAACCAATTTTATGTGTCTGCTACCTAATCTCCATAATTTACTTTCAGTAACTACACATTCTCTACATAGTGGAATTTTAGAGTTTGCAGTACTAAAGCAAGTCAATGGCTGTTCCATTCCAAATGGTACCAGGTAGGTTGCTATATTCAGCTTGCATTGGTGTATTGCATGGCACTGAGCATTCTACATGCAATGTCTACACTGTTCCAAATCACCCTGAGTAGTTATGTACACAACCTTACCACAAAATGCATTGAATAGAAAGTAAAGCATTCAACACAATGGAGTGCCAAGTAAAATTTTTCTAAAAACAGCTATTTGCTAACATGATATAATCCTTATTATTATACGCACCATATGTTTTGGAATAGTCTGCAACCAATTTCATGACTGTGCTACCTAAGCTCCAGAATTTACTTTCAGTAACAACGCATTCTCTACATAGTGGAACATTAGAGTTTGCAGTACTAAAGCAAGTCAATGGCTGTTCCATTCCAAATACTACCAGGTAAGTTCCTGAATTCAACTTGCATTGTAGTATTCCTTGGCACTGATCATTCTACAAGCAAATTCTATACTGTTCCAAATCACCCTGAGTAGTTATGTACACAACCTTACCACAAAATGCATTGAATAAAAAAGCATTCAACACAATGGAGTGTCAAGTACAATTTTGCTGAAGACTAGTATGTGCTAACATGATGTAAAGCTTATTATTATACTCACCATATGATTCAGAATCGTCTGCAACCAATTTTAAGTGTATGCTACCTAATCTCCATAATTTACTTTCAGTAACTACACATTCTCTACATAGTGGAACTTTAGAGTTTGCAGTACTAAAGCAAGTCAATGGCTGTTCCATTCCAAATGGTACCAGGTAGGTTCCTATATTCAGCTTGCATTGGTGTATTCCATGGCACTGAGCATTCTACATGCAATCTCTACACTGTTCCAAATCACCCTGAGTAGTTATGTACACAACCTTACCAGAAAATGCATTGAATAGAAAGTAAAGCATTCAACACAATGGAGTGCCAAGTACAATTTTGCTAAAATCAGCTATTTGCTATCATAATGTAAACCTTATTATTATACTCACCATATGTTTTAGAATAGTCTGCAACCAATTTTATGTGTGTGCTACCTAATCTCCATAATTTACTTTCAGTAACTATACATTCTCTACATAGTGGAACTTTAGAGTTTGCAGTACTAAAGCAAGTCAATGGCTGTTCCATTCCAAATGGTCCCAGGTAGGTTCCTCAATTCAGCTTGCATTGGTGTATTCCATGGCACTGAGCATTCTACATGCAATATCTGCATAGTTCCAAAATCAGACTGAGTAGTTATGTACACAACCTTACCACGAAATGCATTGAATAGAAGGAAAAGCATTGAACACAATGGAGTGTCAAGTACAATTTTGCTGAAAACTAGTAAGTGCTAACATGATGTAAACGTTATTATTATACTCACCATATGTTTTAGAATAGTCTGCAACCAATTTCATGACTGTGCTACCTAACATCCAGAATTTACTTTCAGTAACAACGCATTCTCTACATAGTGGAACATTAGAGATCGCAGTACTAAAGCAAGACAATGGCTGTTCCATTCCAAATACTACCAGGTAAGTTCCTGAATTTAACTTGCATTGTAGTATTCCTTGGCACTGAACATTCTAAAAGCAATATCTACACTGTTTCAAATCACCCTGAGTAGTTATGTATACAACCTTACCACAAAATGCATTGAATAGAAAGCATTCAACACAATGGAGTCCCAAGTACAATTTTGCTAATATCAGCTATTTGCTAACATGATGTAAACCTTATTATTATACTCACCATATGTTTTAGAATAGTCTGCAACCAATTTTATGAGTCTGCTACCTAAGCTCCAGAATTTACATTCAGTAACAACGCATTTTCGGCATAGTGCAACATTAGAGTTTGCAGTACTAAAGCAAGTCAATGGCTGTTCCATTCCAAATACTACCAGGTAAGTTCCTGAATTCAACTTGCATTGTAGTATTCCTTGGCACTGAGCATTCTACAAGCAATATCTATATTGTTCCAAATCACCCTGAGTAGTTATGTACAAAACCTTACCACAAAATGCATTGAATAGAAAGTAAAGCATTCAACACAATGGAGTGCCAAGTACAATTTTGCGAAAATCAGCTATTTGCTATCATAATGTAAACCTTATTATTATACTCACCATATGTTTTAGAATAGTCTGCAACCAATTTTATGTGTCTGCTACCTAATCTGCATAATTTACTTTCAGTAACTACACATTCTCTACATAGTGGAATTTTAGAGTTTGCAGTACGAAAGCAAGTCAATGGCTGTTCCATTCCAAAATCTACCAGGTAAGTTCTTGAATTCAGCTTGCATTGGTGTATTCCACTGCACTGAGCACTCACAATGCAATATCTATACAGTTCTAAATCACCCTGAGTAGTTATGTACACAACCTTACCACAAAATGCATTGAATACAAAAGCATTCAACACAATGGAGTGTCAAGTACAATTTTGCTGAAAACTAGTATGTGCTAACATGATGTAAAGCTTATTATTATACTCACCATATGATTCAGAATCGTCTGTAACCAATTTTATGTGTCTGCTACCTAATCTCCATAATTTACTTTCAGTAACTATACATTCTCTACATAGTGGAACTTTAGAGTTTGCAGTACTAAAGCAAGTCAATGGCTGCTCCATTCCAAATGGTACCAGGTAGATTCCTATATTCAGCTTGCATTGGTGTATTCCATGGCACTGAGCACTCTACATGCAATATCTGCATAGTTCCAAATCACACTGAGTAGTTATGTACACAACCTTACCACGAAATGCATTGAATAGAAGGAAAAGCATTGAACACAATGGAGTGTCAAGTACAATTTTGCTGAAAACTAGTATGTGCTAACATGATGTAAACGTTATTATTATACTCACCATACAATTTAGAATAGTCTGCAACCAATTTCATGACTGTGCTACCTAAGATCCAGAATTTACTTTCAGTAACAACGCATTCTCTACATAGTGGAACATTAGAGTTTGCAGTACTAAAGCAAGACAATGGCTGTTCCATTCCAAATACTACCAGGTAAGTTCCTGAATTCAACTTGCATTGTAGTATTCCTTGGCACTGAGTAATCTACATGCAATATCTGCACAGCTCGAAATCACACTGAGTAGTTATGTACACGACCTTACCACGAAATGCATTGAATAGAAGGAAAAGCATTGAACACAATGGAGTGTCAAGTAGAATTTTGCTGAAAACTAGTATGTGCTAACATGTTGTAAACGTTATTATTATACTCACCATATGTTTTAGAATAGTCTGCAACCAATTTCATGACTGTGCTACCTAAGCTCCAGAATTTACTTTCATTAACAACACATTCTCTACATAGTGGAACATTAGAGTTTGCAGTACTAAAGCAAGTCAATGGCTGTTCCATTCCAAATGGTACCAGGTAGGATCCTCAATTCAGCTTGCATTGGTGTATTCCATGGCACTGAGCACTCTACATGCAATATCTACACTGTTCCAAATCACCCTGAGTAGTTATGTACACAACCTTACCACAAAATGCATTGAATAGAAAGTAAAGCATTGAACACAATGGAGTGTCAAGTACAATTTTGCTGAAAACTAGTATGTGCTAACATGATGTAAACCTTATTATTATACACACCATATGATTTAGAATCGCCTGCAACCAATTTTATGTGTGCGCTACCTAAGCTCCAGAATTTACTTTCAGTAACAACGCATTCTCTACATAGTGGAACATTAGAGTTTGCAGTACTAAAGCAAGTCAATGGCTGTTCCATTCAAAATGGTACCAGGTAGGATCCTCAATTCAGCTTGCATTGGTGTATTCCATGGCACTGAGCACTCTACATGCAATATCTACACTGTTCCAAATCACCCTGAGTAGTTATGTACACAGCCTTACCACAAAATGCATTGAATAGAAAGTAAACTATAGAACACAATGGAGTATCAAGTAAAATTTCGCTGAAAACTAGTATGTGCTAACATGATGTAAACCTTATTATTATACACACCGTATGATTTAGAATCATCTGCAACCAATTTTATGTGTGTGCTACCTAAGCTCCAGAATTTACTTTCAGTAACAACACATTCTCTACATAGTGGAACATTAGAGTTTGCAGTACTAAAGCAAGTCAATGGCTGTTCCATTCCAAATACTACCAGGTAAGTTCCTGAATTCAACTTGCATTGTAGTATTCCTTGGCACTGAGCAATCTACATGCAATATCTGCACAGCTCGAAATAACACTGAGTAGTTATGTACACAACCTTACCACGAAATGCATTGAATAGAAGGTAAAGCATTGAACACAAAGGAGTGTCAAGTACAATTTTGCTGAAAACTAGTATGTGCTTACATGATGTAAACCTTAATATTATACTCACCATATGTTTTAGAATAGTGTGCAACCAATTTCATGACTGTGCTACCTAAGCTCCAGAATTTACTTTCAGTAACAACGCATTCTCTACATAGTGGAACTTTAGAGTTTGCAGTACTAAAGCAAGTCAATGGCTGTTCCATTCCAAATACTACCAGGTAAGTTCCTGAATTCAACTTGCATTGTAGTATTCCTTGGCACTGAGCATTCTACAAGCAATATCTACACTGTTCCAAATCACCCTAAGTAGTTATGTACACAACCTTACCACAAAATGCATTGAATAGAAAGTAAAGCATTCAACACAATGGAGTGCCAAGTACAATTTTGCTAATATCAGCTATTTGCTAACATGATGTAAACCTTATTATTATACTCACCATATGTTTTAGAATAGTCTGCTACCAATTTTATGAGTCTGCTACCTAAGCTCCAGAATTTACAATCAGTAACAACGCATTTTCGGCATAGTGCAACATTAGAGTTTGCAGTACTAAAGCAAGTCAATGGCTGTTCCATTCCAAATGGTACCAGGTAGGTTCCTCAATTCAGCTTGCATTGGTGTATTCCATGGCACTGAGCACTCTACATGCAATATCTGCATAGTTCCAAATCACACTGAGTAGTTATGTACACAACCTTACCACGAAATGCATTGAATAGAAGGAAAAGCATAGAACACAAAGGAGTGTCAAGTACAATTTTGCTGAAAACTAGTATGTGCTAACATGATGTAAACGTTATTATTATACTCACCATATGTTTTAGAATAGTCTGCAACCAATTTCATGACTGTGCTACCTAAGCTCCGGAATTTACTTTCAGTAACAACGCATTCTCTACATAGTGGAACATTAGAGTTTGCAGTACTAAAGCAAGTCAATGGCTGTTCCATTCCAAATACTACCAGGTACGTTCCTGAATTCAACTTGCATTGTAGTATTCCTTGGCACTGAGCAATCTACATGCAATATCTGCACAGCTCGAAATAACACTGAGTAGTTATGTACACAACCTTACCACGAAATGCATTGAATAGAAGGTAAAGCATTGAACACAAAGGAGTGTCAAGTACAATTTTGCTGAAAACTAGTATGTGCTAACATGACGTAAACCTTATTATTATACACACCATATGATTTAGAATCATCTGCAACCAATTTTATGTGTGTGCTACCTAAGCTCCAGAATTTACTTTCAGTAACAACACATTCTCTACATAGTGGAACATTAGAGTTTGCAGTACTAAAGCAAGTCAATGGCTGTTCCATTCCAAATACTAACAGGTAAGTTCCTGAATTCAACTTGCATTGTAGTATTCCTTGTCACTGAGTAATCTACATGCAATATCTGCACAGCTCGAAATCACACTGAGTAGTTATGTACACAACCTTACCACGAAATGCATTGAATAGAAGGAAAAGCATTGAACACAATGGAGTGTCAAGTAGAATTTTGCTGAAAACTAGTATGTGCTAAGATGTTGTAAACGTTATTATTATACTCATCATATGTTTTAGAATAGTCTGCAACCAATTTCATGACTGTGCTACCTAAGCTCCAGAATTTACTTTCAGTAACAACACATTCTCTACATAGTGGAACATTAGAGTTTGCAGTACTAAAGCAAGTCAATGGCTGTTCCATTCCAAATGGTACCAGGTAGGATCCTCAATTCAGCTTGCATTGCTGTATTCCATGGCACTGAGCACTCTACATACAATATCTACACTGTTCCAAATCACCCTGAGTAGTTATGTACACACCCTTACCACAAAATGCATTGAATAGAAAGTAAAGCATTGAACACAATGGAGTGTCAAGTACAATTTCGCTGAAAACTAGTATGTGCTAACATGATGTAAACCTTATTATTATACACACCATATGATTTAGAATCGCCTGCAACCAATTTTATGTGTGTGCTACCTAAGCTCCAGAATTTACTTTCAGTAACAACACATTCTCTACATAGTGGAACATTAGAGTTTGCAGTACTAAAGCAAGTCAATGGCTGTTCCATTCCAAATACTACCAGGTAAGTTCCTGAATTCAACTTGCATTGTAGTATTCCTTGGCACTGAGCAATCTACATGCAATATCTGCACAGCTCGAAATAACACTGAGTAGTTATGTACACAACCTTACCACGAAATGCATTGAATAGAAGGAAAAGCATTGAACACAATGGAGTGTCAAGTACAATTTTGCTGAAAACTAGTATGTGCTAACATGATGTAAACCTTATTATTATAGTCACCATATGTTTTAGAATAGTCTGAAACTAATTTCATGACTGTGCTACCTAAGCTCCAGAATTTACTTTCAGTAACAACGCATTCTCTACATAGTGGTACATTAGAGTTTGCAGTACTAAAGCAAGTCAATGGCTGTTCCATTCAAAATGGTACCAGGTAGGATCATCAATTCAGCTTGCATTGGTGTATTCCATGGCACTGAGCACTCTACATGCAATATCTACACTGTTCCAAATCACCCTGAGTAGTTATGTACACAGCCTTACCACAAAATGCATTGAATAGAAAGTAAACTATAGAACACAATGGAGTGTCAAGTAAAATTTCGCTGAAAACTAGTATGTGCTAACATGACGTAAACCTTATTATTATACACACCATATGATTTAGAATCATCTGCAACCAATTTTATGAGTGTGCTACCTAAGCTCCAGAATTTACTTTCAGTAACAACACATTCTCTACATAGTGGAACATTAGAGTTTGCAGTACTAAAGCAAGTCAATGGCTGTTCCATTCCAAATACTACCAGGTAAGTTCCTGAATTCAACTTGCATTGTAGTATTCCTTGGCACTGAGCAATCTACATGCAATATCTGCACAGCTCGAAATAACACTGAGTAGTTATGTACACAACCGTACCACAAAATGCATTGAATAGAAGGTAAAGCATTGAACACAAAGGAGTGTGAAGTACAATTTTGCTGAAAACTAGTATGTGCGTACATGATGTAAACCTTATTATTATACTCACCATATGTTTTAGAATAGTCTGCAACCAATTTCATGACTGTGCTACCTAAGCTCCAGAATTTACTTTCAGTAACAATGCATTCTCTACATAGTGGAACATTAGAGTTTGCAGTACTAAAGCAAGTCAATGGTTGTTCCATTCCAAATACTACCAGGTAAGTTTCTGAATTCAACTTGCATTGTAGTATTCCTTGGCACTGAGCATTCTACAAGCAATATCTACACTGTTCCAAATCACCCTGAGTAGTTATGTACACAACCGTACCACAAAATGCATTGAATAGAAAGTAAAGCATTCAACACAATGGAGTGCCAAGTACAATTTTGCTAATATCAGCTATTTGCTAACATGATGTAAACCTTATTATTATACTCACCATATGTTTTAGAATAGTCTGCTACCAATTTTATGAGTCTGCTACCTAAGCTCCAGAATTTACAATCAGTAACAACGCATTTTCGGCATAGTGCAACATTAGAGTTTGCAGTACTAAAGCAAGTCAATGGCTGTTCCATTCCAAATACTACCAGGTAAGTTCCTGAATTCAACTTGCATTGTAGTATTCCTTGGCACTGAGCAATCTACATGCAATATCTGCACAGCTCGAAATAACACTGAGTAGTTATGTACACAACCTTACCACGAAATGCATTGAATAGAAGGTAAAGCATTGAACACAAAGGAGTGTCAAGTACAATTTTGCTGAAAACTAGTATGTGCTTACATGATGTAAACCTTATTATTATACTCACCATATGTTTTAGAATAGTCTGCTACCAATTTTATGTCTGCTACCTAAGCTCCAGAATTTACTTTCAGTAACAACGCATTTTCGGCATAGTGCAACATTAGAGTTTGCAGTACTAAAGCAAGTCAATGGCTGTTCCATTCCAAATGGTACCAGGTAGGTTCCTCAATTCAGCTTGCATTGGTGTATTCCATGGCACTGAGCACTCTACATGCAATATCTGCATAGTTCCAAATCACACTGAGTAGTTATGTACACAACCTTACCAAGAAATGCATTGAATAGAAAGTAAAGCATTCAACACAATGGAGTGCCAATTACAATTTTGCTAATATCAGCTATTTGCTAACATGATGTAAACCTTATTATTATACTCACCATATGTTTTAGAATAGTCTGCTACCAATTTTATGTCTGCTACCTAAGCTCCAGAATTTACTTTCAGTAACAACGCATTTTCGGCATAGTGCAACATTAGAGTTTGCAGTACTAAAGCAAGTCAATGGCTGTTCCATTCCAAATGGTACCAGGTAGGTTCCTCAATTCAGCTTGCATTGGTGTATTCCATGGCACTGAGCACTCTACATGCAATATCTGCATAGTTCCAAATCACACTGAGTAGTTATGTACACAACCTTACCAAGAAATGCATTGAATAGAAAGTAAAGCATTGAACACCATGGAGTGTCAAGTACAATTTCGCTGAAAACTAGTATGTGCTAACATGATGTAAACCTTATTATTATACTCACCATATCATTTAGAATCGTCTGCAAACAGTTTTCTGTGTGTGCTACCTAAGATCCAGAATTTACTTTCAGTAACAACACATTCTCTACATAGTGGAACATTAGAGTTTGCAGTACTAAAGCAAGTCAATGGCTGTTCCATTCCAAATGGTACCAGGTAGGTTCCTATATTCAGCTTGCATTGGTGTATTCCATGGCACTGAGCATTCTACATGCAATGTCTACACTGTTCCAAATCACCCTGAGTAGTTATGTACACAACCTTACCACAAAATGCATTGAATAGAAAGTAAAGCATTCAACACAATGGAGTGCCAAGTAAAATTTTTCTAAAAACAGCTATTTGCTAACATGATGTAAACCTTATTATTATACTCACCATATGTTTTAGAATAGTCTGCAAACAATTTTATGAGTGTGCTACCTAAGCTCAAGAATTTACTTTCAGTAACAACGCATTTTCTACATAGTGCAACATTAGAGTTTGCAGTACTAAAGCAAGTCAATGGCTGTTCTATTCCAAATACTACCAGGTAAGTTCCTGAATTCAACTTGCATTGTAGTATTCCTTGGCACTGAGCAATCTACATGCAATATCTGCACAGCTCGAAATAACACTGAGTAGTTATGTACACAACCTTACCACGAAATGCATTGAATAGAAGGTAAAGCATTGAACACAAAGGAGTGTCAAGTACAATTTTGCTGAAAACTAGTATGTGCTTACATGATGTAAACCTTATTATTATACTCACCATATGTTTTAGAATAGTCTGCAACCAGTTTTCTGTGTGTGCTACCTAAGTTCCAGAATTTACTTTCAGTAACAACACATTCTCTACATAGTGGAACATTAGAGTTTGCAGTACTAAAGCAAGTCAATGGCTGTTCCATTCCAAATGGTACCAGGTAGGTTCCTATATTCAGCTTGCATTGGTGTATTCCATGGCACTGAGCATTCTACATGCAATGTCTACACTGTTCTAAATCACCCTGAGTAGTTATGTACACAACATTACCACAAAATGCATTGAATAGAAAGTAAAGCATTCAACACAATGGAGTGCCAAGTAAAATTTTTCTAAAAACAGCTATTTGCTAACATGATGTAAACCTTATTATTATACTCACCATATGTTTTAGAATAGTCTGCAAACAATTTTATGAGTGTGCTACCTAAGCTCCAGAATTTACATTCAGTAACAACGCATTTTCTACATAGTGCAACATTAGAGTTTGCAATACTAAAGCAAGTCAATGGCTGTTCCATTCCAAATACTACCAGGTAAGTTCCTGAATTCAACTTGCATTGTAGTATTCCTTGGCACTGAGCAATCTACATGCAATATCTGCACAGCTCGAAATAACACTGAGTAGTTATGTACACAACCTTACCACGAAATGCATTGAATAGAAGGTAAAGCATTGAACACAAAGGAGTGTCAAGTACAATTTTGCTGAAAACTAGTATGTGCTTACATGATGTAAACCTTATTATTATACTCACCATATGTTTTAGAATAGTCTGCAACCAATTTCATGACTGTGCTACCTAAGCTCCAGAATTTACTTTCAGTAACAACGCATTCTCTACATAGTGGAACATTAGAGTTTGCAGTACTAAAGCAAGTCAATGGCTGTTCCATTCCAAATGGTACCAGGTAGGTTCCTCAATTCAGCTTGCATTGGTGTATTCCATGGCACTGAGCACTCTACATGCAATATCTGCATAGTTCCAAATCATACTGAGTAGTTATGTACACAACCTTACCAAAAAATGCATTGAATAGAAAGTAAAGCATTGAACACCATGGAGTGTCAAGTACAATTTCGCTGAAAACTAGTATGTGCTAACATGACGTAAACCTTATTATTATACTCACCATATGATTTAGAATCGTCTGCAACCAGTTTTCTGTGTGTGCTACCTAAGATCCAGAATTTACTTTCAGTAACAACACATTCTCTACATAGTGGAACATTAGAGTTTGCAGTACTAAAGCAAGTCAATGGCTGTTCCATTCCAAATGGTACCAGGTAGGTTCCTATATTCAGCTTGCATTGGTGTATTCCATGGCACTGAGCATTCTACATGCAATGTCTACACTGTTCCAAATCACCCTGAGTAGTTATGTACACAACCTTACCACAAAATGCATTGAATAGAAAGTAAAGCATTCAACACAATGGAGTGCCAAGTAAAATTTTTCTAAAAACAGCTATTTGCTAACATGATGTAAACCTTATTATTATACTCACCATATGTTTTAGAATAGTCTGCAAACAATTTTATGAGTGTGCTACCTAAGCTCAAGAATTTACATTCAGTAACAACGCATTTTCTACATAGTGCAACATTAGAGTTTGCAGTACTAAAGCAAGTCAATGGCTGTTCCATTCCAAATGGTACCTGGTAGCTTCCTGAATTCAGCTTGCATTGGTGTATTCCATGGCACTGAGCACTCTACATTTAATATCTACACTGTTCCAAATCACCCTGAGTAGTTATGTACACAGCCTTACCACAAAATGCATTGAATAGAAAGTAAAGCATTCAACACAATGGAGTGCCAAGTACAATTTTGCTAAAATCAGCTATTTGCTATCATAATGTAAACCTTATTATTATACTCACCATATGTTTGAGAATAGTCTGCAACCAATTTTATGAGTCTGCTACCTAAGCTCCAGAATTTACTTTCAGTAACAACGCATTTTCTGTATAGTGCAACATTAGAGTTTGCAGTACTAAAGCAAGTCAATGGCTGTTCCATTCCAAATGTTACCAGGTAGGTTCCTCAATTCAGCTTGCATTGGTGTATTCCATGGCACTGAGCACTCTACATGCAATATTTGCATAGTTCCAAATCACACTGAGTAGTTATGTACACAACCTTACCAAGAAATGCATTGAATAGAAAGTAAAGCATTGAACACCATGGAGTGTCAAGTACAATTTCGCTGAAAACTAGTATGTGCTAACATGATGTAAACCTTATTATTATACTCACCATATGATTTAGAATCGTCTGCAACCAATTTTCTGTGTGTGCTACCTAAGATCCAGAATTTACTTTCAGTAACAACACATTCTCTACATAGTGGAACATTAGAGTTTGCAGTACTAAAGCAAGTCAATGGCTGTTCCATTCCAAATACTAACAGGTAAGTTCATGAATTCAACTTGCATTGTAGTATTCCTTGGCACTGAGTAATCTACATGCAATATCTGCACAGCTCGAAATCACACTGAGTAGTTATGTACACAACCTTACAACGAAGTGCATTGAATAGAAGGAAAAGCATTGAGCACAATGGAGTGTCAAGTACAATTTCGCTGAAAACTAGTATGTGCTAACATGATGTAAACCTTATTAGTATACTCACCATATGATTTAGAATCATCTGCAACCAATTTTCTGTGTGTGCTACCTAAGATCCAGAATTTACTTTCAGTAACAACACATTCTCTACATAGTGGAACATTAGAGTTTGCAGTACTAAAGCAAGTCAATGGCTGTTCCATTCCAAATGGTACCAGGTAGGTTCCTATATTCAGCTTGCATTGGTGTATTCCATGGCACTGAGCACTCTTAATGCAATATCTATACAGTTCTAAATCACCCTGAGTAGTTATGTACACAACCTTACCACAAAATGCATTGAATACAAAAGCATTCAACACAATGGAGTGTCAAGTACAATTTTGCTGAAAACTAGTATGTGCTAACATGATGTAAACCTTATTATTATACTCACCATATGATTCAGAATCGTCTGCAACCAATTGTATGTGTCTGCTACCTAATCTCCATAATTTACTTTCAGTAACTACACATTCTCTACATAGTGGAACTTTAGAGTTTGCAGTACTAAAGGAAGTCAATGGCTGTTCCATTCCAAATGGTACCAGGTAGGTTCCTATATTCAGCTTGCATTGGTGTATTCCATTGCACTGAGCATTCTACATGCAAAGTCTACACTGTTCCAAATCACCCTGAGTTGTTATGTACACAACCTTACCACAAAATGCATTGAATAGAAAATAAAGCATTGAACACAATGGAGTGTCAAGTACAATTTCACTGAAAACTAGTATGTGCTAACATGATGTAAACCTTATTATTATGCACACTATATGATTTAGAATCGTCTGCAACCAATTTTATGTGTGTGCTACCTAACCTCCAGAATTTACTTTCAGTAACAACACATTCTCTACATCGTGGAACATTAGAGTTTGCAGTACTAAAGCAAGTCAATGGCTGTTCAATTCCAAATACTACCAGGTAAGTTCCTGAATTCAACTTGCATTGTAGTATTCCTTGGCACTGAGCATTCTACAAGCAATATCTATACTGTTCCAAATCACCCTGAGTAGTTATGTACACAACCTTACCACAAAATGCATTGAATAGAAAGTAAAGCATTCAACACAATGGAGTGCCAAGTACAATTTTGCTAAAATCTGCTATTTGCTATCATAATGTAAACCTTATTATTATACTCACCATATGTTTTAGAATAGTCTGCAACCAATTTTATGAGTCTGCTACCTAAGCTCCAGAATTTATTTTCAGTAACAACGCATTTTCTGTATAGTGCAACATTAGAGTTTGCAGTACTAAAGCAAGTCAATGGCTGTTCCATTCCAAATGGTACCAGGTAGGTTCCTCAATTCAGCTTGCATTGGTGTATTCCATGGCACTGAGCACTCTACATGCAATATTTGCATAGTTCCAAATCACACTGAGTAGTTATGTACACAACCTTACCAAGAAATGCATTGAATAGAAGGAAAAGCATTGAACACAATGGAGTGTCAAGTACAATTTCGCTGAAAACTAGTATGTGCTAACATGATGTAAACCTTATTAGTATACTCACCATATGATTTAGAATCATCTGCAACCAATTTTCTGTGTGTGCTACCTAAGATCCAGAATTTACTTTCAGTAACAACACATTCTCTACATAGTGGAATATTAGAGTTTGCAGTACTAAAGCAAGTCAATGGCTGTTCCATTCCAAATACTACCAGGTAAGTTCTTGAATTCAGCTTGCATTGGTGTATTCCATGGCACTGAGCACTCTTAATGCAATATCTATACAGTTCTAAATCACCCTGAGTAGTTATGTACACAACCTTACCACAAAATGCATTGAATACAAAAGCATTCAACACAATGGAGTATCAAGTACAATTTTGCTGAAAACTAGTATGTGCTAACATGATGTAAACCTTATTATTATACTCACCATATGATTCAGAATCGTCTGCAACCAATTGTATGTGTCTGCTACCTAATCTCCATAATTTACTTTCAGTAACTACACATTCTCTACATAGTGGAACTTTAGAGTTTGCAGTACTAAAGGAAGTCAATGGCTGTTCCATTCCAAATGGTACCAGGTAGGTTCCTATATTCAGCTTGCATTGGTGTATTCCATGGCACTGAGCATTCTACATGCAAAGTCTACACTGTTCCAAATCACCCTGAGTAGTTATGTACACAGCCTTACCACAAAATGCATTGAATAGAAAGTAAAGCATTCAACACAATGGAGTGCCAAGTACAATTTTGCTAAAATCAGCTATTTGCTATCATAATGTAAACCTTATTATTATACTCACCATATGTTTGAGAATAGTCTGCAACCAATTTTATGAGTCTGCTACCTAAGCTCCAGAATTTACTTTCAGTAACAACGCATTTTCTGTATAGTGCAACATTAGAGTTTGCAGTACTAAAGCAAGTCAATGGCTGTTCCATTCCAAATGTTACCAGGTAGGTTCCTCAATTCAGCTTGCATTGGTGTATTCCATGGCACTGAGCACTCTACATGCAATATTTGCATAGTTCCAAATCACACTGAGTAGTTATGTACACAACCTTACCAAGAAATGCATTGAATAGAAAGTAAAGCATTGAACACCATGGAGTGTCAAGTACAATTTCGCTGAAAACTAGTATGTGCTAACATGATGTAAACCTTATTATTATACTCACCATATGATTTAGAATCGTCTGCAACCAATTTTCTGTGTGTGCTACCTAAGATCCAGAATTTACTTTCAGTAACAACACATTCTCTACATAGTGGAACATTAGAGTTTGCAGTACTAAAGCAAGTCAATGGCTGTTCCATTCCAAATACTAACAGGTAAGTTCATGAATTCAACTTGCATTGTAGTATTCCTTGGCACTGAGTAATCTACATGCAATATCTGCACAGCTCGAAATCACACTGAGTAGTTATGTACACAACCTTACAACGAAGTGCATTGAATAGAAGGAAAAGCATTGAACACAATGGAGTGTCAAGTACAATTTCGCTGAAAACTAGTATGTGCTAACATGATGTAAACCTTATTAGTATACTCACCATATGATTTAGAATCATCTGCAACCAATTTTCTGTGTGTGCTACCTAAGATCCAGAATTTACTTTCAGTAACAACACATTCTCTACATAGTGGAACATTAGAGTTTGCAGTACTAAAGCAAGTCAATGGCTGTTCCATTCCAAATGGTACCAGGTAGGTTCCTATATTCAGCTTGCATTGGTGTATTCCATGGCACTGAGCACTCTTAATGCAATATCTATACAGTTCTAAATCACCCTGAGTAGTTATGTACACAACCTTACCACAAAATGCATTGAATACAAAAGCATTCAACACAATGGAGTGTCAAGTACAATTTTGCTGAAAACTAGTATGTGCTAACATGATGTAAACCTTATTATTATACTCACCATATGATTCAGAATCGTCTGCAACCAATTGTATGTGTCTGCTACCTAATCTCCATAATTTACTTTCAGTAACTACACATTCTCTACATAGTGGAACTTTAGAGTTTGCAGTACTAAAGGAAGTCAATGGCTGTTCCATTCCAAATGGTACCAGGTAGGTTCCTATATTCAGCTTGCATTGGTGTATTCCATTGCACTGAGCATTCTACATGCAAAGTCTACACTGTTCCAAATCACCCTGAGTTGTTATGTACACAACCTTACCACAAAATGCATTGAATAGAAAATAAAGCATTGAACACAATGGAGTGTCAAGTACAATTTCACTGAAAACTAGTATGTGCTAACATGATGTAAACCTTATTATTATGCACACTATATGATTTAGAATCGTCTGCAACCAATTTTATGTGTGTGCTACCTAACCTCCAGAATTTACTTTCAGTAACAACACATTCTCTACATCGTGGAACATTAGAGTTTGCAGTACTAAAGCAAGTCAATGGCTGTTCAATTCCAAATACTACCAGGTAAGTTCCTGAATTCAACTTGCATTGTAGTATTCCTTGGCACTGAGCATTCTACAAGCAATATCTATACTGTTCCAAATCACCCTGAGTAGTTATGTACACAACCTTACCACAAAATGCATTGAATAGAAAGTAAAGCATTCAACACAATGGAGTGCCAAGTACAATTTTGCTAAAATCTGCTATTTGCTATCATAATGTAAACCTTATTATTATACTCACCATATGTTTTAGAATAGTCTGCAACCAATTTTATGAGTCTGCTACCTAAGCTCCAGAATTTATTTTCAGTAACAACGCATTTTCTGTATAGTGCAACATTAGAGTTTGCAGTACTAAAGCAAGTCAATGGCTGTTCCATTCCAAATGGTACCAGGTAGGTTCCTCAATTCAGCTTGCATTGGTGTATTCCATGGCACTGAGCACTCTACATGCAATATTTGCATAGTTCCAAATCACACTGAGTAGTTATGTACACAACCTTACCAAGAAATGCATTGAATAGAAGGAAAAGCATTGAACACAATGGAGTGTCAAGTACAATTTCGCTGAAAACTAGTATGTGCTAACATGATGTAAACCTTATTAGTATACTCACCATATGATTTAGAATCATCTGCAACCAATTTTCTGTGTGTGCTACCTAAGATCCAGAATTTACTTTCAGTAACAACACATTCTCTACATAGTGGAATATTAGAGTTTGCAGTACTAAAGCAAGTCAATGGCTGTTCCATTCCAAATACTACCAGGTAAGTTCTTGAATTCAGCTTGCATTGGTGTATTCCATGGCACTGAGCACTCTTAATGCAATATCTATACAGTTCTAAATCACCCTGAGTAGTTATGTACACAACCTTACCACAAAATGCATTGAATACAAAAGCATTCAACACAATGGAGTATCAAGTACAATTTTGCTGAAAACTAGTATGTGCTAACATGATGTAAACCTTATTATTATACTCACCATATGATTCAGAATCGTCTGCAACCAATTGTATGTGTCTGCTACCTAATCTCCATAATTTACTTTCAGTAACTACACATTCTCTACATAGTGGAACTTTAGAGTTTGCAGTACTAAAGGAAGTCAATGGCTGTTCCATTCCAAATGGTACCAGGTAGGTTCCTATATTCAGCTTGCATTGGTGTATTCCATGGCACTGAGCATTCTACATGCAAAGTCTACACTGTTCCAAATCACCCTGAGTTGTTATGTACACAACCTTACCACAAAATGCATTGAATAGAAAATAAAGCATTGAACACAATGGAGTGTCAAGTACAATTTCACTGAAAACTAGTATGTGCTAACATGATGTAAACCTTATTATTATGCACACTATATGATTTAGAATCGTCTGCAACCAATTTTATGTGTGTGCTACCTAACCTCCAGAATTTACTTTCAGTAACAACACATTCTCTACATCGTGGAACATTAGAGTTTGCAGTACTAAAGCAAGTCAATGGCTGTTCAATTCCAAATACTACCAGGTAAGTTCCTGAATTCAACTTGCATTGTAGTATTCCTTGGCACTGAGCATTCTACAAGCAATATCTATACTGTTCCAAATCACCCTGAGTAGTTATGTACACAACCTTACCACAAAATGCATTGAATAGAAAGTAAAGCATTCAACACAATGGAGTGCCAAGTACAATTTTGCTAAAATCAGCTATTTGCTATCATAATGTAAACCTTATTATTATACTCACCATATGTTTTAGAATAGTCTGCAACCAATTTTATGAGTCTGCTACCTAAGCTCCAGAATTTATTTTCAGTAACAACGCATTTTCTGTATAGTGCAACATTAGAGTTTGCAGTACTAAAGCAAGTCAATGGCTGTTCCATTCCAAATGGTACCAGGTAGGTTCCTCAATTCAGCTTGCATTGGTGTATTCCATGGCACTGAACACTCTACATGCAATATTTGCATAGTTCCAAATCACACTGAGTAGTTATGTACACAACCTTACCAAGAAATGCATTGAATAGAAGGAAAAGCATTGAACACAATGGAGTGTCAAGTACAATTTCGCTGAAAACTAGTATGTGCTAACATGATGTAAACCTTATTAGTATACTCACCATATGATTTAGAATCATCTGCAACCAATTTTCTGTGTGTGCTACCTAAGATCCAGAATTTACTTTCAGTAACAACACATTCTCTACATAGTGGAACATTAGAGTTTGCAGTACTAAAGCAAGTCAATGGCTGTTCCATTCCAAATACTACCAGGTAAGTTATTGAATTCAGCTTGCATTGGTGTATTCCATGGCACTGAGCACTCTTAATGCAATATCTATACAGTTCTAAATCACCCTGAGTAGTTATGTACACAACCTTACCACAAAATGCATTGAATACAAAAGCATTCAACACAATGGAGTGTCAAGTACAATTTTGCTGAAAACTAGTATGTGCTAACATGATGTAAACCTTATTATTATACTCACCATATGATTCAGAATCGTCTGCAACCAATTGTATGTGTCTGCTACCTAATCTCCATAATTTACTTTCAGTAACTACACATTCTCTACATAGTGGAACTTTAGAGTTTGCAGTACTAAAGGAAGTCAATGGCTGTTCCATTCCAAATGGTACCAGGTAGGTTCCTATATTCAGCTTGCATTGGTGTATTCCATGGCACTGAGCATTCTACATGCAAAGTCTACACTGTTCCAAATCACCCTGAGTTGTTATGTACACAACCTTACCACAAAATGCATTGAATAGAAAATAAAGCATTGAACACAATGGAGAGTCAAGTACAATTTCACTGAAAACTAGTATGTGCTAACATGATGTAAACCTTATTATTATGCACACCATATGATTTAGAATCGTCTGCAACCAATTTTATGTGTGTGCTACCTAACCTCCAGAATTTACTTTCAGTAACAACACATTCTCTACATCGTGGAACATTAGAGTTTGCAGTACTAAAGCAATTCAATGGCTGTTCCATTCCAAATACTACCAGGTAAGTTCCTGAATTCAACTTGCATTGTAGTATTCCTTGGCACTGAGCATTCTACAAGCAATATCCATTCTGTTCCAAATCACCCTGAGTAGTTATGTACACAACCTTACCACAAAATGCATTGAATAGAAAGTAAGGCATTCAACACAATGGAGTGCCAAGTACAATTTTGCTAAAATCAGCTATTTGCTATCATAATGTAAACCTTATTATTATACTCATCATATGTTTTAGAATAGTCTGCAACCAATTTTATGAGTCTGCTACCTAAGCTCCAGAATTTATTTTCAGTAAACAACGCATTTTCTGTATAGTGCAACATTAGAGTTTGCAGTACTAAAGCAAGTCAATGGCTGTTCCATTCCAAATGGTACCAGGTAGGTTCCTCAATTCAGCTTGCATTGGTGTATTCCATGGCACTGAGCACTCTACATGCAATATCTGCATAGTTCCAAATCACACTGAGTAGTTATGTACACAACCTTACCAAGAAATGCACTGAATAGAAAGTAAAGCATTTGAACACCATGGAGTGTCAAGTACAATTTCGCTGAAAACTAGTATGTGCTAACATGATGTAAACCTTATTATTATACTCACCATATGATTTAGAATCGTCTGCAACCAATTTTCTGTGTGTGCTACCTAAGATCCAGAATTTACTTTCAGTAACAACACATTCTCTACATAGTGGAACATTAGAGTTTGCAGTACTAAAGCAAGTCAATGGCTGTTCCATTCCAAATACTACCAGGTAAGTTCTTGGATTCAGCTTGCATTGGTGTATTCCATGGCACTGAGCACTCTTAATGCAATATCTATACAGTTCTAAATCACCCTGAGTAGTTATGTACAGAACCTTACCACAAAATGCATTGAATACAAAAGCATTCAACACAATGGAGTGTCAAGTACAATTTTGCTGAAAACTAGTATGTGCTAACATGATGTAAACCTTATTATTGTACTCAACATATGATTCAGAATCGTCTGCAACCAATTTTATGTGTCTGCTACCTAATCTCCATAATTTACTTTCAGTAACTACACATTCTCTACATAGTGGAACTTTAGAGTTTGCAGTACTAAAGCAAGTCAATGGCTGTTCCATTCCAAATGGTACCAGGTAGGTTCCTATATTCAGCTTGCATTGGTGTATTCCATGGCACTGAGCATTCTACATGCAATGTCTACACTGTTCCAAATCACCCTGAGTAGTTATGTACACAACCTTACCACAAAATGCATTGAATAGAAAGTAAAGCATTCAACACAATGGAGTGCCAAGTAAAATTTTTCTAAAAACAGCTATTTGCTAACATGATGTAAACCTTATTATTATACTCACCATATGTTTTAGAATAGTCTGCAACCAATTTCATGACTGTGCTACCTAAGCTCTAGAATTTACCTTCAGTAACAACGCATTCTCTACATAGTGGAATATTAGAGTTTGCAGTACTAAAGCAAGTCAATGGCTGTTCCATTCAAAATGGTATCAGCTAGGATCCTCAATTCAGCTTGCATTGGTGTATTCCATGGCACTGAGCACTCTACATGCAATATCTACACTGTTCCAGATCACCCTGAGTTGTTATGTACACAACCTTACCAAGAAATGCATTGAATAGAAAGTAAAGCATTGAACACCATGGAGTGTCAAGTACAATTTCGCTGAAAACTAGTATGTGCTAACATGATGTAAACCTTATTATTATACTCACCATATGATTTAGAATCGTCTGCAACCAATTTTCTGTGTGTGCTACCTAAGATCCAGAATTTACTTTCAGTAACAACACATTCTCTACATAGTGGAACCTTAGAGTTTGCAGTACTAAAGCAAGTCAATGGCTGTTCCATTCCAAATACTAACAGGTAAGTTCATGAATTCAACTTGCATTGTAGTATTCCTTGGCACTGAGTAATCTACATGCAATATCTGCACAGCTCGAAATCACACTGAGCAGTTATGTACACAACCTTACAACGAAGTGCATTGAATAGAAGGAAAAGCATTGAACACAATGGAGTGTCAAGTACAATTTCCCTGAAAACTAGTATGTGCTAACATGATGTAAACCTTATTAGTATACTCACCATATGATTTAGAATCATCTGCAAACAATTTTCTGTGTGTGCTACCTAAGATCCAGAATTTACTTTCAGTAACTACACATTCTCTACATAGTGGAACTTTAGAGTTTGCAGTACTAAAGCAAGTCAATGGCTGTTCCATTCCAAATGGTACCAGGTAGGTTCCTATATTCAGCTTGCACTGGTGTATTCCATGGCACTGAGCATTCTACATGCAATGTCTACACTGTTCCAAATCACCCTGAGTAGTTATGTTCACAACCTTACCACAAAATGCATTGAATAGAAAGTAAAGCATTCAACACAATGGAGTGCCAAGTAAAATTTTTCTAAAAACAGCTATTTGCTAACATGATGTAAACCTTATTATTATACTCACCATATGTTTTAGAATAGTCTGCAAACAAATTTATGAGTGTGCTACCTAAGCTCCAGAATTTACTTTCAGTAACCGCATTCTCTACATAGTGCAACATTAGAGTTTGCAGTACTAAAGCAAGTCAATGGCTGTTCCATTCCAAATGGTACCAGGTAGGTTCCTATATTCAGCTTGCATTGGTGTATTCCATGGCACTGAGCATTCTACATGCAAAGTCTACACTGTTCCAAATCACCCAGAGTTGTTATGTACACAACCTTACCACAAAATGCATTGAATAGAAAATAAAGCATTGAACACAATGGAGTGTCAAGTACAATTTCACTGAAAACTAGTATGTGCTAACATGATGTAAACCTTATTATTATGCACACCACATGATTTAGAATCGTCTGCAACCAATTTTATGTGTGTGCTACCTAACCTCCAGAATTTACTTTCAGTAACAACACATTCTCTACATCGTGGAACATTAGAGTTTGCAGTACTAAAAGAAGTCAATGGCTGTTCCATTCCAAATACTACCAGGTAAGTTCCTGAATTCAACTTGCATTGTAGTATTCCTTGGCACTGAGCATTCTACAAGCAATATCTATACTATTCCAAATCACCCTGAGTAGTTATGTACACAACCTTACCACAAAATGCATTGAATAGAAAGTAAAGCATTGAACACAATGGTGTGTCAAGTACAATTTCGCTGAAAACTAGTATGTGCTAAGATGTTGTAAACGTTATTATTATACTCATCATATGTTTTAGAATAGTCTGCAACCAATTTCATGACTGTGCTACCTAAGCTCCAGAATTTACTTTCAGTAACAACACATTCTCTACATAGTGGAACATTAGAGTTTGCAGTACTAAAGCAATTCAATGGCTGTTCCATTCCAAATACTACCAGGTAAGTTCCTGAATTCAACTTGCATTGTAGTATTCCTTGGCACTGAGCAATCTACATGCAATATCTGCACAGCTCGAAATTACACTGAGTAGTTATGTACACAACCTTACCACGAAATGCATTGAATAGAAGGAAAAGCATTGAACACAATGGAGTGTCAAGTACAATTTTGCTGAAAACTAGTATGTGCTAACATGATGTAAACCTTATTAATATAGTCACCATATGTTTTAGAATAGTCTGAAACTAATTTCATGACTGTGCTACCTAAGCTCCAGAATTTACTTTCAGTAACAACGCATTCTCTACATAGTGGAACATTAGAGTTTGCAGTACTAAAGCAATTCAATGGCTGTTCCATTCCAAATACTACCAGGTAAGTTCCTGAATTCAACTTGCATTGTAGTATTCCTTGGCACTGAGCAATCTACATGCAATATCTGCACAGCTCGAAATTACACTGAGTAGTTATGTACACAACCTTACCACGAAATGCATTGAATAGATGGAAAAGCATTGAACACAATGGAGTGTCAAGTACAATTTTGCTGAAAACTAGTATGTGCTAACATGATGTAAACCTTATTATTATACACCATATGTTTTAGAATAGTCTGAAACTAATTTCATGACTGTGCTACCTAAGCTCCAGAATTTACAATCAGTAACAACGCATTTTCTGCATAGTGCAACATTAGAGTTTGCAGTACTAAAGCAAGTCAATGGCTGTTCCATTCAAAATGGTACCAGGTAGGATCCTCAATTCAGCTTGCATTGGTGTATTCCATGGCACTGAGCACTCTACATGCAATATCTACACTGTTCCAAATCACCCTGAGTAGTTATGTACAGAGCCTTACCACAAAATGCATTGAACAGAAAGTAAACTATAGAACACAATGGAGTGTCAAGTAAAATTTCGCTGAAAACTAGTATGTGCTAACATGATATAAACCTTATTATTATACACACCATATGATTTAGAATCATCTGCAACCAATTTTATGTGTGTGCTACCTAAGCTCCAGAATTTACTTTCAGTAACAACACATTCTCTACATAGTGGAACATTAGAGTTTGCAGTACTAAAGCAATTCAATGGCTGTTCCATTCCAAATACTACCAGGTAAGTTCCTGAATTCAACTTGCATTGTAGTATTCCTTGGCACTGAGCAATCTACATGCAATATCTGCACAGCTCGAAATTACACTGAGTAGTTATGTACACAACCTTACCACGAAATGCATTGAATAGAAGGAAAAGCATTGAACACAATGGAGTGTCAAGTACAATTTTGCTGAAAACTAGTATGTGCTAACATGATGTAAACATTATTATACACACCATATGATTTAGAATCGCCTGCAACCAATTTTATGTGTGTGCTACCTAAGCTCCAGAATTTACTTTCAGTAACAACACATTCTCTACATAGTGGAACATTAGAGTTTGCAGTACTAAAGCAAGTCAATGGCTGTTCCATTCCAAATACTACCAGGTAAGTTCCTGAATTCAACTTGCATTGTAGTATTCCTTGTCACTGAGTAATCTACATGCAATATCTGCACAGCTCGAAATCACACTGAGTAGTTATGTACACAACCTTACCACGAAATGCATTGAATAGAAGGAAAAGCATTGAACACAATGGAGTGTCAAGTACAATTTTGCTGAAAACTAGTATGTGCTAACATGATGTAAACCTTATTATTATACTCACCATATGTTTTAGAATAGTCTGAAACTAATTTCATGACTGTGCTAGCTAAGCTCCAGAATTTACTTTCAGTAACAACGCATTCTCTACATAGTGGAACATTGGAGTTTGCAGTACTAAAGCAAGTCAATGGCTGTTCCATTCAAAATGGTACCAGGTAGGATCCTCAATTCAGCTTGCATTGGTGTATTCCATGGCACTGAGCACTCTACATGCAATATCTACACTGTTCCAAATCACCCTGAGTAGTTATGTACACAGCCTTACCACAAAATGCATTGAATAGAAAGTAAACTATAGAACACAATGGAGTGTCAAGTAAAATTTCGCTGAAAACTAGTAAGTGCTAACATGTGTAAACCTTATTATTATACACACCATATGATTTAGAATCATCTGCAACCAATTTTATGTGTGTGCTACCTAAGCTCCAGAATTTACTTTCAGTAACAACACATTCTCTACATAGTGGAACATTAGAGTTTGCAGTACTAAAGCAAGTCAATGGCTGTTCCATTCCAAATACTACCAGGTAAGTTCCTGAATTCAACTTGCATTGTAGTGTTCCTTGGCACTGAGCAATCTACATGCAATATCTGCACAGCTCGAAATAACACTGAGTAGTTATGTACACAACCTTACCACGAAATGCATTGAATAGAAGGTAAAGCATTGAACACAAAGGAGTGTCAAGTACAATTTTGCTGAAAACTAGTATGTGCGTACATGATGTAAACCTTATTATTATACTCACCATATGTTTTAGAATAGCCTGCAACCAATTTCATGACTGTGCTACCTAAGCTCCAGAATTTACTTTCAGTAACAATGCATTCTCTACATAGTGGAACATTAGAGTTTGCAGTACTAAAGCAAGTCAATGGCTGTTCCATTCCAAATACTACCAGGTAAGTTTCTGAATTCAACTTGCATTGTAGTATTCCTTGGCACTGAGCATTCTGCAAGCAATATCTACACTGTTCCAAATCACCCTGAGTAGTTATGTACACAACCGTACCACAAAATGCATTGAATAGAAAGTAAAGCATTCAACACAATGGAGTGCCAAGTACAATTTTGCTAATATCAGCTATTTGCTAACATGATGTAAACCTTATTATTATACTCACCATATGTTTTAGAATAGTCTGCTACCAATTTTATGAGTCTGCTACCTAAGCTCCAGAATTTACAATCAGTAACAACGCATTTTCTGCATAGTGCAACATTAGAGTTTGCAGTACTAAAGCAAGTCAATGGCTGTTCCATTCCAAATGGTACCAGGTAGGTTCCTCAATTCAGCTTGCATTGGTGTATTCCATGGCACTGAGCACTCTACATGCAATATCTACACTGTTCCAAATCACCCTGAGTAGTTATGTACACAACCTTACCACAAAATGCATTGAATAGAAAGTAAAGCATTGAACACAATGGTGTGTCAAGTACAATTTCGCTGAAAACTAGTATGTGCTAACATGATATAAACCTTATTATTATACACACCATATGATTTAGAATCATCTGCAACCAATTTTATGTGTGTGCTACCTAAGCTCCAGAATTTACTTTCAGTAAAAACACATTCTTTACATAGTGGAACATTAGAGTTTGCAGTACTAAAGCAATTCAATGGCTGTTCCATTCCAAATACTACCAGGTAAGTTCCTGAATTCAACTTGCATTGTAGTATTCCTTGGCACTGAGCAATCTACATGCAATATCTGCACAGCTCGAAATTACACTGAGTAGTTATGTACACAACCTTACCACGAAATGCATTGAATAGAAGGAAAAGCATTGAACACAATGGAGTGTCAAGTACAATTTTGCTGAAAACTAGTATGTGCTAACATGATGTAAACATTATTATACACACCATATGATTTAGAATCGCCTGCAACCAATTTTATGTGTGTGCTACCTAAGCTCCAGAATTTACTTTCAGTAACAACACATTCTCTACATAGTGGAACATTAGAGTTTGCAGTACTAAAGCAAGTCAATGGCTGTTCCATTCCAAATACTACCAGGTAAGTTCCTGAATTCAACTTGCATTGTAGTATTCCTTGTCACTGAGTAATCTACATGCAATATCTGCACAGCTCGAAATCACACTGAGTAGTTATGTACACAACCTTACCACGAAATGCATTGAATAGAAGGAAAAGCATTGAACACAATGGAGTGTCAAGTACAATTTTGCTGAAAACTAGTATGTGCTAACATGATGTAAACCTTATTATTATACACCATATGTTTTAGAATAGTCTGAAACTAATTTCATGACTGTGCTACCTAAGCTCCAGAATTTACAATCAGTAACAACGCATTTTCTGCATAGTGCAACATTAGAGTTTGCAGTACTAAAGCAAGTCAATGGCTGTTCCATTCCAAATGGTACCAGGTAGGTTCCTCAATTCAGCTTGCATTGGTGTATTCCATGGCACTGAGCACTCTACATGCAATATCTACACTGTTCCAAATCACCCTGAGTAGTTATGTACACAACCTTACCACAAAATGCATTGAATAGAAAGTAAAGCATTGAACACAATGGTGTGTCAGGTACAATTTCGCTGAAAACTAGTATGTGCTAACATGATGTAAACCTTATTATTATACACACCATATGATTTAGAATCGCCTGCAACCAATTTTATGTGTGTGCTACCTAAGCTCCAGAATTTACTTTCAGTAACAACACATTCTCTACATAGTGGAACATTAGAGTTTGCAGTACTAAAGCAATTCAATGGCTGTTCCATTCCAAATACTACCAGGTAAGTTCCTGAATTCAACTTGCATTGTAGTATTCCTTGGCACTGAGCAATCTACATGCAATATCTGCACAGCTCGAAATTACACTGAGTAGTTATGTACACAACCTTACCACGAAATGCATTGAATAGAAGGAAAAGCATTGAACACAATGGAGTGTCAAGTACAATTTTGCTGAAAACTAGTATGTGCTAACATGATGTAAACCTTATTATTATAGTCACCATATGTTTTAGAATAGTCTGAAACTAATTTCATGACTGTGCTACCTAAGCTCCAGAATTTACTTTCAGTAACAACGCATTCTCTACATAGTGGAACATTAGAGTTTGCAGTACTAAAGCAAGTCAATGGCTGTTCCATTCAAAATGGTACCAGGTAGGATCCTCAATTCAGCTTGCATTGGTGTATTCCATGGCACTGAGCACTCTACATGCAATATCTACACTGTTCCAAATCACCCTGAGTAGTTATGTACAGAGCCTTACCACAAAATGCATTGAACAGAAAGTAAACTATAGAACACAATGGAGTGTCAAGTAAAATTTCGCTGAAAACTAGTATGTGCTAACATGATATAAACCTTATTATTATACACACCATATGATTTAGAATCATCTGCAACCAATTTTATGTGTGTGCTACCTAAGCTCCAGAATTTACTTTCAGTAACAACACATTCTCTACATAGTGGAACATTAGAGTTTGCAGTACTAAAGCAATTCAATGGCTGTTCCATTCCAAATACTACCAGGTAAGTTCCTGAATTCAACTTGCATTGTAGTATTCCTTGGCACTGAGCAATCTACATGCAATATCTGCACAGCTCGAAATTACACTGAGTAGTTATGTACACAACCTTACCACGAAATGCATTGAATAGAAGGAAAAGCATTGAACACAATGGAGTGTCAAGTACAATTTTGCTGAAAACTAGTATGTGCTAACATGATGTAAACATTATTATACACACCATATGATTTAGAATCGCCTGCAACCAATTTTATGTGTGTGCTACCTAAGCTCCAGAATTTACTTTCAGTAACAACACATTCTCTACATAGTGGAACATTAGAGTTTGCAGTACTAAAGCAAGTCAATGGCTGTTCCATTCCAAATACTACCAGGTAAGTTCCTGAATTCAACTTGCATTGTAGTATTCCTTGTCACTGAGTAATCTACATGCAATATCTGCACAGCTCGAAATCACACTGAGTAGTTATGTACACAACCTTACCACGAAATGCATTGAATAGAAGGAAAAGCATTGAACACAATGGAGTGTCAAGTAGAATTTTGCTGAAAACTAGTATGTGCTAAGATGTTGTAAACGTTATGATTATACTCACCATATGTTTTAGAATAGTCTGCAACCAATTTCATGACTGTGCTACCTAAGCTCCAGAATTTACTTTCAGTAACAACACATTCTCTACATAGTGGAACATTAGAGTTTGCAGTACTAAAGCAAGTCAATGGCTGTTCCATTCCAAATGGTACCAGGTAGGATCCTCAATTCAGCTTGCATTGGTGTATTCCATGGCACTGAGCACTCTGCATGCAATATCTACACTGTTCCAAATCACCCTGAGTAGTTATGTACACAACCTTACCACAAAATGCATTGAATAGAAAGTAAAGCATTGAACACAATGGAGTGTCAAGTACAATTTCGCTGAAAACTAGTATGTGCTAACATGATGTAAACCTTATTATTATACACACCATATGATTTAGAATCGCCTGCAACCAATTTTATGTGTCTGCTACCTAAGCTCCAGAATTTACTTTCAGTAACAACACATTCTCTACATAGTGGAACATTAGAGTTTGCAGTACTAAAGCAATTCAATGGCTGTTCCATTCCAAATACTACCAGGTAAGTTCCTGAATTCAACTTGCATTGTAGTATTCCTTGGCACTGAGCAATCTACATGCAATATCTGCACAGCTCGAAATTACACTGAGTAGTTATGTACACAACCTTACCACGAAATGCATTGAATAGAAGGAAAAGCATTGAACACAATGGAGTGTCAAGTACAATTTTGCTGAAAACTAGTATGTGCTAACATGATGTAAACCTTATTATTATACTCACCATATGTTTTAGAATAGTCTGAAACTAATTTCATGACTGTGCTACCTAAGCTCCAGAATTTACTTTCAGTAACAACGCATTCTCTACATAGTGGAACATTGGAGTTTGCAGTACTAAAGCAAGTCAATGGCTGTTCCATTCAAAATGGTACCAGGTAGGATCCTCAATTCAGCTTGCATTGGTGTATTCCATGGCACTGAGCACTCTACATGCAATATCTACACTGTTCCAAATCACCCTGAGTAGTTATGTACACAGCCTTACCACAAAATGCATTGAATAGAAAGTAAACTATAGAACACAATGGAGTGTCAAGTAAAATTTCGCTGAAAACTAGTAAGTGCTAACATGTGTAAACCTTATTATTATACACACCATATGATTTAGAATCATCTGCAACCAATTTTATGTGTGTGCTACCTAAGCTCCAGAATTTACTTTCAGTAACAACACATTCTCTACATAGTGGAACATTAGAGTTTGCAGTACTAAAGCAAGTCAATGGCTGTTCCATTCCAAATACTACCAGGTAAGTTCCTGAATTCAACTTGCATTGTAGTATTCCTTGGCACTGAGCAATCTACATGCAATATCTGCACAGCTCGAAATAACACTGAGTAGTTATGTACACAACCTTACCACGAAATGCATTGAATAGAAGGTAAAGCATTGAACACAAAGGAGTGTCAAGTACAATTTTGCTGAAAACTAGTATGTGCGTACATGATGTAAACCTTATTATTATACTCACCATATGTTTTAGAATAGCCTGCAACCAATTTCATGACTGTGCTACCTAAGCTCCAGAATTTACTTTCAGTAACAATGCATTCTCTACATAGTGGAACATTAGAGTTTGCAGTACTAAAGCAAGTCAATGGCTGTTCCATTCCAAATACTACCAGGTAAGTTTCTGAATTCAACTTGCATTGTAGTATTCCTTGGCACTGAGCATTCTGCAAGCAATATCTACACTGTTCCAAATCACCCTGAGTAGTTATGTACACAACCGTACCACAAAATGCATTGAATAGAAAGTAAAGCATTCAACACAATGGAGTGCCAAGTACAATTTTGCTAATATCAGCTATTTGCTAACATGATGTAAACCTTATTATTATACTCACCATATGTTTTAGAATAGTCTGCTACCAATTTTATGAGTCTGCTACCTAAGCTCCAGAATTTACAATCAGTAACAACGCATTTTCTGCATAGTGCAACATTAGAGTTTGCAGTACTAAAGCAAGTCAATGGCTGTTCCATTCCAAATGGTACCAGGTAGGTTCCTCAATTCAGCTTGCATTGGTGTATTCCATGGCACTGAGCACTCTACATGCAATATCTACACTGTTCCAAATCACCCTGAGTAGTTATGTACACAACCTTACCACAAAATGCATTGAATAGAAAGTAAAGCATTGAACACAATGGTGTGTCAAGTACAATTTCGCTGAAAACTAGTATGTGCTAACATGATATAAACCTTATTATTATACACACCATATGATTTAGAATCATCTGCAACCAATTTTATGTGTGTGCTACCTAAGCTCCAGAATTTACTTTCAGTAACAACACATTCTTTACATAGTGGAACATTAGAGTTTGCAGTACTAAAGCAATTCAATGGCTGTTCCATTCCAAATACTACCAGGTAAGTTCCTGAATTCAACTTGCATTGTAGTATTCCTTGGCACTGAGCAATCTACATGCAATATCTGCACAGCTCGAAATTACACTGAGTAGTTATGTACACAACCTTACCACGAAATGCATTGAATAGAAGGAAAAGCATTGAACACAATGGAGTGTCAAGTACAATTTTGCTGAAAACTAGTATGTGCTAACATGATGTAAACATTATTATACACACCATATGATTTAGAATCGCCTGCAACCAATTTTATGTGTGTGCTACCTAAGCTCCAGAATTTACTTTCAGTAACAACACATTCTCTACATAGTGGAACATTAGAGTTTGCAGTACTAAAGCAAGTCAATGGCTGTTCCATTCCAAATACTACCAGGTAAGTTCCTGAATTCAACTTGCATTGTAGTATTCCTTGTCACTGAGTAATCTACATGCAATATCTGCACAGCTCGAAATCACACTGAGTAGTTATGTACACAACCTTACCACAAAATGCATTGAATAGAAGGAAAAGCATTGAACACAATGGAGTGTCAAGTAGAATTTTGCTGAAAACTAGTATGTGCTAAGATGTTGTAAACGTTATGATTATACTCACCATATGTTTTAGAATAGTCTGCAACCAATTTCATGACTGTGCTACCTAAGCTCCAGAATTTACTTTCAGTAACAACACATTCTCTACATAGTGGAACATTAGAGTTTGCAGTACTAAAGCAAGTCAATGGCTGTTCCATTCCAAATGGTACCAGGTAGGATCCTCAATTCAGCTTGCATTGGTGTATTCCATGGCACTGAGCACTCTACATGCAATATCTACACTGTTCCAAATCACCCTGAGTAGTTATGTACACAACCTTACCACAAAATGCATTGAATAGAAAGTAAAGCATTGAACACAATGGAGTGTCAAGTACAATTTCGCTGAAAACTAGTATGTGCTAACATGATGTAAACCTTATTATTATACACACCATATGATTTAGAATCGCCTGCAACCAATTTTATGTGTCTGCTACCTAAGCTCCAGAATTTACTTTCAGTAACAACACATTCTATACATAGTGGAACATTAGAGTTTGCAGTACTAAAGCAATTCAATGGCTGTTCCATTCCAAATACTACCAGGTAAGTTCCTGAATTCAACTTGCATTGTAGTATTCCTTGGCACTGAGCAATCTACATGCAATATCTGCACAGCTCGAAATTACACTGAGTAGTTATGTACACAACCTTACCACGAAATGCATTGAATAGAAGGAAAAGCATTGAACACAATGGAGTGTCAAGTACAATTTTGCTGAAAACTAGTATGTGCTAACATGATGTAAACCTTATTATTATACTCACCATATGTTTTAGAATAGTCTGAAACTAATTTCATGACTGTGCTACCTAAGCTCCAGAATTTACTTTCAGTAACAACGCATTCTCTACATAGTGGAACATTGGAGTTTGCAGTACTAAAGCAAGTCAATGGCTGTTCCATTCAAAATGGTACCAGGTAGGATCCTCAATTCAGCTTGCATTGGTGTATTCCATGGCACTGAGCACTCTACATGCAATATCTACACTGTTCCAAATCACCCTGAGTAGTTATGTACACAGCCTTACCACAAAATGCATTGAATAGAAAGTAAACTATAGAACACAATGGAGTGTCAAGTAAAATTTCGCTGAAAACTAGTAAGTGCTAACATGTGTAAACCTTATTATTATACACACCATATGATTTAGAATCATCTGCAACCAATTTTATGTGTGTGCTACCTAAGCTCCAGAATTTACTTTCAGTAACAACACATTCTCTACATAGTGGAACATTAGAGTTTGCAGTACTAAAGCAAGTCAATGGCTGTTCCATTCCAAATACTACCAGGTAAGTTCCTGAATTCAACTTGCATTGTAGTATTCCTTGGCACTGAGCAATCTACATGCAATATCTGCACAGCTCGAAATAACACTGAGTAGTTATGTACACAACCTTACCACGAAATGCATTGAATAGAAGGTAAAGCATTGAACACAAAGGAGTGTCAAGTACAATTTTGCTGAAAACTAGTATGTGCGTACATGATGTAAACCTTATTATTATACTCACCATATGTTTTAGAATAGCCTGCAACCAATTTCATGACTGTGCTACCTAAGCTCCAGAATTTACTTTCAGTAACAATGCATTCTCTACATAGTGGAACATTAGAGTTTGCAGTACTAAAGCAAGTCAATGGCTGTTCCATTCCAAATACTACCAGGTAAGTTTCTGAATTCAACTTGCATTGTAGTATTCCTTGGCACTGAGCATTCTGCAAGCAATATCTACACTGTTCCAAATCACCCTGAGTAGTTATGTACACAACCGTACCACAAAATGCATTGAATAGAAAGTAAAGCATTCAACACAATGGAGTGCCAAGTACAATTTTGCTAATATCAGCTATTTGCTAACATGATGTAAACCTTATTATTATACTCACCATATGTTTTAGAATAGTCTGCTACCAATTTTATGAGTCTGCTACCTAAGCTCCAGAATTTACAATCAGTAACAACGCATTTTCTGCATAGTGCAACATTAGAGTTTGCAGTACTAAAGCAAGTCAATGGCTGTTCCATTCCAAATGGTACCAGGTAGGTTCCTCAATTCAGCTTGCATTGGTGTATTCCATGGCACTGAGCACTCTACATGCAATATCTACACTGTTCCAAATCACCCTGAGTAGTTATGTACACAACCTTACCACAAAATGCATTGAATAGAAAGTAAAGCATTGAACACAATGGTGTGTCAAGTACAATTTCGCTGAAAACTAGTATGTGCTAACATGATGTAAACCTTATTATTATACACACCATATGATTTAGAATCGCCTGCAACCAATTTTATGTGTGTGCTACCTAAGCTCCAGAATTTACTTTCAGTAACAACACATTCTCTACATAGTGGAACATTAGAGTTTGCAGTACTAAAGCAATTCAATGGCTGTTCCATTCCAAATGGTACCAGGTAGGTTCCTCAATTCAGCTTGCATTGGTGTATTCCATGGCACTGAACACTCTACATGCAATATTTGCATAGTTCCAAATCACACTGAGTAGTTATGTACACAACCTTACCAAGAAATGCATTGAATAGAAGGAAAAGCATTGAACACAATGGAGTGTCAAGTACAATTTCGCTGAAAACTAGTATGTGCTAACATGATGTAAACCTTATTAGTATACTCACCATATGATTTAGAATCATCTGCAACCAATTTTCTGTGTGTGCTACCTAAGATCCAGAATTTACTTTCAGTAACAACACATTCTCTACATAGTGGAACATTAGAGTTTGCAGTACTAAAGCAAGTCAATGGCTGTTCCATTCCAAATACTACCAGGTAAGTTCTTGAATTCAGCTTGCATTGGTGTATTCCATGGCACTGAGCACTCTTATTGCAATATCTATACAGTTCTAAATCACCCTGAGTAGTTATGTACACAACCTTACCACAAAATGCATTGAATACAAAAGCATTCAACACAATGGAGTGTCAAGTACAATTTTGCTGAAAACTAGTATGTGCTAACATGATGTAAACCTTATTATTATACTCACCATATGATTCAGAATCGTCTGCAACCAATTGTATGTGTCTGCTACCTAATCTCCATAATTTACTTTCAGTAACTACACATTCTCTACATAGTGGAACTTTAGAGTTTGCAGTACTAAAGCAAGTCAATGGCTGTTCCATTCCAAATGGTACCAGGTAGGTTCCTATATTCAGCTTGCATTGGTGTATTCCATGGCACTGAGCATTCTACATGCAAAGTCTACACTGTTCCAAATCACCCTGAGTTGTTATGTACACAACCTTACCACAAAATGCATTGAATAGAAAATAAAGCATTGAACACAATGGAGAGTCAAGTACAATTTCACTGAAAACTAGTATGTGCTAACATGATGTAAACCTTATTATTATGCACACCATATGATTTAGAATCGTCTGCAACCAATTTTATGTGTGTGCTACCTACCCTCCAGAATTTACTTTCAGTAACAACACATTCTCTACATCGTGGAACATTAGAGTTTGCAGTACTAAAGCAATTCAATGGCTGTTCCATTCGAAATACTACCAGGTAAGTTCCTGAATTCAACTTGCATTGTAGTATTCCTTGGCACTGAGCATTCTACAAGCAATATCCATACTGTTCCAAATCACCCTGAGTAGTTATGTACACAACCTTACCACAAAATGCATTGAATAGAAAGTAAAGCATTCAACACAATGGAGTGCCAAGTACAATTTTGCTAAAATCAGCTATTTGCTATCATAATGTAAACCTTATTATTATACTCATCATATGTTTTAGAATAGTCTGCAACCAATTTTATGAGTCTGCTACCTAAGCTCCAGAATTTATTTTCAGTAAACAACGCATTTTCTGTATAGTGCAACATTAGAGTTTGCAGTACTAAAGCAAGTCAATGGCTGTTCCATTCCAAATGGTACCAGGTAGGTTCCTCAATTCAGCTTGCATTGGTGTATTCCATGGCACTGAGCACTCTACATGCAATATCTGCATAGTTCCAAATCACACTGAGTAGTTATGTACACAACCTTACCAAGAAATGCATTGAATAGAAAGTAAAGCATTTGAACACCATGGAGTGTCAAGTACAATTTCGCTGAAAACTACTATGTGCTAACATGATGTAAACCTTATTATTATACTCACCATATGATTTAGAATCGTCTGCAACCAATTTTCTGTGTGTGCTACCTAAGATCCAGAATTTACTTTCAGTAACAACACATTCTCTACATAGTGGAACATTAGAGTTTGCAGTACTAAAGCAAGTCAATGGCTGTTCCATTCCAAATACTACCAGGTAAGTTCTTGGATTCAGCTTGCATTGGTGTATTCCATGGCACTGAGCACTCTTAATGCAATATCTATACAGTTCTAAATCACCCTGAGTAGTTATGTACAGAACCTTACCACAAAATGCATTGAATACAAAAGCATTCAACACAATGGAGTGTCAAGTACAATTTTGCTGAAAACTAGTATGTGCTAACATGATGTAAACCTTATTATTGTACTCACCATATGATTCAGAATCGTCTGCAACCAATTTTATGTGTCTGCTACCTAATCTCCATAATTTACTTTCAGTAACTACACATTCTCTACATAGTGGAACTTTAGAGTTTGCAGTACTAAAGCAAGTCAATGGCTGTTCCATTCCAAATGGTACCAGGTAGGTTCCTATATTCAGCTTGCATTGGTGTATTCCATGGCACTGAGCATTCTACATGCAATGTCTACACTGTTCCAAATCACCCTGAGTAGTTATGTACACAACCTTACCACAAAATGCATTGAATAGAAAGTAAAGCATTCAACACAATGGAGTGCCAAGTAAAATTTTTCTAAAAACAGCTATTTGCTAACATGATGTAAACCTTATTATTATACTCACCATATGTTTTAGAATAGTCTGCAACCAATTTCATGACTGTGCTACCTAAGCTCTAGAATTTACCTTCAGTAACAACGGATTCTCTACATAGTGGAACATTAGAGTTTGCAGTACTAAAGCAAGTCAATGGCTGTTCCATTGAAAATGGTACCAGCTAGGATCCTCAATTCAGCTTGCATTGGTGTATTCCATGGCACTGAGCACTCTACATGCATTATCTACACTGTTCCAAATCACCCTGAGTAGTTATGTACACAGCCTTACCACAAAATGCATTGAATAGGAAGTAAAGTATTGAACACAATGGAGTGTCAAGTACAATTTCGCTGAAAACTAGTATGTGCTAACATGATGTAAACCTTATTATTATACTCACCATATGATTCAGAATCGTCTGCAACCAATTTTATGTGTCTGCTACCTAATCTCCATAATTTACTTTCAGTAACTACACATTCTCTACATAGTGGAACTTTAGAGTTTGCAGTACTAAAGCAAGTCAATGGCTGTTCCATTCCAAATGGTACCAGGTAGGTTCCTATATTCAGCTTGCATTGGTGTATTCCATGGCACCGAGCATTCTACATGCAAAGTCTACACTGTTCCAAATCACCCTGAGTTGTTATGTACACAACCTTACCACAAAATGCATTGAATAGAAAATAAAGCATTGAACACAATGGAGTGTCAAGTACAATTTCGCTGAAAACTAGTATGTGCTAACATGATGTAAACCTTATTATTATACACACCATATGATTTAGAATCGTCTGCAACCAATTTTATGTGTGTGCTACCTAACCTCCAGAATTTACTTTCAGTAACAACACATTCTCTACATAGTGGAACATTAGAGTTTGCAGTACTAAAGCAAGTCAATGGCTGTTCCATACCAAATACTACCAGGTAAGTTCCTGAATTCAACTTGCATTGTAGTATTCCTTGGCACTGAGCATTCTACAAGCAATATCTATACTGTTCCAAATCACCCTGAGTAGTTATGTACACAACCTTACCACAAAATGCATTGAATAGAACGTAAAGCATTCAACACAATGGAGTGCCAAGTACAATTTTGCTAAAATCAGCTATTTGCTATCATAATGTAAACCTTATTATTATACTCACCATATGTTTTAGAATAGTCTGCAACCAATTTTATGAGTCTGCTACCTAAGCTCCAGAATTTACTTTCAGTAACAACGCATTTTCTGTATAGTGCAACATTAGAGTTTGCAGTACTAAAGCAAATCAATGGCTGTTCCATTCCAAATGGTACCAGATAGGTTCCTCAATTCAGCTTGCATTGGTGTATTCCATGGCACTGAACACTCCACATGCAATATCTGCATAGTTCCAAATCACACTGAGTAGTTATGTACACAACCTTACCAAGAAATGCATTGAATAGAAAGTAAAGCATTGAACACCATGGAGTGTCAAGTACAATTTCGCTGAAAACTAGTATGTGCTAACATGATGTAAACCTTATTATTATACTCACCATATGATTTAGAATCGTCTGCAACCAATTTTCTGTGTGTGCTACCTAAGATCCAGAATTTACTTTCAGTAACAACACATTCTCTACATAGTGGAACATTAGAGTTTGCAGTACTAAAGCAAGTCAATGGCTGTTCCATTCCAAATACTACCAGGTAAGTTCTTGGATTCAGCTTGCAGTGGTGTATTCCATGGCACTGAGCACTCTTAATGCAATATCTATACAGTTCTAAATCACCCTGAGTAGTTATGTACACAACCTTACCACAAAATGCATTGAATACAAAAGCATTCAACACAATGGAGTGTCAAGTACAATTTTGCTGAAAACTAGTATGTGCTAACATGATGTAAACCTTATTATTATACTCACCATATGTTTCAGAATCGTCTGCAACCAATTTTATGTGTCTGCTACCTAATCTCCATAATTTACTTTCAGTAACTACACATTCTCTACATAGTGGAACTTTAGAGTTTGCAGTACTAAAGCAAGTCAATGGCTGTTCCATTCCAAATGGTACCAGGTAGGTTCCTATATTCAGCTTGCACTGGTGTATTCCATGGCACTGAGCATTCTACATGCAATGTCTACACTGTTCCAAATCACCCTGAGTAGTTATGTTCACAACCTTACCACAAAATGCATTGAATAGAAAGTAAAGCATTCAACACAATGGAGTGCCAAGTAAAATTTTTCTAAAAACAGCTATTTGCTAACATGATGTAAACCTTATTATTATACTCACCATATGTTTTAGAATAGTCTGCAAACAAATTTATGAGTGTGCTACCTAAGCTCCAGAATTTACTTTCAGTAACACCGCATTTTCTACATAGTGCAACATTAGAGTTTGCAGTACTAAAGCAAGTCAATGGCTGTTCCATTCCAAATGGTACCAGGTAGCTTCCTGAATTCAGCTTGCATTGGTGTATTCCATGGCACTGAGCACTCTACATGCAATATCTACACTGTTCCAGATCACCCTGAGTTGTTATGTACACAACCTTACCAAGAAATGCATTGAATAGAAAGTAAAGCATTGAACACCATGGAGTGTCAAGTACAATTTCGCTGAAAACTAGTATGTGCTAACATGATGTAAACCTTATTATTATACTCACCATATGATTTAGAATCGTCTGCAACCAATTTTCTGTGTGTGCTACCTAAGATCCAGAATTTACTTTCAGTAACAACACATTCTCTACATAGTGGAACATTAGAGTTTGCAGTACTAAAGCAAGTCAATGGCTGTTCCATTCCAAATACTACCAGGTAAGTTCTTGGATTCAGCTTGCAGTGGTGTATTCCATGGCACTGAGCACTCTTAATGCAATATCTATACAGTTCTAAATCACCCTGAGTAGTTATGTACACAACCTTACCACAAAATGCATTGAATACAAAAGCATTCAACACAATGGAGTGTCAAGTACAATTTTGCTGAAAACTAGTATGTGCTAACATGATGTAAACCTTATTATTATACTCACCTTATGTTTCAGAAACGTCTGCAACCAATTTTATGTGTCTGCTACCTAATCTCCATAATTTACTTACAGTAACTACACATTCTCTACATAGTGGAACTTTAGAGTTTTCAGTACTAAAGCAAGTCAATGGCTGTTCCATTCCAAATGGTACCAGGTAGGTTCCTATATTCAGCTTGCACTGGTGTATTCCATGGCACTGAGCATTCTACATGCAATGTCTACACTGTTCCAAATCACCCTGAGTAGTTATGTTCACAACCTTACCACAAAATGCATTGAATAGAAAGTAAAGCATTCAACACAATGGAGTGCCAAGTACAATTTTGCTAATATCAGCTATTTGCTAACATGATGTAAACCTTATTATTATACTCACCATATGTTTTAGAATAGTCTGCAAACAAATTTATGAGTGTGCTACCTAAGCTCCAGAATTTACTTTCAGTAACACCGCATTTTCTACATAGTGCAACATTAGAGTTTGCAGTACTAAAGCAAGTCAATGGCTGTTCCATTCCAAATGGTACCAGGTAGCTTCCTGAATTCAGCTTGCATTGGTGTATTCCATGGCACTGAGCACTCTACATGCAATATCTACACTGTTCCAGATCACCCTGAGTTGTTATGTACACAACCTTACCAAGAAATGCATTGAATAGAAAGTAAAGCATTGAACACCATGGAGTGTCAAGTACAATTTCGCTGAAAACTAGTATGTGCTAACATGATGTAAACCTTATTATTATACTCACCATATGATTTAGAATCGTCTGCAACCAATTTTCTGTGTGTGCTACCTAAGATCCAGAATTTACTTTCAGTAACAACACATTCTCTACATAGTGGAACATTTGAGTTTGCAGTACTAAAGCAAGTCAATGGCTGTTCCATTCCAAATACTAACAGGTAAGTTCATGAATTCAACTTGCATTGTAGTATTCCTTGGCACAGAGTAATCTACATGCAATATCTGCACAGCTCGAAATCACACTGAGCAGTTATGTACACAACCTTACAACGAAGTGCATTGAATAGAAGGAAAAGCATTGAACACAATGGAGTGTCAAGTACAATTTCGCTGAAAACTAGTATGTGCTAACATGATGTAAACCTTATTAGTATACTCACCATATGATTTAGAATCATCTGCAAACTATTTTCTGTGTGTGCTACCTAAGATCCAGAATTTACTTTCAGTAACAACACATTCTCTACATAGTGGAACATTAGAGTTTGCAGTACTAAAGCAAGTCAATGGCTGTTCCATTCCAAACACTACCAGGTAAGTTCTTGAATTCAGCTTGCATTGGTGTATTCCATGGCACTGAGCACTCTTAATGCAATATCTATACAGTTCTAAATCACCCTGAGTAGTTATGTACACAACCTTACCACAAAATGCATTGAATACAAAAGCATTCAACACAATGGAGTGTCAAGTACAATTTTGCTGAAAACTAGTATGTGCTAACATGATGTAAACCTTATTATTATACTCACCATATGATTCAGAATCGTCTGCAACCAATTTTATGTGTCTGCTACCTAATCTCCATAATTTACTTTCAGTAACTACACATTCTCTACATAGTGGAACTAGAGTTTGCAGTACTAAAGGAAGTCAATGGCTGTTCCATTCCAAATGGTACCAGGTAGGTTCCTATATTCAGCTTGCATTGGTGTATTCCATGGCACTGAGCATTCTACATGCAAAGTCTACACTGTTCCAAATCCCCCTGAGTTGTTATGTACACAACCTTACCACAAAATGCATTGAATAGAAAATAAAGCATTGAACACAATGGAGTGTCAAGTACAATTTCACTGAAAACTAGTATGTGCTAACATGATGTAAACCTTATTATTATGCACACCATATGATTTAGAATCGTCTGCAACCAATTTTATGTGTGTGCTACCTAACCTCCAGAATTTACTTTCAGTAACAACACATTCTCTACATCGTGGAACATTAGAGTTTGCAGTACTAAAAGAAGTCAATGGCTGTTCCATTCCAAATACTACCAGGTAAGTTCCTGAATTCAACTTGCATTGTAGTATTCCTTGGCACTGAGCATTCTACAAGCAATATCTATACTATTCCAAATCACCCTGAGTAGTTATGTACACAACCTTACCACAAAATGCATTGAATAGAAAGTAAAGCATTGAACACAATGGTGTGTCAAGTACAATTTCGCTGAAAACTAGTATGTGCTAAGATGTTGTAAACGTTATTATTATACTCATCATATGTTTTAGAATAGTCTGCAACCAATTTCATGACTGTGCTACCTAAGCTCCAGAATTTACTTTCAGTAACAACGCATTCTCTACATAGTGGAACATTAGAGTTTGCAGTACTAAAGCAATTCAATGGCTGTTCCATTCCAAATACTACCAGGTAAGTTCCTGAATTCAACTTGCATTGTAGTATTCCTTGGCACTGAGCAATCTACATGCAATATCTGCACAGCTCGAAATTACACTGAGTAGTTATGTACACAACCTTACCACGAAATGCATTGAATAGAAGGAAAAGCATTGAACACAATGGAGTGTCAAGTACAATTTTGCTGAAAACTAGTATGTGCTAACATGATGTAAACCTTATTATTATAGTCACCATATGCTTTAGAATAGTCTGAAACTAATTTCATGACTGTGCTACCTAAGCTCCAGAATTTACTTTCAGTAACAACGCATTCTCTACATAGTGGAACATTAGAGTTTGCAGTACTAAAGCAATTCAATGGCTGTTCCATTCCAAATACTACCAGGTAAGTTCCTGAATTCAACTTGCATTGTAGTATTCCTTGGCACTGAGCAATCTACATGCAATATCTGCACAGCTCGAAATTACACTGAGTAGTTATGTACACAACCTTACCACGAAATGCATTGAATAGAAGGAAAAGCATTGAACACAATGGAGTGTCAAGTACAATTTTGCTGAAAACTAGTATGTGCTAACATGATGTAAACCTTATTATTATACTCACCATATGTTTTAGAATAGTCTGAAACTAATTTCATGACTGTGCTACCTAAGCTCCAGAATTTACAATCAGTAACAACGCATTTTCTGCATAGTGCAACATTAGAGTTTGCAGTACTAAAGCAAGTCAATGGCTGTTCCATTCCAAATGGTACCAGGTAGGTTCCTCAATTCAGCTTGCATTGGTGTATTCCATGGCACTGAGCACTCTACATGCAATATCTACACTGTTCCAAATCACCCTGAGTAGTTATGTACACAACCTTACCACAAAATGCATTGAATAGAAAGTAAAGCATTGAACACAATGGTGTGTCAAGTACAATTTCGCTGAAAACTAGTATGTGCTAACATGATGTAAACCTTATTATTATACACACCATATGATTTAGAATCGCCTGCAACCAATTTTATGTGTGTGCTACCTAAGCTCCAGAATTTACTTTCAGTAACAACACATTCTCTACATAGTGGAACATTAGAGTTTGCAGTACTAAAGCAATTCAATGGCTGTTCCATTCCAAATACTACCAGGTAAGTTCCTGAATTCAACTTGCATTGTAGTATTCCTTGGCACTGAGCAATCTACATGCAATATCTGCACAGCTCGAAATTACACTGAGTAGTTATGTACACAACCTTACCACGAAATGCATTGAATAGAAGGAAAAGCATTGAACACAATGGAGTGTCAAGTACAATTTTGCTGAAAACTAGTATGTGCTAACATGATGTAAACCTTATTATTATAGTCACCATATGTTTTAGAATAGTCTGAAACTAATTTCATGACTGTGCTACCTAAGCTCCAGAATTTACTTTGAGTAACAACGCATTCTCTACATAGTGGAACATTAGAGTTTGCAGTACTAAAGCAAGTCAATGGCTGTTCCATTCAAAATGGTACCAGGTAGGATCCTCAATTCAGCTTGCATTGGTGTATTCCATGGCACTGAGCACTCTACATGCAATATCTACACTGTTCCAAATCACCCTGAGTAGTTATGTACAGAGCCTTACCACAAAATGCATTGAACAGAAAGTAAACTATAGAACACAATGGAGTGTCAAGTAAAATTTCGCTGAAAACTAGTATGTGCTAACATGATATAAACCTTATTATTATACACACCATATGATTTAGAATCATCTGCAACCAATTTTATGTGTGTGCTACCTAAGCTCCAGAATTTACTTTCAGTAACAACACATTCTTTACATAGTGGAACATTAGAGTTTGCAGTACTAAAGCAATTCAATGGCTGTTCCATTCCAAATACTACCAGGTAAGTTCCTGAATTCAACTTGCATTGTAGTATTCCTTGGCACTGAGCAATCTACATGCAATATCTGCACAGCTCGAAATTACACTGAGTAGTTATGTACACAACCTTACCACAAAATGCATTGAATAGAAGGAAAAGCATTGAACACAATGGAGTGTCAAGTACAATTTTGCTGAAAACTAGTATGTGCTAACATGATGTAAACATTATTATACACACCATATGATTTAGAATCGCCTGCAACCAATTTTATGTGTGTGCTACCTAAGCTCCAGAATTTACTTTCAGTAACAACACATTCTCTACATAGTGGAACATTAGAGTTTGCAGTACTAAAGCAAGTCAATGGCTGTTCCATTCCAAATACTACCAGGTAAGTTCCTGAATTCAACTTGCATTGTAGTATTCCTTGTCACTGAGTAATCTACATGCAATATCTGCACAGCTCGAAATCACACTGAGTAGTTATGTACACAACCTTACCACGAAATGCATTGAATAGAAGGTAAAGCATTGAACACAAAGGAGTGTCAAGTACAATTTTGCTGAAAACTAGTATGTGCGTACATGATGTAAACCTTATTATTATACTCACCATATGTTTTAGAATAGCCTGCAACCAATTTCATGACTGTGCTACCTAAGCTCCAGAATTTACTTTCAGTAACAATGCATTCTCTACATAGTGGAACATTAGAGTTTGCAGTACTAAAGCAAGTCAATGGCTGTTCCATTCCAAATACTACCAGGTAAGTTTCTGAATTCAACTTGCATTGTAGTATTCCTTGGCACTGAGCATTCTGCAAGCAATATCTACACTGTTCCAAATCACCCTGAGTAGTTATGTACACAACCGTACCACAAAATGCATTGAATAGAAAGTAAAGCATTCAACACAATGGAGTGCCAAGTACAATTTTGCTAATATCAGCTATTTGCTAACATGATGTAAACCTTATTATTATACTCACCATATGTTTTAGAATAGTCTGCTACCAATTTTATGAGTCTGCTACCTAAGCTCCAGAATTTACAATCAGTAACAACGCATTCTCTACATAGTGGAACATTAGAGTTTGCAGTACTAAAGCAAGTCAATGGCTGTTCCATTCAAAATGGTACCAGGTAGGATCCTCAATTCAGCTTGCATTGGTGTATTCCATGGCACTGAGCACTCTACATGCAATATCTACACTGTTCCAAATCACCCTGAGTAGTTATGTACACAGCCTTACCACAAAATGCATTGAACAGAAAGTAAACTATAGAACACAATGGAGTGTCAAGTAAAATTTCGCTGAAAACTAGTATGTGCTAACATGATATAAACCTTATTATTATACACACCATATGATTTAGAATCATCTGCAACCAATTTTATGTGTGTGCTACCTAAGCTCCAGAATTTACTTTCAGTAACAACACATTCTCTACATAGTGGAACATTAGAGTTTGCAGTACTAAAGCAATTCAATGGCTGTTCCATTCCAAATACTACCAGGTAAGTTCCTGAATTCAACTTGCATTGTAGTATTCCTTGGCACTGAGCAATCTACATGCAATATGTGCACAGCTCGAAATTACACTGAGTAGTTATGTACACAACCTTACCACGAAATGCATTGAATAGAAGGAAAAGCATTGAACACAATGGAGTGTCAAGTACAATTTTGCTGAAAACTAGTATGTGCTAACATGATGTAAACCTTATTATTATACTCACCATATGTTTTAGAATAGTCTGAAACTAATTTCATGACTGTGCTACCTAAGCTACAGAATTTACTTTCAGTAACAACGCATTCTCTACATAGTGGAACATTAGAGTTTGCAGTACTAAAGCCAGTCAATGGCTGTTCCATTCAAAATGGTACCAGGTGGGATCCTCAATTCAGCTTGCATTGGTGTATTCCATGGCACTGAGCACTCTACATGCAATATCTACACTGTTCCAAATCACCCTGAGTAGTTATGTACACAGCCTTACCACAAAATGCATTGAATAGAAAGTAAACTATAGAACACAATGGAGTGTCAAGTAAAATTTCGCTGAAAACTAGTATGTGCTAACATGATGTAAACCTTATTATTATACACACCATATGATTTAGAATCATCTGCAACCAATTTTATGTGTGTGCTACCTAAGCTCCAGAATTTACTTTCAGTAACAACACATTCTCTACATAGTGGAACATTAGAGTTTGCAGTACTAAAGCAAGTCAATGGCTGTTCCATTCCAAATACTACCAGGTAAGTTCCTGAATTCAACTTGCATTGTAGTATTCCTTGGCACTGAGCATTCTGCAAGCAATATCTACACTGTTCCAAATCACCCTGTGTAGTTATGTACACAACCGTACCACAAAATGCATTGAATAGAAAGTAAAGCATTCAAAACAATGGAGTGCCAATTACAATTTTGCTAATATCAGCTATTTGCTAACATGATGTAAACCTTATTATTATACTCACCATATGTTTTAGAATAGTCTGCTACCAATTTTATGTCTGCTACCTAAGCTCCAGAATTTACAATCAGTAACAACGCATTTTCGGCATAGTGCAACATTAGAGTTTGCAGTACTAATGCAAGTCAATGGCAGTTCCATTCCAAATGGTACCAGGTAGGTTCCTCAATTCAGCTTGCATTGGTGTATTCCATGGCACTGAGCACTCTACATGCAATATCTGCATAGTTCCAAATCACACTGAGTAGTTATGTACACAACCTTACCACGAAATGCATTGAATAGAAGGAAAAGCATAGAACACAATGGAGTGTCAAGTACAATTTTGCTAAAATCAGCTATTTGCTATCATAATGTAAACCTTATTATTATACTCACAATATGATTTAGAATCGTCTGCAACCAATTTTCTGTGTGTGCTACCTAAGATCCAGAATTTACTTTCAGTAACAACACATTCTCTACATAGTGGAACATTAGAGTTCGCAGTACTAAAGCAAGTCAATGGCTGTTCCATTCCAAATGGTACCAGGTAGGTTCCTATATTCAGCTTGCATTGGTGTATTCCATGGCACTGAGCATTCTACATGCAATGTCTACACTGTTCCAAATCACCCTGAGTAGTTATGTACACAACCTTACCACAAAATGCATTGAATAGAAAGTAAAGCATTCAACACAATGGAGTGTCAAGTACAATTTCGCTGAAAACTAGTATGTGCTAACATGATGTAAACCTTATTATTATACTCACCATATGATTTAGAATCGTCTGCAACCAGTTTTCTGTGTGTGCTACCTAAGATCCAGAATTTACTTTCAGTAACAACACATTCTCTACATAGTGGAACATTAGAGTTTGCAGTACTAAAGCAAGTCAATGGCTGTTCCATTCCAAATGGTACCAGGTAGGTTCCTATATTCAGCTTGCATTGGTGTATTCCATGGCACTGAGCATTCTACATGCAATGTCTACACTGTTCCAAATCACCCTGAGTAGTTATGTACACAACCTTACCACAAAATGCATTGAATAGAAAGTAAAGCATTCAACACAATGGAGTGCCAAGTAAAATTTTTCTAAAAACAGCTATTTGCTAACATGATGTAAACCTTATTATTATACTCAACATATGTTTTAGAATAGTCTGCAAACAATTTTATGAGTGTGCTACCTAAGCTCCAGAATTTACTTTCAGTAACAACGCATTTTCTACATAGTGCAACATTAGAGTTTGCAGTACTAAAGCAAGTCAATGGCTGTTCCATTCCAAATGGTACCAGGTAGCTTCCTGAATTCAGCTTGCATTGGTGTATTCCATGGCACTGAGCACTCTACATGCAATATCTACACTGTTCCAAATCACCCTGAGTTGTTATGTACACAACCTTACCAAGAAATGCATTGAATAGAAAGTAAAGCATTGAACACCATGGAGTGTCAAGTACAATTTCGCTGAAAACTAGTATGTGCTAACATGATGTAAACATTATTATTATACTCACCATATGATTTAGAATCGTCTGCAACCAATTTTCTGTGTGTGCTACCTAAGATCCAGAATTTACTTTCAGTAACAACACATTATCTACATAGTGGAACATTAGAGTTTGCAGTACTAAAGCAAGTCAATGGCTGTTCCATTCCAAATACTACCAGGTAAGTTCATGAATTCAACTTGCATTGTAGTATTCCTTGTCACTGAGTAATCTACATGCAATATCTGCACAGCTCGAAATCACACTGAGTAGTTATGTACAGAACCTTACCACGAAATGCATTGAATAGAAGGAAAAGCATTGAACACAATGGAGTGTCAAGTAGAATTTTGCTGAAAACTAGTATGTGCTAAGATGTTGTAAACGTTATTATTATACTCACCATATGTTTTAGAATAGTCTGCAACCAATTTCATGACTGTGCTACCTAAGCTCCAGAATTTACTTTCAGTAACAACACATTCTCTACATAGTGGAACATTAGAGTTTGCAGTACTAAAGCAAGTCAATGGCTGTTCCATTCCAAATGGTACCAGGTAGGATCCTCAATTCAGCTTGCATTGGTGTATTCCATGGCACTGAGCACTCTACATGCAATATCTACACTGTTCCAAATCACCCTGAGTAGTTATGTACACAGCCTTACCACAAAATGCATTGAATAGAAAGTAAACTATAGAACACAATGGAGTGTCAAGTAAAATTTCGCTGAAAACCAGTAAGTGCTAACATGATGTAAACCTTATTATTATACACACCATATGATTTAGAATCATCTGCAACCAATTTTATGTGTGTGCTACCTAAGCTCCAGAATTTACTTTCAGTAACAACACAGTCTCTACATAGTGGAACATTAGAGTTTGCAGTACTAAAGCAAGTCAATGGCTGTTCCATTCCAAATACTACCAGGTAAGTTCCTGAATTCAACTTGCATTGTAGTATTCCTTGGCACTGAGCAATCTACATGCAATATCTGCACAGCTCGAAATAACACTGAGTAGTTATGTACACAACCTTACCACGAAATGCATTGAATAGAAGGTAAAGCATTGAACACAAAGGAGTGTCAAGTACAATTTTGCTGAAAACTAGTATGTGCGTACATGATGTAAACCTTATTATTATACTCACCATATGTTTTAGAATAGCCTGCAACCAATTTCATGACTGTGCTACCTAAGCTCCAGAATTTACTTTCAGTAACAATGCATTCTCTACATAGTGGAACATTAGAGTTTGCAGTACTAAAGCAAGTCAATGGCTGTTCCATTCCAAATACTACCAGGTAAGTTTCTGAATTCAACTTGCATTGTAGTATTCCTTGGCACTGAGCATTCTGCAAGCAATATCTACACTGTTCCAAATCACCCTGAGTAGTTATGTACACAACCTTACCACAAAATGCATTGAATAGAAAGTAAAGCATTCAACACAATGGAGTGCCAAGTACAATTTTGCTAAAATCAGCTATTTGCTATCATAATGTAAACCTTATTATTATACTCACCATATGTTTGAGAATAGTCTGCAACCAATTTTATGAGTCTGCTACCTAAGCTCCAGAATTTACTTTCAGTAACAACGCATTTTCTGTATAGTGCAACATTAGAGTTTGCAGTACTAAAGCAAGTCAATGGCTGTTCCATTCCAAATGTTACCAGGTAGGTTCCTCAATTCAGCTTGCATTGGTGTATTCCATGGCACTGAGCACTCTACATGCAATATTTGCATAGTTCCAAATCACACTGAGTAGTTATGTACACAACCTTACCAAGAAATGCATTGAATAGAAAGTAAAGCATTGAACACCATGGAGTGTCAAGTACAATTTCGCTGAAAACTAGTATGTGCTAACATGATGTAAACCTTATTATTATACTCACCATATGATTTAGAATCATCTGCAACCAATTTTCTGTGTGTGCTACCTAAGCTCCAGAATTTACTTTCAGTAACAATGCATTCTCTACATAGTGGAACATTAGAGTTTGCAGTACTAAAGCAAGTCAATGGCTGTTCCATTCCAAATACTACCAGGTAAGTTTCTGAATTCAACTTGCATTGTAGTATTCCTTGGCACTGAGCATTCTGCAAGCAATATCTACACTGTTCCAAATCACCCTGAGTAGTTATGTACACAACCGTACCACAAAATGCATTGAATAGAAAGTAAAGCATTCAACACAATGGAGTGCCAAGTACAATTTTGCTAATATCAGCTATTTGCTAACATGATGTAAACCTTATTATTATACACACCATATGATTTAGAATCGCCTGCAACCAATTTTATGTGTGTGCTACCTAAGCTCCAGAATTTACTTTCAGTAACAACACATTCTCTACATAGTGGAACATTAGAGTTTGCAGTACTAAAGCAATTCAATGGCTGTTCCATTCCAAATACTACCAGGTAAGTTCCTGAATTCAACTTGCATTGTAGTATTCCTTGGCACTGAGCAATCTACATGCAATATCTGCACAGCTCAAAATTACACTGAGTAGTTATGTACACAACCTTACCACGAAATGCATTGAATAGGAAAAGCATTGAACACAATGGAGTGTCGTACAATTTTGCTGAAAACTAGTATGTGCTAACATGATGTAAACCTTATTATTATACTCACCATATGTTTTAGAATAGTCTGAAACTAATTTCATGACTGTGCTACCTAAGCTCCAGAATTTACTTTCAGTAACAACGCATTCTCTACATAGTGGAACATTAGAGTTTGCAGTACTAAAGCAAGTCAATGGCTGTTCCATTCAAAATGGTACCAGGTAGGATCCTCAATTCAGCTTGCATTGGTGTATTCCATGGCACTGAGCACTCTACATGCAATATCTACACTGTTCCAAATCACCCTGAGTAGTTATGTACACAGCCTTACCACAAAATGCATTGAATAGAAAGTAAACTATAGAACACAATGGAGTGTCAAGTAAAATTTCGCTGAAAACTAGTATGTGCTAACATGATGTAAACCTTATTATTATACACACCATATGATTTAGAATCATCTGCAACCAATTTTATGTGTGTGCTACCTAAGCTCCAGAATTTACTTTCAGTAACAACACATTCTCTACATAGTGGAACATTAGAGTTTGCAGTACTAAAGCAATTCAATGGCTGTTCCATTCCAAATACTACCAGGTAAGTTCATGAATTCAACTTGCATTGTAGTATTCCTTGGCACTGAGTAATCTACATGCAATATCTGCACAGCTCGAAATCACACTGAGTAGTTATGTACACAACCTTACAACGAAGTGCATTGAATAGAAGGAAAAGCATTGAACACAATGGAGTGTCAAGTACAATTTCGCTGAAAACTAGTATGTGCTAACATGATGTAAACCTTATTAGTATACTCACCATATGATTTAGAATCATCTGCAACCAATTTTCTGTGTGTGCTACCTAAGATCCAGAATTTACTTTCAGTAACAACACATTCTCTACATAGTGGAACATTAGAGTTTGCAGTACTAAAGCAAGTCAATGGCTGTTCCATTCCAAATACTACCAGGTAAGTTCTTGAATTCAGCTTGCATTGGTGTATTCCATGGCACTGAGCACTCTTAATGCAATATCTATACAGTTATAAATCACCCTGAGTAGTTATGTACACAACCTTACCACAAAATGCATTGAATACAAAAGCATTCAACACAATGGAGTGTCAAGTAGAATTTTGCTGAAAACTAGTATGTGCTAAGATGTTGTAAACGTTATGATTATACTCACCATATGTTTTAGAATAGTCTGCAACCAATTTCATGACTGTGCTACCTAAGCTCCAGAATTTACTTTCAGTAACAACACATTCTCTACATAGTGGAACATTAGAGTTTGCAGTACTAAAGCAAGTCAATGGCTGTTCCATTCCAAATGGTACCAGGTAGGATCCTCAATTCAGCTTGCATTGGTGTATTCCATGGCACTGAGCACTCTACTTGCAATATCTACACTGTTCCAAATCACCCTGAGTAGTTATGTATACAACCTTACCACAAAATGCATTGAATAGAAAGTAAAGCATTGAACACAATGGAGTGTCAAGTACAATTTCGCTGAAAACTAGTATGTGCTAACATGATGTAAACCTTATTATTATACACACCATATGATTTAGAATCGCCTGCAACCAATTTTATGTGTCTGCTACCTAAGCTCCAGAATTTACTTTCAGTAACAACACATTCTCTACATAGTGGAACATTAGAGTTTGCAGTACTAAAGCAAGTCAATGGCTGTTCCATTCCAAATACTACCAGGTAAGTTCCTGAATTCAACTTGCATTGTAGTATTCCTTGGCACTGAGCAATCTACATGCAATATCTGCACAGCTCGAAATAACACTGAGTAGTTATGTACACAACCTTACCACGAAATGCATTGAATAGAAGGTAAAGCATTGAACACAAAGGAGTGTCAAGTACAATTTTGCTGAAAACTAGTATGTGCGTACATGATGTAAACCTTATTATTATACTCACCATATGTTTTAGAATAGCCTGCAACCAATTTCATGACTGTGCTACCTAAGCTCCAGAATTTACTTTCAGTAACAATGCATTCTCTACATAGTGGAACATTAGAGTTTGCAGTACTAAAGCAAGTCAATGGCTGTTCCATTCCAAATACTACCAGGTAAGTTTCTGAATTCAACTTGCATTGTAGTATTCCTTGGCACTGAGCATTCTGCAAGCAATATCTACACTGTTCCAAATCACCCTGAGTAGTTATGTACACAACCGTACCACAAAATGCATTGAATAGAAAGTAAAGCATTCAACACAATGGAGTGCCAAGTACAATTTTGCTAATATCAGCTATTTGCTAACATGATGTAAACCTTATTATTATACTCACCATATGTTTTAGAATAGTCTGCTACCAATTTTATGAGTCTGCTACCTAAGCTCCAGAATTTACAATCAGTAACAACGCATTCTCTACATAGTGGAACATTAGAGTTTGCAGTACTAAAGCAAGTCAATGGCTGTTCCATTCAAAATGGTACCAGGTAGGATCCTCAATTCAGCTTGCATTGGTGTATTCCATGGCACTGAGCACTCTACATGCAATATCTACACTGTTCCAAATCACCCTGAGTAGTTATGTACACAGCCTTACCACAAAATGCATTGAACAGAAAGTAAACTATAGAACACAATGGAGTGTCAAGTAAAATTTCGCTGAAAACTAGTATGTGCTAACATGATATAAACCTTATTATTATACACACCATATGATTTAGAATCATCTGCAACCAATTTTATGTGTGTGCTACCTAAGCTCCAGAATTTACTTTCAGTAACAACACATTCTCTACATAGTGGAACATTAGAGTTTGCAGTACTAAAGCAATTCAATGGCTGTTCCATTCCAAATACTACCAGGTAAGTTCCTGAATTCAACTTGCATTGTAGTATTCCTTGGCACTGAGCAATCTACATGCAATATCTGCACAGCTCGAAATTACACTGAGTAGTTATGTACACAACCTTACCACGAAATGCATTGAATAGAAGGAAAAGCATTGAACACAATGGAGTGTCAAGTACAATTTTGCTGAAAACTAGTATGTGCTAACATGATGTAAACCTTATTATTATACTCACCATATGTTTTAGAATAGTCTGAAACTAATTTCATGACTGTGCTACCTAAGCTACAGAATTTACTTTCAGTAACAACGCATTCTCTACATAGTGGAACATTAGAGTTTGCAGTACTAAAGCCAGTCAATGGCTGTTCCATTCAAAATGGTACCAGGTGGGATCCTCAATTCAGCTTGCATTGGTGTATTCCATGGCACTGAGCACTCTACATGCAATATCTACACTGTTCCAAATCACCCTGAGTAGTTATGTACACAGCCTTACCACAAAATGCATTGAATAGAAAGTAAACTATAGAACACAATGGAGTGTCAAGTAAAATTTCGCTGAAAACTAGTATGTGCTAACATGATGTAAACCTTATTATTATACACACCATATGATTTAGAATCATCTGCAACCAATTTTATGTGTGTGCTACCTAAGCTCCAGAATTTACTTTCAGTAACAACACATTCTCTACATAGTGGAACATTAGAGTTTGCAGTACTAAAGCAAGTCAATGGCTGTTCCATTCCAAATACTACCAGGTAAGTTCCTGAATTCAACTTGCATTGTAGTATTCCTTGGCACTGAGCATTCTGCAAGCAATATCTACACTGTTCCAAATCACCCTGTGTAGTTATGTACACAACCGTACCACAAAATGCATTGAATAGAAAGTAAAGCATTCAAAACAATGGAGTGCCAATTACAATTTTGCTAATATCAGCTATTTGCTAACATGATGTAAACCTTATTATTATACTCACCATATGTTTTAGAATAGTCTGCTACCAATTTTATGTCTGCTACCTAAGCTCCAGAATTTACAATCAGTAACAACGCATTTTCGGCATAGTGCAACATTAGAGTTTGCAGTACTAATGCAAGTCAATGGCAGTTCCATTCCAAATGGTACCAGGTAGGTTCCTCAATTCAGCTTGCATTGGTGTATTCCATGGCACTGAGCACTCTACATGCAATATCTGCATAGTTCCAAATCACACTGAGTAGTTATGTACACAACCTTACCACGAAATGCATTGAATAGAAGGAAAAGCATAGAACACAATGGAGTGTCAAGTACAATTTTGCTAAAATCAGCTATTTGCTATCATAATGTAAACCTTATTATTATACTCACAATATGATTTAGAATCGTCTGCAACCAATTTTCTGTGTGTGCTACCTAAGATCCAGAATTTACTTTCAGTAACAACACATTCTCTACATAGTGGAACATTAGAGTTCGCAGTACTAAAGCAAGTCAATGGCTGTTCCATTCCAAATGGTACCAGGTAGGTTCCTATATTCAGCTTGCATTGGTGTATTCCATGGCACTGAGCATTCTACATGCAATGTCTACACTGTTCCAAATCACCCTGAGTAGTTATGTACACAACCTTACCACAAAATGCATTGAATAGAAAGTAAAGCATTCAACACAATGGAGTGTCAAGTACAATTTCGCTGAAAACTAGTATGTGCTAACATGATGTAAACCTTATTATTATACTCACCATATGATTTAGAATCGTCTGCAACCAGTTTTCTGTGTGTGCTACCTAAGATCCAGAATTTACTTTCAGTAACAACACATTCTCTACATAGTGGAACATTAGAGTTTGCAGTACTAAAGCAAGTCAATGGCTGTTCCATTCCAAATGGTACCAGGTAGGTTCCTATATTCAGCTTGCATTGGTGTATTCCATGGCACTGAGCATTCTACATGCAATGTCTACACTGTTCCAAATCACCCTGAGTAGTTATGTACACAACCTTACCACAAAATGCATTGAATAGAAAGTAAAGCATTCAACACAATGGAGTGCCAAGTAAAATTTTTCTAAAAACAGCTATTTGCTAACATGATGTAAACCTTATTATTATACTCAACATATGTTTTAGAATAGTCTGCAAACAATTTTATGAGTGTGCTACCTAAGCTCCAGAATTTACTTTCAGTAACAACGCATTTTCTACATAGTGCAACATTAGAGTTTGCAGTACTAAAGCAAGTCAATGGCTGTTCCATTCCAAATGGTACCAGGTAGCTTCCTGAATTCAGCTTGCATTGGTGTATTCCATGGCACTGAGCACTCTACATGCAATATCTACACTGTTCCAAATCACCCTGAGTTGTTATGTACACAACCTTACCAAGAAATGCATTGAATAGAAAGTAAAGCATTGAACACCATGGAGTGTCAAGTACAATTTCGCTGAAAACTAGTATGTGCTAACATGATGTAAACATTATTATTATACTCACCATATGATTTAGAATCGTCTGCAACCAATTTTCTGTGTGTGCTACCTAAGATCCAGAATTTACTTTCAGTAACAACACATTATCTACATAGTGGAACATTAGAGTTTGCAGTACTAAAGCAAGTCAATGGCTGTTCCATTCCAAATACTACCAGGTAAGTTCATGAATTCAACTTGCATTGTAGTATTCCTTGTCACTGAGTAATCTACATGCAATATCTGCACAGCTCGAAATCACACTGAGTAGTTATGTACAGAACCTTACCACGAAATGCATTGAATAGAAGGAAAAGCATTGAACACAATGGAGTGTCAAGTAGAATTTTGCTGAAAACTAGTATGTGCTAAGATGTTGTAAACGTTATTATTATACTCACCATATGTTTTAGAATAGTCTGCAACCAATTTCATGACTGTGCTACCTAAGCTCCAGAATTTACTTTCAGTAACAACACATTCTCTACATAGTGGAACATTAGAGTTTGCAGTACTAAAGCAAGTCAATGGCTGTTCCATTCCAAATGGTACCAGGTAGGATCCTCAATTCAGCTTGCATTGGTGTATTCCATGGCACTGAGCACTCTACATGCAATATCTACACTGTTCCAAATCACCCTGAGTAGTTATGTACACAGCCTTACCACAAAATGCATTGAATAGAAAGTAAACTATAGAACAAAATGGAGTGTCAAGTAAAATTTCGCTGAAAACCAGTAAGTGCTAACATGATGTAAACCTTATTATTATACACACCATATGATTTAGAATCATCTGCAACCAATTTTATGTGTGTGCTACCTAAGCTCCAGAATTTACTTTCAGTAACAACACAGTCTCTACATAGTGGAACATTAGAGTTTGCAGTACTAAAGCAAGTCAATGGCTGTTCCATTCCAAATACTACCAGGTAAGTTCCTGAATTCAACTTGCATTGTAGTATTCCTTGGCACTGAGCAATCTACATGCAATATCTGCACAGCTCGAAATAACACTGAGTAGTTATGTACACAACCTTACCACGAAATGCATTGAATAGAAGGTAAAGCATTGAACACAAAGGAGTGTCAAGTACAATTTTGCTGAAAACTAGTATGTGCGTACATGATGTAAACCTTATTATTATACTCACCATATGTTTTAGAATAGCCTGCAACCAATTTCATGACTGTGCTACCTAAGCTCCAGAATTTACTTTCAGTAACAATGCATTCTCTACATAGTGGAACATTAGAGTTTGCAGTACTAAAGCAAGTCAATGGCTGTTCCATTCCAAATACTACCAGGTAAGTTTCTGAATTCAACTTGCATTGTAGTATTCCTTGGCACTGAGCATTCTGCAAGCAATATCTACACTGTTCCAAATCACCCTGAGTAGTTATGTACACAACCTTACCACAAAATGCATTGAATAGAAAGTAAAGCATTCAACACAATGGAGTGCCAAGTACAATTTTGCTAAAATCAGCTATTTGCTATCATAATGTAAACCTTATTATTATACTCACCATATGTTTGAGAATAGTCTGCAACCAATTTTATGAGTCTGCTACCTAAGCTCCAGAATTTACTTTCAGTAACAACGCATTTTCTGTATAGTGCAACATTAGAGTTTGCAGTACTAAAGCAAGTCAATGGCTGTTCCATTCCAAATGTTACCAGGTAGGTTCCTCAATTCAGCTTGCATTGGTGTATTCCATGGCACTGAGCACTCTACATGCAATATTTGCATAGTTCCAAATCACACTGAGTAGTTATGTACACAACCTTACCAAGAAATGCATTGAATAGAAAGTAAAGCATTGAACACCATGGAGTGTCAAGTACAATTTCGCTGAAAACTAGTATGTGCTAACATGATGTAAACCTTATTATTATACTCACCATATGATTTAGAATCATCTGCAACCAATTTTCTGTGTGTGCTACCTAAGCTCCAGAATTTACTTTCAGTAACAATGCATTCTCTACATAGTGGAACATTAGAGTTTGCAGTACTAAAGCAAGTCAATGGCTGTTCCATTCCAAATACTACCAGGTAAGTTTCTGAATTCAACTTGCATTGTAGTATTCCTTGGCACTGAGCATTCTGCAAGCAATATCTACACTGTTCCAAATCACCCTGAGTAGTTATGTACACAACCGTACCACAAAATGCATTGAATAGAAAGTAAAGCATTCAACACAATGGAGTGCCAAGTACAATTTTGCTAATATCAGCTATTTGCTAACATGATGTAAACCTTATTATTATACACACCATATGATTTAGAATCGCCTGCAACCAATTTTATGTGTGTGCTACCTAAGCTCCAGAATTTACTTTCAGTAACAACACATTCTCTACATAGTGGAACATTAGAGTTTGCAGTACTAAAGCAATTCAATGGCTGTTCCATTCCAAATACTACCAGGTAAGTTCCTGAATTCAACTTGCATTGTAGTATTCCTTGGCACTGAGCAATCTACATGCAATATCTGCACAGCTCGAAATTACACTGAGTAGTTATGTACACAACCTTACCACGAAATGCATTGAATAGGAAAAGCATTGAACACAATGGAGTGTCGTACAATTTTGCTGAAAACTAGTATGTGCTAACATGATGTAAACCTTATTATTATACTCACCATATGTTTTAGAATAGTCTGAAACTAATTTCATGACTGTGCTACCTAAGCTCCAGAATTTACTTTCAGTAACAACGCATTCTCTACATAGTGGAACATTAGAGTTTGCAGTACTAAAGCAAGTCAATGGCTGTTCCATTCAAAATGGTACCAGGTAGGATCCTCAATTCAGCTTGCATTGGTGTATTCCATGGCACTGAGCACTCTACATGCAATATCTACACTGTTCCAAATCACCCTGAGTAGTTATGTACACAGCCTTACCACAAAATGCATTGAATAGAAAGTAAACTATAGAACACAATGGAGTGTCAAGTAAAATTTCGCTGAAAACTAGTATGTGCTAACATGATGTAAACCTTATTATTATACACACCATATGATTTAGAATCATCTGCAACCAATTTTATGTGTGTGCTACCTAAGCTCCAGAATTTACTTTCAGTAACAACACATTCTCTACATAGTGGAACATTAGAGTTTGCAGTACTAAAGCAATTCAATGGCTGTTCCATTCCAAATACTACCAGGTAAGTTCATGAATTCAACTTGCATTGTAGTATTCCTTGGCACTGAGTAATCTACATGCAATATCTGCACAGCTCGAAATCACACTGAGTAGTTATGTACACAACCTTACAACGAAGTGCATTGAATAGAAGGAAAAGCATTGAACACAATGGAGTGTCAAGTACAATTTCGCTGAAAACTAGTATGTGCTAACATGATGTAAACCTTATTAGTATACTCACCATATGATTTAGAATCATCTGCAACCAATTTTCTGTGTGTGCTACCTAAGATCCAGAATTTACTTTCAGTAACAACACATTCTCTACATAGTGGAACATTAGAGTTTGCAGTACTAAAGCAAGTCAATGGCTGTTCCATTCCAAATACTACCAGGTAAGTTCTTGAATTCAGCTTGCATTGGTGTATTCCATGGCACTGAGCACTCTTAATGCAATATCTATACAGTTATAAATCACCCTGAGTAGTTATGTACACAACCTTACCACAAAATGCATTGAATACAAAAGCATTCAACACAATGGAGTGTCAAGTACAATTTTGCTGAAAACTAGTATGTGCTAACATGATGTAAACCTTATTATTATACTCACCATATGATTCAGAATCGTCTGCAACCAATTGTATGTGTCTGCTACCTAATCTCCATAATTTACTTTCAGTAACTACACATTCTCTACATAGTGGAACTTTAGAGTTTGCAGTACTAAAGGAAGTCAATGGCTGTTCCATTCCAAATGGTACCAGGTAGGTTCCTATATTCAGCTTGCATTGGTGTATTCCATGGCACTGAGCATTCTACATGCAAAGTCTACACTGTTCCAAATCACCCTGAGTTGTTATGTACACAACCTTACCACAAAATGCATTGAATAGAAAATAAAGCATTGAACACAATGGAGTGTCAAGTACAATTTCACTGAAAACTAGTATGTGCTAACATGATGTAAACCTTATTATTATGCACACTATATGATTTAGAATCGTCTGCAACCAATTTTATGTGTGTGCTACCTAACCTCCAGAATTTACTTTCAGTAACAACACATTCTCTACATCGTGGAACATTAGAGTTTGCAGTACTAAAGCAAGTCAATGGCTGTTCAATTCCAAATACTACCAGGTAAGTTCCTGAATTCAACTTGCATTGTAGTATTCCTTGGCACTGAGCATTCTACAAGCAATATCTATACTGTTCCAAATCACCCTGAGTAGTTATGTACACAACCTTACCACAAAATGCATTGAATAGAAAGTAAAGCATTCAACACAATGGAGTGCCAAGTACAATTTTGCTAAAATCAGCTATTTGCTATCATAATGTAAACCTTATTATTATACTCACCATATGTTTTAGAATAGTCTGCAACCAATTTTATGAGTCTGCTACCTAAGCTCCAGAATTTATTTTCAGTAACAACGCATTTTCTGTATAGTGCAACATTAGAGTTTGCAGTACTAAAGCAAGTCAATGGCTGTTCCATTCCAAATGGTACCAGGTAGGTTCCTCAATTCAGCTTGCATTGGTGTATTCCATGGCACTGAGCACTCTACATGCAATATTTGCATAGTTCCAAATCACACTGAGTAGTTATGTACACAACCTTACCAAGAAATGCATTGAATAGAAGGAAAAGCATTGAACACAATGGAGTGTCAAGTACAATTTCGCTGAAAACTAGTATGTGCTAACATGATGTAAACCTTATTAGTATACTCACCATATGATTTAGAATCATCTGCAACCAATTTTCTGTGTGTGCTACCTAAGATCCAGAATTTACTTTCAGTAACAACACATTCTCTACATAGTGGAATATTAGAGTTTGCAGTACTAAAGCAAGTCAATGGCTGTTCCATTCCAAATACTACCAGGTAAGTTCTTGAATTCAGCTTGCATTGGTGTATTCCATGACACTGAGCACTCTTAATGCAATATCTATACAGTTCTAAATCACCCTGAGTAGTTATGTACACAACCTTACCACAAAATGCATTGAATACAAAAGCATTCAACACAATGGAGTGTCAAGTACAATTTTGCTGAAAACTAGTATGTGCTAACATGATGTAAACCTTATTATTATACTCACCATATGATTCAGAATCGTCTGCAACCAATTGTATGTGTCTGCTACCTAATCTCCATAATTTACTTTCAGTAACTACACATTCCCTACATAGTGGAACTTTAGAGTTTGCAGTACTAAAGGAAGTCAATGGCTGTTCCATTCCAAATGGTACCAGGTAGGTTCCTATATTCAGCTTGCATTGGTGTATTCCATGGCACTGAGTATTCTACATGCAAAGTCTACACTGTTCCAAATCACCCTGAGTTGTTATGTACACAACCTTACCACAAAATGCATTGAATAGAAAATAAAGCATTGAACACAATGGAGTGTCAAGTACAATTTCACTGAAAACTAGTATGTGCTAACATGATGTAAACCTTATTATTATGCACACTATATGATTTAGAATCGTCTGCAACCAATTTTATGTGTGTGCTACCTAACCTCCAGAATTTACTTTCAGTAACAACACATTCTCTACATCGTGGAACATTAGAGTTTGCAGTACTAAAGCAAGTCAATGGCTGTTCAATTCCAAATACTACCAGGTAAGTTCCTGAATTCAACTTGCATTGTAGTATTCCTTGGCACTGAGCATTCTACAAGCAATATCTATACTGTTCCAAATCACCCTGAGTAGTTATGTACACAAACTTACCACAAAATGCATTGAATAGAAAGTAAGCATTCAACACAATGGAGTGCCAAGTACAATTTTGCTAAAATCAGCTATTTGCTATCATAATGTAAACCTTATTATTATACTCACCATATGTTTTAGAATAGTCTGCAACCAATTTTATGAGTCTGCTACCTAAGCTCCAGAATTTATTTTCAGTAACAACGCATTTTCTGTATAGTGCAACATTAGAGTTTGCAGTACTAAAGCAAGTCAATGGCTGTTCCATTCCAAATGGTACCAGGTAGGTTCCTCAATTCAGCTTGTATTGGTGTATTCCATGGCACTGAGCACTCTACATGCAATATTTGCATAGTTCCAAATCACACTGAGTAGTTATGTACACAACCTTACCAAGAAATGCATTGAATAGAAGGAAAAGCATTGAACACAATGGAGTGTCAAGTACAATTTCGCTGAAAACTAGTATGTGCTAACATGATGTAAACCTTATTAGTATACTCACCAGATGATTTAGAATCATCTGCAACCAATTTTCTGTGTGTGCTACCTAAGATCCAGAATTTACTTTCAGTAACAACACATTCTCTACATAGTGGAACATTAGAGTTTGCAGTACTAAAGCAAGTCAATGGCTGTTCCATTCCAAATACTACCAGGTAAGTTCTTGAATTCAGCTTGCATTGGTGTATTCCATGGCACTGAGCACTCTTAATGCAATATCTATACAGTTCTAAATCACCCTGAGTAGTTATGTACACAACCTTACCACAAAATGCATTGAATACAAAAGCATTCAACACAATGGAGTGTCAAGTACAATTTTGCTGAAAACTAGTATGTGCTAACATGATGTAAACCTTATTATTATACTCACCATATGATTCAGAATCGTCTGCAACCAATTGTATGTGTCTGCTACCTAATCTCCATAATTTACTTTCAGTAACTACACATTCTCTACATAGTGGAACTTTAGAGTTTGCAGTACTAAAGGAAGTCAATGGCTGTTCCATTCCAAATGGTACCAGGTAGGTTCCTATATTCAGCTTGCATTGGTGTATTCCATGGCACTGAGCATTCTACATGCAAAGTCTACACTGTTCCAAATCACCCTGAGTTGTTATGTACACAACCTTACCACAAAATGCATTGAATAGAAAATAAAGCATTGAACACAATGGAGTGTCAAGTACAATTTCACTGAAAACTAGTATGTGCTAACATGATGTAAACCTTAGTATTATGCACACCATATGATTTAGAATCGTCTGCAACCAATTTTATGTGTGTGCTACCTAACCTCCAGAATTTACTTTCAGTAACAACACATTCTCTACATCGTGGAACATTAGAGTTTGCAGTACTAAAGCAAGTCAATGGCTGTTCCATTCCAAATACTACCAGGTAAGTTCCTGAATTCAACTTGCATTGTAGTATTCCTTGGCACTGAGCATTCTACAAGCAATATCTATACTGTTCCAAATCACCCTGAGTAGTTATGTACACAACCTTACCACAAAATGCATTGAATAGAAAGTAAAGCATTCAACACAATGGAGTGGAATGGCTGTTCCATTCCAAATGGTACCAGGTAGGTTCCTCAATTCAGCTTGCATTGGTGTATTCCATGGCACTGAGCACTCTACATGCAATATCTGCATAGTTCCAAATCACACTGAGTAGTTATGTACACAACCTTACCAAGAAATGCATTGAATAGAAAGTAAAGCATTTGAACACCATGGAGTGTCAAGTACAATTTCGCTGAAAACTAGTATGTGCTAACATGATGTAAACCTTATTATTGTACTCACCATATGATTTAGAATCGTCTGCAACCAATTTTCTGTGTGTGCTACCTAAGATCCAGAATTTACTTTCAGTAACAACACATTCTCTACATAGTGGAACATTAGAGTTTGCAGTACTAAAGCAAGTCAATGGCTGTTCCATTCCAAATACTACCAGGTAAGTTCTTGGATTCAGCTTGCATTGGTGTATTCCATGGCACTGAGCACTCTTAATGCAATATCTATACAGTTCTAAATCACCCTGAGTAGTTATGTACAGAACCTTACCACAAAATGCATTGAATACAAAAGCATTCAACACAATGGAGTGTCAAGTACAATTTTGCTGAAAACTAGTATGTGCTAACATGATGTAAACCTTATTATTGTACTCACCATATGATTCAGAATCGTCTGCAACCAATTTTATGTGTCTGCTACCTAATCTCCATAATTTACTTTCAGTAACTACACATTCTCTACATAGTGGAACTTTAGAGTTTGCAGTACTAAAGCAAGTCAATGGCTGTTCCATTCCAAATGGTACCAGGTAGGTTCCTATATTCAGCTTGCATTGGTGTATTCCATGGCACTGAGCATTCTACATGCAATGTCTACACTGTTCCAAATCACCCTGAGTAGTTATGTACACAACCTTACCACAAAATGCATTGAATAGAAAGTAAAGCATTCAACACAATGGAGTGCCAAGTAAAATTTTTCTAAAAACAGCTATTTGCTAACATGATGTAAACCTTATTATTATACTCACCATATGTTTTAGAATAGTCTGCAACCAATTTCATGACTGTGCTACCTAAGCTGTAGAATTTACCTTCAGTAACAACGCATTCTCTACATAGTGGAACATTAGAGTTTGCAGTACTAAAGCAAGTCAATGGCTGTTCCATTCAAAATGGTACCAGCTAGGATCCTCAATTCAGCTTGCATTGGTGTATTCCATGGCACTGAGCACTCTACATGCATTATCTACACTGTTCCAAATCACCCTGAGTAGTTATGTACACAGCCTTACCACAAAATGCATTGAATAGGAAGTAAAGTATTGAACACAATGGAGTGTCAAGTACAATTTCGCTGAAAACTAGTATGTGCTAACATGATGTAAACCTTATTATTATACTCACCATATGATTCAGAATCGTCTGCAACCAATTTTATGTGTCTGCTACCTAATCTCCATAATTTACTTTCAGTAACTACACATTCTCTACATAGTGGAACTTTAGAGTTTGCAGTACTAAAGCAAGTCAATGGCTGTTCCATTCCAAATGGTACCAGGTAGGTTCCTATATTCAGCTTGCATTGGTGTATTCCATGGCACCGAGCATTCTACATGCAAAGTCTACACTGTTCCAAATCACCCTGAGTTGTTATGTACACAACCTTACCACAAAATGCATTGAATAGAAAATAAAGCATTGAACACAATGGAGTGTCAAGTACAATTTCGCTGAAAACTAGTATGTGCTATCATGATGTAAACCTTATTATTATACACACCATATGATTTAGAATCGTCTGCAACCAATTTTATGTGTGTGCTACCTAACCTCCAGAATTTACTTTCAGTAACAACACATTCTCTACATAGTGGAACATTAGAGTTTGCAGTACTAAAGCAAGTCAATGGCTGTTCCATACCAAATACTACCAGGTAAGTTCCTGAATTCAACTTGCATTGTAGTATTCCTTGGCACTGAGCATTCTACAAGCAATATCTATACTGTTCCAAATCACCCTGAGTAGTTATGTACACAACCTTACCACAAAATGCATTGAATAGAAAGTAAAGCATTCAACACAATGGAGTGCCAAGTAAAATTTTTCTAAAAACAGCTATTTGCTAACATGATGTAAACTTTATTATTATACTCACCATATGTTTTAGAATAGTCTGCAAACAAATTTATGAGTGTGCTACCTAAGCTCCAGAATTTACTTTCAGTAACAACGCATTTTCTACATAGTGCAACATTAGAGTTTGCAGTACTAAAGCAAGTCAATGGCTGTTCCATTCCAAATGGTACCAGGTAGCTTCCTGAATTCAGCTTGCATTGGTGTATTCCATGGCACTGAGCACTCTACATGCAATATCTACACTGTTCCAGATCACCCTGAGTTGTTATGTACACAACCTTACCAAGAAATGCATTGAATAGAAAGTAAAGCATTGAACACCATGGAGTGTCAAGTACAATTTCGCTGAAAACTAGTATGTGCTAACATGATGTAAACCTTATTATTATACTCACCATATGATTTAGAATCGTCTGCAACCAATTATCTGTGTGTGCTACCTAAGATCCAGAATTTACTTTCAGTAACAACACATTCTCTACATAGTGGAACATTAGAGTTTGCAGTACTAAAGCAAGTCAATGGCTGTTCCATTCCAAATACTAACAGGTAAGTTCATGAATTCAACTTGCATTGTAGTATTCCTTGGCACTGAGTAATCTACAAGCAATATCTGCACAGCTCGAAATCACACTGAGTAGTTATGTACACAACCTTACAACGAAGTGCATTGAATAGAAGGAAAAGCATTGAACACAATGGAGTGTCAAGTACAATTTCGCTGAAAACTAGTATGTGCTAACATGATGTAAACCTTATTAGTATACTCACCATATGATTTAGAATCATCTGCAAACAATTTTCTGTGTGTGCTACCTAAGATCCAGAATTTACTTTCAGTAATAACACATTCTCTACATAGTGGAACATTAGAGTTTGCAGTACTAAAGCAAGTCAATGGCTGTTCCATTCCAAATACTACCAGGTAAGTTCTTGAATTCAGCTTGCATTGGTGTATTCCATGGCACTGAGCACTCTTAATGCAATATCTATACAGTTCTAAATCACCCTGAGTAGTTATGTACACAACCTTACCACAAAATGCATTGAATACAAAAGCATTCAACACAATGGAGTGTCAAGTACAATTTTGCTGAAAACTAGTATGTGCTAACATGATGTAAACCTTATTATTATACTCACCATATGATTCAGAATCGTCTGCAACCAATTTTATGTGTCTGCTACCTAATCTCCATAATTTACTTTCAGTAACTACACATTCTCTACATAGTGGAACTAGAGTTTGCAGTACTAAAGGAAGTCAATGGCTGTTCCATTCCAAATGGTACCAGGTAGGTTCCTATATTCAGCTTGCATTGGTGTATTCCATGGCACTGAGCATTCTACATGCAAAGTCTACACTGTTCCAAATCACCCTGAGTTGTTATGTACACAACCTTACCACAAAATGCATTGAATAGAAAATAAAGCATTGAACACAATGGAGTGTCAAGTACAATTTCACTGAAAACTAGTATGTGCTAACATGATGTAAACCTTATTATTATGGACACCATATGATTTAGAATCGTCTGCAACCAATTTTATGTGTGTGCTACCTAACCTCCAGAATTTACTTTCAGTAACAACACATTCTCTACATCGTGGAACGTTAGAGTTTGCAGTACTAAAAGAAGTCAATGGCTGTTCCATTCCAAATACTACCAGGTAAGTTCCTGAATTCAACTTGCATTGTAGTATTCCTTGGCACTGAGCATTCTACAAGCAATATCTATACTATTCCAAATCACCCTGAGTAGTTATGTACACAACCTTACCACAAAATGCATTGAATAGAAAGTAAAGCATTGAACACAATGGAGTGTCAAGTACAATTTTGCTGAAAACTAGTATGTGCTAACATGATGTAAACCTTATTATTATAGTCACCATATGTTTTAGAATAGTCTGAAACTAATTTCATGACTGTGCTACCTAAGCTCCAGAATTTACTTTCAGTAACAACGCATTCTCTACATAGTGGAACATTAGAGTTTGCAGTACTAAAGCAAGTCAATGGCTGTTCCATTCAAAATGGTACCAGGTAGGATCCTCAATTCAGCTTGCATTGGTGTATTCCATGGCACTGAGCACTCTACATGCAATATCTACACTGTTCCAAATCACCCTTAGTAGTTATGTACACAGCCTTACCACAAAATGCATTGAACAGAAAGTAAACTATTGAACACAATGGAGTGTCAAGTAAAATTTCGCTGAAAACTAGTATGTGCTAACATGATATAAACCTTATTATTATACACACCATATGATTTAGAATCATCTGCAACCAATTTTATGTGTGTGCTACCTAAGCTCCAGAATTTACTTTCAGTAACAACACATTCTCTACATAGTGGAACATTAGAGTTTGCAGTACTAAAGCAATTCAATGGCTGTTCCATTCCAAATACTACCAGGTAAGTTCCTGAATTCAACTTGCATTGTAGTATTCCTTGGCACTGAGCAATCTACATGCAATATCTGCACAGCTCGAAATTACACTGAGTAGTTATGTACACAACCTTACCACGAAATGCATTGAATAGAAGGAAAAGCATTGAACACAATGGAGTGTCAAGTACAATTTTGCTGAAAACTAGTATGTGCTAACATGATGTAAACCTTATTATTATACACACCATATGATTTAGAATCGCCTGCAACCAATTTTATGTGTGTGCTACCTAAGCTCCAGAATTTACTTTCAGTAACAGCACATTCTCTACATAGTGGAACATTAGAGTTTGCAGTACTAAAGCAAGTCAATGGCTGTTCCATTCCAAATACTACCAGGTAAGTTCCTGAATTCAACTTGCATTGTAGTATTCCTTGTCACTGAGTAATCTACATGCAATATCTGCACAGCTCGAAATCACACTGAGTAGTTATGTACACAACCTTACCACGAAATGCATTGAATAGAAGGAAAAGCATTGAACACAATGGAGTGCCAAGTAGAATTTTGCTGAAAACTAGTATGTGCTAAGATGTTGTAAACGTTATGATTATACTCACCATATGTTTTAGAATAGTCTGCAACCAATTTCATGACTGTGCTACCTAAGCTCCAGAATTTACTTTCAGTAACAACACATTCTCTACATAGTGGAACATTAGAGTTTGCAGTACTAAAGCAAGTCAATGGCTGTTCCATTCCAAATGGTACCAGGTAGGATCCTCAATTCAGCTTGCATTGGTGTATTCCATGGCACTGAGCACTCTACATGCAATATCTACACTGTTCCAAATCACCCTGAGTAGTTATGTACACAACCTTACCACAAAATGCATTGAATAGAAAGTAAAGCATTGAACACAATGGAGTGTCAAGTACAATTTCGCTGAAAACTAGTATGTGCTAACATGATGTAAACCTTATTATTATACACACCATATGATTTAGAATCGCCTGCAACCAATTTTATGTGTCTGCTACCTAAGCTCCAGAATTTACTTTCAGTAACAACAAATTCTCTACATAGTGGAACATTAGAGTTTGCAGTACTAAAGCAATTCAATGGCTGTTCCATTCCAAATACTACCAGGTAAGTTCCTGAATTCAACTTGCATTGTAGTATTCCTTGGCACTGAGCAATCTACATGCAATATCTGCACAGCTCGAAATTACACTGAGTAGTTATGTACACAACCTTACCACGAAATGCATTGAATAGAAGGAAAAGCATTGAACACAATGGAGTGTCAAGTACAATTTTGCTGAAAACTAGTATGTGCTAACATGATGTAAACCTTATTATTATACTCACCATATGTTTTAGAATACCCTGCAACCAATTTCATGACTGTGCTACCTAAGCTCCAGAATTTACTTTCAGTAACAACACATTCTCTACATAGTGGAACATTAGAGTTTGCAGTACTAAAGCAAGTCAATGGCTGTTCCATTCCAAATACTACCAGGTAAGTTCCTGAATTCAACTTGCATTGTAGTATTCCTTGGCACTGAGCAATCTACATGCAATATCTGCACAGCTCGAAATAACACTGAGTAGTTATGTACACAACCTTACCACGAAATGCATTGAATAGAAGGTAAAGCATTGAACACAAAGGAGTGTCAAGTACAATTTTGCTGAAAACTAGTATGTGCGTACATGATGTAAACCTTATTATTATACTCACCATATGTTTTAGAATAGCCTGCAACCAATTTCATGACTGTGCTACTTAAGCTCCAGAATTTACTTTCAGTAACAATGCATTCTCTACATAGTGGAACATTAGAGTTTGCAGTACTAAAGCAAGTCAATGGCTGTTCCATTCCAAATACTACCAGGTAAGTTTCTGAATTCAACTTGCATTGTAGTATTCCTTGGCACTGAGCATTCTGCAAGCAATATCTACACTGTTCCAAATCACCCTGAGTAGTTATGTACACAACCGTACCACAAAATGCATTGAATAGAAAGTAAAGCATTCAACACAATGGAGTGCCAAGTACAATTTTGCTAATATCAGCTATTTGCTAACATGATGTAAACCTTATTATTATACTCACCATATGTTTTAGAATAGTCTGCTACCAATTTTATGAGTCTGCTACCTAAGCTCCAGAATTTACAATCAGTAACAACGCATTTTCTGCATAGTGCAACATTAGAGTTTGCAGTACTAAAGCAAGTCAATGGCTGTTCCATTCCAAATGGTACCAGGTAGGTTCCTCAATTCAGCTTGCATTGGTGTATTCCATGGCACTGAGCACTCTACATGCAATATCTACACTGTTCCAAATCACCCTGAGTAGTTATGTACACAACCTTACCACAAAATGCATTGAATAGAAATTAAAGCATTGAACACAATGGTGTGTCAAGTACAATTTCGCTGAAAACTAGTATGTGCTAACATGATGTAAACCTTATTATTATACACACCATATGATTTAGAATCGCCTGCAACCAATTTTATGTGTGTGCTACCTAAGCTCCAGAATTTACTTTCCGTAACAACACATTCTCTACATAGTGGAACATTAGAGTTTGCAGTACTAAAGCAATTCAATGGCTGTTCCATTCCAAATACTACCAGGTAAGTTCCTGAATTCAACTTGCATTGTAGTATTCCTTGGCACTGAGCAATCTACATGCAATATCTGCACAGCTCGAAATTACACTGAGTAGTTATGTACACAACCTTACCACGAAATGCATTGAATAGAAGGAAAAGCATTGAACACAATGGAGTGTCAAGTACAATTTTGCTGAAAACTAGTATGTGCTAACATGATGTAAACCTTATTATTATAGTCACCATATGTTTTAGAATAGTCTGAAACTAATTTCATGACTGTGCTACCTAAGCTCCAGAATTTACTTTCAGTAACAACGCATTCTCTACATAGTGGAACATTAGAGTTTGCAGTACTAAAGCAAGTCAATGGCTGTTCCATTCAAAATGGTACCAGGTAGGATCCTCAATTCAGCTTGCATTGGTGTATTCCATGGCACTGAGCACTCTACATGCAATATCTACACTGTTCCAAATCACCCTGAGTAGTTATGTACACAGCCTTACCACAAAATGCATTGAACAGAAAGTAAACTATAGAACACAATGGAGTGTCAAGTAAAATTTCGCTGAAAACTAGTATGTGCTAACATGATATAAACCTTATTATTATACACACCATATGATTTAGAATCATCTGCAACCAATTTTATGTGTGTGCTACCTAAGCTCCAGAATTTACTTTCAGTAACAACACATTCTCTACATAGTGGAACATTAGAGTTTGCAGTACTAAAGCAATTCAATGGCTGTTCCATTCCAAATACTACCAGGTAAGTTCCTGAATTCAACTTGCATTGTAGTATTCCTTGGCACTGAGCAATCTACATGCAATATCTGCACAGCTCGAAATTACACTGAGTAGTTATGTACACAACCTTACCACGAAATGCATTGAATAGAAGGAAAAGCATTGAACACAATGGAGTGTCAAGTACAATTTTGCTGAAAACTAGTATGTGCTAACATGATGTAAACCTTATTATTATACTCACCATATGTTTTAGAATAGTCTGAAACTAATTTCATGACTGTGCTACCTAAGCTCCAGAATTTACTTTCAGTAACAATGCATTCTCTACATAGTGGAACATTAGAGTTTGCAGTACTAAAGCCAGTCAATGGCTGTTCCATTCAAAATGGTACCAGGTAGGATCCTCAATTCAGCTTGCATTGGTGTATTCCATGGCACTGAGCACTCTACATGCAATATCTACACTGTTCCAAATCACCCTGAGTAGTTATGTACACAGCCTTACCACAAAATGCATTGAATAGAAAGTAAACTATAGAACACAATGGAGTGTCAAGTAAAATTTCGCTGAAAACTAGTATGTGCTAACATGATGTAAACCTTATTATTATACACACCATATGATTTAGAATCATCTGCAACCAATTTTATGTGTGTGCTACCTAAGCTCCAGAATTTACTTTCAGTAACAACACATTCTCTACATAGTGGAACATTAGAGTTTGCAGTACTAAAGCAAGTCAATGGCTGTTCCATTCCAAATACTACCAGGTAAGTTCCTGAATTCAACTTGCATTGTAGTATTCCTTGGCACTGAGCATTCTACAAGCAATATCTACACTGTTCCAAATCACCCTGAGTAGTTATGTACACAACCGTACCACAAAATGCATTGAATAGCAAGTAAAGCATTCAACACAATGGAGTGCCAAGTTCAATTTTGCTAATATCAGCTATTTGCTAACATGATGTAAACCTTATTATTATACTCACCATATGTTTTAGAATAGTCTGCTACCAATTTTATGAGTCTGCTACCTAAGCTCCAGAATTTACAATCAGTAACAACGCATTTTCTGCATAGTGCAACATTAGAGTTTGCAGTACTAAAGCAAGTCAATGGCTGTTCCATTCCAAATACTACCAGGTAAGTTCCTGAATTCAACTTGCATTGTAGTATTCCTTGGCACTGAGTAATCTACATGCAATATCTGCACAGCTCGAAATCACACTGACTAGTTATGTACACAACCTTACCACGAAATGCATTGAATAGAAGGAAAAGCATTGAACACAAAGGAGTGTCAAGTAGAATTTTGCTGAAAACTAGTATGTGCTAACATGATGTAAACGTTATTATTATACTCACCATATGTTTTAGAATAGTCTGCAACCAATTTCATGACTGTGCTACCTAATATCCAGAATTTACTTTCAGTAACAACGCATTCTCTACATAGTGGAACATTAGAGTTTGCAGTACTAATGCAAGACAATGGCTGTTCCATTCCAAATACTACCAGGTAAGTTCCTGAATTCAACTTGCATTGTAGTATTCCTTGGCACTGAGTAATCTACATGCAATATCTGCACAGCTCGAAATCACACTGACTAGTTATGTACACAACCTTACCACGAAATGCATTGAATAGAAGGAAAAGCATTGAACACAAAGGAGTGTCAAGTAGAATTTTGCTGAAAACTAGTATGTGCTTACATGATGTAAACCTTATTATTATACTCACCATATGTTTTAGAATAGTCTGCAACCAATTTCATGACTGTGCTACCTAAGCTCCAGAATTTACTTTCAGTAACAACGCATTCTCTACATAGTGGAACATTAGAGTTTGCAGTACTAAAGCAAGTCAATGGCTGTTCCATTCCAAATACTACCAGGTAAGTTTCTGAATTCAACTTGCATTGTAGTATTCCTTGGCACTGAGCATTCTACAAGCAATATCTACACTGTTCCAAATCACCCTGAGTAGTTATGTACACAACCGTACCACAAAATGCATTGAATAGAAAGTAAAGCATTCAACACAATGGAGTGCCAATTACAATTTTACTAATATCAGCTATTTGCTAACATGATGTAAACCTTATTATTATACTCACCATATGTTTTAGAATAGTCTGCTACCAATTTTATGTCTGCTACCTAAGCTCCAGAATTTACATTCAGTAACAACGCATTTTCGGCATAGTGCAACATTAGAGTTTGCAGTACTAAAGCAATTCAATGGCTGTTCCATTCCAAATACTACCAGGTAAGTTCCTGAATTCAACTTGCATTGTAGTATTCCTTGGCACTGAGCAATCTACATGCAATATCTGCACAGCTCGAAATTACACTGAATAGTTATGTACACAACCTTACCACGAAATGCATTGAATAGAAGGAAAAGCATTGAACACAATGGAGTGTCAAGTACAATTTTGCTGAAAACTAGTATGTGCTAACATGATGTAAACCTTATTATTATACTCACCATATGTTTTAGAATAGTCTGAAACTAATTTCATGACTGTGCTACCTAAGCTCCAGAATTTACTTTCAGTAACAACGCATTCTCTACATAGTGGAACATTAGAGTTTGCAGTACTAAAGCAAGTCAATGGCTGTTCCATTCCAAATGGTACCAGGTAGGATCCTCAATTCAGCTTGCATTGGTATATTCCATGGCACTGAGCACTCTACATGCAATATCTACACTGTTCCAAATCACCCTGAGTAGTTATGTACACAGCCTTACCACAAAATGCATTGAATAGAAAGTAAACTATAGAACACAATGGAGTGTCAAGTAAAATTTCGCTGAAAACTAGTATGTGCTAACATGATGTAAACCTTATTATTATACACACCAGATGATTTAGAATCATCTGCAACCAATTTTATGTGTGTGCTACCTAAGCTCCAGAATTTACTTTCAGTAACAACACATTCTCTACATAGTGGAACATTAGAGTTTGCAGTACTAAAGCAAGTCAATGGCTTTTCCATTCCAAATACTACCAGGTAAGTTCCTGAATTCAACTTGCATTGTAGTATTCCTTGGCACTGAGCATTCTGCAAGCAATATCTACACTGTTCCAAATCACCCTGAGTAGTTATGTACACAACCGTACCACAAAATGCATTGAATAGAAAGTAAAGCATTCAACACAATGGAGTGCCAAGTACAATTTTGCTAACATCAGCTATTTGCTAACATGATGTAAACCTTATTAATATACTCACCATATGTTTTAGAATAGTCTGCTACCAATTTTATGAGTCTGCTACCTAAGCTCCAGAATTTACTTTCAGTAACAACGCATTTTCTGCATAGTGCAACATTAGAGTTTGCAGTACTAAAGCAAGTCAATGGCTGTTCCATTCCAAATGGTACCAGGTAGGTTCCTCAATTCAGCTTGCATTGGTGTATTCCATGGCACTGAGCACTCTACATGCAATATCTACACTGTTCCAAATCACCCTGAGTAGTTATGTTCACAACCTTACCACAAAATGCATTGAATAGAAAGTAAAGCATTGAACACAATGGTGTGTCAAGTACAATTTCGCTGAAAACTGGTATGTGCTAACATGATGTAAACCTTATTATTATACACACCATATGATTTAGAATCGCCTGCAACCAATTTTATGTGTGTGCTACCTAAGCTCCAGAATTTACTTTCAGTAACAACACATTCTCTACATAGTGGAACATTAGAGTTTGCAGTACTAAAGCAATTCAATGGCTGTTCCATTCCAAATACTACCAGGTAAGTTCCTGAATTCAACTTGCATTGTAGTATTCCTTGGCACTGAGCAATCTACATGCAATATCTGCACAGCTCGAAATTACACTGAGTAGTTATGTACACAACCTCACCACGAAATGCATTGAATAGAAGGAAAAGCATTGAACACAATGGAGTGTCAAGTACAATTTTGCTGAAAACTAGTATGTGCTAACATGATGTAAACCTTATTATTATAGTCACCATATGTTTTAGAATAGTCTGAAACTAATTTCATGACTGTGCTACCTAAGCTCCAGAATTTACTTTCAGTAACAACGCATTCTGTACATAGTGGAACATTAGAGTTTGCAGTACTAAAGCAAGTCAATGGCTGTTCCATTCAAAATGGTACCAGGTAGGATCCTCAATTCAGCTTGCATTGGTGTATTCCATGGGACTGAGCACTCTACATGCAATATCTACACTGTTCCAAATCACCCTGAGTAGTTATGTACACAGCCTTACCACAAAATGCATTGAACAGAAAGTAAACTATAGAACACAATGGAGTGTGAAGTAAAATTTCGCTGAAAACTAGTATGTGCTAACATGATATAAACCTTATTATTATACACACCATATGATTTAGAATCATCTGCAACCAATTTTATGTGTGTGCTACCTAAGCTCCAGAATTTACTTTCAGTAACAACACATTCTCTACATAGTGGAACATTAGAGTTTGCAGTACTAAAGCAAGTCAATGGCTGTTCCATTCCAAATACTACCAGGTAAGTTCCTGAATTCAACTTGCATTGTAGTATTCCTTGGCACTGAGCATTCTACAAGCAATATCTACACTGTGCCAAATCACCCTGAGTAGTTATGTACACAACCGTACCACAAAATGCATTGAATAGCAAGTAAAGCATTCAACACAATGGAGTGCCAAGTTCAATTTTGCTAATATCAGCTATTTGCTAACATGATGTAAACCTTATTATTATACTCACCATATGTTTTAGAATAGTCTGCTACCAATTTTATGAGTCTGCTACCTAAGCTCCAGAATTTACAATCAGTAACAACGCATTTTCTGCATAGTGCAACATTAGAGTTTGCAGTACTAAAGCAAGTCAATGGCTGTTCCATTCCAAATACTACCAGGTAAGTTCCTGAATTCAACTTGCATTGTAGTATTCCTTGGCACTGAGTAATCTACATGCAATATCTGCACAGCTCGAAATCACACTGACTAGTTATGTACACAACCTTACCACGAAATGCATTGAATAGAAGGAAAAGCATTGAACACAAAGGAGTGTCAAGTAGAATTTTGCTGAAAACTAGTATGTGCTAACATGATGTAAACGTTATTATTATACTCACCATATGTTTTAGAATAGTCTGCAACCAATTTCATGACTGTGCTACCTAATATCCAGAATTTACTTTCAGTAATAACGCATTCTCTACATAGTGGAACATTAGAGTTTGCAGTACTAATGCAAGACAATGGCTGTTCCATTCCAAATACTACCAGGTAAGTTCCTGAATTCAACTTGCATTGTAGTATTCCTTGGCACTGAGTAATCTACATGCAATATCTGCACAGCTCGAAATCACACTGACTAGTTATGTACACAACCTTACCACGAAATGCATTGAATAGAAGGAAAAGCATTGAACACAAAGGAGTGTCAAGTAGAATTTTGCTGAAAACTAGTATGTGCTTACATGATGTAAACCTTATTATTATACTCACCATATGTTTTAGAATAGTCTGCAACCAATTTCATGACTGTGCTACCTAAGCTCCAGAATTTACTTTCAGTAACAACGCATTCTCTACATAGTGGAACATTAGAGTTTGCAGTACTAAAGCAAGTCAATGGCTGTTCCATTCCAAATACTACCAGGTAAGTTCCTGAATTCAACTTGCATTGTAGTATTCCTTGGCACTGAGCATTCTACAAGCAATATCTACACTGTTCCAAATCACCCTGAGTAGTTATGTACACAACCGTACCACAAAATGCATTGAATAGAAAGTAAAGCATTCAACACAATGGAGTGCCAATTACAATTTTACTAATATCAGCTATTTGCTAACATGATGTAAACCTTATTATTATACTCACCATATGTTTTAGAATAGTCTGCTACCAATTTTATGTCTGCTACCTAAGCTCCAGAATTTACATTCAGTAACAACGCATTTTCGGCATAGTGCAACATTAGAGTTTGCAGTACTAAAGCAGTTCAATGGCTGTTCCATTCCAAATACTACCAGGTAAGTTCCTGAATTCAACTTGCATTGTAGTATTCCTTGGCACTGAGCAATCTACATGCAATATCTGCACAGCTCGAAATTACACTGAGTAGTTATGTACACAACCTTACCACGAAATGCATTGAATAGAAGGAAAAGCATTGAACACAATGGAGTGTCAAGTACAATTTTGCTGAAAACTAGTATGTGCTAACATGATGTAAACCTTATTATTATAGTCACCATATGTTTTAGAATAGTCTGAAACTAATTTCATGACTGTGCTACCTAAGCTCCAGAATTTACTTTCAGTAACAACGCATTCTCTACATAGTGGAACATTAGAGTTTGCAGTACTAAAGCAAGTCAATGGCTGTTCCATTCAAAATGGTACCAGGTAGGATCCTCAATTCAGCTTGCATTGGTGTATTCCATGGCACTGAGCACTCTACATGCAATATCTACACTGTTCCAAATCACCCTGAGTAGTTATGTACACAGCCTTACCACAAAATGCATTGAATAGAAAGTAAACTATAGAACACAATGGAGTGTCAAGTAAAATTTCGCTGAAAACTAGTATGTGCTAACATGATGTAAACCTTATTATTATACACACCATATGATTTAGAATCATCTGCAACCAATTTTATGTGTGTGCTACCTAAGCTCCAGAATTTACTTTCAGTAACAACACATTCTCTACATAGTGGAACATTAGAGTTTGCAGTACTAAAGCAAGTCAATGGCTGTTCCATTCCAAATACTACCAGGTAAGTTCCTGAATTCAACTTGCATTGTAGTATTCCTTGGCACTGAGCATTCTGCAAGCAATATCTACACTGTTCCAAATCACCCTGAGTAGTTATGTACACAACCGTACCACAAAATGCATTGAATAGAAAGTAAAGCATTCAACACAATGGAGTGCCAAGTACAATTTTGCTAATATCAGCTATTTGCTAACATGATGTAAACCTTATTATTATACTCACCATATGTTTTAGAATAGTCTGCTACCAATTTTATGAGTCTGCTACCTAAGCTCCAGAATTTACAATCAGTAACAACGCATTTTCTGCATAGTGCAACATTAGAGTTTGCAGTACTAAAGCAAGTCAATGGCTGTTCCATTCCAAATGGTACCAGGTAGGTTCCTCAATTCAGCTTGCATTGGTGTATTCCATGGCACTGAGCACTCTACATGCAATATCTACACTGTTCCAAATCACCCTGAGTAGTTATGTACACAGCCTTACCACAAAATGCATTGAACAGAAAGTAAACTATAGAACACAATGGAGTGTCAAGTAAAATTTCGCTGAAAACTAGTATGTGCTAACATGATATAAACCTTATTATTATACACACCATATGATTTAGAATCATCTGCAACCAATTTTATGTGTGTGCTACCTAAGCTCCAGAATTTACTTTCAGTAACAACACATTCTCTACATAGTGGAACATTAGAGTTTGCAGTACTAAAGCAATTCAATGGCTGTTCCATTCCAAATACTACCAGGTAAGTTCCTGAATTCAACTTGCATTGTAGTATTCCTTGGCACTGAGCAATCTACATGCAATATCTGCACAGCTCGAAATTACACTGAGTAGTTATGTACACAACCTTACCACGAAATGCATTGAATAGAAGGAAAAGCATTGAACACAATGGAGTGTCAAGTACAATTTTGCTGAAAACTAGTATGTGCTAACATGATGTAAACCTTATTATTATACTCACCATATGTTTTAGAATAGTCTGAAACTAATTTCATGACTGTGCTACCTAAGCTCCAGAATTTACTTTCAGTAACAACGCATTCTCTACATAGTGGAACATTAGAGTTTGCAGTACTAAAGCCAGTCAATGGCTGTTCCATTCAAAATGGTACCAGGTAGGATCCTCAATTCAGCTTGCATTGGTGTATTCCATGGCACTGAGCACTCTACATGCAATATCTACACTGTTCCAAATCACCCTGAGTAGTTATGTACACAGCCTTACCACAAAATGCATTGAATAGAAAGTAAACTATAGAACAAAATGGAGTGTCAAGTAAAATTTCGCTGAAAACTAGTATGTGCTAACATGATGTAAACCTTATTATTATACACACCATATGATTTAGAATCATCTGCAACCAATTTTATGTGTGTGCTACCTAAGCTCCAGAATTTACTTTCAGTAACAACACATTCTCTACATAGTGGAACATTAGAGTTTGCAGTACTAAAGCAAGTCAATGGCTGTTCCATTCCAAATACTACCAGGTAAGTTCCTGAATTCAACTTGCATTGTAGTATTCCTTGGCACTGAGCATTCTACAAGCAATATCTACACTGTTCCAAATCACCCTGAGTAGTTATGTACACAACCGTACCACAAAATGCATTGAATAGCAAGTAAAGCATTCAACACAATGGAGTGCCGTTCAATTTTGCTAATATCAGCTATTTGCTAACATGATGTAAACCTTATTATTATACTCACCATATGTTTTAGAATAGTCTGCTACCAATTTTATGAGTCTGCTACCTAAGCTCCAGAATTTACAATCAGTAACAACGCATTTTCTGCATAGTGCAACATTAGAGTTTGCAGTACTAAAGCAAGTCAATGGCTGTTCCATTCCAAATACTACCAGGTAAGTTCCTGAATTCAACTTGCATTGTAGTATTCCTTGGCACTGAGTAATCTACATGCAATATCTGCACAGCTCGAAATCACACTGACTAGTTATGTACACAACCTTACCACGAAATGCATTGAATAGAAGGAAAAGCATTGAACACAAAGGAGTGTCAAGTAGAATTTTGCTGAAAACTAGTATGTGCTAACATGATGTAAACGTTATTATTATACTCACCATATGTTTTAGAATAGTCTGCAACCAATTTCATGACTGTGCTACCTAATATCCAGAATTTACTTTCAGTAACAACGCATTCTCTACATAGTGGAACATTAGAGTTTGCAGTACTAATGCAAGACAATGGCTGTTCCATTCCAAATACTACCAGGTAAGTTCCTGAATTCAACTTGCATTGTAGTATTCCTTGGCACTGGGTAATCTACATGCAATATCTGCACAGCTCGAAATCACACTGACTAGTTATGTACACAACCTTACCACGAAATGCATTGAATAGAAGGAAAAGCATTGAACACAAAGGAGTGTCAAGTAGAATTTTGCTGAAAACTAGTATGTGCTTACATGATGTAAACCTTATTATTATACTCACCATATGTTTTAGAATAGTCTGCAACCAATTTCATGACTGTGCTACCTAAGCTCCAGAATTTACTTTCAGTAACAACGCATTCTCTACATAGTGGAACATTAGAGTTTGCAGTACTAAAGCAAGTCAATGGCTGTTCCATTCCAAATACTACCAGGTAAGTTTCTGAATTCAACTTGCATTGTAGTATTCCTTGGCACTGAGCATTCTACAAGCAATATCTACACTGTTCCAAATCACCCTGAGTAGTTATGTACACAACCGTACCACAAAATGCATTGAATAGAAAGTAAAGCATTCAACACAATGGAGTGCCAATTACAATTTTACTAATATCAGCTATTTGCTAACATGATGTAAACCTTATTATTATACTCACCATATGTTTTAGAATAGTCTGCTACCAATTTTATGTCTGCTACCTAAGCTCCAGAATTTACATTCAGTAACAACGCATTTTCGGCATAGTGCAACATTAGAGTTTGCAGTACTAAAGCAATTCAATGGCTGTTCCATTCCAAATACTACCAGGTAAGTTCCTGAATTCCACTTGCATTGTAGTATTCCTTGGCACTGAGCAATCTACATGCAATATCTGCACAGCTCGAAATTACACTGAGTAGTTATGTACACAACCTTACCACGAAATGCATTGACTAGAAGGAAAAGCATTGAACACAATGGAGTGTCAAGTGCAATTTTGCTGAAAACTAGTATGTGCTAACATGATGTAAACCTTATTATTATACTCACCATATGTTTTAGAATAGTCTGAAACTAATTTCATGACTGTGCTACCTAAGCTCCGGAATTTACTTTCAGTAACAACGCATTCTCGACATAGTGGAACATTAGAGTTTGCAGTACTAAAGCAAGTCAATGGCTGTTCCATTCAAAATGGTACCAGGTAGGATCCTCAATTCAGCTTGCATTGGTGTATTCCATGGCACTGAGCACTCTACATGCAATATCTACACTGTTCCAAATCACCCTGAGTAGTTATGTACACAGCCTTACCACAAAATGCATTGAATACAAAGTAAACTATAGAACACAATGGAGTGTCAAGTAAAATTTCGCTGAAAACTAGTATGTGCTAACATGATGTAAACCTTATTATTATACACACCATATGATTTAGAATCATCTGCAACCAATTTTATGTGTGTGCTACCTAAGCTCCAGAATTTACTTTCAGTAACAACACATTCTCTACATAGTGGAACATTAGAGTTTGCAGTACTAAAGCAAGTCAATGGCTGTTCCATTCCAAATACTACCAGGTAAGTTCCTGAATTCAACTTGCATTGTAGTATTCCTTGGCACTGAGCATTCTACAAGCAATATCTACACTGTTCCAAATCACCCTGAGTAGTTATGTACACAACCGTACCACAAAATGCATTGAATAGCAAGTAAAGCATTCAACACAATGGAGTGCCAAGTACAATTTTGCTAATATCAGCTATTTGCTAACATGATGTAAACCTTATTATTATACTCACCATATGTTTTAGAATAGTCTGCTACCAATTTTATGAGTCTGCTACCTAAGCTCCAGAATTTACAATCAGTAACAACGCATTTTCTGCATAGTGCAACATTAGAGTTTGCAGTACTAAAGCAAGTCAATGGCTGTTCCATTCCAAATACTACCAGGTAAGTTCCTGAATTCAACTTGCATTGTAGTATTCCTTGGCACTGAGTAATCTACATGCAATATCTGCACAGCTCGAAATCACACTGACTAGTTATGTACAGAACCTTACCACGAAATGCATTGAATAGAAGGAAAAGCATTGAACACAAAGGAGTGTCAAGTAGAATTTTGCTGAAAACTAGTATGTGCTAACATGATGTAAACGTTATTATTATACTCACCATATGTTTTAGAATAGTCTGCAACCAATTTCATGACGTGCTACCTAATATCCAGAATTTACTTTCAGTAACAACGCATTCTCTACATAGTGGAACATTAGAGTTTGCAGTACTAATGCAAGACAATGGCTGTTCCATTCCAAATACTACCAGGTAAGTTCCTGAATTCAACTTGCATTGTAGTATTCCTTGGCACTGAGTAATCTACATGCAATATCTGCACAGCTCGAAATCACACTGACTAGTTATGTACACAACCTTACCACGAAATGCATTGAATAGAAGGAAAAGCATTGAACACAAAGGAGTGTCAAGTAGAATTTTGCTGAAAACTAGTATGTGCTAACATGTTGTAAACGTTATTATTATACTCACCATATGTTTTAGAATAGTCTGCAACCAATTTCATGACTGTGCTACCTAAGCTCCAGAATTTACTTTCAGTAACATCACATTCTCTACATAGTGGAACATTAGAGTTTGCAGTACTAAAGCAAGTCAATGGCTGTTCCATTCCAAATACTACCAGGTAAGTTCCTGAATTCTACTTGCATTGTAGTATTCCTTGGCACTGAGCAATCTACATGCAATATCTGCACAGCTCGAAATAACACTGAGTAGTTATGTACACAACCTTACCACGAAATGCATTGAATAGAAGGTAAAGCATTGAACACAAAGGAGTGTCAAGTACAATTTTGCTGAAAACTAGTATGTGCTTACATGATGTAAACCTTATTATTATACTCACCATATGTTTTAGAATAGTCTGCAACCAATTTCATGACTGTGCTACCTAAGCTCCAGAATTTACTTTCAGTAACAACGCATTCTCTACATAGTGGAACATTAGAGTTTGCAGTACTAAAGCAAGTCAATGGCTGTTCCATTCCAAATACTACCAGGTAAGTTTCTGAATTCAACTTGCATTGTAGTATTCCTTGGCACTGAGCATTCTACAAGCAATATCTACACTGTTCCAAATGACACTGAGTAGTTATGTACACAACCTTACCACGAAATGCATTGAATAGAAGGAAAAGCATAGAACACAATGGAGTGTCAAGTACAATTTTGCTAAAATCAGCTATTTGCTATCATAATGTAAACCTTATTATTATACTCACCATATGTTTTAGAATAGTCTGCAACCAATTTTATGAGTCTGCTACCTAAGCTCCAGAATTTACTTTCAGTAACAACGCATTTTCTGCATAGTGCAACATTAGAGTTTGCAGTACTAAAGCAAGTCAATGGCTGTTCCATTCCAAATGGTACCAGGTAGGTTCCTCAATTCAGCTTGCATTGGTGTATTCCATGGCACTGAGCACTCTACATGCAATATCTGCATAGTTCCAAATCACACTGAGTAGTTATGTACACAACCTTAGCACGAAATGCATTGAATAGAAGGTAAAGCATTGAACACAAAGGAGTGTCAAGTACAATTTTGCTGAAAACTAGTATGTGCTTACATGATGTAAACCTTATTATTATACTCACCATATGTTTTAGAATAGTCTGCAACCAATTTCATGACTGTGCTACCTAAGCTCCAGAATTTACTTTCAGTAACAACGCATTCTCTACATAGTGGAACATTAGAGTTTGCAGTACTAAAGCAAGTCAATGGCTGTTCCATTCCAAATACTACCAGGTAAGTTTCTGAATTCAACTTGCATTGTAGTATTCCTTGGCACTGAGCATTCTACAAGCAATATCTACACTGTTCCAAATCACCCTGAGTAGTTATGTACACAACCGTTCCACAAAATGCATTGAATAGAAAGTAAAGCATTCAACACAATGGAGTGCCAATTACAATTTTGCTAATATCAGCTATTTGCTAACATGATGTAAACCTTATTATTATACTCACCATATGTTTTAGAATAGTCTGCAACCAATTTCATGACTGCTACCTAAGCTCCAGAATTTACTTTCAGTAACATCACATTCTCGGCATAGTGCAACATTAGAGTTTGCAGTACTAAAGCAAGTCAATGGCTGTTCCATTCCAAATACTACCAGGTAAGTTCCTGAATTCAACTTGCATTGTAGTATTCCTTGGCACTGAGCAATCTACATGCAATATCTGCACAGCTCGAAATAACACTGAGTAGTTATGTACACAACCTTACCACGAAATGCATTGAATAGAAGGTAAAGCATTGAACACAAAGGAGTGTCAAGTACAATTTTGCTGAAAACTAGTATGTGCTTACATGATGTAAACCTTATTATTATACTCACCATATGTTTTAGAATAGTCTGCAACCAATTTCATGACTGTGCTACCTAAGCTCCAGAATTTACTTTCAGTAACAACGCATTCTCTACATAGTGGAACATTAGAGTTTGCAGTACTAAAGCAAGTCAATGGCTGTTCCATTCCAAATACTACCAGGTAAGTTTCTGAATTCAACTTGCATTGTAGTATTCCTTGGCACTGAGCATTCTACAAGCAATATCTACACTGTTCCAAATGACACTGAGTAGTTATGTACACAACCTTACCACGAAATGCATTGAATAGAAGGAAAAGCATAGAACACAATGGAGTGTCAAGTACAATTTTGCTAAAATCAGCTATTTGCTATCATAATGTAAACCTTATTATTATACTCACCATATGTTTTAGAATAGTCTGCAACCAATTTTATGAGTCTGCTACCTAAGCTCCAGAATTTACTTTCAGTAACAACGCATTTTCTGCATAGTGCAACATTAGAGTTTGCAGTACTAAAGCAAGTCAATGGCTGTTCCATTCCAAATGGTACCAGGTAGGTTCCTCAATTCAGCTTGCATTGGTGTATTCCATGGCACTGAGCACTCTACATGCAATATCTGCATAGTTCCAAATCACACTGAGTAGTTATGTACACAACCTTAGCACGAAATGCATTGAATAGAAGGTAAAGCATTGAACACAAAGGAGTGTCAAGTACAATTTTGCTGAAAACTAGTATGTGCTTACATGATGTAAACCTTATTATTATACTCACCATATGTTTTAGAATAGTCTGCAAGCAATTTCATGACTGTGCTACCTAAGCTCCAGAATTTACTTTCAGTAACAACGCATTCTCTACATAGTGGAACATTAGAGTTTGCAGTACAAAAGCAAGTCAATGGCTGTTCCATTCCAAATACTACCAGGTAAGTTTCTGAATTCAACTTGCATTGTAGTATTCCTTGGCACTGAGCATTCTACAAGCAATATCTACACTGTTCCAAATCACCCTGAGTAGTTATGTACACAACCGTTCCACAAAATGCATTGAATAGAAAGTAAAGCATTCAACACAATGGAGTGCCAATTACAATTTTGCTAATATCAGCTATTTGCTAACATGATGTAAACCTTATTATTATACTCACCATATGTTTTAGAATAGTCTGCTACCAATTTTATGTCTGCTACCTAAGCTCCAGAATTTACAATCAGTAACAACGCATTTCCGGCATAGTGCAACATTAGAGTTTGCAGTACTAAAGCAAGTCAATGGCAGTTCCATTCCAAATGGTACCAGGTAGGTTCCTCAATTCAGCTTGCATTGGTGTATTCCATGGCACTGAGCACTCTACATGCAATATCTGCATAGTTCCAAATCACACTGAGTAGTTATGTACACAACCTTACCACGAAATGCATTGAATAGAAGGAAAAGCATAGAACACAATGGAGTGTCAAGTACAATTTTGCTAAAATCAGCTATTTGCTATCATAATGTAAACCTTATTATTATACTCACCATATGATTTAGAATCGTCTGCAACCAGTTTTCTGTGTGTGCTACCTAAGATCCAGAATTTACTTTCAGTAACAACACATTCTCTACATAGTGGAACATTAGAGTTTGCAGTACTAAAGCAAGTCAATGGCTGTTCCATTCCAAATGGTACCAGGTAGGTTCCTATATTCAGCTTGCATTGGTGTATTCCATGGCACTGAGCATTCTACATGCAATGTCTACACTGTTCCAAATCACCCTGAGTAGTTATGTACACAACCTTAACACAAAATGCATTGAATAGAAAGTAAAGCATTCAACACAATGGAGTGCCAAGTAAAATTTTTCTAAAAACAGCTATTTGCTAACATGATGTAAACCTTATTATTATACTCACCATATGTTTTAGAATAGTCTGCAAACAATTTTATGAGTGTGCTACCTAAGCTCCAGAATTTACTTTCAGTAACAACGCATTTTCTACATAGTGCAACATTAGAGTTTGCAGTACTAAAGCAAGTCAATGGCTGTTCCATTCCAAATGGTACCAGGTAGCTTCCTGAATTCAGCTTGCATTGGTGTATTCCATGGCACTGAGCACTCTACATGCAATATCTACACTGTTCCAATTCACCCTGAGTTGTTATGTACACAACCTTACCAAGAAATGCATTGAATAGAAAGTAAAGCATTGAACACCATGGAGTGTCAAGTACAATTTCGCTGAAAACTAGTATGTGCTAACATGATGTAAACATTATTATTATACTCACCATATGATTTAGAATCGTCTGCAACCAATTTTCTGTGTGTGCTACCTAAGATCCAGAATTTACTTTCAGTAACAACACATTATCTACATAGTGGAACATTAGAGTTTGCAGTACTAAAGCAAGTCAATGGCTGTTCCATTCCAAATATTACCAGGTAAGTTCATGAATTCAACTTGCATTGTAGTATTCCTTGGCACTGAGTAATCTACATGCAATATCTGCACAGCTCGAAATCACACTGAGTAGTTATGTACACAACCTTACCATGAAATGCATTGAATAGAAGGAAAAGCATTGAACACAAAGGAGTGTCAAGTACAATTTTGCTGAAAACTAGTATGTGCTAACATGATGTAAACCTTATTATTATACACACCATATGATTTAGAATCGCCTGCAACCAATTTTATGTGTGTGCTACCTAAGCTCCAGAATTTACTTTCAGTAACAACACATTCTCTACATAGTGGAACATTAGAGTTTGCAGTACTAAAGCAAGTCAATGGCTGTTCCATTCCAAATACTACCAGGTAAGTTCCTGAATTCAACTTGCATTGTAGTATTCCTTGTCACTGAGTAATCTACATGCAATATCTGCACAGCTCGAAATCACACTGAGTAGTTATGTACAGAACCTTACCACGAAATGCATTGAATAGAAGGAAAAGCATTGAACACAATGGAGTGTCAAGTAGAATTTTGCTGAAAACTAGTATGTGCTAAGATGTTGTAAACGTTATTATTATACTCACCATATGTTTTAGAATAGTCTGCAACCAATTTCATGACTGTGCTACCTAAGCTCCAGAATTTACTTTCAGTAACAACACATTCTCTACATAGTGGAACATTAGAGTTTGCAGTACTAAAGCAAGTCAATGGCTGTTCCATTCCAAATGGTACCAGGTAGGATCCTCAATTCAGCTTGCATTGGTGTATTCCATGGCACTGAGCACTCTACATGCAATATCTACACTGTTCCAAATCACCCTGAGTAGTTATGTACACAACCTTACCACAAAATGCATTGAATAGAAAGTAAAGCATTGAACACAATGGAGTGTCAAGTACAATTTCGCTGAAAACTAGTATGTGCTAACATGATGTAAACCTTATTATTATACACACCATATGATTTAGAATCGCCTGCAACCAATTTTATGTGTGTGCTACCTAAGCTCCAGAATTTACTTTCAGTAACAACACATTCTCTACATAGTGGAACATTAGAGTTTGCAGTACTAAAGCAATTCAATGGCTGTTCCATTCCAAATACTACCAGGTAAGTTCCTGAATTCAACTTGCATTGTAGTATTCCTTGGCACTGAGCAATCTACATGCAATATCTGCACAGCTCGAAATTACACTGAGTAGTTATGTACACAACCTTACCACGAAATGCATTGAATAGAAGGAAAAGCATTGAACACAATGGAGTGTCAAGTACAATTTTGCTGAAAACTAGTATGTGCTAACATGATGTAAACCTTATTATTATACTCACCATATGTTTTAGAATAGTCTGAAACTAATTTCATGACTGTGCTACCTAAGCTCCAGAATTTACTTTCAGTAACAACGCATTCTCTACATAGTGGAACATTAGAGTTTGCAGTACTAAAGCAAGTCAATGGCTGTTCCATTCAAAATGGTACCAGGTAGGATCCTCAATTCAGCTTGCATTGGTGTATTCCATGGCACTGAGCACTCTAAATGCAATATCTACACAGTTCCAAATCACCCTGAGTAGTTATGTACACAGCCTTACCACAAAATGCATTGAATAGAAAGTAAACTATAGAACACAATGGAGTGTCAAGTAAAATTTCGCTGAAAACCAGTAAGTGCTAACATGATGTAAACCTTATTATTATACACACCATATGATTTAGAATCATCTGCAACCAATTTTATGTGTGTGCTACCTAAGCTCCAGAATTTACTTTCAGTAACAACACAGTCTCTACATAGTGGAACATTAGAGTTTGCAGTACTAAAGCAAGTCAATGGCTGTTCCATTCCAAATACTACCAGGTAAGTTCCTGAATTCAACTTGCATTGTAGTATTCCTTGGCACTGAGCAATCTACATGCAATATCTGCACAGCTCGAAATAACACTGAGTAGTTATGTACACAACCTTACCACGAAATGCATTGAATAGAAGGTAAAGCATTGAACACAAAGGAGTGTCAAGTACAATTTGGTGAAAACTAGTATGTGCGTACATGATGTAAACCTTATTATTATACTCACCATATGTTTTAGAATAGCCTGCAACCAATTTCATGACTGTGCTACCTAAGCTCCAGAATTTACTTTCAGTAACAATGCATTCTCTACATAGTGGAACATTAGAGTTTGCAGTACTAAAGGAAGTCAATGGCTGTTCCATTCCAAATACTGCCAGGTAAGTTTCTGAATTCAACTTGCATTGTAGTATTCCTTGGCACTGAGCATTCTGCAAGCAATATCTACACTGTTCCAAATCACCCTGAGTAGTTATGTACACAACCGTTCCACAAAATGCATTGAATAGAAAGTAAAGCATTCAACACAATGGAGTGCCAAGTACAATTTTGCTAATATCAGCTATTTGCTAACATGATGTAAACCTTATTATTATACTCACCATATGTTTTAGAATAGTCTGCTACCAATTTTATGAGTCTGCTACCTAAGCTCCAGAATTTACAATCAGTAACAACGCATTTTCTGCATAGTGCAACATTAGAGTTTGCAGTACTAAAGCAAGTCAATGGCTGTTCCATTCCAAATGGTACCAGGTAGGTTCCTCAATTCAGCTTGCATTGGTGTATTCCATGGCACTGAGCACTCTACATGCAATATCTACACTGTTCCAAATCACCCTGAGTAGTTATGTACACAACCTTACCACAAAATGCATTGAATAGAAAGTAAAGCATGGAACACAATGGAGTGTCAAGTACAATTTCGCTGAAAACTAGTATGTGTTAACATGATGTAAACCTTATTATTATACACACCATATGATTTAGAATCGCCTGCAACCAATTTTATGTGTGTGCTACCTAAGCTCCAGAATTTACTTTCAGTAACAACACATTCTCTACATAGTGGAACATTAGAGTTTGCAGTACTAAAGCAATTCAATGGCTGTTCCATTCCAAATACTACCAGGTAAGTTCCTGAATTCAACTTGCATTGTAGTATTCCTTGGCACTGAGCAATCTACATGCAATATCTGCACAGCTCGAAATTACACTGAGTAGTTATGTACACAACCTTACCACGAAATGCATTGAATAGAAGGAAAAGCATTGAACACAATGGAGTGTCGTACAATTTTGCTGAAAACTAGTATGTGCTAACATGATGTAAACCTTATTATTATACTCACCATATGTTTTAGAATAGTCTGAAACTAATTTCATGACTGTGCTACCTAAGCTCCAGAATTTACTTTCAGTAACAACGCATTCTCTACATAGTGGAACATTAGAGTTTGCAGTACTAAAGCAAGTCAATGGCTGTTCCATTCAAAATGGTACCAGGTAGGATCCTCAATTCAGCTTGCATTGGTGTATTCCATGGCACTGAGCACTCTACATGCAATATCTACACTGTTCCAAATCACCCTGAGTAGTTATGTACACAGCCTTACCACAAAATGCATTGAATAGAAAGTAAACTATAGAACACAATGGAGTGTCAAGTAAAATTTCGCTGAAAACTAGTATGTGCTAACATGATGTAAACCTTATTATTATACACACCATATGATTTAGAATCATCTGCAACCAATTTTATGTGTGTGCTACCTAAGCTCCAGAATTTACTTTCAGTAACAACACATTCTCTACATAGTGGAACATTAGAGTTTGCAGTACTAAAGCAATTCAATGGCTGTTCCATTCCAAATACTACCAGGTAAGTTCCTGAATTCAACTTGCATTGTAGTATTCCTTGGCACTGAGCAATCTACATGCAATATCTGCACAGCTCGAAATTACACTGAGTAGTTATGTACACAACCTTACCACGAAATGCATTGAATAGAAGGAAAAGCATTGAACACAATGGAGTGCGAAGTTCAATTTTGCTAATATCAGCTATTTGCTAACATGATGTAAACCTTATTATTATACTCACCATATGTTTTAGAATAGTCTGCTACCAATTTTATGAGTCTGCTACCTAAGCTCCAGAATTTACAATCAGTAACAACGCATTTTCTGCATAGTGCAACATTAGAGTTTGCAGTACTAAAGCAAGTCAATGGCTGTTCCATTCCAAATACTACCAGGTAAGTTCCTGAATTCAACTTGCATTGTAGTATTCCTTGGCACTGAGTAATCTACATGCAATATCTGCACAGCTCGAAATCACACTGACTAGTTATGTACACAACCTTACCACGAAATGCATTGAATAGAAGGAAAAGCATTGTACACAAAGGAGTGTCAAGTAGAATTTTGCTGAAAACTAGTATGTGCTAACATGATGTAAACGTTATTATTATACTCACCATATGTTTTAGAATAGTCTGCAACCAATTTCATGACTGTGCTACCTAATATCCAGAATTTACTTTCAGTAACAACGCATTCTCTACATAGTGGAACATTAGAGTTTGCAGTACTAATGCAAGACAATGGCTGTTCCATTCCAAATACTACCAGGTAAGTTCCTGAATTCAACTTGCATTGTAGTATTCCTTGGCACTGAGTTATCTACATGCAATATCTGCACAGCTCGAAATCACACTGACTAGTTATGTACACAACCGTACCACGAAATGCATTGAATAGAAGGAAAAGCATTGAACACAAAGGAGTGTCAAGTAGAATTTTGCTGAAAACTAGTATGTGCTAACATGTTGTAAACGTTATTATTATACTCACCATATGTTTTAGAATAGTCTGCAACCAATTTCATGACTGTGCTACCTAAGCTCCAGAATTTACTTTCAGTAACATCACATTCTCTACATAGTGGAACATTAGAGTTTGCAGTACTAAAGCAAGTCAATGGCTGTTCCATTCCAAATACTACCAGGTAAGTTCCTGAATTCAACTTGCATTGTAGTATTCCTTGGCACTGAGCAATCTACATGCAATATCTGCACAGCTCGAAATAACACTGAGTAGTTATGTACACAACCTTACCACGAAATGCATTGAATAGAAGGTAAAGCATTGAACACAAAGGAGTGTCAAGTACAATTTTGCTGAAAACTAGTATGTGCTTACATGATGTAAACCTTATTATTATACTCACCATATGTTTGAGAATAGTCTGCAACCAATTTCATGACTGTGCTACCTAAGCTCCAGAATTTACTTTCAGTAACAACGCATTCTCTACATAGTGGAACATTAGAGTTTGCAGTACTAAAGCAAGTCAATGGCTGTTCCATTCCAAATACTACCAGGTAAGTTTCTGAATTCAACTTGCATTGTAGTATTCCTTGGCACTGAGCATTCTACAAGCAATATCTACACTGTTCCAAATCACCCTGAGTAGTTATGTACACAACCGTACCACAAAATGCATTGAATAGAAAGTAAAGCATTCAACACAATGGAGTGCCAATTACAATTTTGCTAATATCAGCTATTTGCTAACATGATGTAAACCTTATTATTATACTCACCATATGTTTTAGAATAGTCTGCTACCAATTTTATGTCTGCTACCTAAGCTCCAGAATTTACATTCAGTAACAACGCATTTTCGGCATAGTGCAACATTAGAGTTTGCAGTACTAAAGCAAGTCAATGGCTGTTCCATTCCAAATGGTACCAGGTAGGTTCCTCAATTCAGCTTGCATTGGTGTATTCCATGGCACTGAGCACTCTACATGCAATATCTGCATAGTTCCAAATCACACTGAGTAGTTATGTACACAACCTTAGCACGAAATGCATTGAATAGAAGGTAAAGCATTGAACACAAAGGAGTGTCAAGTACAATTTTGCTGAAAACTAGTATGTGCTTACATGATGTAAACCTTATTATTATACTCACCATATGTTTTAGAATAGTCTGCAACCAATTTCATGACTGTGCTACCTAAGCTCCAGAATTTACTTTCAGTAACAACGCATTCTCTACATAGTGGAACATTAGAGTTTGCAGTACTAAAGCAAGTCAATGGCTGTTCCATTCCAAATACTACCAGGTAAGTTTCTGAATTCAACTTGCATTGTAGTATTCCTTGGCACTGAGCATTCTACAAGCAATATCTACACTGTTCCAAATCACCCTGAGTAGTTATGTACACAACCGTACCACAAAATGCATTGAATAGAAAGTAAAGCATTCAACACAATGGAGTGCCAATTACAATTTTGCTAATATCAGCTATTTGCTAACATGATGTAAACCTCATTATTATACTCACCATATGATTTAGAATCGTCTGCAACCAATTTTCTGTGTGTGCTACCTAAGATCCAGAATTTACTTTCAGTAACAACACATTCTCTACATAGTGGAACATTAGAGTTCGCAGTACTAAAGCAAGTCAATGGCTGTTCCATTCCAAATGGTACCAGGTAGGTTCCTATATTCAGCTTGCATTGGTGTATTCCATGGCACTGAGCATTCTACATGCAATGTCTACACTGTTCCAAATCACCCTGAGTAGTTATGTACACAACCTTACCACAAAATGCATTGAATAGAAAGTAAAGCATTCAACACAATGGAGTGTCAAGTACAATTTCGCTGAAAACTAGTATGTGCTAACATGATGTAAACCTTATTATTATACTCACCATATGATTTAGAATCGTCTGCAACCAGTTTTCTGTGTGTGCTACCTAAGATCCAGAATTTACTTTCAGTAACAACACATTCTCTACATAGTGGAACATTAGAGTTTGCAGTACTAAAGCAAGTCAATGGCTGTTCCATTCCAAATGGTACCAGGTAGGTTCCTATATTCAGCTTGCATTGGTGTATTCCATGGCACTGAGCATTCTACATGCAATGTCTACAATGTTCCAAATCACCCTGAGTAGTTATGTACACAACCTTACCACAAAATGCATTGAATAGAAAGTAAAGCATTCAACACAATGGAGTGCCAAGTAAAATTTTTCTAAAAACAGCTATTTGCTAACATGATGTAAACCTTATTATTATACTCACCATATGTTTTAGAATAGTCTGCAAAGAATTTTATGAGTGTGCTACCTAAGCTCCAGAATTTACATTCAGTAACAACGCATTTTCTACATAGTGCAACATTAGAGTTTGCAATACTAAAGCAAGTCAATGGCTGTTCCATTCCAAAAGGTACCAGGTAGCTTCCTGAATTCAGCTTGCATTGGTGTATTCCATGGCACTGAGCACTCTACATGCAATATCTACACTGTTCCAAATCACCCTGAGTTGTTATGTACACAACCTTACCACAAAATGCATTGAATAGAAAATAAAGCATTGATCACAATGGAGTGTCAAGTACAATTTCGCTGAAAACTAGTATGTGCTAACATGATGTAAACCTTATTATTATACACTCCATATGATTTAGAATCGTCTGCAACCAATTTTATGTGTGTGCTACCTAACCTCCAGAATTTACTTTCAGTAACAACACATTCTCTACATAGTGGAACATTAGAGTTTGCAGTACTAAAGCAAGTCAATGGCTGTTCCATTCCAAATACTACCAGGTAAGTTCCTGAATTCAACTTGCATTGTAGTATTCCTTGGCACTGAGCATTCTACAAGCAATATCTATACTGTTCCAAATCACCCTGAGTAGTTATGTACACAATCTTACCACAAAATGCATTGAATAGAAAGTAAAGCATTCAACACAATGGAGTGCCAAGTACAATTTTGCAAAATCAGCTATTTGCTATCATAATGTAAACCTTATTATTATACTCACCATATGTTTTAGAATAGTCTGCAACCAATTTTATGAGTCTGCTACCTAAGCTCCAGAATTTACTTCAGTAACAACGCATTTTCTGCATAGTGCAACATCAGAGTTTGCAGTACTAAAGCAAGTCAATGGCTGTTCCATTCCAAATGGTACCAGGTAGGTTCCTCAATTCAGCTTGCATTGGGGTATTCCATGGCACTGAGCACTCTAAATGCAATATCTGCATAGTTCCAAATCACACTGAGTAGTTATGTACACAACCTTACCAAGAAATGCATTGAATAGAAAGTAAAGCATTGAACACCATGGAGTGTCAAGTACAATTTCGCTGAAAACTAGTATGTGCTAACATGATGTAAACATTATTATACTCACCATATGATTTAGAATCGTCTGCAACCAATTTTCTGTGTGTGCTACCTAAGATCCAGAATTTACTTTCAGTAACAACACATTCTCTACATAGTGGAACATTAGAGTTTGCAGTACTAAAGCAAGTCAATGGCTGTTCCATTCCAAATGGTACCAGGTAGGTTCCTATATTCAGCTTGCATTGGTGTATTCCATGGCACTGAGCATTCTACATGCAATGTCTACACTGTTCCAAATCACCCTGAGTAGTTATGTACACAACCTTACCACAAAATGCATTGAATAGAAAGTAAAGCATTCAACACAATGGAGTGCCAAGTAAAATTTTTCTAAAAACAGCTATTTGCTAACATGATGTAAACCTTATTATTATACTCACCATATGTTTTAGAATAGTCTGCAACCAATTTCATGACTGTGCTACCTAAGCTCTAGAATTTACCTTCAGTAACAACGCATTCTCTACACAGTGGAACATTAGAGTTTGCAGTACTAAAGCAAGTCAATGGCTGTTCCATTCAATATGGTACCAGCTAGGATCCTCAGTTCAGCTTGCATTGGTGTATTCCATGGCACTGAGCACTCTACATGCAATATCTACACTGTTCCAAATCACCCTGAGTAGTTATTTACACAGACTTACCACAAAATGCATTGAATAGAAAGTAAAGTATTGAACACAATGGAGTGTCAAGTACAATTTCGCTGAAAACTAGTATGTGCTAACATGATGTAAACCTTATTAGTATACTCACCATATGATTTAGAATCATCTGCAACCAAATTTCTGTGTGTGCTACCTAAGATCCAGAATTTACTTTCAGTAACAACACATTCTCTACATAGTGGAACATTAGAGTTTGCAGTACTAAAGCAAGTCAATGGCTGTTCCATTCCAAATACTACCAGGTAAGTTCTTGAATTCAGCTTGCATTGGTCTATTCCATGGCACTGAGCACTCTGAATGCAATATCTATACAGTTCTAAATCACCCTGAGCAGTTATGTACACAACCTTACCACAAAATGCATTGAATACAAAAGCATTCAACACAATGGAGTGTCAAGTACAATTTTGCTGAAAACTAGTATGTGCTAACATGATGTAAACCTTATTATTATACTCACCATATGTTTTAGAATAGTCTGCAAACAATTTTATGAGTGTGCTACCTAAGCTCCAGAATTTACTTTCAGTAACAACGCATTCTCTACATAGTGGAACATTAGAGTTTGCAGTACTAAAGCAAGTCAATGGCTGTTCCATTCAAAATGGTACCAGGTAGGATCCTCAATTCAGCTTGCATTGGTGTATTCCATGGCACTGAGCACTCTACATGCAATATCTACACTGTTCCAAATCACCCTGAGTAGTTATGTACACAGCCTTACCACAAAATGCATTGAATAGAAAGTAAACTATAGAACACAATGGAGTGTCAAGTAAAATTTCGCTGAAAACTAGTATGTGCTAACATGATGTAAACCTTATTATTATACACACCATATGATTTAGAATCATCTGCAACCAATTTTATGTGTGTGCTACCTAAGCTCCAGAATTTACTTTCAGTAACAACACATTCTCTACATAGTGGAACATTAGAGTTTGCAGTACTAAAGCAAGTCAATGGCTGTTCCATTCCAAATACTACCAGGTAAGTTCCTGAATTCAACTTGCATTGTAGTATTCCTTGGCACTGAGCATTCTACAAGCAATATCTACACTGTTCCAAATCACCCTGAGTAGTTATGTACACAACCGTACCACAAAATGCATTGAATAGCAAGTAAAGCATTCAACACAATGGAGTGCCAAGTACAATTTTGCTAATATCAGCTATTTGCTAACATGATGTAAACCTTATTATTATACTCACCATATGTTTTAGAATAGTCTGCTACCAATTTTATGAGTCTGCTACCTAAGCTCCAGAATTTACAATCAGTAACAACGCATTTTCTGCATAGTGCAACATTAGAGTTTGCAGTACTAAAGCAAGTCAATGGCTGTTCCATTCCAAATAGTACCAGGTAAGTTCCTGAATTCAACTTGCATTGTAGTATTCCTTGGCACTGAGTAATCTACATGCAATATCTGCACAGCTCGAAATCACACTGACTAGTTATGTACACAACCTTACCACGAAATGCATTGAATAGAAGGAAAAGCATTGAACACAAAGGAGTGTCAAGTAGAATTTTGCTGAAAACTAGTATGTGCTAACATGTTGTAAACGTTATTATTATACTCACCATATGTTTTAGAATAGTCTGCAACCAATTTCATGACTGTGCTACCTAAGCTCCAGAATTTACTTTCAGTAACATCACATTCTCTACATAGTGGAACATTAGAGTTTGCAGTACTAAAGCAAGTCAATGGCTGTTCCATTCCAAATACTACCAGGTAAGTTCCTGAATTCAACTTGCATTGTAGTATTCCTTGGCACTGAGCAATCTACATGCAATATCTGCACAGCTCGAAATAACACTGAGTAGTTATGTACACAACCTTAGCACGAAATGCATTGAATAGAAGGTAAAGCATTGAACACAAAGGAGTGTCAAGTACAATTTTGCTGAAAACTAGTATGTGCTTACATGATGTAAACCTTATTATTATACTCACCATATGTTTTAGAATAGTCTGCAACCAATTTTATGAGTCTGCTACCTAAGCTCCAGAATTCACTTTCAATAACAACACATTCTCTACATAGTGGAACATTAGAGTTTGCAGTACTAAAGCAAGTCAATGGCTGTTCCATTCCAAATACTACCAGGTAAGTTTCTGAATTCAACTTGCATTGTAGTATTCCTTGGCACTGAGCATTCTACAAGCAATATCTACACTGTTCCCAATCACCCTGAGTAGTTATGTACACAACCGTACCACAAAATGCATTGAATAGAAAGTAAAGCATTCAACACAATGGAGTGCCAATTACAATTTTGCTAATATCAGCTATTTGCTAACATGATGTAAACCTTATTATTATACTCACCATATGTTTTAGAATAGTCTGCTACCAATTTTATGTCTGCTACCTAAGCTTCAGAATTTACATTCAGTAACAACGCATTTTCGGCATAGTGCAACATTAGAGTTTGCAGTACTAAAGCAAGTCAATGGCTGTTCCATTCCAAATGGTACCAGGTAGGTTCCTCAATTCAGCTTGCATTGGTGTATTCCATGGCACTGAGCACTCTACATGCAATATCTGCATAGTTCCAAATGACACTGAGTAGTTATGTACACAACCTTACCACGAAATGCATTGAATAGAAGGAAAAGCATAGAACACAATGGAGTGTCAAGTACAATTTAGCTAAAATCAGCTAATTGCTATCATAATGTAAACCTTATTATTATACTCACCATATGTTTTAGAATAGTCTGCAACCAATTTTATGAGTCTGCTACCTAAGCTCCAGAATTTACTTTCAGTAACAACGCATTTTCTTCATAGTGCAACATTAGAGTTTGCAGTACTAAAGCAAGTCAATGGCTGTTCCATTCCAAATGGTACCAGGTAGGTTCCTCAATTCAGCTTGCATTGGTGTATTCCATGGCACTGAGCACTCTACATGCAATATCTGCATAGTTCCAAATCACACTGAGTAGTTATGTACACAACCTTAGCACGAAATGCATTGAATAGAAGGTAAAGAATTGAACACAAAGGAGTGTCAAGTACAATTTTGCTGAAAACTAGTATGTGCTTACATGATGTAAACCTTATTATTATACTCACCATATGTTTTAGAATAGTCTGCAACCAATTTCATGACTGTGCTACCTAAGCTCCAGAATTTACTTTCAGTAACAACGCATTCTCTACATAGTGGAACATTAGAGTTTGCAGTACTAAAGCAAGTCAATGGCTGTTCCATTCCAAATACTACCAGGTAAGTTTCTGAATTCAACTTGATTTGTAGTATTCCTTGGCACTGAGCATTCTACAAGCAATATCTACACTGTTCCAAATCACCCTGAGTAGTTATGTACACAACCGTTCCACAAAATGCATTGAATAGAAAGTAAAGCATTCAACACAATGGAGTGCCAATTACAATTTTGCTAATATCAGCTATTTGCTAACATGATGTAAACCTTATTATTATACTCACCATATGTTTTAGAATAGTCTGCTGCCAATTTCATGTCTCCTACCTAAGCTCCAGAATTTACAATCAGTAACAACGCATTTTCGGCATAGTGCAACATTAGAGTTTGCAGTACTAAAGCAAGTCAATGGCAGTTCCATTCCAAATGGTACCAGGTAGGTTCCTCAATTCAGCTTGCATTGGTGTATTCCATGGCACTGAGCAATCTACATGCAATATCTGCACAGCTCGAAATAACACTGAGTAGTTATGTACACAACCTTACCACGAAATGCATTGAATAGAAGGAAAAGCATTGAACACAATGGAGTGTCAAGTACAATTTTGCTGAAAACTAGTATGTGCTAACATGATGTAAACCTTATTATTATACTCACCATATGTTTTAGAATAGTCTGAAACTAATTTCATGACTGTGCTACCTAAGCTCCAGAATTTACTTTCAGTAACAACGCATTCTCTACATAGTGGAACATTAGAGTTTGCAGTACTAAAGCAAGTCAATGGCTGTTCCATTCAAAATGGTACCAGGTAGGATCCTCAATTCAGCTTGCATTGGTGTATTCCATGGCACTGAGCACTCTACATGCAATATCTACACTGTTCCAAATCACCCTGAGTAGTTATGTACACAGCCTTACCACAAAATGCATTGAATAGAAAGTAAACTATAGAACACAATGGAGTGTCAAGTAAAATTTCGCTGAAAACTAGTATGTGCTAACATGATGTAAACCTTATTATTATACACACCATATGATTTAGAATCATCTGCAACCAATTTTATGTGTGTGCTACCTAAGCTCCAGAATTTACTTTCAGTAACAACACATTCTCTACATAGTGGAACATTAGAGTTTGCAGTACTAAAGCAAGTCAATGGCTGTTCCATTCCAAATACTACCAGGTAAGTTCCTGAATTCAATTGCATTGTAGTATTCCTTGGCACTGAGCATTCTACAAGCAATATCTACACTGTTCCAAATCACCCTGAGTAGTTATGTACACAACCGTACCACAAAATGCATTGAATAGCAAGTAAAGCATTCAACACAATGGAGTGCCAAGTACAATTTTGCTAATATCAGCTATTTGCTAACATGATGTAAACCTTATTATTATACTCACCATATGTTTTAGAATAGTCTGCTACCAATTTTATGAGTCTGCTACCTAAGCTCCAGAATTTACAATCAGTAACAACGCATTTTCTGCATAGTGCAACATTAGAGTTTGCAGTACTAAAGCAAGTCAATGGCTGTTCCATTCCAAATACTACCAGGTAAGTTCCTGAATTCAACTTGCATTGTAGTATTCCTTGGCACTGAGTAATCTACATGCAATATCTGCACAGCTCGAAATCACACTGACTAGTTATGTACACAACCTTACCACGAAATGCATTGAATAGAAGGAAAAGCATTGAACACAAAGGAGTGTCAAGTAGAATTTTGCTGAAAACTAGTATGTGCTAACATGATGTAAACGTTATTATTATACTCACCATATGTTTTAGAATAGTCTGCAACCAATTTCATGACTGTGCTACCTAATATCCAGAATTTACTTTCAGTAACAACGCATTCTCTACATAGTGGAACATTAGAGTTTGCAGTACTAATGCAAGACAATGGCTGTTCCATTCCAAATACTACCAGGTAAGTTCCTGAATTCAACTTGCATTGTAGTATTCCTTGGCACTGAGTTATCTACATGCAATATCTGCACAGCTCGAAATCACACTGACTAGTTATGTACACAACCTTACCACGAAATGCATTGAATAGAAGGAAAAGCATTGAACACAAAGGAGTGTCAAGTAGAATTTTGCTGAAAACTAGAATGTGATAACATGTTGTAAACGTTATTATTATACTCACCATATGTTTTAGAATAGTCTGCAACCAATTTCATGACTGTGCTACCTAAGCTCCAGAATTTACTTTCAGTAACAACGCATTCTCTACATAGTGGAACATTAGAGTTTGCAGTACTAAAGCAAGTCAATGGCTGTTCCATTCCAAATACTACCAGGTAAGTTTCTGAATTCAACTTGCATTGTAGTATTCCTTGGCACTGAGCATTCTACAAGCAATATCTACACTGTTCCAAATCACCCTGAGTAGTTATGTACACAACCGTACCACAAAATGCATTGAATAGAAAGTAAAGCATTCAACACAATGGAGTGCCAATTACAATTTTGCTAATATCAGCTATTTGCTAACATGATGTAAACCTTATTATTATACTCACCATATGATTTAGAATCGTCTGCAACCAATTTTCTGTGTGTGCTACCTAAGATCCAGAATTTACTTTCAGTAACAACACATTCTCTACATAGTGGAACATTAGAGTTCGCAGTACTAAAGCAAGTCAATGGCTGTTCCATTCCAAATGGTACCAGGTAGGTTCCTATATTCAGCTTGCATTGGTGTATTCCATGGCACTGAGCATTCTACATGCAATGTCTACACTGTTCCAAATCACCCTGAGTAGTTATGTACACAACCTTACCACAAAATGCATTGAATAGAAAGTAAAGCATTCAACACAATGGAGTGTCAAGTACAATTTCGCTGAAAACTAGTATGTGCTAACATGATGTAAACCTTATTATTATACTCACCATATGATTTAGAATCGTCTGCAACCAGTTTTCTGTGTGTGCTACCTACGATCCAGAATTTACTTTCAGTAACAACACATTCTCTACATAGTGGAACATTAGAGTTTGCAGTACTAAAGCAAGTCAATGGCTGTTGCATTCCAAATGGTACCAGGTAGGTTCCTACATTCAGCTTGCATTGGTGTATTCCATGGCACTGAGCATTCTACATGCAATGTCTACAATGTTCCAAATCACCCTGAGTAGTTATGTACACAACCTTACCACAAAATGCATTGAATAGAAAGTAAAGCATTCAACACAATGGAGTGCCAAGTAAAATTTTTCTAAAAACAGCTATTTGCTAACATGATGTAAACCTTATTATTATACTCACCATATGTTTTAGAATAGTCTGCAAAGAATTTTATGAGTGTGCTACCTAAGCTCCAGAATTTACATTCAGTAACAACGCATTTTCTACATAGTGCAACATTAGAGTTTGCAATACTAAAGCAAGTCAATGGCTGTTCCATTCCAAATGGTACCAGGTAGCTTCCTGAATTCAGCTTGCATTGGTGTATTCCATGGCACTGAGCACTCTACATGCAATATCTACACTGTTCCAAATCACCCTGAGTTGTTATGTACACAACCTTACCACAAAATGCATTGAATAGAAAATAAAGCATTGATCACAATGGAGTGTCAAGTACAATTTCGCTGAAAACTAGTATGTGCTAACATGATGTAAACCTTATTATTATACACTCCATATGATTTAGAATCGTCTGCAACCAATTTTATGTGTGTGCTACCTAACCTCCAGAATTTACTTTCAGTAACAACACATTCTCTACATAGTGGAACATTAGAGTTTGCAGTACTAAAGCAAGTCAATGGCTGTTCCATTCCAAATACTACCAGGTAGGTTCCTGAATTCAACTTGCATTGTAGTATTCCTTGGCACTGAGCATTCTACAAGCAATATCTATACTGTTCCAAATCACCCTGAGTAGTTATGTACACAATCTTACCACAAAATGCATTGAATAGAAAGTAAAGCATTCAACACAATGGAGTGCCAAGTACAATTTTGCAAAATCAGCTATTTGCTATCATAATGTAAACCTTATTATTATACTCACCATATGTTTTAGAATAGTCTGCAACCAATTTTATGAGTCTGCTACCTAAGCTCCAGAATTTACTTCAGTAACAACGCATTTTCTGCATAGTGCAACATCAGAGTTTGCAGTACTAAAGCAAGTCAATGGCTGTTCCATTCCAAATGGTACCAGGTAGGTTCCTCAATTCAGCTTGCATTGGGGTATTCCATGGCACTGAGCACTCTAAATGCAATATCTGCATAGTTCCAAATCACACTGAGTAGTTATGTACACAACCTTACCAAGAAATGCATTGAATAGAAAGTAAAGCATTGAACACCATGGAGTGTCAAGTACAATTTCGCTGAAAACTAGTATGTGCTAACATGATGTAAACATTATTATACTCACCATATGATTTAGAATCGTCTGCAACCAATTTTCTGTGTGTGCTACCTAAGATCCAGAATTTACTTTCAGTAACAACACATTCTCTACATAGTGGAACATTAGAGTTTGCAGTACTAAAGCAAGTCAATGGCTGTTCCATTCCAAATGGTACCAGGTAGGTTCCTATATTCAGCTTGCATTGGTGTATTCCATGGCACTGAGCATTCTACATGCAATGTCTACACTGTTCCAAATCACCCTGAGTAGTTATGTACACAACCTTACCACAAAATGCATTGAATAGAAAGTAAAGCATTCAACACAATGGAGTGCCAAGTAAAATTTTTCTAAAAACAGCTATTTGCTAACATGATGTAAACCTTATTATTATACTCACCATATGTTTTAGAATAGTCTGCAACCAATTTCATGACTGTGCTACCTAAGCTCTAGAATTTACCTTCAGTAACAACGCATTCTCTACATAGTGGAACATTAGAGTTTGCAGTACTAAAGCAAGTCAATGGCTGTTCCATTCAATATGGTACCAGCTAGGATCCTCAGTTCAGCTTGCATTGGTGTATTCCATGGCACTGAGCACTCTACATGCAATATCTACACTGTTCCAAATCACCCTGAGTAGTTATTTACACAGACTTACCACAAAATGCATTGAATAGAAAGTAAAGTATTGAACACAATGGAGTGTCAAGTACAATTTCGCTGAAAACTAGTATGTGCTAACATGATGTAAACCTTATTAGTATACTCACCATATGATTTAGAATCATCTGCAACCAAATTTCTGTGTGTGCTACCTAAGATCCAGAATTTACTTTCAGTAACAACACATTCTCTACATAGTGGAACATTAGAGTTTGCAGTACTAAAGCAAGTCAATGGCTGTTCCATTCCAAATACTACCAGGTAAGTTCTTGAATTCAGCTTGCATTGGTCTATTCCATGGCACTGAGCACTCTGAATGCAATATCTATACAGTTCTAAATCACCCTGAGCAGTTATGTACACAACCTTACCACAAAATGCATTGAATACAAAAGCATTCAACACAATGGAGTGTCAAGTACAATTTTGCTGAAAACTAGTATGTGCTAACATGATGTAAACCTTATTATTATACTCACCATATGTTTTAGAATAGTCTGCAAACAATTTTATGAGTGTGCTACCTAAGCTCCAGAATTTACTTTCAGTAACAACGCATTCTCTACATAGTGGAACATTAGAGTTTGCAGTACTAAAGCAAGTCAATGGCTGTTCCATTCAAAATGGTACCAGGTAGGATCCTCAATTCAGCTTGCATTGGTGTATTCCATGGCACTGAGCACTCTACATGCAATATCTACACTGTTCCAAATCACCCTGAGTAGTTATGTACACAGCCTTACCACAAAATGCATTGAATAGAAAGTAAACTATAGAACACAATGGAGTGTCAAGTAAAATTTCGCTGAAAACTAGTATGTGCTAACATGATGTAAACCTTATTATTATACACACCATATGATTTAGAATCATCTGCAACCAATTTTATGTGTGTGCTACCTAAGCTCCAGAATTTACTTTCAGTAACAACACATTCTCTACATAGTGGAACATTAGAGTTTGCAGTACTAAAGCAAGTCAATGGCTGTTCCATTCCAAATACTACCAGGTAAGTTCCTGAATTCAACTTGCATTGTAGTATTCCTTGGCACTGAGCATTCTACAAGCAATATCTACACTGTTCCAAATCACCCTGAGTAGTTATGTACACAACCGTACCACAAAATGCATTGAATAGCAAGTAAAGCATTCAACACAATGGAGTGCCAAGTACAATTTTGCTAATATCAGCTATTTGCTAACATGATGTAAACCTTATTATTATACTCACCATATGTTTTAGAATAGTCTGCTACCAATTTTATGAGTCTGCTACCTAAGCTCCAGAATTTACAATCAGTAACAACGCATTTTCTGCATAGTGCAACATTAGAGTTTGCAGTACTAAAGCAAGTCAATGGCTGTTCCATTCCAAATAGTACCAGGTAAGTTCCTGAATTCAACTTGCATTGTAGTATTCCTTGGCACTGAGTAATCTACATGCAATATCTGCACAGCTCGAAATCACACTGACTAGTTATGTACACAACCTTACCACGAAATGCATTGAATAGAAGGAAAAGCATTGAACACAAAGGAGTGTCAAGTAGAATTTTGCTGAAAACTAGTATGTGCTAACATGTTGTAAATGTTATTATTATACTCACCATATGTTTTAGAATAGTCTGCAACCAATTTCATGACTGTGCTACCTAAGCTCCAGAATTTACTTTCAGTAACATCACATTCTCTACATAGTGGAACATTAGAGTTTGCAGTACTAAAGCAAGTCAATGGCTGTTCCATTCCAAATACTACCAGGTAAGTTCCTGAATTCAACTTGCATTGTAGTATTCCTTGGCACTGAGCAATCTACATGCAATATCTGCACAGCTCGAAATAACACTGAGTAGTTATGTACACAACCTTAGCACGAAATGCATTGAATAGAAGGTAAAGCATTGAACACAAAGGAGTGTCAAGTACAATTTTGCTGAAAACTAGTATGTGCTTACATGATGTAAACCTTATTATTATACTCACCATATGTTTTAGAATAGTCTGCAACCAATTTTATGAGTCTGCTACCTAAGCTCCAGAATTCACTTTCAATAACAACACATTCTCTACATAGTGGAACATTAGAGTTTGCAGTACTAAAGCAAGTCAATGGCTGTTCCATTCCAAATACTACCAGGTAAGTTTCTGAATTCAACTTGCATTGTAGTATTCCTTGGCACTGAGCATTCTACAAGCAATATCTACACTGTTCCCAATCACCCTGAGTAGTTATGTACACAACCGTACCACAAAATGCATTGAATAGAAAGTAAAGCATTCAACACAATGGAGTGCCAATTACAATTTTGCTAATATCAGCTATTTGCTAACATGATGTAAACCTTATTATTATACTCACCATATGTTTTAGAATAGTCTGCTACCAATTTTATGTCTGCTACCTAAGCTTCAGAATTTACATTCAGTAACAACGCATTTTCGGCATAGTGCAACATTAGAGTTTGCAGTACTAAAGCAAGTCAATGGCTGTTCCATTCCAAATGGTACCAGGTAGGTTCCTCAATTCAGCTTGCATTGGTGTATTCCATGGCACTGAGCATTCTACATGCAATATCTGCATAGTTCCAAATGACACTGAGTAGTTATGTACACAACCTTACCACGAAATGCATTGAATAGAAGGAAAAGCATAGAACACAATGGAGTGTCAAGTACAATTTAGCTAAAATCAGCTAATTGCTATCATAATGTAAACCTTATTATTATACTCACCATATGTTTTAGAATAGTCTGCAACCAATTTTATGAGTCTGCTACCTAAGCTCCAGAATTTACTTTCAGTAACAACGCATTTTCTTCATAGTGCAACATTAGAGTTTGCAGTACTAAAGCAAGTCAATGGCTGTTCCATTCCAAATGGTACCAGGTAGGTTCCTCAATTCAGCTTGCATTGGTGTATTCCATGGCACTGAGCACTCTACATGCAATATCTGCATAGTTCCAAATCACACTGAGTAGTTATGTACACAACCTTAGCACGAAATGCATTGAATAGAAGGTAAAGAATTGAACACAAAGGAGTGTCAAGTACAATTTTGCTGAAAACTAGTATGTGCTTACATGATGTAAACCTTATTATTATACTCACCATATGTTTTAGAATAGTCTGCAACCAATTTCATGACTGTGCTACCTAAGCTCCAGAATTTACTTTCAGTAACAACGCATTCTCTACATAGTGGAACATTAGAGTTTGCAGTACTAAAGCAAGTCAATGGCTGTTCCATTCCAAATACTACCAGGTAAGTTTCTGAATTCAACTTGATTTGTAGTATTCCTTGGCACTGAGCATTCTACAAGCAATATCTACACTGTTCCAAATCACCCTGAGTAGTTATGTACACAACCGTTCCACAAAATGCATTGAATAGAAAGTAAAGCATTCAACACAATGGAGTGCCAATTACAATTTTGCTAATATCAGCTATTTGCTAACATGATGTAAACCTTATTATTATACTCACCATATGTTTTAGAATAGTCTGCTACCAATTTTATGTCTCCTACCTAAGCTCCAGAATTTACAATCAGTAACAACGCATTTTCGGCATAGTGCAACATTAGAGTTTGCAGTACTAAAGCAAGTCAATGGCAGTTCCATTCCAAATGGTACCAGGTAGGTTCCTCAATTCAGCTTGCATTGGTGTATTCCATGGCACTGAGCAATCTACATGCAATATCTGCACAGCTCGAAATAACACTGAGTAGTTATGTACACAACCTTACCACGAAATGCATTGAATAGAAGGAAAAGCATTGAACACAATGGAGTGTCAAGTACAATTTTGCTGAAAACTAGTATGTGCTAACATGATGTAAACCTTATTATTATACTCACCATATGTTTTAGAATAGTCTGAAACTAATTTCATGACTGTGCTACCTAAGCTCCAGAATTTACTTTCAGTAACAACGCATTCTCTACATAGTGGAACATTAGAGTTTGCAGTACTAAAGCAAGTCAATGGCTGTTCCATTCAAAATGGTACCAGGTAGGATCCTCAATTCAGCTTGCATTGGTGTATTCCATGGCACTGAGCACTCTACATGCAATATCTACACTGTTCCAAATCACCCTGAGTAGTTATGTACACAGCCTTACCACAAAATGCATTGAATAGAAAGTAAACTATAGAACACAATGGAGTGTCAAGTAAAATTTCGCTGAAAACTAGTATGTGCTAACATGATGTAAACCTTATTATTATACACACCATATGATTTAGAATCATCTGCAACCAATTTTATGTGTGTGCTACCTAAGCTCCAGAATTTACTTTCAGTAACAACACATTCTCTACATAGTGGAACATTAGAGTTTGCAGTACTAAAGCAAGTCAATGGCTGTTCCATTCCAAATACTACCAGGTAAGTTCCTGAATTCCATTGCATTGTAGTATTCCTTGGCACTGAGCATTCTACAAGCAATATCTACACTGTTCCAAATCACCCTGAGTAGTTATGTACACAACCGTACCACAAAATGCATTGAATAGCAAGTAAAGCATTCAACACAATGGAGTGCCAAGTACAATTTTGCTAATATCAGCTATTTGCTAACATGATGTAAACCTTATTATTATACTCACCATATGTTTTAGAATAGTCTGCTACCAATTTTATGAGTCTGCTACCTAAGCTCCAGAATTTACAATCAGTAACAACGCATTTTCTGCATAGTGCAACATTAGAGTTTGCAGTACTAAAGCAAGTCAATGGCTGTTCCATTCCAAATACTACCAGGTAAGTTCCTGAATTCAACTTGCATTGTAGTATTCCTTGGCACTGAGTAATCTACATGCAATATCTGCACAGCTCGAAATCACACTGACTAGTTATGTACACAACCTTACCACGAAATGCATTGAATAGAAGGAAAAGCATTGAACACAAAGGAGTGTCAAGTAGAATTTTGCTGAAAACTAGTATGTGCTAACATGATGTAAACGTTATTATTATACTCACCATATGTTTTAGAATAGTCTGCAACCAATTTCATGACTGTGCTACCTAATATCCAGAATTTACTTTCAGTAACAACGCATTCTCTACATAGTGGAACATTAGAGTTTGCAGTACTAATGCAAGACAATGGCTGTTCCATTCCAAATACTACCAGGTAAGTTCCTGAATTCAACTTGCATTGTAGTATTCCTTGGCACTGAGTTATCTACATGCAATATCTGCACAGCTCGAAATCACACTGACTAGTTATGTACACAACCTTACCACGAAATGCATTGAATAGAAGGAAAAGCATTGAACACAAAGGAGTGTCAAGTAGAATTTTGCTGAAAACTAGAATGTGCTAACATGTTGTAAACGTTATTATTATACTCACCATATGTTTTAGAATAGTCTGCAACCAATTTCATGACTGTGCTACCTAAGCTCCAGAATTTACTTTCAGTAACAACGCATTCTCTACATAGTGGAACATTAGAGTTTGCAGTACTAAAGCAAGTCAATGGCTGTTCCATTCCAAATACTACCAGGTAAGTTTCTGAATTCAACTTGCATTGTAGTATTCCTTGGCACTGAGCATTCTACAAGCAATATCTACACTGTTCCAAATCACCCTGAGTAGTTATGTACACAACCGTACCACAAAATGCATTGAATAGAAAGTAAAGCATTCAACACAATGGAGTGCCAATTACAATTTTGCTAATATCAGCTATTTGCTAACATGATGTAAACCTTATTATTATACTCACCATATGATTTAGAATCGTCTGCAACCAATTTTCTGTGTGTGCTACCTAAGATCCAGAATTTACTTTCAGTAACAACACATTCTCTACATAGTGGAACATTAGAGTTCGCAGTACTAAAGCAAGTCAATGGCTGTTCCATTCCAAATGGTACCAGGTAGGTTCCTATATTCAGCTTGCATTGGTGTATTCCATGGCACTGAGCATTCTACATGCAATGTCTACACTGTTCCAAATCACCCTGAGTAGTTATGTACACAACCTTACCACAAAATGCATTGAATAGAAAGTAAAGCATTCAACACAATGGAGTGTCAAGTACAATTTCGCTGAAAACTAGTATGTGCTAACATGATGTAAACCTTATTATTATACTCACCATATGATTTAGAATCGTCTGCAACCAGTTTTCTGTGTGTGCTACCTAAGATCCAGAATTTACTTTCAGTAACAACACATTCTCTACATAGTGGAACATTAGAGTTTGCAGTACTAAAGCAAGTCAATGGCTGTTCCATTCCAAATGGTACCAGGTAGGTTCCTATATTCAGCTTGCATTGGTGTATTCCATGGCACTGAGCATTCTACATGCAATGTCTACAATGTTCCAAATCACCCTGAGTAGTTATGTACACAACCTTACCACAAAATGCATTGAATAGAAAGTAAAGCATTCAACACAATGGAGTGCCAAGTAAAATTTTTCTAAAAACAGCTATTTGCTAACATGATGTAAACCTTATTATTATACTCACCATATGTTTTAGAATAGTCTGCAAAGAATTTTATGAGTGTGCTACCTAAGCTCCAGAATTTACATTCAGTAACAACGCATTTTCTACATAGTGCAACATTAGAGTTTGCAATACTAAAGCAAGTCAATGGCTGTTCCATTCCAAATGGTACCAGGTAGCTTCCTGAATTCAGCTTGCATTGGTGTATTCCATGGCACTGAGCACTCTACATGCAATATCTACACTGTTCCAAATCACCCTGAGTTGTTATGTACACAACCTTACCACAAAATGCATTGAATAGAAAATAAAGCATTGATCACAATGGAGTGTCAAGTACAATTTCGCTGAAAACTAGTATGTGCTAACATGATGTAAACCTTATTATTATACACTCCATATGATTTAGAATCGTCTGCAACCAATTTTATGTGTGTGCTACCTAACCTCCAGAATTTACTTTCAGTAACAACACATTCTCTACATAGTGGAACATTAGAGTTTGCAGTACTAAAGCAAGTCAATGGCTGTTCCATTCCAAATACTACCAGGTAAGTTCCTGAATTCAACTTGCATTGTAGTATTCCTTGGCACTGAGCATTCTACAAGCAATATCTATACTGTTCCAAATCACCCTGAGTAGTTATGTACACAATCTTACCACAAAATGCATTGAATAGAAAGTAAAGCATTCAACACAATGGAGTGCCAAGTACAATTTTGCAAAATCAGCTATTTGCTATCATAATGTAAACCTTATTATTATACTCACCATATGTTTTAGAATAGTCTGCAACCAATTTTATGAGTCTGCTACCTAAGCTCCAGAATTTACTTCAGTAACAACGCATTTTCTGCATAGTGCAACATCAGAGTTTGCAGTACTAAAGCAAGTCAATGGCTGTTCCATTCCAAATGGTACCAGGTAGGTTCCTCAATTCAGCTTGCATTGGGGTATTCCATGGCACTGAGCACTCTAAATGCAATATCTGCATAGTTCCAAATCACACTGAGTAGTTATGTACACAACCTTACCAAGAAATGCATTGAATAGAAAGTAAAGCATTGAACACCATGGAGTGTCAAGTACAATTTCGCTGAAAACTAGTATGTGCTAACATGATGTAAACATTATTATACTCACCATATGATTTAGAATCGTCTGCAACCAATTTTCTGTGTGTGCTACCTAAGATCCAGAATTTACTTTCAGTAACAACACATTCTCTACATAGTGGAACATTAGAGTTTGCAGTACTAAAGCAAGTCAATGGCTGTTCCATTCCAAATGGTACCAGGTAGGTTCCTATATTCAGCTTGCATTGGTGTATTCCATGGCACTGAGCATTCTACATGCAATGTCTACACTGTTCCAAATCACCCTGAGTAGTTATGTACACAACCTTACCACAAAATGCATTGAATAGAAAGTAAAGCATTCAACACAATGGAGTGCCAAGTAAAATTTTTCTAAAAACAGCTATTTGCTAACATGATGTAAACCTTATTATTATACTCACCATATGTTTTAGAATAGTCTGCAACCAATTTCATGACTGTGCTACCTAAGCTCTAGAATTTACCTTCAGTAACAACGCATTCTCTACATAGTGGAACATTAGAGTTTGCAGTACTAAAGCAAGTCAATGGATGTTCCATTCAATATGGTACCAGCTAGGATCCTCAGTTCAGCTTGCATTGGTGTATTCCATGGCACTGAGCACTCTACATGCAATATCTACACTGTTCCAAATCACCCTGAGTAGTTATTTACACAGACTTACCACAAAATGCATTGAATAGAAAGTAAAGTATTGAACACAATGGAGTGTCAAGTACAATTTCGCTGAAAACTAGTATGTGCTAACATGATGTAAACCTTATTAGTATACTCACCATATGATTTAGAATCATCTGCAACCAAATTTCTGTGTGTGCTACCTAAGATCCAGAATTTACTTTCAGTAACAACACATTCTCTACATAGTGGAACATTAGAGTTTGCAGTACTAAAGCAAGTCAATGGCTGTTCCATTCCAAATACTACCAGGTAAGTTCTTGAATTCAGCTTGCATTGGTCTATTCCATGGCACTGAGCACTCTGAATGCAATATCTATACAGTTCTAAATCACCCTGAGCAGTTATGTACACAACCTTACCACAAAATGCATTGAATACAAAAGCATTCAACACAATGGAGTGTCAAGTACAATTTTGCTGAAAACTAGTATGTGCTAACATGATGTAAACCTTATTATTATACTCACCATATGTTTTAGAATAGTCTGCAAACAATTTTATGAGTGTGCTACCTAAGCTCCAGAATTTACTTTCAGTAACAACGCATTCTCTACATAGTGGAACATTAGAGTTTGCAGTACTAAAGCAAGTCAATGGCTGTTCCATTCAAAATGGTACCAGGTAGGATCCTCAATTCAGCTTGCATTGGTGTATTCCATGGCACTGAGCACTCTACATGCAATATCTACACTGTTCCAAATCACCCTGAGTAGTTATGTACACAGCCTTACCACAAAATGCATTGAATAGAAAGTAAACTATAGAACACAATGGAGTGTCAAGTAAAATTTCGCTGAAAACTAGTATGTGCTAACATGATGTAAACCTTATTATTATACACACCATATGATTTAGAATCATCTGCAACCAATTTTATGTGTGTGCTACCTAAGCTCCAGAATTTACTTTCAGTAACAACACATTCTCTACATAGTGGAACATTAGAGTTTGCAGTACTAAAGCAAGTCAATGGCTGTTCCATTCCAAATACTACCAGGTAAGTTCCTGAATTCAACTTGCATTGTAGTATTCCTTGGCACTGAGCATTCTACAAGCAATATCTACACTGTTCCAAATCACCCTGAGTAGTTATGTACACAACCGTACCACAAAATGCATTGAATAGCAAGTAAAGCATTCAACACAATGGAGTGCCAAGTACAATTTTGCTAATATCAGCTATTTGCTAACATGATGTAAACCTTATTATTATACTCACCATATGTTTTAGAATAGTCTGCTACCAATTTTATGAGTCTGCTACCTAAGCTCCAGAATTTACAATCAGTAACAACGCATTTTCTGCATAGTGCAACATTAGAGTTTGCAGTACTAAAGCAAGTCAATGGCTGTTCCATTCCAAATAGTACCAGGTAAGTTCCTGAATTCAACTTGCATTGTAGTATTCCTTGGCACTGAGTAATCTACATGCAATATCTGCACAGCTCGAAATCACACTGACTAGTTATGTACACAACCTTACCACGAAATGCATTGAATAGAAGGAAAAGCGTTGAACACAAAGGAGTGTCAAGTAGAATTTTGCTGAAAACTAGTATGTGCTAACATGTTGTAAACGTTATTATTATACTCACCATATGTTTTAGAATAGTCTGCAACCAATTTCATGACTGTGCTACCTAAGCTCCAGAATTTACTTTCAGTAACATCACATTCTCTACATAGTGGAACATTAGAGTTTGCAGTACTAAAGCAAGTCCATGGCTGTTCCATTCCAAATACTACCAGGTAAGTTCCTGAATTCAACTTGCATTGTAGTATTCCTTGGCACTGAGCAATCTACATGCAATATCTGCACAGCTCGAAATTACACTGAGTAGTTATGTACACAACCTTACCACGAAATGCATTGAATAGAAGGTAAAGCATTGAACACAAAGGAGTGTCAAGTACAATTTTGCTGAAAACTAGTATGTGCTTACATGATGTAAACCTTATTATTATACTCACCATATGTTTTAGAATAGTCTGCAACCAATTTTATGAGTCTGCTACCTAAGCTCCAGAATTCACTTTCAATAACAACACATTCTCTACATAGTGGAACATTAGAGTTTGCAGTACTAAAGCAAGTCAATGGCTGTTCCATTCCAAATACTACCAGGTAAGTTTCTGAATTCAACTTGCATTGTAGTATTCCTTGGCACTGAGCATTCTACAAGCAATATCTACACTGTTCCCAAACACCCTGAGTAGTTATGTACACAACCGTACCACAAAATGCATTGAATAGAAAGTAAAGCATTCAACACAATGGAGTGCCAATTACAATTTTGCTAATATCAGCTATTTGCTAACATGATGTAAACCTTATTATTATACTCACCATATGTTTTAGAATAGTCTGCTACCAATTTTATGTCTGCTACCTAAGCTTCAGAATTTACATTCAGTAACAACGCATTTTCGGCATAGTGCAACATTAGAGTTTGCAGTACTAAAGCAAGTCAATGGCTGTTCCATTCCAAATGGTACCAGGTAGGTTCCTCAATTCAGCTTGCATTGGTGTATTCCATGGCACTGAGCACTCTACATGCAATATCTGCATAGTTCCAAATGACACTGAGTAGTTATGTACACAACCTTACCACGAAATGCATTGAATAGAAGGAAAAGCATAGAACACAATGGAGTGTCAAGTACAATTTTGCTAAAATCAGCTATTTGCTATCATAATGTAAACCTTATTATTATACTCACCATATGTTTTAGAATAGTCTGCAACCAATTTTATGAGTCTGCTACCTAAGCTCCAGAATTTACTTTCAGTAACAACGCATTTTCTTCATAGTGCAACATTAGAGTTTGCAGTACTAAAGCAAGTCAATGGCTGTTCCATTCCAAATGGTACCAGGTAGGTTCCTCAATTCAGCTTGCATTGGTGTATTCCATGGCACTGAGCACTCTACATGCAATATCTGCATAGTTCCAAATCACACTGAGTAGTTATGTACACAACCTTAGCACGAAATGCATTGAATAGAAGGTAAAGAATTGAACACAAAGGAGTGTCAAGTACAATTTTGCTGAAAACTAGTATGTGCTTACATGATGTAAACCTTATTATTATACTCACCATATGTTTTAGAATAGTCTGCAACCAATTTCATGACTGTGCTACCTAAGCTCCAGAATTTACTTTCAGTAACAACGCATTCTCTACATAGTGGAACATTAGAGTTTGCAGTACTAAAGCAAGTCAATGGCTGTTCCATTCCAAATACTACCAGGTAAGTTTCTGAATTCAACTTGATTTGTAGTATTCCTTGGCACTGAGCATTCTACAAGCAATATCTACACTGTTCCAAATCACCCTGAGTAGTTATGTACACAACCGTTCCACAAAATGCATTGAATAGAAAGTAAAGCATTCAACACAATGGAGTGCCAATTACAATTTTGCTAATATCAGCTATTTGCTAACATGATGTAAACCTTATTATTATACTCACCATATGTTTTAGAATAGTCTGCTACCAATTTTATGTCTCCTACCTAAGCTCCAGAATTTACAATCAGTAACAACGCATTTTCGGCATAGTACAACATTAGAGTTTGCAGTACTAAAGCAAGTCAATGGCAGTTCCATTCCAAATGGTACCAGGTAGGTTCCTCAATTCAGCTTGCATTGGTGTATTCCATGGCACTGAGCAATCTACATGCAATATCTGCACAGCTCGAAATAACACTGAGTAGTTATGTACACAACCTTACCACGAAATGCATTGAATAGAAGGAAAAGCATTGAACACAATGGAGTGTCAAGTACAATTTTGCTGAAAACTAGTATGTGCTAACATGATGTAAACCTTATTATTATACTCACCATATGTTTTAGAATAGTCTGAAACTAATTTCATGACTGTGCTACCTAAGCTCCAGAATTTACTTTCAGTAACAACGCATTCTCTACATAGTGGAACATTAGAGTTTGCAGTACTAAAGCAAGTCAATGGCTGTTCCATTCAAAATGGTACCAGGTAGGATCCTCAATTCAGCTTGCATTGGTGTATTCCATGGCACTGAGCACTCTACATGCAATATCTACACTGTTCCAAATCACCCTGAGTAGTTATGTACACAGCCTTACCACAAAATGCATTGAATAGAAAGTAAACTATAGAACACAATGGAGTGTCAAGTAAAATTTCGCTGAAAACTAGTATGTGCTAACATGATGTAAACCTTATTATTATACACACCATATGATTTAGAATCATCTGCAACCAATTTTATGTGTGTGCTACCTAAGCTCCAGAATTTACTTTCAGTAACAACACATTCTCTACATAGTGGAACATTAGAGTTTGCAGTACTAAAGCAAGTCAATGGCTGTTCCATTCCAAATACTACCAGGTAAGTTCCTGAATTCAATTGCATTGTAGTATTCCTTGGCACTGAGCATTCTACAAGCAATATCTACACTGTTCCAAATCACCCTGAGTAGTTATGTACACAACCGTACCACAAAATGCATTGAATAGCAAGTAAAGCATTCAACACAATGGAGTGCCAAGTACAATTTTGCTAATATCAGCTATTTGCTAACATGATGTAAACCTTATTATTATACTCACCATATGTTTTAGAATAGTCTGCTACCAATTTTATGAGTCTGCTACCTAAGCTCCAGAATTTACAATCAGTAACAACGCATTTTCTGCATAGTGCAACATTAGAGTTTGCAGTACTAAAGCAAGTCAATGGCTGTTCCATTCCAAATACTACCAGGTAAGTTCCTGAATTCAACTTGCATTGTAGTATTCCTTGGCACTGAGTAATCTACATGCAATATCTGCACAGCTCGAAATCACACTGACTAGTTATGTACACAACCTTACCACGAAATGCATTGAATAGAAGGAAAAGCATTGAACACAAAGGAGTGTCAAGTAGAATTTTGCTGAAAACTAGTATGTGCTAACATGATGTAAACGTTATTATTATACTCACCATATGTTTTAGAATAGTCTGCAACCAATTTCATGACTGTGCTACCTAATATCCAGAATTTACTTTCAGTAACAACGCATTCTCTACATAGTGGAACATTAGAGTTTGCAGTACTAATGCAAGACAATGGCTGTTCCATTCCAAATACTACCAGGTAAGTTCCTGAATTCAACTTGCATTGTAGTATTCCTTGGCACTGAGTTATCTACATGCAATATCTGCACAGCTCGAAATCACACTGACTAGTTATGTACACAACCTTACCACGAAATGCATTGAATAGAAGGAAAAGCATTGAACACAAAGGAGTGTCAAGTAGAATTTTGCTGAAAACTAGTATGTGCTAACATGTTGTAAACGTTATTATTATACTCACCATATGTTTTAGAATAGTCTGCAACCAATTTCATGACTGTGCTACCTAAGCTCCAGAATTTACTTTCAGTAACATCACATTCTCTACATAGTGGAACATTAGAGTTTGCAGTACTAAAGCAAGTCAATGGCTGTTCCATTCCAAATACTACCAGGTAAGTTCCTGAATTCAACTTGCATTGTAGTATTCCTTGGCACTGAGCAATCTACATGCAATATCTGCACAGCTCGAAATAACACTGAGTAGTTATGTACACAACCTTACCACGAAATGCATTGAATAGAAGGTAAAGCATTGAACACAAAGGAGTGTCAAGTACAATTTTGCTGAAAACTAGTATGTGCTTACATGATGTAAACCTTATTATTATACTCACCATATGTTTTAGAATAGTCTGCAACCAATTTCATGACTGTGCTACCTAAGCTCCAGAATTTACTTTCAGTAACAACGCATTCTCTACATAGTGGAACATTAGAGTTTGCAGTACTAAAGCAAGTCAATGGCTGTTCCATTCCAAATACTACCAGGTAAGTTTCTGAATTCAACTTGCATTGTAGTATTCCTTGGCACTGAGCATTCTACAAGCAATATCTACACTGTTCCAAATCACCCTGAGTAGTTATGTACACAACCGTTCCACAAAATGCATTGAATAGAAAGTAAAGCATTCAACACAATGGAGTGCCAATTACAATTTTGCTAATATCAGCTATTTGCTAACATGATGTAAACCTTATTATTATACTCACCATATGTTTTAGAATAGTCTGCTACCAATTTTATGTCTGCTACCTAAGCTCCAGAATTTACATTCAGTAACAACGCATTTTCGGCATAGTGCAACATTAGAGTTTGCAGTACTAAAGCAAGTCAATGGCTGTTCCATTCCAAATGGTACCAGGTAGGTTCCTCAATTCAGCTTGCATTGGTGTATTCCATGGCACTGAGCACTCTACATGCAATATCTGCATAGTTCCAAATCACACTGAGTAGTTATGTACACAACCTTAGCACGGAATGCATTGAATAGAAGGTAAAGCATTGAACACAAAGGAGTGTCAAGTACAATTTTGCTGAAAACTAGTATGTGCTTACATGATGTAAACCTTATTATTATACTCACCATATGTTTTAGAATAGTCTGCAACCAATTTCATGACTGTGCTACCTAAGCTCCAGAATTTACTTTCAGTAACAACGCATTCTCTACATAGCGGAACATTAGAGTTTGCAGTACTAAAGCAAGTCAATGGCTGTTCCATTCCAAATACTACCAGGTAAGTTTCTGAATTCAACTTGCATTGTAGTATTCCTTGGCACTGAGCATTCTACAAGCAATATCTACACTGTTCCAAATCACCCTGAGTAGTTATGTACACAACCGTACCACAAAATGCATTGAATAGAAAGTAAAGCATTCAACACAATGGAGTGCCAATTACAATTTTGCTAATATCAGCTATTTGCTAACATGATGTAAACCTTATTATTATACTCACCATATGTTTTAGAATAGTCTGCTACCAATTTTATGTCTGCTACCTAAGCTCCAGAATTTACAATCAGTAACAACGCATTTTCGGCATAGTGCAACATTAGAGTTTGCAGTACTAAAGCAAGTCAATGGCAGTTCCATTCCAAATGCTACCAGGTAGGTTCCTCAATTCAGCTTGCATTGGTGTATTCCATGGCACTGAGCACTCTACATGCAATATCTGCATAGTTCCAAATCACACTGAGTAGTTATGTACACAACCTTACCACGAAATGCATTGAATAGAAGGAAAAGCATAGAACACAATGGAGTGTCAAGTACAATTTTGCTAAAATCAGCTATTTGCTATCATAATGTAAACCTTATTATTATACTGACCATATGATTTAGAATCGTCTGCAACCAATTTTCTGTGTGTGCTACCTAAGATCCAGAATTTACTTTCAGTAACAACACATTCTCTACATAGTGGAACATTAGAGTTCGCAGTACTAAAGCAAGTCAATGGCTGTTCCATTCCAAATGGTACCAGGTAGGTTCCTATATTCAGCTTGCATTGGTGTATTCCATGGCACTGAGCATTCTACATGCAATGTCTACACTGTTCCAAATCACCCTGAGTAGTTATGTACACAAACTTACCACAAAATGCATTGAATAGAAAGTAAAGCATTCAACACAATGGAGTGTCAAGTACAATTTCGCTGAAAACTAGTATGTGCTAACATGATGTAAACCTTATTATTATACTCACCATATGATTTAGAATCGTCTGCAACCAGTTTTCTGTGTGTGCTACCTAAGATCCAGAATTTACTTTCAGTAACAACACATTCTCTACATAGTGGAACATTAGAGTTTGCAGTACTAAAGCAAGTCAATGGCTGTTCCATTCCAAATGGTACCAGGTAGGTTCCTATATTCAGCTTGCATTGGTGTATTCCATGGCACTGAGCATTCTACATGCAATGTCTACACTGTTCCAAATCACCCTGAGTAGTTATGTACACAACCTTACCACAAAATGCATTGAATAGAAAGTAAAGCATTCAACACAATGGAGTGCCAAGTAAAATTTTTCTAAAAACAGCTATTTGCTAACATGATGTAAACCTTATTATTATACTCACCATATGTTTTAGAATAGTCTGCAAACAATTTTATGAGTGTGCTACCTAAGCTCCAGAATTTACTTTCAGTAACAACGCATTCTCTACATAGTGGAACATTAGAGTTTGCAGTACTAAAGCAAGTCAATGGCTGTTCCATTCAATATGGTACCAGCTAGGATCCTCAGTTCAGCTTGCATTGGTGTATTCCATGGCACTGAGCACTCTACATGCAATATCTACACTGTTCCAAATCACCCTGAGTAGTTATTTACACAGCCTTACCACAAAATGCATTGAATAGAAAGTAAAGTATTGAACACAGTGGAGTGTCAAGTACAATTTCGCTGAAAACTAGTATGTGCTAACATGATGTAAACCTTATTAGTATACTCACCATATGATTTAGAATCATCTGCAACCAATTTTCTGTGTGTGCTACCTAAGATCCAGAATTTACTTTCAGTAACAACACATTCTCTACATAGTGGAACATTAGAGTTTGCAGTACTAAAGCAAGTCAATGGCTGTTCCATTCCAAATACTACCAGGTAAGTTCTTGAATTCAGCTTGCATTGGTCTATTCCATGGCACTGAGCACTCTGAATGCAATATCTATACAGTTCTAAATCACCCTGAGCAGTTATGTACACAACCTTACCACAAAATGCATTGAATACAAAAGCATTCAACACAATGGAGTGTCAAGTACAATTTTGCTGAAAACTAGTATGTGCTAACATGATGTAAACCTTATTATTATACTCACCATATGTTTTAGAATAGTCTGCAAAGAATTTTATGAGTGTGCTACCTAAGCTCCAGAATTTACTTTCAGTAACAACGCATTTTCTACATAGTGCAACATTAGAGTTTGCAGTACTAAAGCAAGTCAATGGCTGTTCCATTCCAAATGGTACCAGGTAGCTTCCTGAATTCAGCTTGCATTGGTGTATTCCATGGCACTGAGCACTCTACATGCAATATGTACACTGTTCCAAATCACCCTGAGTTGTTATGTACACAACCTTACCACAAAATGCATTGAATAGAAAGTAAAGCATTGAACACAATGGAGTGTCAAGTACAATTTCGCTGAAAACTAGTATGTGCTAACATGATGTAAACCTTATTATTATACACTCCATATGATTTAGAATCGTCTGCAACCAATTTTATGTGTGTGCTACCTAACCTCCAGAATTTACTTTCAGTAACAACACATTCTCTACATAGTGGAACATTAGAGTTTGCAGTACTAAAGCAAGTCAATGGCTGTTCCATTCCAAATACTACCAGGTAAGTTCCTGAATTCAACTTGCATTGTAGTATTCCTTGGCACTGAGCATTCTACAAGCAATATCTATACTGTTCCAAATCACCCTGAGTAGTTATGTACACAATCTTACCACAAAATGCATTGAATAGAAAGTAAAGCATTCAACACAATGGAGTGCCAAGTACAATTTTGCAAAATCTGCTATTTGCTATCATAATGTAAACCTTATTATTATACTCACCGTATGTTTTAGAATAGTCTGCAACCAATTTTATGAGTCTGCTACCTAAGCTCCAGAATTTACTTTCAGTAACAACGCATTTTCTGCATAGTGCAACATTAGAGTTTGCAGTACTAAAGCAAGTCAATGGCTGTTCCATTCCAAATGGTACCAGGTAGGTTCCTCAATTCAGCTTGCATTGGTGTATTCCATGGCACTGAGCACTCTACATGCATTATCTGCATAGTTCCAAATCACACTGAGTAGTTATGTACACAACCTTACCAAGAAATGCATTGAATAGAAAGTAAAGCATTGAACACCATGGAGTGTCAAGTACAATTTCGCTGAAAACTAGTATGTGCTAACATGATGTAAACATTATTATACTCACCATATGATTTAGAATCGTCTGCAACCAATTTTATGTGTCTGCTACTCTAATCTCAATAATTTACTTTCAGTAACAACACATTCTCTACATAGTGGAACATTAGAGTTTGCAGTACTAAAGCAAGTCAATGGCTGTTCCATTCCAAATGGTACCAGGTAGGTTCCTATATTCAGCTTGCATTGGTGTATTCCATGGCACTGAGCATTCTACATGCAATGTCTACAGTGTTCCAAATCACCCTGAGTAGTTATGTACACAACCTTACCACAAAATGCATTGAATAGAAAGTAAAGCATTCAACACAATGGAGTGCCAAGTAAAATTTTTCTAAAAACAGCTATTTGCTAACATGATGTAAACCTTATTATTATACTCACCATATGTTTTAGAATAGTCTGCAAACAATTTTATGAGTGTGCTACCTAAGCTCAAGAATTTACTTTCAGTAACAACGCATTTTCTACATAGTGCAACATTAGAGTTTGCAGTACTAAAGCAAGTCAATGGCTGTTCCATTCCAAATGGTACCTGGTAGCTTCCTGAATTCAGCTTGCATTGGTGTATTCCATGGCACTGAGCACTCTACATGCAATATCTACACTGTTCCAAATCACCCTGAGTGGTTATGTACACAGCCTTACCAAAAAATGCATTGAATAGAAAGTAAAGCATTCAACACAATGGAGTGCCAAGTACAATTTTGCTAAAATCAGCTATTTGCTATCATAATGTAAACCTTATTATTATACTCACCATATGTTTGAGAATAGTCTGCAACCAATTTTATGAGTCTGCTACCTAAGCTCTATAACTTACTTTCAGTAACAACACATTTTCTGTATAGTGCAACATTAGAGTTTGCAGTACTAAAGCAAGTCAATGGCTGTTCCATTCAAAATGGTACCAGCTAGGTTCCTCAATTCAGCTTGCATTGGTGTATTCCATGGCACTGAGCACTCTACATGCAATATTTGCATAGTTCCAAATCACACTGAGTAGCTATGTACACAACCTTACCAAGAAATGCATTGAATACAAAGTAAAGGATTGAACACCATGGAGTGTCAAGTACAATTTCGCTGAAAACTAGTATGTGCTACCATGATGTAAACCTTATTATTATACTCACCATATGATTTAGAATCGTCTGCAACCAATTTTCTGTGTGTGCTACCTAAGATCCAGAATTTACTTTCAGTAACAACACATTCTCTACATAGTGGAACATTAGAGTTTGCAGTACTAAAGGAAGTCAATGGCTGTTCCATTCCAAAATCTACCAGGTAAGTTCTTGAATTCTGCTTGCATTGGTGTATTCCATTGCACTGAGCACTCTTAATGCAATATCTATCCAGTTCTAAATCACCCTGAGTAGTTATGTACACAACCTTACCACAAAATGCATTGAATACAAAAGCATTCAACACAATGGAGTGTCAAGTACAATTTTGCTGAAAACTAGTATGTGCTAACATGATGTAAACCTTATTATTATACTCACCATATGATTCAGAATCGTCTGCAACCAATTTTATGTGTCTGCTACTCTAATCTCAATAATTTACTTTCAGTAACTACACATTCTCTACATAGTGGAACTTTAGAGTTTGCAGTACTAAAGCAAGTCAATGGCTGTTCCATTCCAAATGGTACCAGGTAGGTTCCTATATTCAGCTTGCATTGGTGTATTCCATGGCACTGAGCATTCTACATGCAATGTCTACACTGTTCCCAATCACCCTGAGTAGTTATGTACACAACCTTACCACAAAATGCATTGAATAGAAAATAAAGCATTCAACACAATGGAGTGCCAAGTAAAATTTTTCTAAAAACAGCTATTTGCTAACATGATGTAAACCTTATTATTATACTCACCATATGTTTTAGAATAGTCTGCAAACAATTTTATGAGTGTACTACCTAGGCTCCAGAATTTACTTTCAGTAACAACGCATTTTCTACATAGTGCAACATTAGAGTTTGCAGTACTAAAGCAAGTCAATGGCTGTTCCATTCCAAATGGTACCAGGCAGCTTCCTGAATTCAGCTTGCATTGGTGTATTCCATGGCACTGAGCACTCTACATGCAATATCTACACTGTTCCAAATCTCCCTGAGTAGTTATGTACACAACCTTACCACAAAATGCATTGAATAGAAAGTAAAGCATTCAACACAATGGAGTGCCAAGTACAATTTTGCTAAAATCAGCTATTTGCTATCATAATGTAAACCTTATTATTATACTCACCATATGTTTGAGAATAGTCTGCAACCAATTTTATGAGTCCGCTACCTAAGCTCCAGAATTTACTTTCAGTATCAACGCATTTTCTACATAGTGCAACATTAGAGTTTGCAGTACTAAAGCAAGTCAATGGCTGTTCCATTCCAAATGGTACCAGGTAGGTTCCTCAATTCAGCTTGCATTGGTGTATTCCATGGCACTGAGCACTCTACATGCAATATCTGCATAGTTCCAAATCACACTGAGTAGTTATGTACACAATCTTACCAAGAAATGCATTGAATAGAAAGTAAAGCATTGAACACCATGGAGTGTCAAGTACAATTTCGCTGAAAACTAGTATGTGCTAACATGATGTTAACCTTATTATTATACTCACCATATGATTCAGAATCGTCTGCAAACAATTTTATGTGTCTGCTACCTAATCTCCATAATTTACTTTCAGTAACTACACATTCTCTACATAGTGGAACTTTAGAGTTTGCAGTACTAAAGGAAGTCAATGGCTGTTCCATTCCAAATGGTACCAGGTAGGTTCCTATATTCAGCTTGCATTGGTGTATTCCATGGCACTGAGCATTCTACATGCAATGTCTACACTGTTCCAAATCACCCTGAGTAGTTATGTACACAACCTTACCAAGAAATGCATTGAATAGAAAGTAAAGCATTGAACACCATGGAGTGTCAAGTACAAGTTCGCTGAAAACTAGTATGTGCTAACATGAAGTAAACCTTATTATTATACTCACCATATGATTTAGAATCGTCTGCAACCAATTTTATGTGTGTGCTACCTAACCTCCAGAATTTACTTTCAGTAACAACACATTCTCTACATAGTGGAACATTATAGTTTGCAGTACTAAAGCAAGTCAATGGCTGTTCCATTCCAAATACTACCAGGTAAGTTCCTGAATTCAACTTGCATTGTAGTATTCCTTGGCACTGAGCATTCTACAAGCAATATCTATACTGTTCCAAATCACCCTGAGTAGTTATGTACACAACCTTACCACAAAATGCATTGAATAGAAAGTAAAGCATTCAACACAATGGAGTGCCAAGTACAATTTTGCTAAAATCAGCTATTTGCTATCATAATGTAAACCTTATTATTATACTCACCATATGTTTTAGAATAGTCTGCAACCAATTTTATGAGTCTGCTACCTAAGCTCCAGAATTTACTTTCAGTAACAACGCATTTTTTGCATAGTGCAACATTAGAGTTTGCAGTACTAAAGCAAGTCAATGGCTGTTCCATTCCAAATGGTACCAGGTAGGTTCCTCAATTCAGCTTGCATTGGTGTATTCCATGGCACTGAGCACTCTACATGCAATATCTGCATAGTTCCAAATCACACTGAGTAGTTATGTACACAACCTTACCAAGAAATGCATTGAATAGAAAGTAAAGCATTGAACACCATGGAGTGTCAAGTACAATTTCGCTGAAAACTATTATGTGCTAACATGATGTAAACCTTATTATTATACTCACCATATGATTTAGAATCGTCCGCAACCAGTTTTCTGTGTGTGCTACCTAAGATCCAGAATTTACTTTCAATAACAACACATTCTCTACATAGTGGAACATTAGAGTTTGCAGTACTAAAGCAAGTCAATGGCTGTTCCATTCCAAATGGTACCCGGTAGGTTCCTATATTCAGCTTGCATTGGTGTATTCCATGGCACTGAGCATTCTACATGCAATGTCTACACTGTTCCAAATCACCCTGAGTAGTTATGTACACAACCTTACCACAAAATGCATTGAATAGAAAGTAAAGCATTCAACACAATGGAGTGCCAAGTAAAATTTTTCTAAAAACAGCTATTTGCTAACATGATGTAAACCTTATTATTATACTCACCATATGTTTTAGAATAGTCTGCAAACAATTTTATGAGTGTGCTACCTAAGCTCAAGAATTTACTTTCAGTAACAACGCATTTTCTACATAGTGCAACATTAGAGTTTGCAGTACTAAAGCAAGTCAATGGCTGTTCCATTCCAAATGGTACCTGGTAGCTTCCTGAATTCAGCTTGCATTGGTGTATTCCATGGCACTGAGCACTCTACATGCAATATCTACACTGTTCCAAATCACCCTGAGTAGTTATGTACACAGCCTTACCACAAAATGCATTGAATAGAAAGTAAAGCATTCAACACAATGGAGTGCCAAGTACAATTTTGCTAAAATCAGCTATTTGCTATCATAATGTAAACCTTATTATTATACTCACCATATGTTTTAGAATACTCTGCAACCAATTTTATGAGTCTGCTACCTAAGCTCCAGAATTTACTTTCAGTAACAACGCATTTTCTGCATAGTGCAACATTAGAGTTTGCAGTACTAAAGCAAGTCAATGGCTGTTCCATTCCAAATGGTACCAGGTAGGTTCCTCAATTCAGCTTGCATTGGTGTATTCCATGGCACTGAGCACTCTACATGCAATATCTGCATAGTTCCAAATCACACTGAGTAGTTATGTACACAACCTTACCAAGAAATGCATTGAATAGAAAGTAAAGCATTGAACACCATGGAGTGTGAAGTACAATTTCGCTGAAAACTATTATGTGCTAACATGATGTAAACCTTATTATTATACTCACCATATGATTTAGAATCGTCTGCAAACAGTTTTCTGTGTGTGCTACCTAAGATCCAGAATTTACTTTCAATAACAACACATTCTCTACATAGTGGAACATTAGAGTTTGCAGTACTAAAGCAAGTCAATGGCTGTTCCATTCCAAATGGTACCCGGTAGGTTCCTATATTCAGCTTGCATTGGTGTATTCCATGGCACTGAGCATTCTACATGCAATGTCTACACTGTTCCAAATCACCCTGAGTAGTTATGTACACAACCTTACCACAAAATGCATTGAATAGAAAGTAAAGCATTCAACACAATGGAGTGCCAAGTAAAATTTTTCTAAAAACAGCTATTTGCTAACATGATGTAAACCTTATTATTATACTCACCATATGTTTTAGAATAGTCTGCAAACAATTTTATGAGTGTGCTACCTAAGCTCAAGAATTTACTTTCAGTAACAACGCATTTTCTACATAGTGCAACATTAGAGTTTGCAGTACTAAAGCAAGTCAATGGCTGTTCCATTCCAAATGGTACCTGGTAGCTTCCTGAATTCAGCTTGCATTGGTGTATTCCATGGCACTGAGCACTCTACATGCAATATCTACACTGTTCCAAATCACCCTGAGTAGTTATGTACACAGCCTTACCACAAAATGCATTGAATAGAAAGTAAAGCATTCAACACAATGGAGTGCCAAGTACAATTTTGCTAAAATCAGCTATTTGCTATCATAATGTAAACCTTATTATTATACTCACCATATGTTTGAGAATAGTCTGCAACCAATTTTATGAGTCTGCTACCTAAGCTCCAGAATTTACCTTCAGTAACAACGCATTTTCTGTATAGTGCAACATTAGAGTTTGCAGTACTAAAGCAACTCAATGGCTGTTCCATTCCAAATGTTACCAGGTAGGTTCCTCAATTCAGCTTGCATTGGTGTATTCCATGGCACTGAGCACTCTACATGCAATATTTGCATAGTTCCAAATCACACTGAGTAGTTATGTACACAACCTTACCAAGAAATGCATTGAATAGAAAGTAAAGCATTGAACACCATGGAGTGTCAAGTACAATTTCGCTGAAAACTAGTATGTGCTAACATGATGTAAAGCTTATTATTATACTCACCACATGATTTAGAATTGTCTGCAACCAATTTTCTGTGTGTGCTACCTAAGATCCAGAATTTACTTTCAGTAACAACACATTCTCTACATAGTGGAACATTAGAGTTTGCAGTACTAAAGCAAGTCAATGGCTGTTCCATTCCAAATGGTACCAGGTAGGTTCCTATATTCAGCTTGCATTGGTGTATTCCATGGCACTGAGCATTCTACATGCAATGTCTACACTGTTCCAAATCACCCTGAGTAGTTATGTACACAACCTTAACACAAACTGCATTGAATAGAAAGTAAAGCATTCAACACAATGGAGTGCCAAGTAAATTTTTTCTAAAAACAGCTATTTGCTAACATGATGTAAACCTTATTATTATACTCACCATATGTTTTAGAATAGTCTGCAAACAATTTTATCAGTGTGCTACCTAAGCTCAAGAATTTACTTTCAGTAACAACGCATTTTCTACATAGTGCAACATTAGAGTTTGCAGTACTAAAGCAAGTCAATGGCTGTTCCATTCCAAATGGTACCTGGTAGCTTCCTGAATTCAGCTTGCATTGGTGTATTCCATGGCACTGAGCACTCTACATGCAATATCTACACTGTTCCAAATCACCCTGAGTAGTTATGTACACAGCCTTACCACAAAATGCATTGAATAGAAAGTAAAGCATTCAACACAATGGAGTGCCAAGTACAATTTTGCTAAAATCAGCTATTTGCTATCATAATGTAAACCTTATTATTATACTCACCATATGTTTTAGAATAGTCTGCAACCAATTTTATGAGTCTGCTACCTAAGCTCCAGAATTTACTTTCAGTAACAACGCATTTTCTGCATAGTGCAACATTAGAGTTTGCAGTACTAAAGCAAGTCAATGGCTGTTCCATTCCAAATGGTACCAGGTAGGTTCCTCAATTCAGCTTGCATTGGTGTATTCCATGGCACTGAGCACTCTACATGCAATATCTGCATAGTTCCAAATCACACTGAGTAGTTATGTACACAACCTTACCAAGAAATGCATTGAATAGAAAGTAAAGCATTGAACACCATGGAGTGTCAAGTACAATTTCGCTGAAAACTATTATGTGCTAACATGATGTAAACCTTATTATTATACTCACCATATGATTTAGAATCGTCTGCAACCAGTTTTCTGTGTGTGCTACCTAAGATCCAGAATTTACTTTCAGTAACAACACATTCTCTACATAGTGGAACATTAGAGTTTGCAGTACTAAAGCAAGTCAATGGCTGTTCCATTCCAAATGGTACCCGGTAGGTTCCTATATTCAGCTTGCATTGGTGTATTCCATGGCACTGAGCATTCTACATGCAATGTCTACACTGTTCCCAATCACCCTGAGTAGTTATGTACACAACCTTACCACAAAATGCATTGAATAGAAAGTAAAGCATTCAACACAATGGAGTGCCAAGTAAAATTTTTCTAAAAACAGCTATTTGCTAACATGATGTAAACCTTATTATTATACTCACCATATGTTTTAGAATAGTCTGCAAACAATTTTATGAGTGTGCTACCTAAGCTCAAGAATTTACTTTCAGTAACAACGCATTTTCTACATAGTGCAACATTAGAGTTTGCAGTACTAAAGCAAGTCAATGGCTGTTCCATTCCAAATACTACCAGGTAAGTTCCTGAATTCAACTTGCATTGTAGTATTCCTTGGCACTGAGCATTCTACAAGCAATATCTATACTGTTGCAAATCACCCTGAGTAGTTATGTACACAACCTTACCACAAAATGCATTGAATAGAAAGTAAAGCATTCAACACAATGGAGTGCCAAGTACAATTTTGCAAAATCAGCTATTTGCTATCATAATGTAAACCTTATTATTATACTCACCATATGTTTTAGAATAGTCTGCAACCAATTTTATGAGTCTGCTACCTAAGCTCCAGAATTTACTTTCAGTAACAACGCATTTTCTGCATAGTGCAACATTAGAGTTTGCAGTACTAAAGCAAGTCAATGGCTGTTCCATTCCAAATGGTACCAGGTAGGTTCCTCAATTCAGCTTGCATTGGTGTATTCCATGGCACTGAGCACTCTACATGCAATATCTGCATAGTTCCAAATCACACTGAGTAGTTATGTACACAACCTTACCAAGAAATGCATTGAATAGAAAGTAAAGCATTGAACACCATGGAGTGTCAAGTACAATTTCGCTGAAAACTAGTATGTGCTAACATGATGTAAACATTATTATACTCACCATATGATTTAGAATCGTCTGCAACCAATTTTATGTGTCTGCTACTCTAATCTCAATAATTTACTTTCAGTAACAACACATTCTCTACATAGTGGAACATTAGAGTTTGCAGTACTAAAGCAAGTCAATGGCTGTTCCATTCCAAATGGTACCAGGTAGGTTCCTATATTCAGCTTGCATTGGTGTATTCCATGGCACTGAGCACTCTACATGCAATGTCTACACTGTTCCAAATCACCCTGAGTAGTTATGTACACAGCCTTACCACAAAATGCATTGAATAGAAAGTAAAGCAATCAACACAATGGAGTGCCAAGTAAAATTTTTCTAAAAACAGCTATTTGCTATCATAATGTAAACCCTATTATGATACTCACCATATGTTTTAGAATAGTCTGCAACCAATTTCATGACTGTGCTACCTAAGCTCTAGAATTTACCTTCAGTAACAACGCATTCTCTACATAGTGGAACATTAGAGTTTGCAGTACTAAAGCAAGTCAATGGCTGTTCCATTCAAAATGGTACCAGCTAGGATCCTCAATTCAGCTTGCATTGGTGTATTCCATGGCACTGAGCACTCCACATGCAATATGTACACTGTTCCAAATCACCCTGAGTAGTTATGTACACAGCCTTACCACAAAATGCATTGAATAGGAAGTAAAGTATTGAACACAATGGAGTGTCAAGTACAATTTCGCTGAAAACTAGTATGTGCTAACATGATGTAAACCTTATTATTATACTCACCATATGATTCAGAATCGTCTGCAACCAATTTTATGTGTCTGCTACCTAATCTCCATAATTTACTTTCAGTAACTACACATTCTCTACATAGTGGAACTTTAGAGTTTGCAGTACTAAAGCAAGTCAATGGCTGTTCCATTCCAAATGGTACCAGGTAGGTTCCTATATTCAGCTTGCATTGGTGTATTCCATGGCACTGAGCATTCTACATGCAAAGTCTACACTGTTCCAAATCACCCTCAGTTGTTATGTACACAACCGTACCACAAAATGCATTGAATAGAAAATAAAGCATTGAACACAATGGAGTGTCAAGTACAATTTCGCTGAAAACTAGTATGTGCTAACATGATGTAAACCTTATTATTATACACACTATATGATTTAGAATCGTCTGCAACCAATTTTATGTGTGTGCTACCTAACCTCCAGAATTTACTTTCAGTAACAGCACATTCTCTACATAGTGGAACATTAGAGTTTGCAGTACTAAAGCAAGTCAATGGCTGTTCCATTCCAAATACTACCAGGTAAGTTCCTGAATTCAACTTGCATTGTAGTATTCCTTGGCACTGAGCATTCTACAAGCAATATCTATACTGTTCCAAATCACCCTGAGTAGTTATGTACACAACCTTACCGCAAAATGCATTGAATAGAAAGTAAAGCATTCAACACAATGGAGTGCCAAGTACAATTTTGCTAAAATCAGCTATTTGCTATCATAATGTAAACCTTATTATTATACTCACCATATGTTTTAGAATAGTCTGCAACCAATTTTATGAGTCTGCTACCTACGCTCCAGAATTTACTTTCAGTAACAACGCATTTTCTGTATAGTGCAACATTAGATTTTGCAGTACTAAAGCAAGTCAATGGCTGTTCCATTCCAAATGGTACCAGGTAGGTTCCTCAATTCAGCTTGCATTGGTGTATTCCATGGCACTGAGCACTCTACATGCAATATCTGCATAGTTCCAAATCACACTGAGTAGTTATGTACACAATCTTACCAAGAAATGCATTGAATAGAAAGTAAATCATTGAACACCATGGAGTGTCAAGTACAATTTCACTGAAAACTAGTATGTGCTAACATGATGTAAACCTTATTATTATACTCACCATATGATTTAGAATCGTCTGCAACCATTTTTCTGTGTGTGCTACCTAAGATCCAGAATTTACTTTCAGTAACAACACATTCTCTACATAGTGGAACATTAGAGTTTGCAGTACTAAAGCAAGTCAATGGCTGTTCCTTTCCAAATACTACCAGGTAAGTTCTTGGATTCAGCTTGCATAGGTGTATTCCATGGCACTGAGCACTCTTAATGCAATATCTATACAGTTCTAAATCACCCTGAGTAGTTATGTACACAACCTTACCACAAAATGCATTGAATACAAAAGCATTCAACACAATGGAGTGTCAAGTACAATTTTGCTGAAAACTAGTATGTGCTAACATGATGTAAACCTTATTATTATACTCACCATATGTTTTAGAATAGTCTGCAACCAATTGTATGAGTCTGCTACCTAAGCTCCAGAATTTACTTTCAGTAACAACGCATTTTCTGTATAGTGCAACATTAGAGTTTGCAGTACTAAATCAAATCAATGGCTGTTCCATTCCAAATGGTACCAGGTAGGTTCCTCAATTCAGCTTGCATTGGTGTATTCCATGGCACTGAGCACTCTACATGCAATATCTGCATAGTTCCAAATCACACTGAGTAGTTATGTACACAACCTTACCAAGAAATGCATTGAATAGAAAGTAAAGCATTGAACACCATGGAGTGTCAAGTACAATTTCGCTGAAAACTAGTATGTGCTAACATGATGTAAACATTATTATACTCACCATATGATTTAGAATCGTCTGCAACCAATTTTATGCGTCTGCTAACTAAGATCCAGAATTTACTTTCAGTAACAACACATTCTCTACATAGTGGAACATTAGAGTTTGCAGTACTAAAGCAAGTCAATGGCTGTTCCATTCCGAATGGTACCAGGTAGGTTCCTATATTCAGCTTGCATTGGTGTATTCCATGGCACTGAGCATTCTACATGCAATGTCTACACTGTTCCAAATCACCCTGAGTAGTTATGTACACAACCTTACCACAAAATGCATTGAATAGAAAGTAAAGCATTCAACACAATGGAGTGCCAAGTAAAATTTTTCTAAAAACAGCTATTTGCTAACATGATGTAAACCTTATTATTATACTCACCATATGTTTTAGAATAGTCTGCAACCAATTTCATGACTGTGCTACCTAAGCTCTAGAATTTACCTTCAGTAACAACGCATTCTCTACATAGTGGAACATTAGAGTTTGCAGTACTAAAGCAAGTCAATGGCTGTTCCATTCAATATGGTACCAGCTAGGATCCTCAGTTCAGCTTGCATTGGTGTATTCCATGGCACTGAGCACTCTACATGCAATATCTACACTGTTCCAAATCACCCTGAGTAGTTATTTACACAGACTTACCACAAAATGCATTGAATAGAAAGTAAAGTATTGAACACAATGGAGTGTCAAGTACAATTTCGCTGAAAACTAGTATGTGCTAACATGATGTAAACCTTATTATTATACTCACCATATGATTTAGAATCGTCTGCAACCAGTTTTCTGTGTGTGCTACCTAAGATCCAGAATTTACTTTCAGTAACAACACATTCTCTACATAGTGGAACATTAGAGTTTGCAGTACTAAAGCAAGTCAATGGCTGTTCCATTCCAAATGGTACCAGGTAGGTTCCTATATTCAGCTTGCATTGGTGTATTCCATGGCACTGAGCATTCTACATGCAATGTCTACAATGTTCCAAATCACCCTGAGTAGTTATGTACACAACCTTACCACAAAATGCATTGAATAGAAAGTAAAGCATTCAACACAATGGAGTGCCAAGTAAAATTTTTCTAAAAACAGCTATTTGCTAACATGATGTAAACCTTATTATTATACTCACCATATGTTTTAGAATAGTCTGCAAAGAATTTTATGAGTGTGCTACCTAAGCTCCAGAATTTACATTCAGTAACAACGCATTTTCTACATAGTGCAACATTAGAGTTTGCAATACTAAAGCAAGTCAATGGCTGTTCCATTCCAAATGGTACCAGGTAGCTTCCTGAATTCAGCTTGCATTGGTGTATTCCATGGCACTGAGCACTCTACATGCAATATCTACACTGTTCCAAATCACCCTGAGTTGTTATGTACACAACCTTACCACAAAATGCATTGAATAGAAAATAAAGCATTGATCACAATGGAGTGTCAAGTACAATTTCGCTGAAAACTAGTATGTGCTAACATGATGTAAACCTTATTATTATACACTCCATATGATTTAGAATCGTCTGCAACCAATTTTATGTGTGTGCTACCTAACCTCCAGAATTTACTTTCAGTAACAACACATTCTCTACATAGTGGAACATTAGAGTTTGCAGTACTAAAGCAAGTCAATGGCTGTTCCATTCCAAATACTACCAGGTAAGTTCCTGAATTCAACTTGCATTGTAGTATTCCTTGGCACTGAGCATTCTACAAGCAATATCTATACTGTTCCAAATCACCCTGAGTAGTTATGTACACAATCTTACCACAAAATGCATTGAATAGAAAGTAAAGCATTCAACACAATGGAGTGCCAAGTACAATTTTGCAAAATCAGCTATTTGCTATCATAATGTAAACCTTATTATTATACTCACCATATGTTTTAGAATAGTCTGCAACCAATTTTATGAGTCTGCTACCTAAGCTCCAGAATTTACTTCAGTAACAACGCATTTTCTGCATAGTGCAACATCAGAGTTTGCAGTACTAAAGCAAGTCAATGGCTGTTCCATTCCAAATGGTACCAGGTAGGTTCCTCAATTCAGCTTGCATTGGGGTATTCCATGGCACTGAGCACTCTAAATGCAATATCTGCATAGTTCCAAATCACACTGAGTAGTTATGTACACAACCTTACCAAGAAATGCATTGAATAGAAAGTAAAGCATTGAACACCATGGAGTGTCAAGTACAATTTCGCTGAAAACTAGTATGTGCTAACATGATGTAAACATTATTATACTCACCATATGATTTAGAATCGTCTGCAACCAATTTTCTGTGTGTGCTACCTAAGATCCAGAATTTACTTTCAGTAACAACACATTCTCTACATAGTGGAACATTAGAGTTTGCAGTACTAAAGCAAGTCAATGGCTGTTCCATTCCAAATGGTACCAGGTAGGTTCCTATATTCAGCTTGCATTGGTGTATTCCATGGCACTGAGCATTCTACATGCAATGTCTACACTGTTCCAAATCACCCTGAGTAGTTATGTACACAACCTTACCACAAAATGCATTGAATAGAAAGTAAAGCATTCAACACAATGGAGTGCCAAGTAAAATTTTTCTAAAAACAGCTATTTGCTAACATGATGTAAACCTTATTATTATACTCACCATATGTTTTAGAATAGTCTGCAACCAATTTCATGACTGTGCTACCTAAGCTCTAGAATTTACCTTCAGTAACAACGCATTCTCTACATAGTGGAACATTAGAGTTTGCAGTACTAAAGCAAGTCAATGGCTGTTCCATTCAATATGGTACCAGCTAGGATCCTCAGTTCAGCTTGCATTGGTGTATTCCATGGCACTGAGCACTCTACATGCAATATCTACACTGTTCCAAATCACCCTGAGTAGTTATTTACACAGACTTGCCAAAAAATGCATTGAATAGAAAGTAAAGTATTGAACACAATGGAGTGTCAAGTACAATTTCGCTGAAAACTAGTATGTGCTAACATGATGTAAACCTTATTAGTATACTCACCATATGATTTAGAATCATCTGCAACCAAATTTCTGTGTGTGCTACCTAAGATCCAGAATTTACTTTCAGTAACAACACATTCTCTACATAGTGGAACATTAGAGTTTGCAGTACTAAAGCAAGTCAATGGCTGTTCCATTCCAAATACTACCAGGTAAGTTCTTGAATTCAGCTTGCATTGGTCTATTCCATGGCACTGAGCACTCTGAATGCAATATCTATACAGTTCTAAATCACCCTGAGCAGTTATGTACACAACCTTACCACAAAATGCATTGAATACAAAAGCATTCAACACAATGGAGTGTCAAGTACAATTTTGCTGAAAACTAGTATGTGCTAACATGATGTAAACCTTATTATTATACTCACCATATGTTTTAGAATAGTCTGCAAACAATTTTATGAGTGTGCTACCTAAGCTCCAGAATTTACTTTCAGTAACAACGCATTCTCTACATAGTGGAACATTAGAGTTTGCAGTACTAAAGCAAGTCAATGGCTGTTCCATTCAAAATGGTACCAGGTAGGATCCTCAATTCAGCTTGCATTGGTGTATTCCATGGCACTGAGCACTCTACATGCCATATCTACACTGTTCCAAATCACCCTGAGTAGTTATGTACACAGCCTTACCACAAAATGCATTGAATAGAAAGTAAACTATAGAACACAATGGAGTGTCAAGTAAAATTTCGCTGAAAACTAGTATGTGCTAACATGATGTAAACCTTATTATTATACACACCATATGATTTAGAATCATCTGCAACCAATTTTATGTGTGTGCTACCTAAGCTCCAGAATTTACTTTCAGTAACAACACATTCTCTACATAGTGGAACATTAGAGTTTGCAGTACTAAAGCAAGTCAATGGCTGTTCCATTCCAAATACTACCAGGTAAGTTCCTGAATTCAACTTGCATTGTAGTATTCCTTGGCACTGAGCATTCTACAAGCAATATCTACACTGTTCCAAATCACCCTGAGTAGTTATGTACACAACCGTACCACAAAATGCATTGAATAGCAAGTAAAGCATTCAACACAATGGAGTGCCAAGTACAATTTTGCTAATATCAGCTATTTGCTAACATGATGTAAACCTTATTATTATACTCACCATATGTTTTAGAATAGTCTGCTACCAATTTTATGAGTCTGCTACCTAAGCTCCAGAATTTACAATCAGTAACAACGCATTTTCTGCATAGTGCAACATTAGAGTTTGCAGTACTAAAGCAAGTCAATGGCTGTTCCATTCCAAATAGTACCAGGTAAGTTCCTGAATTCAACTTGCATTGTAGTATTCCTTGGCACTGAGTAATCTACATGCAATATCTGCACAGCTCGAAATCACACTGACTAGTTATGTACACAACCTTACCACGAAATGCATTGAATAGAAGGAAAAGCATTGAACACAAAGGAGTGTCAAGTAGAATTTTGCTGAAAACTAGTATGTGCTAACATGTTGTAAACGTTATTATTATACTCACCATATGTTTTAGAATAGTCTGCAACCAATTTCATGACTGTGCTACCTAAGCTCCAGAATTTACTTTCAGTAACATCACATTCTCTACATAGTGGAACATTAGAGTTTGCAGTACTAAAGCAAGTCAATGGCTGTTCCATTCCAAATACTACCAGGTAAGTTCCTGAATTCAACTTGCATTGTAGTATTCCTTGGCACTGAGCAATCTACATGCAATATCGGCACAGCTCGAAATAACACTGAGTAGTTATGTACACAACCTTAGCACGAAATGCATTGAATAGAAGGTAAAGCATTGAACACAAAGGAGTGTCAAGTACAATTTTGCTGAAAACTAGTATGTGCTTACATGATGTAAACCTTATTATTATACTCACCATATGTTTTAGAATAGTCTGCAACCAATTTTATGAGTCTGCTACCTAAGCTCCAGAATTCACTTTCAATAACAACACATTCTCTACATAGTGGAACATTAGAGTTTGCAGTACTAAAGCAAGTCAATGGCTGTTCCATTCCAAATACTACCAGGTAAGTTTCTGAATTCAACTTGCATTGTAGTATTCCTTGGCACTGAGCATTCTACAAGCAATATCTACACTGTTCCCAATCACCCTGAGTAGTTATGTACACAACCGTACCACAAAATGCATTGAATAGAAAGTAAAGCATTCAACACAATGGAGTGCCAATTACAATTTTGCTAATATCAGCTATTTGCTAACATGATGTAAACCTTATTATTATACTCACCATATGTTTTAGAATAGTCTGCTACCAATTTTATGTCTGCTACCTAAGCTTCAGAATTTACATTCAGTAACAACGCATTTTCGGCATAGTGCAACATTAGAGTTTGCAGTACTAAAGCAAGTCAATGGCTGTTCCATTCCAAATGGTACCAGGTAGGTTCCTCAATTCAGCTTGCATTGGTGTATTCCATGGCACTGAGCACTCTACATGCAATATCTGCATAGTTCCAAATGACACTGAGTAGTTATGTACACAACCTTACCACGAAATGCATTGAATAGAAGGAAAAGCATAGAACACAATGGAGTGTCAAGTACAATTTTGCTAAAATCAGCTATTTGCTATCATAATGTAAACCTTATTATTATACTCACCATATGTTTTAGAATAGTCTGCAACCAATTTTATGAGTCTGCTACCTAAGCTCCAGAATTTACTTTCAGTAACAACGCATTTTCTTCATAGTGCAACATTAGAGTTTGCAGTACTAAAGCAAGTCAATGGCTGTTCCATTCCAAATGGTACCAGGTAGGTTCCTCAATTCAGCTTGCATTGGTGTATTCCATGGCACTGAGCACTCTACATGCAATATCTGCATAGTTCCAAATCACACTGAGTAGTTATGTACACAACCTTAGCACGAAATGCATTGAATAGAAGGTAAAGAATTGAACACAAAGGAGTGTCAAGTACAATTTTGCTGAAAACTAGTATGTGCTTACATGATGTAAACCTTATTATTATACTCACCATATGTTTTAGAATAGTCTGCAACCAATTTCATGACTGTGCTACCTAAGCTCCAGAATTTACTTTCAGTAACAACGCATTCTCTACATAGTGGAACATTAGAGTTTGCAGTACTAAAGCAAGTCAATGGCTGTTCCATTCCAAATACTACCAGGTAAGTTTCTGAATTCAACTTGATTTGTAGTATTCCTTGGCACTGAGCATTCTACAAGCAATATCTACACTGTTCCAAATCACCCTGAGTAGTTATGTACACAACCGTTCCACAAAATGCATTGAATAGAAAGTAAAGCATTCAACACAATGGAGTGCCAATTACAATTTTGCTAATATCAGCTATTTGCTAACATGATGTAAACCTTATTATTATACTCACCATATGTTTTAGAATAGTCTGCTACCAATTTTATGTCTCCTACCTAAGCTCCAGAATTTACAATCAGTAACAACGCATTTTCGGCATAGTGCAACATTAGAGTTTGCAGTACTAAAGCAAGTCAAAGGCAGTTCCATTCCAAATGGTACCAGGTAGGTTCCTCAATTCAGCTTGCATTGGTGTATTCCATGGCACTGAGCAATCTACATGCAATATCTGCGCAGCTCGAAATAACACTGAGTAGTTATGTACACAACCTTACCACGAAATGCATTGAATAGAAGGAAAAGCATTGAACACAATGGAGTGTCAAGTACAATTTTGCTGAAAACTAGTATGTGCTAACATGATGTAAACCTTATTATTATACTCACCATATGTTTTAGAATAGTCTGAAACTAATTTCATGACTGTGCTACCTAAGCTCCAGAATTTACTTTCAGTAACAACGCATTCTCTACATAGTGGAACATTAGAGTTTGCAGTACTAAAGCAAGTCAATGGCTGTTCCATTCAAAATGGTACCAGGTAGGATCCTCAATTCAGCTTGCATTGGTGTATTCCATGGCACTGAGCACTCTACATGCAATATCTACACTGTTCCAAATCACCCTGAGTAGTTATGTACACAGCCTTACCACAAAATGCATTGAATAGAAAGTAAACTATAGAACACAATGGAGTGTCAAGTAAAATTTCGCTGAAAACTAGTATGTGCTAACATGATGTAAACCTTATTATTATACACACCATATGATTTAGAATCATCTGCAACCAATTTTATGTGTGTGCTACCTAAGCTCCAGAATTTACTTTCAGTAACAACACATTCTCTACATAGTGGAACATTAGAGTTTGCAGTCCTAAAGCAAGTCAATGGCTGTTCCATTCCAAATACTACCAGGTAAGTTCCTGAATTCAATTGCATTGTAGTATTCCTTGGCACTGAGCATTCTACAAGCAATATCTACACTGTTCCAAATCACCCTGAGTAGTTATGTACACAACCGTACCACAAAATGCATTGAATAGCAAGTAAAGCATTCAACACAATGGAGTGCCAAGTACAATTTTGCTAATATCAGCTATTTGCTAACATGATGTAAACCTTATTATTATACTCACCATATGTTTTAGAATAGTCTGCTACCAATTTTATGAGTCTGCTACCTAAGCTCCAGAATTTACAATCAGTAACAACGCATTTTCTGCATAGTGCAACATTAGAGTTTGCAGTACTAAAGCAAGTCAATGGCTGTTCCATTCCAAATACTACCAGGTAAGTTCCTGAATTCAACTTGCATTGTAGTATTCCTTGGCACTGAGTAATCTACATGCAATATCTGCACAGCTCGAAATCACACTGACTAGTTATGTACACAACCTTACCACGAAATGCATTGAATAGAAGGAAAAGCATTGAACACAAAGGAGTGTCAAGTAGAATTTTGCTGAAAACTAGTATGTGCTAACATGATGTAAACGTTATTATTATACTCACCATATGTTTTAGAATAGTCTGCAACCAATTTCATGACTGTGCTACCTAATATCCAGAATTTACTTTCAGTAACAACGCATTCTCTACATAGTGGAACATTAGAGTTTGCAGTACTAATGCAAGACAATGGCTGTTCCATTCCAAATACTACCAGGTAAGTTCCTGAATTCAACTTGCATTGTAGTATTCCTTGGCACTGAGTTATCTACATGCAATATCTGCACAGCTCGAAATCACACTGACTAGTTATGTACACAACCTTACCACGAAATGCATTGAATAGAAGGAAAAGCATTGAACACAAAGGAGTGTCAAGTAGAATTTTGCTGAAAACTAGTATGTGCTAACATGTTGTAAACGTTATTATTATACTCACCATATGTTTTAGAATAGTCTGCAACCAATTTCATGACTGTGCTACCTAAGCTCCAGAATTTACTTTCAGTAACATCACATTCTCTACATAGTGGAACATTAGAGTTTGCAGTACTAAAGCAAGTCAATGGCTGTTCCATTCCAAATACTACCAGGTAAGTTCCTGAATTCAACTTGCATTGTAGTATTCCTTGGCACTGAGCAATCTACATGCAATATCTGCACAGCTCGAAATAACACTGAGTAGTTATGTACACAACCTTACCACGAAATGCATTGAATAGAAGGTAAAGCATTGAACACAAAGGAGTGTCAAGTACAATTTTGCTGAAAACTAGTATGTGCTTACATGATGTAAACCTTATTATTATACTCACCATATGTTTTAGAATAGTCTGCAACCAATTTCATGACTGTGCTACCTAAGCTCCAGAATTTACTTTCAGTAACAACGCATTCTCTACATAGTGGAACATTAGAGTTTGCAGTACTAAAGCAAGTCAATGGCTGTTCCATTCCAAATACTACCAGGTAAGTTTCTGAATTCAACTTGCATTGTAGTATTCCTTGGCACTGAGCATTCTACAAGCAATATCTACACTGTTCCAAATCACCCTGAGTAGTTATGTACACAACCGTTCCACAAAATGCATTGAATAGAAAGTAAAGCATTCAACACAATGGAGTGCCAATTACAATTTTGCTAATATCAGCTATTTGCTAACATGATGTAAACCTTATTATTATACTCACCATATGTTTTAGAATAGTCTGCTACCAATTTTATGTCTGCTACCTAAGCTCCAGAATTTACATTCAGTAACAACGCATTTTCGGCATAGTGCAACATTAGAGTTTGCAGTACTAAAGCAAGTCAATGGCTGTTCCATTCCAAATGGTACCAGGTAGGTTCCTCAATTCAGCTTGCATTGGTGTATTCCATGGCACTGAGCACTCTACATGCAATATCTGCATAGTTCCAAATCACACTGAGTAGTTATGTACACAACCTTAGCACGGAATGCATTGAATAGAAGGTAAAGCATTGAACACAAAGGAGTGTCAAGTACAATTTTGCTGAAAACTAGTATGTGCTTACATGATGTAAACCTTATTATTATACTCACCATATGTTTTAGAATAGTCTGCAACCAATTTCATGACTGTGCTACCTAAGCTCCAGAATTTACTTTCAGTAACAACGCATTCTCTACATAGCGGAACATTAGAGTTTGCAGTACTAAAGCAAGTCAATGGCTGTTCCATTCCAAATACTACCAGGTAATTTTCTGAATTCAACTTGCATTGTAGTATTCCTTGGCACTGAGCATTCTACAAGCAATATCTACACTGTTCCAAATCACCCTGAGTAGTTATGTACACAACCGTACCACAAAATGCATTGAATAGAAAGTAAAGCATTCAACACAATGGAGTGCCAATTACAATTTTGCTAATATCAGCTATTTGCTAACATGATGTAAACCTTATTATTATACTCACCATATGTTTTAGAATAGTCTGCTACCAATTTTATGTCTGCTACCTAAGCTCCAGAATTTACAATCAGTAACAACGCATTTTCGGCATAGTGCAACATTAGAGTTTGCAGTACTAAAGCAAGTCAATGGCAGTTCCATTCCAAATGCTACCAGGTAGGTTCCTCAATTCAGCTTGCATTGGTGTATTCCATGGCACTGAGCACTCTACATGCAATATCTGCATAGTTCCAAATCACACTGAGTAGTTATGTACACAACCTTACCACGAAATGCATTGAATAGAAGGAAAAGCATAGAACACAATGGAGTGTCAAGTACAATTTTGCTAAAATCAGCTATTTGCTATCATAATGTAAACCTTATTATTATACTGACCATATGATTTAGAATCGTCTGCAACCAATTTTCTGTGTGTGCTACCTAAGATCCAGAATTTACTTTCAGTAACAACACATTCTCTACATAGTGGAACATTAGAGTTCGCAGTACTAAAGCAAGTCAATGGCTGTTCCATTCCAAATGGTACCAGGTAGGTTCCTATATTCAGCTTGCATTGGTGTATTCCATGGCACTGAGCATTCTACATGCAATGTCTACACTGTTCCAAATCACCCTGAGTAGTTATGTACACAAACTTACCACAAAATGCATTGAATAGAAAGTAAAGCATTCAACACAATGGAGTGTCAAGTACAATTTCGCTGAAAACTAGTATGTGCTAACATGATGTAAACCTTATTATTATACTCACCATATGATTTAGAATCGTCTGCAACCAGTTTTCTGTGTGTGCTACCTAAGATCCAGATTTTACTTTCAGTAACAACACATTCTCTACATAGTGGAACATTAGAGTTTGCAGTACTAAAGCAAGTCAATGGCTGTTCCATTCCAAATGGTACCAGGTAGGTTCCTATATTCAGCTTGCATTGGTGTATTCCATGGCACTGAGCATTCTACATGCAATGTCTACACTGTTCCAAATCACCCTGAGTAGTTATGTACACAACCTTACCACAAAATGCATTGAATAGAAAGTAAAGCATTCAACACAATGGAGTGCCAAGTAAAATTTTTCTAAAAACAGCTATTTGCTAACATGATGTAAACCTTATTATTATACTCACCATATGTTTTAGAATAGTCTGCAAACAATTTTATGAGTGTGCTACCTAAGCTCCATAATTTACTTTCAGTAACAACGCATTCTCTACATAGTGGAACATTAGAGTTTGCAGTACTAAAGCAAGTCAATGGCTGTTCCATTCAATATGGTACCAGCTAGGATCCTCAGTTCAGCTTGCATTGGTGTATTCCATGGCACTGAGCACTCTACATGCAATATCTACACTGTTCCAAATCACCCTGAGTAGTTATTTACACAGCCTTACCACAAAATGCATTGAATAGAAAGTAAAGTATTGAACACAATGGAGTGTCAAGTACAATTTCGCTGAAAACTAGTATGTGCTAACATGATGTAAACCTTATTAGTATACTCACCATATGATTTAGAATCATCTGCAACCAATTTTCTGTGTGTGCTACCTAAGATCCAGAATTTACTTTCAATAACAACACATTCTCTACATAGTGGAACATTAGAGTTTGCAGTACTAAAGCAAGTCAATGGCTGTTCCATTCCAAATACTACCAGGTAAGTTCTTGAATTCAGCTTGCATTGGTCTATTCCATGGCACTGAGCACTCTGAATGCAATATCTATACAGTTCTAAATCACCCTGAGCAGTTATGTACACAACCTTACCACAAAATGCATTGAATACAAAAGCATTCAACACAATGGAGTGTCAAGTAAAATTTGGCTGAAAACTAGTATGTGCTAACATGATGTAAACCTTATTATTATACTCACCATATGTTTTAGAATAGTCTGCAAACAATTTTATGAGTGTGCTACCTAAGCTCCAGAATTTACTTTCAGTAACAACGCATTTTCTACATAGTGCAACATTAGAGTTTGCAGTACTAAAGCAAGTCAATGGCTGTTCCATTCCAAATGGTACCAGGTAGCTTCCTGAATTCAGCTTGCATTGGTGTATTCCATGGCACTGAGCACTCTACATGCAATATGTACACTGTTCCAAATCACCCTGAGTTGTTATGTACACAATCTTACCACAAAATGCATTGAATAGAAAGTAAAGCATTCAACACAATGGAGTGCCAAGTACAATTTTGCAAAATCTGCTATTTGCTATCATAATGTAAACCTTATTATTATACTCACCGTATGTTTTAGAATAGTCTGCAACCAATTTTATGAGTCTGCTACCTAAGCTCCAGAATTTACTTTCAGTAACAACGCATTTTCTGCATAGTGCAACATTAGAGTTTGCAGTACTAAAGCAAGTCAATGGCTGTTCCATTCCAAATGGTACCAGGTAGGTTCCTCAATTCAGCTTGCATTGGTGTATTCCATGGCACTGAGCACTCTACATGCATTATCTGCATAGTTCCAAATCACACTGAGTAGTTATGTACACAACCTTACCAAGAAATGCATTGAATAGAAAGTAAAGCATTGAACACCATGGAGTGTCAAGTACAATTTCGCTGAAAACTAGTATGTGCTAACATGATGTAAACATTATTATACTCACCATATGATTTAGAATCGTCTGCAACCAATTTTATGTGTCTGCTACTCTAATCTCAATTATTTACTTTCAGTAACAACACATTCTCTACATAGTGGAACATTAGAGTTTGCAGTACTAAAGCAAGTCAATGGCTGTTCCATTCCAAATGGTACCAGGTAGGTTCCTATATTCAGCTTGCATTGGTGTATTCCATGGCACTGAGCATTCTACATGCAATGTCTACAGTGTTCCAAATCACCCTGAGTAGTTATGTACACAACCTTACCACAAAATGCATTGAATAGAAAGTAAAGCATTCAACACAATGGAGTGCCAAGTAAAATTTTTCTAAAAACAGCTATTTGCTAACATGATGTAAACCTTATTATTATACTCACCATATGTTTTAGAATAGTCTGCAAACAATTTTATGAGTGTGCTACCTAAGCTCAAGAATTTACTTTCAGTAACAACGCATTTTCTACATAGTGCAACATTAGAGTTTGCAGTACTAAAGCAAGTCAATGGCTGTTCCATTCCAAATGGTACCTGGTAGCTTCCTGAATTCAGCTTGCATTGGTGTATTCCATGGCACTGAGCACTCTACATGCAATATCTACACTGTTCCAAATCACCCTGAGTGGTTATGTACACAGCCTTACCAAAAAATGCATTGAATAGAAAGTAAAGCATTCAACACAATGGAGTGCCAAGTACAATTTTGCTAAAATCAGCTATTTGCTATCATAATGTAAACCTTATTATTATACTCACCATATGTTTGAGAATAGTCTGCAACCAATTTTATGAGTCTGCTACCTAAGCTCTATAACTTACTTTCAGTAACAACACATTTTCTGTATAGTGCAACATTAGAGTTTGCAGTACTAAAGCAAGTCAATGGCTGTTCCATTCCAAATGGTACCAGGTAGGTTCCTCAATTCAGCTTGCATTGGTGTATTCCATGGCACTGAGCACTCTACATGCAATATTTGCATAGTTCCAAATCACACTGAGTAGCTATGTACACAACCTTACCAAGAAATGCATTGAATACAAAGTAAAGGATTGAACACCATGGAGTGTCAAGTACAATTTCGCTGAAAACTAGTATGTGCTAACATGATGTAAACCTTATTATTATACTGTCCATATGATTTAGAATCGTCTGCAACCAATTTTCTGTGTGTGCTACCTAAGATCCAGAATTTACTTTCAGTAACAACACATTCTCTACATAGTGGAACATTAGAGTTTGCAGTACTAAAGGAAGTCAATGGCTGTTCCATTCCAAAATCTACCAGGTAAGTTCTTGAATTCTGCTTGCATTGGTGTATTCCATTGCACTGAGCACTCTTAATGCAATATCTATCCAGTTCTAAATCACCCTGAGTAGTTATGTACACAACCTTACCACAAAATGCATTGAATACAAAAGCATTCAACACAATGGAGTGTCAAGTACAATTTTGCTGAAAACTAGTATGTGCTAACATGATGTAAACCTTATTATTATACTCACCATATGATTCAGAATCGTCTGCAACCAATTTTATGTGTCTGCTACTCTAATCTCAATAATTTACTTTCAGTAACTACACATTCTCTACATAGTGGAACTTTAGAGTTTGCAGTACTAAAGCAAGTCAATGGCTGTTCCATTCCAAATGGTACCAGGTAGGTTCCTATATTCAGCTTGCATTGGTGTATTCCATGGCACTGAGCATTCTACATGCAATGTCTACACTGTTCCCAATCACCCTGAGTAGTTATGTACACAACCTTACCACAAAATGCATTGAATAGAAAATAAAGCATTCAACACAATGGAGTGCCAAGTAAAATTTTTCTAAAAACAGCTATTTGCTAACATGATGTAAACCTTATTATTATACTCACCATATGTTTTAGAATAGTCTGCAAACAATTTTATGAGTGTACTACCTAGGCTCCAGAATTTACTTTCAGTAACAACGCATTTTCTACATAGTGCAACATTAGAGTTTGCAGTACTAAAGCAAGTCAATGGCTGTTCCATTCCAAATGGTACCAGGCAGCTTCCTGAATTCAGCTTGCATTGGTGTATTCCATGGCACTGAGCACTCTACATGCAATATCTACACTGTTCCAAATCTCCCTGAGTAGTTATGTACACAACCTTACCACAAAATGCATTGAATAGAAAGTAAAGCATTCAACACAATGGAGTGCCAAGTACAATTTTGCTAAAATCAGCTATTTGCTATCATAATGTAAACCTTATTATTATACTCACCATATGTTTGAGAATAGTCTGCAACCAATTTTATGAGTCCGCTACCTAAGCTCCAGAATTTACTTTCAGTAACAACGCATTTTCTACATAGTGCAACATTAGAGTTTGCAGTACTAAAGCAAGTCAATGGCTGTTCCATTCCAAATGGTACCAGGTAGGTTCCTCAATTCAGCTTGCATTGGTGTATTCCATGGCACTGAGCACTCTACATGCAATATCTGCATAGTTCCAAATCACACTGAGTAGTTATGTACACAATCTTACCAAGAAATGCATTGAATAGAAAGTAAAGCATTTAACACCATGGAGTGTCAAGTACAATTTCGCTGAAAACTAGTATGTGCTAACATGATGTTAACCTTATTATTATACTCACCATATGATTCAGAATCGTCTGCAAACAATTTTATGTGTCTGCTACCTAATCTCCATAATTTACTTTCAGTAACTACACATTCTCTACATAGTGGAACTTTAGAGTTTGCAGTACTAAAGGAAGTCAATGGCTGTTCCATTCCAAATGGTACCAGGTAGGTTCCTATATTCAGCTTGCATTGGTGTATTCCATGGCACTGAGCATTCTACATGCAATGTCTACACTGTTCCAAATCACCCTGAGTAGTTATGTACACAACCTTACCACAAAATGCATTGAATAGAAAGTAAAGCATTCAACACAATGGAGTGCCAAGTAAAATTTTTCTAAAAACAGCTATTTGCTAACATGATGTAAACCTTATTATTATACTCACCATATGTTTTAGAATAGTCTGCAAACAATTTTATGAGTGTGCTACCTAAGCTCCAGAATTTACTTTCAGTAACAACGCATTTTCTACATAGTGCAACATTAGAGTTTGCAGTACTAAAGCAAGTCAATGGCTGTTCCATTCCAAATGGTACCAGGTAGCTTCCTGAATTCAGCTTGCATTGGTGTATTCCATGGCACTGAGCACTCTACATGCAATATTTGCATAGTTCCAAATCACACTGAGTAGTTATGTACACAACCTTACCAAGAAATGCATTGAATAGAAAGTAAAGCATTGAACACCATGGAGTGTCAAGTACAATTTCGCTGAAAACTAGTATGTGCTAACATGAAGTAAACCTTATTATTATACTCACCATATGATTTAGAATCGTCTGCAACCAATTTTATGTGTGTGCTACCTAACCTCCAGAATTTACTTTCAGTAACAACACATTCTCTACATAGTGGAACATTAGAGTTTGCAGTACTAAAGCAAGTCAATGGCTGTTCCATTCCAAATACTACCAGGTAAGTTCCTGAATTCAACTTGCATTGTAGTATTCCTTGGCACTGAGCATTCTACAAGCAATATCTATACTGTTCCAAATCACCCTGAGTAGTTATGTACACAACCTTACCACAAAATGCATTGAATAGAAAGTAAAGCATTCAACACAATGGAGTGCCAAGTACAATTTTGCTAAAATCAGCTATTTGCTATCATAATGTAAACCTTATTATTATACTCACCATATGTTTTAGAATAGTCTGCAAACAATTTTATGAGTCTGCTACCTAAGCTCCAGAATTTACTTTCAGTAACAACGCATTTTCTGCATAGTGCAACATTAGAGTTTGCAGTACTAAAGCAAGTCAATGGCTGTTCCATTCCAAATGGTACCAGGTAGGTTCCTCAATTCAGCTTGCATTGGTGTATTCCATGGCACTGAGCACACTACATGCAATATCTGCATAGTTCCAAATCACACTGAGTAGTTATGTACACAACCTTACCAAGAAATGCATTGAATAGAAAGTAAAGCATTGAACACCATGGAGTGTCAAGTACAATTTCGCTGAAAACTATTATGTGCTAACATGATGTAAACCTTATTATTATACTCACCATATGATTTAGAATCGTCCGCAACCAGTTTTCTGTGTGTGCTACCTAAGATCCAGAATTTACTTTCAATAACAACACATTCTCTACATAGTGGAACATTAGAGTTTGCAGTACTAAAGCAAGTCAATGGCTGTTCCATTCCAAATGGTACCCGGTAGGTTCCTATATTCAGCTTGCATTGGTGTATTCCATGGCACTGAGCATTCTACATGCAATGTCTACACTGTTCCAAATCACCCTGAGTAGTTATGTACACAACCTTACCACAAAATGCATTGAATAGAAAGTAAAGCATTCAACACAATGGAGTGCCAAGTAAAATTTTTCTAAAAACAGCTATTTGCTAACATGATGTAAACCTTATTATTATACTCACCATATGTTTTAGAATAGTCTGCAAACAATTTTATGAGTGTGCTACCTAAGCTCAAGAATTTACTTTCAGTAACAACGCATTTTCTACATAGTGCAACATTAGAGTTTGCAGTACTAAAGCAAGTCAATGGCTGTTCCATTCCAAATGGTACCTGGTAGCTTCCTGAATTCAGCTTGCATTGGTGTATTCCATGGCACTGAGCACTCTACATGCAATATCTGCATAGTTCCAAATCACACTGAGTAGTTATGTACACAACCTTACCAAGAAATGCATTGAATAGAAAGTAAAGCATTGAACACCATGGAGTGTCAAGTACAATTTCGCTGAAAACTAGTATGTGCTAACATGATGTAAACATTATTATACTCACCATATGATTTAGAATCGTCTGCAACCAATTTTATGTGTCTGCTACTCTAATCTCAATTATTTACTTTCAGTAACAACACATTCTCTACATAGTGGAACATTAGAGTTTGCAGTACTAAAGCAAGTCAATGGCTGTTCCATTCCAAATGGTACCAGGTAGGTTCCTATATTCAGCTTGCATTGGTGTATTCCATGGCACTGAGCATTCTACATGCAATGTCTACAGTGTTCCAAATCACCCTGAGTAGTTATGTACACAACCTTACCACAAAATGCATTGAATAGAAAGTAAAGCATTCAACACAATGGAGTGCCAAGTAAAATTTTTCTAAAAACAGCTATTTGCTAACATGATGTAAACCTTATTATTATACTCACCATATGTTTTAGAATAGTCTGCAAACAATTTTATGAGTGTGCTACCTAAGCTCCAGAATTTACTTTCAGTAACAACGCATTCTCTACATAGTGGAACATTAGAGTTTGCAGTACTAAAGCAAGTCAATGGCTGTTCCATTCAATATGGTACCAGCTAGGATCCTCAGTTCAGCTTGCATTGGTGTATTCCATGGCACTGAGCACTCTACATGCAATATCTACACTGTTCCAAATCACCCTGAGTAGTTATTTACACAGCCTTACCACAAAATGCATTGAATAGAAAGTAAAGTATTGAACACAATGGAGTGTCAAGTACAATTTCGCTGAAAACTAGTATGTGCTAACATGATGTAAACCTTATTAGTATACTCACCATATGATTTAGAATCATCTGCAACCAATTTTCTGTGTGTGCTACCTAAGATCCAGAATTTACTTTCAATAACAACACATTCTCTACATAGTGGAACATTAGAGTTTGCAGTACTAAAGCAAGTCAATGGCTGTTCCATTCCAAATACTACCAGGTAAGTTCTTGAATTCAGCTTGCATTGGTCTATTCCATGGCACTGAGCACTCTGAATGCAATATCTATACAGTTCTAAATCACCCTGAGCAGTTATGTACACAACCTTACCACAAAATGCATTGAATACAAAAGCATTCAACACAATGGAGTGTCAAGTAAAATTTGGCTGAAAACTAGTATGTGCTAACATGATGTAAACCTTATTATTATACTCACCATATGTTTTAGAATAGTCTGCAAACAATTTTATGAGTGTGCTACCTAAGCTCCAGAATTTACTTTCAGTAACAACGCATTTTCTACATAGTGCAACATTAGAGTTTGCAGTACTAAAGCAAGTCAATGGCTGTTCCATTCCAAATGGTACCAGGTAGCTTCCTGAATTCAGCTTGCATTGGTGTATTCCATGGCACTGAGCACTCTACATGCAATATGTACACTGTTCCAAATCACCCTGAGTTGTTATGTACACAATCTTACCACAAAATGCATTGAATAGAAAGTAAAGCATTCAACACAATGGAGTGCCAAGTACAATTTTGCAAAATCTGCTATTTGCTATCATAATGTAAACCTTATTATTATACTCACCGTATGTTTTAGAATAGTCTGCAACCAATTTTATGAGTCTGCTACCTAAGCTCCAGAATTTACTTTCAGTAACAACGCATTTTCTGCATAGTGCAACATTAGAGTTTGCAGTACTAAAGCAAGTCAATGGCTGTTCCATTCCAAATGGTACCAGGTAGGTTCCTCAATTCAGCTTGCATTGGTGTATTCCATGGCACTGAGCACTCTACATGCATTATCTGCATAGTTCCAAATCACACTGAGTAGTTATGTACACAACCTTACCAAGAAATGCATTGAATAGAAAGTAAAGCATTGAACACCATGGAGTGTCAAGTACAATTTCGCTGAAAACTAGTATGTGCTAACATGATGTAAACATTATTATACTCACCATATGATTTAGAATCGTCTGCAACCAATTTTATGTGTCTGCTACTCTAATCTCAATTATTTACTTTCAGTAACAACACATTCTCTACATAGTGGAACATTAGAGTTTGCAGTACTAAAGCAAGTCAATGGCTGTTCCATTCCAAATGGTACCAGGTAGGTTCCTATATTCAGCTTGCATTGGTGTATTCCATGGCACTGAGCATTCTACATGCAATGTCTACAGTGTTCCAAATCACCCTGAGTAGTTATGTACACAACCTTACCACAAAATGCATTGAATAGAAAGTAAAGCATTCAACACAATGGAGTGCCAAGTAAAATTTTTCTAAAAACAGCTATTTGCTAACATGATGTAAACCTTATTATTATACTCACCATATGTTTTAGAATAGTCTGCAAACAATTTTATGAGTGTGCTACCTAAGCTCAAGAATTTACTTTCAGTAACAACGCATTTTCTACATAGTGCAACATTAGAGTTTGCAGTACTAAAGCAAGTCAATGGCTGTTCCATTCCAAATGGTACCTGGTAGCTTCCTGAATTCAGCTTGCATTGGTGTATTCCATGGCACTGAGCACTCTACATGCAATATCTACACTGTTCCAAATCACCCTGAGTGGTTATGTACACAGCCTTACCAAAAAATGCATTGAATAGAAAGTAAAGCATTCAACACAATGGAGTGCCAAGTACAATTTTGCTAAAATCAGCTATTTGCTATCATAATGTAAACCTTATTATTATACTCACCATATGTTTGAGAATAGTCTGCAACCAATTTTATGAGTCTGCTACCTAAGCTCTATAACTTACTTTCAGTAACAACACATTTTCTGTATAGTGCAACATTAGAGTTTGCAGTACTAAAGCAAGTCAATGGCTGTTCCATTCCAAATGGTACCAGGTAGGTTCCTCAATTCAGCTTGCATTGGTGTATTCCATGGCACTGAGCACTCTACATGCAATATTTGCATAGTTCCAAATCACACTGAGTAGCTATGTACACAACCTTACCAAGAAATGCATTGAATACAAAGTAAAGGATTGAACACCATGGAGTGTCAAGTACAATTTCGCTGAAAACTAGTATGTGCTAACATGATGTAAACCTTATTATTATACTCTCCATATGATTTAGAATCGTCTGCAACCAATTTTCTGTGTGTGCTACCTAAGATCCAGAATTTACTTTCAGTAACAACACATTCTCTACATAGTGGAACATTAGAGTTTGCAGTACTAAAGGAAGTCAATGGCTGTTCCATTCCAAAATCTACCAGGTAAGTTCTTGAATTCTGCTTGCATTGGTGTATTCCATTGCACTGAGCACTCTTAATGCAATATCTATCCAGTTCTAAATCACCCTGAGTAGTTATGTACACAACCTTACCACAAAATGCATTGAATACAAAAGCATTCAACACAATGGAGTGTCAAGTACAATTTTGCTGAAAACTAGTATGTGCTAACATGATGTAAACCTTATTATTATACTCACCATATGATTCAGAATCGTCTGCAACCAATTTTATGTGTCTGCTACTCTAATCTCAATAATTTACTTTCAGTAACTACACATTCTCTACATAGTGGAACTTTAGAGTTTGCAGTACTAAAGCAAGTCAATGGCTGTTCCATTCCAAATGGTACCAGGTAGGTTCCTATATTCAGCTTGCATTGGTGTATTCCATGGCACTGAGCATTCTACATGCAATGTCTACACTGTTCCCAATCACCCTGAGTAGTTATGTACACAACCTTACCACAAAATGCATTGAATAGAAAATAAAGCATTCAACACAATGGAGTGCCAAGTAAAATTTTTCTAAAAACAGCTATTTGCTAACATGATGTAAACCTTATTATTATACTCACCATATGTTTTAGAATAGTCTGCAAACAATTTTATGAGTGTACTACCTAGGCTCCAGAATTTACTTTCAGTAACAACGCATTTTCTACATAGTGCAACATTAGAGTTTGCAGTACTAAAGCAAGTCAATGGCTGTTCCATTCCAAATGGTACCAGGCAGCTTCCTGAATTCAGCTTGCATTGGTGTATTCCATGGCACTGAGCACTCTACATGCAATATCTACACTGTTCCAAATCTCCCTGAGTAGTTATGTACACAACCTTACCACAAAATGCATTGAATAGAAAGTAAAGCATTCAACACAATGGAGTGCCAAGTACAATTTTGCTAAAATCAGCTATTTGCTATCATAATGTAAACCTTATTATTATACTCACCATATGTTTGAGAATAGTCTGCAACCAATTTTATGAGTCCGCTACCTAAGCTCCAGAATTTACTTTCAGTAACAACGCATTTTCTACATAGTGCAACATTAGAGTTTGCAGTACTAAAGCAAGTCAATGGCTGTTCCATTCCAAATGGTACCAGGTAGGTTCCTCAATTCAGCTTGCATTGGTGTATTCCATGGCACTGAGCACTCTACATGCAATATCTGCATAGTTCCAAATCACACTGAGTAGTTATGTACACAATCTTACCAAGAAATGCATTGAATAGAAAGTAAAGCATTTAACACCATGGAGTGTCAAGTACAATTTCGCTGAAAACTAGTATGTGCTAACATGATGTTAACCTTATTATTATACTCACCATATGATTCAGAATCGTCTGCAAACAATTTTATGTGTCTGCTACCTAATCTCCATAATTTACTTTCAGTAACTACACATTCTCTACATAGTGGAACTTTAGAGTTTGCAGTACTAAAGGAAGTCAATGGCTGTTCCATTCCAAATGGTACCAGGTAGGTTCCTATATTCAGCTTGCATTGGTGTATTCCATGGCACTGAGCATTCTACATGCAATGTCTACACTGTTCCAAATCACCCTGAGTAGTTATGTACACAACCTTACCACAAAATGCATTGAATAGAAAGTAAAGCATTCAACACAATGGAGTGCCAAGTAAAATTTTTCTAAAAACAGCTATTTGCTAACATGATGTAAACCTTATTATTATACTCACCATATGTTTTAGAATAGTCTGCAAACAATTTTATGAGTGTGCTACCTAAGCTCCAGAATTTACTTTCAGTAACAACGCATTTTCTACATAGTGCAACATTAGAGTTTGCAGTACTAAAGCAAGTCAATGGCTGTTCCATTCCAAATGGTACCAGGTAGCTTCCTGAATTCAGCTTGCATTGGTGTATTCCATGGCACTGAGCACTCTACATGCAATATTTGCATAGTTCCAAATCACACTGAGTAGTTATGTACACAACCTTACCAAGAAATGCATTGAATAGAAAGTAAAGCATTGAACACCATGGAGTGTCAAGTACAATTTCGCTGAAAACTAGTATGTGCTAACATGAAGTAAACCTTATTATTATACTCACCATATGATTTAGAATCGTCTGCAACCAATTTTATGTGTGTGCTACCTAACCTCCAGAATTTACTTTCAGTAACAACACATTCTCTACATAGTGGAACATTAGAGTTTGCAGTACTAAAGCAAGTCAATGGCTGTTCCATTCCAAATACTACCAGGTAAGTTCCTGAATTCAACTTGCATTGTAGTATTCCTTGGCACTGAGCATTCTACAAGCAATATCTATACTGTTCCAAATCACCCTGAGTAGTTATGTACACAACCTTACCACAAAATGCATTGAATAGAAAGTAAAGCATTCAACACAATGGAGTGCCAAGTACAATTTTGCTAAAATCAGCTATTTGCTATCATAATGTAAACCTTATTATTATACTCACCATATGTTTTAGAATAGTCTGCAAACAATTTTATGAGTCTGCTACCTAAGCTCCAGAATTTACTTTCAGTAACAACGCATTTTCTGCATAGTGCAACATTAGAGTTTGCAGTACTAAAGCAAGTCAATGGCTGTTCCATTCCAAATGGTACCAGGTAGGTTCCTCAATTCAGCTTGCATTGGTGTATTCCATGGCACTGAGCACACTACATGCAATATCTGCATAGTTCCAAATCACACTGAGTAGTTATGTACACAACCTTACCAAGAAATGCATTGAATAGAAAGTAAAGCATTGAACACCATGGAGTGTCAAGTACAATTTCGCTGAAAACTATTATGTGCTAACATGATGTAAACCTTATTATTATACTCACCATATGATTTAGAATCGTCCGCAACCAGTTTTCTGTGTGTGCTACCTAAGATCCAGAATTTACTTTCAATAACAACACATTCTCTACATAGTGGAACATTAGAGTTTGCAGTACTAAAGCAAGTCAATGGCTGTTCCATTCCAAATGGTACCCGGTAGGTTCCTATATTCAGCTTGCATTGGTGTATTCCATGGCACTGAGCATTCTACATGCAATGTCTACACTGTTCCAAATCACCCTGAGTAGTTATGTACACAACCTTACCACAAAATGCATTGAATAGAAAGTAAAGCATTCAACACAATGGAGTGCCAAGTAAAATTTTTCTAAAAACAGCTATTTGCTAACATGATGTAAACCTTATTATTATACTCACCATATGTTTTAGAATAGTCTGCAAACAATTTTATGAGTGTGCTACCTAAGCTCAAGAATTTACTTTCAGTAACAACGCATTTTCTACATAGTGCAACATTAGAGTTTGCAGTACTAAAGCAAGTCAATGGCTGTTCCATTCCAAATGGTACCTGGTAGCTTCCTGAATTCAGCTTGCATTGGTGTATTCCATGGCACTGAGCACTCTACATGCAATATCTACACTGTTCCAAATCACCCTGAGTAGTTATGTACACAGCCTTACCACAAAATGCATTGAATAGAAAGTAAAGCATTCAACACAATGGAGTGCCAAGTACAATTTTGCTAAAATCAGCTATTTGCTATCATAATGTAAACCTTATTATTATACTCACCATATGTTTTAGAATAGTCTGCAACCAATTTTATGAGTCTGCTACCTAAGCTCCAGAATTTACTTTCAGTAACAACGCATTTTCTGCATAGTGCAACATTAGAGTTTGCAGTACTAAAGCAAGTCAATGGCTGTTCCATTCCAAATGGTACCAGGTAGGTTCCTCAATTCAGCTTGCATTGGTGTATTCCATGGCACTGAGCACTCTACATGCAATATCTGCATAGTTCCAAATCACACTGAGTAGTTATGTACACAACCTTACCAAGAAATGCATTGAATAGAAAGTAAAGCATTGAACACCATGGAGTGTGAAGTACAATTTCGCTGAAAACTATTATGTGCTAACATGATGTAAACCTTATTATTATACTCACCATATGATTTAGAATCGTCTGCAAACAGTTTTCTGTGTGTGCTACCTAAGATCCAGAATTTACTTTCAATAACAACACATTCTCTACATAGTGGAACATTAGAGTTTGCAGTACTAAAGCAAGTCAATGGCTGTTCCATTCCAAATGGTACCCGGTAGGTTCCTATATTCAGCTTGCATTGGTGTATTCCATGGCACTGAGCATTCTACATGCAATGTCTACACTGTTCCAAATCACCCTGAGTAGTTATGTACACAACCTTACCACAAAATGCATTGAATAGAAAGTAAAGCATTCAACACAATGGAGTGCCAAGTAAAATTTTTCTAAAAACAGCTATTTGCTAACATGATGTAAACCTTATTATTATACTCACCATATGTTTTAGAATAGTCTGCAAACAATTTTATGAGTGTGCTACCTAAGCTCAAGAATTTACTTTCAGTAACAACGCATTTTCTACATAGTGCAACATTAGAGTTTGCAGTACTAAAGCAAGTCAATGGCTGTTCCATTCCAAATGGTACCTGGTAGCTTCCTGAATTCAGCTTGCATTGGTGTATTCCATGGCACTGAGCACTCTACATGCAATATCTACACTGTTCCAAATCACCCTGAGTAGTTATTTACACAGCCTTACCACAAAATGCATTGAATAGAAAGTAAAGCATTCAACACAATGGAGTGCCAAGTACAATTTTGCTAAAATCAGCTATTTGCTATCATAATGTAAACCTTATTATTATACTCACCATATGTTTGAGAATAGTCTGCAACCAATTTTATGAGTCTGCTACCTAAGCTCCAGAATTTACCTTCAGTAACAACGCATTTTCTGTATAGTGCAACATTAGAGTTTGCAGTACTAAAGCAACTCAATGGCTGTTCCATTCCAAATGTTACCAGGTAGGTTCCTCAATTCAGCTTGCATTGGTGTATTCCATGGCACTGAGCACTCTACATGCAATATTTGCATAGTTCCAAATCACACTGAGTAGTTATGTACACAACCTTACCAAGAAATGCATTGAATAGAAAGTAAAGCATTGAACACCATGGAGTGTCAAGTACAATTTCGCTGAAAACTAGTATGTGCTAACATGATGTAAAGCTTATTATTATACTCACCACATGATTTAGAATTGTCTGCAACCAATTTTCTGTGTGTGCTACCTAAGATCCAGAATTTACTTTTAGTAACAACACATTCTCTACATAGTGGAACATTAGAGTTTGCAGTACTAAAGCAAGTCAATGGCTGTTCCATTCCAAATGGTACCAGGTAGGTTCCTATATTCAGCTTGCATTGGTGTATTCCATGGCACTGAGCATTCTACATGCAATGTCTACACTGTTCCAAATCACCCTGAGTAGTTATGTACACAACCTTAACACAAACTGCATTGAATAGAAAGTAAAGCATTCAACACAATGGAGTGCCAAGTAAAATTTTTCTAAAAACAGCTATTTGCTAACATGATGTAAACCTTATTATTATACTCACCATATGTTTTAGAATAGTCTGCAAACAATTTTATCAGTGTGCTACCTAAGCTCAAGAATTTACTTTCAGTAACAACGCATTTTCTACATAGTGCAACATTAGAGTTTGCAGTACTAAAGCAAGTCAATGGCTGTTCCATTCCAAATGGTACCTGGTAGCTTCCTGAATTCAGCTTGCATTGGTATATTCCATGGCACTGAGCACTCTACATGCAATATCTACACTGTTCCAAATCACCCTGAGTAGTTATGTACACAGCCTTACCACAAAATGCATTGAATAGAAAGTAAAGCATTCAACACAATGGAGTGCCAAGTACAATTTTGCTAAAATCAGCTATTTGCTATCATAATGTAAACCTTATTATTATACTCACCATATGTTTTAGAATAGTCTGCAACCAATTTTATGAGTCTGCTACCTAAGCTCCAGAATTTACTTTCAGTAACAACGCATTTTCTGCATAGTGCAACATTAGAGTTTGCAGTACTAAAGCAAGTCAATGGCTGTTCCATTCCAAATGGTACCAGGTAGGTTCCTCAATTCAGCTTGCATTGGTGTATTCCATGGCACTGAGCACTCTACATGCAATATCTGCATAGTTCCAAATCACACTGAGTAGTTATGTACACAACCTTACCAAGAAATGCATTGAATAGAAAGTAAAGCATTGAACACCATGGAGTGTCAAGTACAATTTCGCTGAAAACTATTATGTGCTAACATGATGTAAACCTTATTATTATACTCACCATATGATTTAGAATCGTCTGCAACCAGTTTTCTGTGTGTGCTACCTAAGATCCAGAATTTACTTTCAGTAACAACACATTCTCTACATAGTGGAACATTAGAGTTTGCAGTACTAAAGCAAGTCAATGGCTGTTCCATTCCAAATGGTACCCGGTAGGTTCCTATATTCAGCTTGCATTGGTGTATTCCATGGCACTGAGCATTCTACATGCAATGTCTACACTGTTCCAAATCACCCTGAGTAGTTATGTACACAACCTTACCACAAAATGCATTGAATAGAAAGTAAAGCATTCAACACAATGGAGTGCCAAGTAAAATTTTTCTAAAAACAGCTATTTGCTAACATGATGTAAACCTTATTATTATACTCACCATATGTTTTAGAATAGTCTGCAAACAATTTTATGAGTGTGCTACCTAAGCTCAAGAATTTACTTTCAGTAACAACGCATTTTCTACATAGTGCAACATTAGAGTTTGCAGTACTAAAGCAAGTCAATGGCTGTTCCATTCCAAATACTACCAGGTAAGTTCCTGAATTCAACTTGCATTGTAGTATTCCTTGGCACTGAGCATTCTACAAGCAATATCTATACTGTTGCAAATCACCCTGAGTAGTTATGTACACAACCTTACCACAAAATGCATTGAATAGAAAGTAAAGCATTCAACACAATGGAGTGCCAAGTACAATTTTGCAAAATCAGCTATTTGCTATCATAATGTAAACCTTATTATTATACTCACCATATGTTTTAGAATAGTCTGCAACCAATTTTATGAGTCTGCTACCTAAGCTCCAGAATTTACTTTCAGTAACAACGCATTTTCTGCATAGTGCAACATTAGAGTTTGCAGTACTAAAGCAAGTCAATGGCTGTTCCATTCCAAATGGTACCAGGTAGGTTCCTCAATTCAGCTTGCATTGGTGTATTCCATGGCACTGAGCACTCTACATGCAATATCTGCATAGTTCCAAATCACACTGAGTAGTTATGTACACAACCTTACCAAGAAATGCATTGAATAGAAAGTAAAGCATTGAACACCATGGAGTGTCAAGTACAATTTCGCTGAAAACTAGTATGTGCTAACATGATGTAAACATTATTATACTCACCATATGATTTAGAATCGTCTGCAACCAATTTTATGTGTCTGCTACTCTAATCTCAATAATTTACTTTCAGTAACAACACATTCTCTACATAGTGGAACATTAGAGTTTGCAGTACTAAAGCAAGTCAATGGCTGTTCCATTCCAAATGGTACCAGGTAGGTTCCTATATTCAGCTTGCATTGGTGTATTCCATGGCACTGAGCATTCTACATGCAATGTCTACACTGTTCCAAATCACCCTGAGTAGTTATGTACACAACCTTACCACAAAATGCATTGAATACAAAGTAAAGCATTCAACACAATGGAGTGCCAAGTAAAATTTTTCTAAAAACAGCTATTTGCTAACATGATGTAAACCTTATTATTATACTCACCATATGTTTTAGAATAGTCTGCAAACAATTTTATGAGTGTGCTACCTAAGCTCAAGAATTTACTTTCAGTAACAACGCATTTTCTACATAGTGCAACATTAGAGTTTGCAGTACTAAAGCAAGTCAATGGCTGTTCCATTCCAAATGGTACCAGGTAGGTTCCTATATTCAGCTTGCATTGGTGTATTCCATGGCACTGAGCACTCTACATGCAATGTCTACACTGTTCCAAATCACCCTGAGTAGTTATGTACACAGCCTTACCACAAAATGCATTGAATAGAAAGTAAAGCAATCAACACAATGGAGTGCCAAGTAAAATTTTTCTAAAAACAGCTATTTGCTATCATAATGTAAACCCTATTATGATACTCACCATATGTTTTAGAATAGTCTGCAACCAATTTCATGACTGTGCTACCTAAGCTCTAGAATTTACCTTCAGTAACAACGCATTCTCTACATAGTGGAACATTAGAGTTTGCAGTACTAAAGCAAGTCAATGGCTGTTCCATTCAAAATGGTACCAGCTAGGATCCTCAATTCAGCTTGCATTGGTGTATTCCATGGCACTGAGCACTCCACATGCAATATGTACACTGTTCCAAATCACCCTGAGTAGTTATGTACACAGCCTTACCACAAAATGCATTGAATAGGAAGTAAAGTATTGAACACAATGGAGTGTCAAGTACAATTTCGCTGAAAACTAGTATGTGCTAACATGATGTAAACCTTATTATTATACTCACCATATGATTCAGAATCGTCTGCAACCAATTTTATGTGTCTGCTACCTAATCTCCATAATTTACTTTCAGTAACTACACATTCTCTACATAGTGGAACTTTAGAGTTTGCAGTACTAAAGCAAGTCAATGGCTGTTCCATTCCAAATGGTACCAGGTAGGTTCCTATATTCAGCTTGCATTGGTGTATTCCATGGCACTGAGCATTCTACATGCAAAGTCTACACTGTTCCAAATCACCCTCAGTTGTTATGTACACAACCGTACCACAAAATGCATTGAATAGAAAATAAAGCATTGAACACAATGGAGTGTCAAGTACAATTTCGCTGAAAACTAGTATGTGCTAACATGATGTAAACCTTATTATTATACACACTATATGATTTAGAATCGTCTGCAACCAATTTTATGTGTGTGCTACCTAACCTCCAGAATTTACTTTCAGTAACAGCACATTCTCTACATAGTGGAACATTAGAGTTTGCAGTACTAAAGCAAGTCAATGGCTGTTCCATTCCAAATACTACCAGGTAAGTTCCTGAATTCAACTTGCATTGTAGTATTCCTTGGCACTGAGCATTCTACAAGCAATATCTATACTGTTCCAAATCACCCTGAGTAGTTATGTACACAACCTTACCGCAAAATGCATTGAATAGAAAGTAAAGCATTCAACACAATGGAGTGCCAAGTACAATTTTGCTAAAATCAGCTATTTGCTATCATAATGTAAACCTTATTATTATACTCACCATATGTTTTAGAATAGTCTGCAACCAATTTTATGAGTCTGCTACCTACGCTCCAGAATTTACTTTCAGTAACAACGCATTTTCTGTATAGTGCAACATTAGATTTTGCAGTACTAAAGCAAGTCAATGGCTGTTCCATTCCAAATGGTACCAGGTAGGTTCCTCAATTCAGCTTGCATTGGTGTATTCCATGGCACTGAGCACTCTACATGCAATATCTGCATAGTTCCAAATCACACTGAGTAGTTATGTACACAATCTTACCAAGAAATGCATTGATTAGAAAGTAATACATTGAACACCATGGAGTGTCAAGTACAATTTCACTGAAAACTAGTATGTGCTAACAAGATGTAAACCTTATTATTATACTCACCATATGATTTAGAATCGTCTGCAACCATTTTTCTGTGTGTGCTACCTAAGATCCAGAATTTACTTTCAGTAACAACACATTCTCTACATAGTGGAACATTAGAGTTTGCAGTACTAAAGCAAGTCAATGGCTGTTCCATTCCAAATGGTACCCGGTAGGTTCCTATATTCAGCTTGCATTGGTGTATTCCATGGCACTGAGCATTCTACATGCAATGTCTACACTGTTCCAAATCACCCTGAGTAGTTATGTACACAACCTTACCACAAAATGCATTGAATAGAAAGTAAAGCATTCAACACAATGGAGTGCCAAGTAAAATTTTTCTAAAAACAGCTATTTGCTAACATGATGTAAACCTTATTATTATACTCACCATATGTTTTAGAATAGTCTGCAAACAATTTTATGAGTGTGCTACCTAAGCTCAAGAATTTACTTTCAGTAACAACGCATTTTCTACATAGTGCAACATTAGAGTTTGCAGTACTAAAGCAAGTCAATGGCTGTTCCATTCCAAATACTACCAGGTAAGTTCCTGAATTCAACTTGCATTGTAGTATTCCTTGGCACTGAGCATTCTACAAGCAATATCTATACTGTTGCAAATCACCCTGAGTAGTTATGTACACAACCTTACCACAAAATGCATTGAATAGAAAGTAAAGCATTCAACACAATGGAGTGCCAAGTACAATTTTGCAAAATCAGCTATTTGCTATCATAATGTAAACCTTATTATTATACTCACCATATGTTTTAGAATAGTCTGCAACCAATTTTATGAGTCTGCTACCTAAGCTCCAGAATTTACTTTCAGTAACAACGCATTTTCTGCATAGTGCAACATTAGAGTTTGCAGTACTAAAGCAAGTCAATGGCTGTTCCATTCCAAATGGTACCAGGTAGGTTCCTCAATTCAGCTTGCATTGGTGTATTCCATGGCACTGAGCACTCTACATGCAATATCTGCATAGTTCCAAATCACACTGAGTAGTTATGTACACAACCTTACCAAGAAATGCATTGAATAGAAAGTAAAGCATTGAACACCATGGAGTGTCAAGTACAATTTCGCTGAAAACTAGTATGTGCTAACATGATGTAAACATTATTATACTCACCATATGATTTAGAATCGTCTGCAACCAATTTTATGTGTCTGCTACTCTAATCTCAATAATTTACTTTCAGTAACAACACATTCTCTACATAGTGGAACATTAGAGTTTGCAGTACTAAAGCAAGTCAATGGCTGTTCCATTCCAAATGGTACCAGGTAGGTTCCTATATTCAGCTTGCATTGGTGTATTCCATGGCACTGAGCATTCTACATGCAATGTCTACACTGTTCCAAATCACCCTGAGTAGTTATGTACACAACCTTACCACAAAATGCATTGAATACAAAGTAAAGCATTCAACACAATGGAGTGCCAAGTAAAATTTTTCTAAAAACAGCTATTTGCTAACATGATGTAAACCTTATTATTATACTCACCATATGTTTTAGAATAGTCTGCAAACAATTTTATGAGTGTTCTACCTAAGCTCAAGAATTTACTTTCAGTAACAACGCATTTTCTACATAGTGCAACATTAGAGTTTGCAGTACTAAAGCAAGTCAATGGCTGTTCCATTCCAAATGGTACCAGGTAGGTTCCTATATTCAGCTTGCATTGGTGTATTCCATGGCACTGAGCACTCTACATGCAATATCTGCATAGTTCCAAATCACACTGAGTAGTTATGTACACAACCTTACCAAGAAATGCATTGAATAGAAAGTAAAGCATTGAACACCATGGAGTGTCAAGTACAATTTCGCTGAAAACTAGTATGTGCTAACATGATGTAAACATTATTATACTCACCATATGATTCAGAATCGTCTGCAACCAATTTTATGTGTCTGCTAACTAAGATCCAGAATTTACTTTCAGTAACAACACATTCTCTACATAGTGGAACATTAGAGTTTGCAGTACTAAAGCAAGTCAATGGCTGTTCCATTCCGAATGGTACCAGGTAGGTTCCTATATTCAGCTTGCATTGGTGTATTCCATGGCACTGAGCACTCCACATGCAATATGTACACTGTTCCAAATCACCCTGAGTAGTTATGTACACAGCCTTACCACAAAATGCATTGAATAGGAAGTAAAGTATTGAACACAATGGAGTGTCAAGTACAATTTCGCTGAAAACTAGTATGTGCTAACATGATGTAAACCTTATTATTATACTCACCATATGATTCAGAATCGTCTGCAACCAATTTTATGTGTCTGCTACCTAATCTCCATAATTTACTTTCAGTAACTACACATTCTCTACATAGTGGAACTTTAGAGTTTGCAGTACTAAAGCAAGTCAATGGCTGTTCCATTCCAAATGGTACCAGGTAGGTTCCTATATTCAGCTTGCATTGGTGTATTCCATGGCACTGAGCATTCTACATGCAAAGTCTACACTGTTCCAAATCACCCTCAGTTGTTATGTACACAACCGTACCACAAAATGCATTGAATAGAAAATAAAGCATTGAACACAATGGAGTGTCAAGTACAATTTCGCTGAAAACTAGTATGTGCTAACATGATGTAAACCTTATTATTATACACACTATATGATTTAGAATCGTCTGCAACCAATTTTATGTGTGTGCTACCTAACCTCCAGAATTTACTTTCAGTAACAGCACATTCTCTACATAGTGGAACATTAGAGTTTGCAGTACTAAAGCAAGTCAATGGCTGTTCCATTCCAAATACTACCAGGTAAGTTCCTGAATTCAACTTGCATTGTAGTATTCCTTGGCACTGAGCATTCTACAAGCAATATCTATACTGTTCCAAATCACCCTGAGTAGTTATGTACACAACCTTACCGCAAAATGCATTGAATAGAAAGTAAAGCATTCAACACAATGGAGTGCCAAGTACAATTTTGCTAAAATCAGCTATTTGCTATCATAATGTAAACCTTATTATTATACTCACCATATGTTTTAGAATAGTCTGCAACCAATTTTATGAGTCTGCTACCTACGCTCCAGAATTTACTTTCAGTAACAACGCATTTTCTGTATAGTGCAACATTAGATTTTGCAGTACTAAAGCAAGTCAATGGCTGTTCCATTCCAAATGGTACCAGGTAGGTTCCTCAATTCAGCTTGCATTGGTGTATTCCATGGCACTGAGCACTCTACATGCAATATCTGCATAGTTCCAAATCACACTGAGTAGTTATGTACACAATCTTACCAAGAAATGCATTGAATAGAAAGTAATACATTGAACACCATGGAGTGTCAAGTACAATTTCACTGAAAACTAGTATGTGCTAACAAGATGTAAACCTTATTATTATACTCACCATATGATTTAGAATCGTCTGCAACCATTTTTCTGTGTGTGCTACCTAAGATCCAGAATTTACTTTCAGTAACAACACATTCTCTACATAGTGGAACATTAGAGTTTGCAGTACTAAAGCAAGTCAATGGCTGTTCCATTCCAAATGGTACCCGGTAGGTTCCTATATTCAGCTTGCATTGGTGTATTCCATGGCACTGAGCATTCTACATGCAATGTCTACACTGTTCCAAATCACCCTGAGCAGTTATGTACACAACCTTACCACAAAATGCATTGAATAGAAAGTAAAGCATTCAACACAATGGAGTGCCAAGTAAAATTTTTCTAAAAACAGCTATTTGCTAACATGATGTAAACCTTATTATTATACTCACCATATGTTTTAGAATAGTCTGCAAACAATTTTATGAGTGTGCTACCTAAGCTCAAGAATTTACTTTCAGTAACAACGCATTTTCTACATAGTGCAACATTAGAGTTTGCAGTACTAAAGCAAGTCAATGGCTGTTCCATTCCAAATACTACCAGGTAAGTTCCTGAATTCAACTTGCATTGTAGTATTCCTTGGCACTGAGCATTCTACAAGCAATATCTATACTGTTGCAAATCACCCTGAGTAGTTATGTACACAACCTTACCACAAAATGCATTGAATAGAAAGTAAAGCATTCAACACAATGGAGTGCCAAGTACAATTTTGCAAAATCAGCTATTTGCTATCATAATGTAAACCTTATTATTATACTCACCATATGTTTTAGAATAGTCTGCAACCAATTTTATGAGTCTGCTACCTAAGCTCCAGAATTTACTTTCAGTAACAACGCATTTTCTGCATAGTGCAACATTAGAGTTTGCAGTACTAAAGCAAGTCAATGGCTGTTCCATTCCAAATGGTACCAGGTAGGTTCCTCAATTCAGCTTGCATTGGTGTATTCCATGGCACTGAGCACTCTACATGCAATATCTGCATAGTTCCAAATCACACTGAGTAGTTATGTACACAACCTTACCAAGAAATGCATTGAATAGAAAGTAAAGCATTGAACACCATGGAGTGTCAAGTACAATTTCGCTGAAAACTAGTATGTGCTAACATGATGTAAACATTATTATACTCACCATATGATTTAGAATCGTCTGCAACCAATTTTATGTGTCTGCTACTCTAATCTCAATAATTTACTTTCAGTAACAACACATTCTCTACATAGTGGAACATTAGAGTTTGCAGTACTAAAGCAAGTCAATGGCTGTTCCATTCCAAATGGTACCAGGTAGGTTCCTATATTCAGCTTGCATTGGTGTATTCCATGGCACTGAGCATTCTACATGCAATGTCTACACTGTTCCAAATCACCCTGAGTAGTTATGTACACAACCTTACCACAAAATGCATTGAATACAAAGTAAAGCATTCAACACAATGGAGTGCCAAGTAAAATTTTTCTAAAAACAGCTATTTGCTAACATGATGTAAACCTTATTATTATACTCACCATATGTTTTAGAATAGTCTGCAAACAATTTTATGAGTGTGCTACCTAAGCTCAAGAATTTACTTTCAGTAACAACGCATTTTCTACATAGTGCAACATTAGAGTTTGCAGTACTAAAGCAAGTCAATGGCTGTTCCATTCCAAATGGTACCAGGTAGGTTCCTATATTCAGCTTGCATTGGTGTATTCCATGGCACTGAGCACTCTACATGCAATATCTGCATAGTTCCAAATCACACTGAGTAGTTATGTACACAACCTTACCAAGAAATGCATTGAATAGAAAGTAAAGCATTGAACACCATGGAGTGTCAAGTACAATTTCGCTGAAAACTAGTATGTGCTAACATGATGTAAACATTATTATACTCACCATATGATTCAGAATCGTCTGCAACCAATTTTATGTGTCTGCTAACTAAGATCCAGAATTTACTTTCAGTAACAACACATTCTCTACATAGTGGAACATTAGAGTTTGCAGTACTAAAGCAAGTCAATGGCTGTTCCATTCCAAATGGTACCAGGTAGGTTCCTATATTCAGCTTGCATTGGTGTATTCCATGGCACTGAGCATTCTACATGCAATGTCTACACTGTTCCAAATCACCCTGAGTAGTTATGTACACAACCTTACCACAAAATGCATTGAATAGAAAGTAAAGCATTCAACACAATGGAGTGCCAAGTAAAATTTTTCTAAAAACAGCTATTTGCTAACATGATGTAAACCTTATTATTATACTCACCATATGTTTTAGAATAGTCTGCAAACAATTTTATGAGTGTGCTACCTAAGCTCAAGAATTTACTTTCAGTAACAACGCATTTTCTACATAGTGCAACATTAGAGTTTGCAGTACTAAAGCAAGTCAATGGCTGTTCCATTCCAAATGGTACCTGGTAGCTTCCTGAATTCAGCTTGCATTGGTGTATTCCATGGCACTGAGCACTCTACATGCAATATCTACACTGTTCCAAATCACCCTGAGTAGTTATGTACACAGCCTTACCACAAAATGCATTGAATAGAAAGTAAAGCATTCAACACAATGGAGTGCCAAGTACAATTTTGCTAAAATCAGCTATTTGCTATCATAATGTAAACCTTATTATTATACTCACCATATGTTTGAGAATAGTCTGCAACCAATTTTATGAGTCTGCTACCTAAGCTCTATAAGTTACTTTCAGTAACAACGCATTTTCTGTATAGTGCAACATTAGGGTTTGCAGTACTAAAGCAAGTCAATGGCTGTTCCATTCAAAATGGTACCAGCTAGGTTCCTCAATTCAGCTTGCATTGGTGTATTCCATGGCACTGAGCACTCTACATGCAATATTTGCATAGTTCCAAATCACACTGAGTAGCTATGTACACAACCTTACCAAGAAATGCATTGAATAGAAAGTAAAGAATTGAACACCATGGAGTGTCAAGTACAATTTCGCTGAAAACTAGTATGTGCTAACATGATGTAAACCTTATTATTATACTCACCATATGATTCAGAATCGTCTGCAACCAATTTTCTGTGTGTGCTACCTAATCTCCATAATTTACTTTCAGTAACTACACATTCTCTTCATAGTGGAACATTAGAGTTTGCAGTACTAAAGCAAGTCAATGGCTGTTCCATTCCAAATACTACCAGGTAAGTTCTTGAATTCAGCTTGCATTGGTCTATTCCATGGCACTGAGCACTCTGAATGCAATATCTATACAGTTCTAAATCACCCTGAGCAGTTATGTACACAACCTTACCACAAAATGCATTGAATACAAAAGCATTAAACACAATGGAGTGTCAAGTAAAATTTGGCTGAAAACTAGTATGTGCTAACATGATGTAAACCTTATTATTATACTCACCATATGTTTTAGAATAGTCTGCAAACAATTTTATGAGTGTGCTACCTAAGCTCCAGAATTTACTTTCAGTAACAACGCATTTTCTACATAGTGCAACATTAGAGTTTGCAGTACTAAAGCAAGTCAATGGCTGTTCCATTCCAAATGGTACCAGGTAGCTTCCTGAATTCAGCTTGCATTGGTGTATTCCATGGCACTGAGCACTCTACATGCAATATGTACACTGTTCCAAATCACCCTGAGTTGTTATGTACACAACCTTACCACAAAATGCATTGAATAGAAAGTAAAGCATTGAACACAATGGAGTGTCAAGTACAATTTCGCTGAAAACTAGTATGTGCTAACATGATGTAAACCTTATTATTATACACTCCATATGATTTAGAATCGTCTGCAACCAATTTTATGTGTGTGCTACCTAACCTCCAGAATTTACTTTCAGTAACAACACATTCTCTACATAGTGGAACATTAGAGTTTGCAGTACTAAAGCAAGTCAATGGCTGTTCCATTCCAAATACTACCAGGTAAGTTCCTGAATTCAACTTGCATTGTAGTATTCCTTGGCACTGAGCATTCTACAAGCAATATCTATACTGTTCCAAATCACCCTGAGTAGTTATGTACACAATCTTACCACAAAATGCATTGAATAGAAAGTAAAGCATTCAACACAATGGAGTGCCAAGTACAATTTTGCAAAATCTGCTATTTGCTATCATAATGTAAACCTTATTATTATACTCACCGTATGTTTTAGAATAGTCTGCAACCAATTTTATGAGTCTGCTACCTAAGCTCCAGAATTTACTTTCAGTAACAACGCATTTTCTGCATAGTGCAACATTAGAGTTTGCAGTACTAAAGCAAGTCAATGGCTGTTCCATTCCAAATGGTACCAGGTAGGTTCCTCAATTCAGCTTGCATTGGTGTATTCCATGGCACTGAGCACTCTACATGCATTATCTGCATAGTTCCAAATCACACTGAGTAGTTATGTACACAACCTTACCAAGAAATGCATTGAATAGAAAGTAAAGCATTGAACACCATGGAGTGTCAAGTACAATTTCGCTGAAAACTAGTATGTGCTAACATGATGTAAACATTATTATACTCACCATATGATTTAGAATCGTCTGCAACCAATTTTATGTGTCTGCTACTCTAATCTCAATAATTTACTTTCAGTAACAACACATTCTCTACATAGTGGAACATTAGAGTTTGCAGTACTAAAGCAAGTCAATGGCTGTTCCATTCCAAATGGTACCAGGTAGGTTCCTATATTCAGCTTGCATTGGTGTATTCCATGGCACTGAGCATTCTACATGCAATGTCTACAGTGTTCCAAATCACCCTGAGTAGTTATGTACACAACCTTACCACAAAATGCATTGAATAGAAAGTAAAGCATTCAACACAATGGAGTGCCAAGTAAAATTTTTCTAAAAACAGCTATTTGCTAACATGATGTAAACCTTATTATTATACTCACCATATGTTTTAGAATAGTCTGCAAACAATTTTATGAGTGTGCTACCTAAGCTCAAGAATTTACTTTCAGTAACAACGCATTTTCTACATAGTGCAACATTAGAGTTTGCAGTACTAAAGCAAGTCAATGGCTGTTCCATTCCAAATGGTACCTGGTAGCTTCCTGAATTCAGCTTGCATTGGTGTATTCCATGGCACTGAGCACTCTACATGCAATATCTACACTGTTCCAAATCACCCTGAGTGGTTATGTACACAGCCTTACCAAAAAATGCATTGAATAGAAAGTAAAGCATTCAACACAATGGAGTGCCAAGTACAATTTTGCTAAAATCAGCTATTTGCTATCATAATGTAAACCTTATTATTATACTCACCATATGTTTGAGAATAGTCTGCAACCAATTTTATGAGTCTGCTACCTAAGCTCTATAACTTACTTTCAGTAACAACACATTTTCTGTATAGTGCAACATTAGAGTTTGCAGTACTAAAGCAAGTCAATGGCTGTTCCATTCAAAATGGTACCAGCTAGGTTCCTCAATTCAGCTTGCATTGGTGTATTCCATGGCACTGAGCACTCTACATGCAATATTTGCATAGTTCCAAATCACACTGAGTAGCTATGTACACAACCTTACCAAGAAATGCATTGAATACAAAGTAAAGGATTGAACACCATGGAGTGTCAAATACAATTTCGCTGAAAACTAGTATGTGCTACCATGATGTAAACCTTATTATTATACTCACCATATGATTTAGAATCGTCTGCAACCAATTTTCTGTGTGTGCTACCTAAGATCCAGAATTTACTTTCAGTAACAACACATTCTCTACATAGTGGAACATTAGAGTTTGCAGTACTAAAGGAAGTCAATGGCTGTTCCATTCCAAAATCTACCAGGTAAGTTCTTGAATTCTGCTTGCATTGGTGTATTCCATTGCACTGAGCACTCTTAATGCAATATCTATCCAGTTCTAAATCACCCTGAGTAGTTATGTACACAACCTTACCACAAAATGCATTGAATACAAAAGCATTCAACACAATGGAGTGTCAAGTACAATTTTGCTGAAAACTAGTATGTGCTAACATGATGTAAACCTTATTATTATACTCACCATATGATTCAGAATCGTCTGCAACCAATTTTATGTGTCTGCTACTCTAATCTCAATAATTTACTTTCAGTAACTACACATTCTCTACATAGTGGAACTTTAGAGTTTGCAGTACTAAAGCAAGTCAATGGCTGTTCCATTCCAAATGGTACCAGGTAGGTTCCTATATTCAGCTTGCATTGGTGTATTCCATGGCACTGAGCATTCTACATGCAATGTCTACACTGTTCCCAATCACCCTGAGTAGTTATGTACACAACCTTACCACAAAATGCATTGAATAGAAAATAAAGCATTCAACACAATGGAGTGCCAAGTAAAATTTTTCTAAAAACAGCTATTTGCTAACATGATGTAAACCTTATTATTATACTCACCATATGTTTTAGAATAGTCTGCAAACAATTTTATGAGTGTACTACCTAAGCTCCAGAATTTACTTTCAGTAACAACGCATTTTCTACATAGTGCAACATTAGAGTTTGCAGTACTAAAGCAAGTCAATGGCTGTTCCATTCCAAATGGTACCAGGCAGCTTCCTGAATTCAGCTTGCATTGGTGTATTCCATGGCACTGAGCACTCTACATGCAATATCTACACTGTTCCAAATCTCCCTGAGTAGTTATGTACACAACCTTACCACAAAATGCATTGAATAGAAAGTAAAGCATTCAACACAATGGAGTGCCAAGTACAATTTTGCTAAAATCAGCTATTTGCTATCATAATGTAAACCTTATTATTATACTCACCATATGTTTGAGAATAGTCTGCAACCAATTTTATGAGTCCGCTACCTAAGCTCCAGAATTTACTTTCAGTAACAACGCATTTTCTACATAGTGCAACATTAGAGTTTGCAGTACTAAAGCAAGTCAATGGCTGTTCCATTCCAAATGGTACCAGGTAGGTTCCTCAATTCAGCTTGCATTGGTGTATTCCATGGCACTGAGCACTCTACATGCAATATCTGCATAGTTCCAAATCACACTGAGTAGTTATGTACACAATCTTACCAAGAAATGCATTGAATAGAAAGTAAAGCATTGAACACCATGGAGTGTCAAGTACAATTTCGCTGAAAACTAGTATGTGCTAACATGATGTTAACCTTATTATTATACTCACCATATGATTCAGAATCGTCTGCAAACAATTTTATGTGTCTGCTACCTAATCTCCATAATTTACTTTCAGTAACTACACATTCTCTACATAGTGGAACTTTAGAGTTTGCAGTACTAAAGGAAGTCAATGGCTGTTCCATTCCAAATGGTACCAGGTAGGTTCCTATATTCAGCTTGCATTGGTGTATTCCATGGCACTGAGCATTCTACATGCAATGTCTACACTGTTCCAAATCACCCTGAGTAGTTATGTACACAACCTTACCACAAAATGCATTGAATAGAAAGTAAAGCATTCAACACAATGGAGTGCCAAGTAAAATTTTTCTAAAAACAGCTATTTGCTAACATGATGTAAACCTTATTATTATACTCACCATATGTTTTAGAATAGTCTGCAAACAATTTTATGAGTGTGCTACCTAAGCTCCAGAATTTACTTTCAGTAACAACGCATTTTCTACATAGTGCAACATTAGAGTTTGCAGTACTAAAGCAAGTCAATGGCTGTTCCATTCCAAATGGTACCAGGTAGCTTCCTGAATTCAGCTTGCATTGGTGTATTCCATGGCACTGAGCACTCTACATGCAATATGTGCATAGTTCCAAATCACACTGAGTAGTTATGTACACAACCTTACCAAGAAATGCATTGAATAGAAAGTAAAGCATTGAACACCATGGAGTGTCAAGTACAATTTCGCTGAAAACTAGTATGTGCTAACATGAAGTAAACCTTATTATTATACTCACCATATGATTTAGAATCGTCTGCAACCAATTTTATGTGTGTGCTACCTAACCTCCAGAATTTACTTTCAGTAACAACACATTCTCTACATAGTGCAACATTAGAGTTTGCAGTACTAAAGCAAGTCAATGGCTGTTCCATTCCAAATACTACCAGGTAAGTTCCTGAATTCAACTTGCATTGTAGTATTCCTTGGCACTGAGCACTCTACATGCAATATCTGCATAGTTCCAAATCACACTGAGTAGTTATGTACACAACCTTACCAAGAAATGCATTGAATAGAAAGTAAAGCATTGAACACCATGGAGTGTGAAGTACAATTTCGCTGAAAACTATTATGTGCTAACATGATGTAAACCTTATTATTATACTCACCATATGATTTAGAATCGTCTGCAAACAGTTTTCTGTGTGTGCTACCTAAGATCCAGAATTTACTTTCAATAACAACACATTCTCTACATAGTGGAACATTAGAGTTTGCAGTACTAAAGCAAGTCAATGGCTGTTCCATTCCAAATGGTACCCGGTAGGTTCCTATATTCAGCTTGCATTGGTGTATTCCATGGCACTGAGCATTCTACATGCAATGTCTACACTGTTCCAAATCACCCTGAGTAGTTATGTACACAACCTTACCACAAAATGCATTGAATAGAAAGTAAAGCATTCAACACAATGGAGTGCCAAGTAAAATTTTTCTAAAAACAGCTATTTGCTAACATGATGTAAACCTTATTATTATACTCACCATATGTTTTAGAATAGTCTGCAAACAATTTTATGAGTGTGCTACCTAAGCTCAAGAATTTACTTTCAGTAACAACGCATTTTCTACATAGTGCAACATTAGAGTTTGCAGTACTAAAGCAAGTCAATGGCTGTTCCATTCCAAATGGTACCTGGTAGCTTCCTGAATTCAGCTTGCATTGGTGTATTCCATGGCACTGAGCACTCTACATGCAATATCTACACTGTTCCAAATCACCCTGAGTAGTTATGTACACAGCCTTACCACAAAATGCATTGAATAGAAAGTAAAGCATTCAACACAATGGAGTGCCAAGTACAATTTTGCTAAAATCAGCTATTTGCTATCATAATGTAAACCTTATTATTATACTCACCATATGTTTGAGAATAGTCTGCAACCAATTTTATGAGTCTGCTACCTAAGCTCCAGAATTTACCTTCAGTAACAACGCATTTTCTGTATAGTGCAACATTAGAGTTTGCAGTACTAAAGCAACTCAATGGCTGTTCCATTCCAAATGTTACCAGGTAGGTTCCTCAATTCAGCTTGCATTGGTGTATTCCATGGCACTGAGCACTCTACATGCAATATTTGCATAGTTCCAAATCACACTGAGTAGTTATGTACACAACCTTACCAAGAAATGCATTGAATAGAAAGTAAAGCATTGAACACCATGGAGTGTCAAGTACAATTTCGCTGAAAACTAGTATGTGCTAACATGATGTAAAGCTTATTATTATACTCACCACATGATTTAGAATTGTCTGCAACCAATTTTCTGTGTGTGCTACCTAAGATCCAGAATTTACTTTCAGTAACAACACATTCTCTACATAGTGGAACATTAGAGTTTGCAGTACTAAAGCAAGTCAATGGCTGTTCCATTCCAAATGGTACCAGGTAGGTTCCTATATTCAGCTTGCATTGGTGTATTCCATGGCACTGAGCCTTCTACATGCAATGTCTACACTGTTCCAAATCACCCTGAGTAGTTATGTACACAACCTTAACACAAACTGCATTGAATAGAAAGTAAAGCATTCAACACAATGGAGTGCCAAGTAAAATTTTTCTAAAAACAGCTATTTGCTAACATGATGTAAACCTTATTATTATACTCACCATATGTTTTAGAATAGTCTGCAAACAATTTTATCAGTGTGCTACCTAAGCTCAAGAATTTACTTTCAGTAACAACGCATTTTCTACATAGTGCAACATTAGAGTTTGCAGTACTAAAGCAAGTCAATGGCTGTTCCATTCCAAATGGTACCTGGTAGCTTCCTGAATTCAGCTTGCATTGGTGTATTCCATGGCACTGAGCACTCTACATGCAATATCTACACTGTTCCAAATCACCCTGAGTAGTTATGTACACAGCCTTACCACAAAATGCATTGAATAGAAAGTAAAGCATTCAACACAATGGAGTGCCAAGTACAATTTTGCTAAAATCAGCTATTTGCTATCATAATGTAAACCTTATTATTATACTCACCATATGTTTGAGAATAGTCTGCAACCAATTTTATGAGTCTGCTACCTAAGCTCTATAAGTTACTTTCAGTAACAACGCATTTTCTGTATAGTGCAACATTAGAGTTTGCAGTACTAAAGCAAGTCAATGGCTGTTCCATTCAAAATGGTACCAGCTAGGTTCCTCAATTCAGCTTGCATTGGTGTATTCCTTGGCACTGAGCACTCTACATGCAATATTTGCATAGTTCCAAATCACACTGAGTAGCTATGTACACAACCTTACCAAGAAATGCATTGAATAGAAAGTAAAGAATTGAACACCATGGAGTGTCAAGTACAATTTCGCTGAAAACTAGTATGTGCTAACATGATGTAAACCTTATTATTATACTCACCATATGATTCAGAATCGTCTGCAACCAATTTTATGTGTCTGCTACTCTAATCTCAATAATTTACTTTCAGTAACTACACATTCTCTACATAGTGGAACTCTAGAGTTTGCAGTACTAAAGCAAGTCAATGGCTGTTCCATTCCAAATGGTACCAGGTAGGTTCCTCAATTCAGCTTGCATTGGTGTATTCCATGGCACTGAGCACTCTACATGCAATATCTGCATAGTTCCAAATCACACTGAGTAGTTATGTACACAACCTTACCAAGAAATGCATTGAATAGAAAGTAAAGCATTGAACACCATGGAGTGTCAAGTAAAATTTCGCTGATAACTATTATGTGCTAACATGATGTAAACCTTATTATTATACTCACCATATGATTTAGAATCGTCTGCAACCAGTTTTCTGTGTGTGCTACCTAAGATCCAGAATTTACTTTCAGTAACAACACATTCTCTACATAGTGGAACATTAGAGTTTGCAGTACTAAAGCAAGTCAATGGCTGTTCCATTCCAAATGGTACCCGGTAGGTTCCTATATTCAGCTTGCATTGGTGTATTCCATGGCACTGAGCATTCTACATGCAATGTCTACACTGTTCCAAATCACCCTGAGTAGTTATGTACACAACCTTACCACAAAATGCATTGAATAGAAAGTAAAGCATTCAACACAATGGAGTGCCAAGTAAAATTTTTCTAAAAACAGCTATTTGCTAACATGATGTAAACCTTATTATTATACTCACCATATGTTTTAGAATAGTCTGCAAACAATTTTATGAGTGTGCTACCTAAGCTCAAGAATTTACTTTCAGTAACAACGCATTTTCTACATAGTGCAACATTAGAGTTTGCAGTACTAAAGCAAGTCAATGGCTGTTCCATTCCAAATACTACCAGGTAAGTTCCTGAATTCAACTTGCATTGTAGTATTCCTTGGCACTGAGCATTCTACAAGCAATATCTATACTGTTGCAAATCACCCTGAGTAGTTATGTACACAACCTTACCACAAAATGCATTGAATAGAAAGTAAAGCATTCAACACAATGGAGTGCCAAGTACAATTTTGCAAAATCAGCTATTTGCTATCATAATGTAAACCTTATTATTATACTCACCATATGTTTTAGAATAGTCTGTAACCAATTTTATGAGTCTGCTACCTAAGCTCCAGAATTTACTTTCAGTAACAACGCATTTTCTGCATAGTGCAACATTAGAGTTTGCAGTACTAAAGCAAGTCAATGGCTGTTCCATTCCAAATGGTACCAGGTAGGTTCCTCAATTCAGCTTGCATTGGTGTATTCCATGGCACTGAGCACTCTACATGCAATATCTGCATAGTTCCAAATCACACTGAGTAGTTATGTACACAACCTTACCAAGAAATGCATTGAATAGAAAGTAAAGCATTGAACACCATGGAGTGTCAAGTACAATTTCGCTGAAAACTAGTATGTGCTAACATGATGTAAACATTATTATACTCACCATATGATTTAGAATCGTCTGCAACCAATTTTATGTGTCTGCTACTCTAATCTCAATAATTTACTTTCAGTAACAACACATTCTCTACATAGTGGAACATTAGAGTTTGCAGTACTAAAGCAAGTCAATGGCTGTTCCATTCCAAATGGTACCAGGTAGGTTCCTATATTCAGCTTGCATTGGTGTATTCCATGGCACTGAGCATTCTACATGCAATGTCTACACTGTTCCAAATCACCCTGAGTAGTTATGTACACAACCTTACCACAAAATGCATTGAATACAAAGTAAAGCATTCAACACAATGGAGTGCCAAGTAAAATTTTTCTAAAAACAGCTATTTGCTAACATGATGTAAACCTTATTATTATACTCACCATATGTTTTAGAATAGTCTGCAAACAATTTTATGAGTGTGCTACCTAAGCTCAAGAATTTACTTTCAGTAACAACGCATTTTCTACATAGTGCAACATTAGAGTTTGCAGTACTAAAGCAAGTCAATGGCTGTTCCATTCCAAATGGTACCAGGTAGGTTCCTATATTCAGCTTGCATTGGTGTATTCCATGGCACTGAGCACTCTACATGCAATGTCTACACTGTTCCAAATCACCCTGAGTAGTTATGTACAGCCTTACCACAAAATGCATTGAATAGAAAGTAAAGCAATCAACACAATGGAGTGCCAAGTAAAATTTTTCTAAAAACAGCTATTTGCTATCATAATGTAAACCCTATTATGATACTCACCATATGTTTTAGAATAGTCTGCAACCAATTTCATGACTGTGCTACCTAAGCTCTAGAATTTACCTTCAGTAACAACGCATTCTCTACATAGTGGAACATTAGAGTTTGCAGTACTAAAGCAAGTCAATGGCTGTTCCATTCAAAATGGTACCAGCTAGGATCCTCAATTCAGCTTGCATTGGTGTATTCCATGGCACTGAGCACTCCACATGCAATATGTACACTGTTCCAAATCACCCTGAGTAGTTATGTACACAGCCTTACCACAAAATGCATTGAATAGGAAGTAAAGTATTGAACACAATGGAGTGTCAAGTACAATTTCGCTGAAAACTAGTATGTGCTAACATGATGTAAACCTTATTATTATACTCACCATATGATTCAGAATCGTCTGCAACCAATTTTATGTGTCTGCTACCTAATCTCCATAATTTACTTTCAGTAACTACACATTCTCTACATAGTGGAACTTTAGAGTTTGCAGTACTAAAGCAAGTCAATGGCTGTTCCATTCCAAATGGTACCAGGTAGGTTCCTATATTCAGCTTGCATTGGTGTATTCCATGGCACTGAGCATTCTACATGCAAAGTCTACACTGTTCCAAATCACCCTCAGTAGTTATGTACACAACCTTACCACAAAATGCATTGAATACAAAGTAAAGCATTCAACACAATGGAGTGCCAAGTAAAATTTTTCTAAAAACAGCTATTTGCTAACATGATGTAAACCTTATTATTATACTCACCATATGTTTTAGAATAGTCTGCAAACAATTTTATGAGTGTGCTACCTAAGCTCAAGAATTTACTTTCAGTAACAACGCATTTTCTACATAGTGCAACATTAGAGTTTGCAGTACTAAAGCAAGTCAATGGCTGTTCCATTCCAAATGGTACCAGGTAGGTTCCTATATTCAGCTTGCATTGGTGTATTCCATGGCACTGAGCACTCTACATGCAATGTCTACACTGTTCCAAATCACCCTGAGTAGTTATGTACAGCCTTACCACAAAATGCATTGAATAGAAAGTAAAGCAATCAACACAATGGAGTGCCAAGTAAAATTTTTCTAAAAACAGCTATTTGCTATCATAATGTAAACCCTATTATGATACTCACCATATGTTTTAGAATAGTCTGCAACCAATTTCATGACTGTGCTACCTAAGCTCTAGAATTTACCTTCAGTAACAATGCATTCTCTACATAGTGGAACATTAGAGTTTGCAGTACTAAAGCAAGTCAATGGCTGTTCCATTCAAAATGGTACCAGCTAGGATCCTCAATTCAGCTTGCATTGGTGTATTCCATGGCACTGAGCACTCCACATGCAATATGTACACTGTTCCAAATCACCCTGAGTAGTTATGTACACAGCCTTACCACAAAATGCATTGAATAGGAAGTAAAGTATTGAACACAATGGAGTGTCAAGTACAATTTCGCTGAAAACTAGTATGTGCTAACATGATGTAAACCTTATTATTATACTCACCATATGATTCAGAATCGTCTGCAACCAATTTTATGTGTCTGCTACCTAATCTCCATAATTTACTTTCAGTAACTACACATTCTCTACATAGTGGAACTTTAGAGTTTGCAGTACTAAAGCAAGTCAATGGCTGTTCCATTCCAAATGGTACCAGGTAGGTTCCTATATTCAGCTTGCATTGGTGTATTCCATGGCACTGAGCATTCTACATGCAAAGTCTACACTGTTCCAAATCACCCTCAGTTGTTATGTACACAACCGTACCACAAAATGTATTGAATAGAAAATAAAGCATTGAACACAATGGAGTGTCAAGCACAATTTCGCTGAAAACTAGTATGTGCTAACATGATGTAAACCTTATTATTATACACACTATATGATTTAGAATCGTCTGCAACCAATTTTATGTGTGTGCTACCTAACCTCCAGAATTTACTTTCAGTAACAGCACATTCTCTACATAGTGGAACATTAGAGTTTGCAGTACTAAAGCAAGTCAATGGCTGTTCCATTCCAAATACTACCAGGTAAGTTCCTGAATTCAACTTGCATTGTAGTATTCCTTGGCACTGAGCATTCTACAAGCAATATCTATACTGTTCCAAATCACCCTGAGTAGTTATGTACACAACCTTACCGCAAAATGCATTGAATAGAAAGTAAAGCATTCAACTCAATGGAGTGCCAAGTACAATTTTGCTAAAATCAGCTATTTGCTATCATAATGTAAACCTTATTATTATACTCACCATATGTTTTAGAATAGTCTGCAACCAATTTTATGAGTCTGCTACCTACGCTCCAGAATTTACTTTCAGTAACAACGCATTTTCTGTATAGTGCAACATTAGATTTTGCAGTACTAAAGCAAGTCAATGGCTGTTCCATTCCAAATGGTACCAGGTAGGTTCCTCAATTCAGCTTGCATTGGTGTATTCCATGGCACTGAGCACTCTACATGCAATATCTGCATAGTTCCAAATCACACTGAGTAGTTATGTACACAATCTTACCAAGAAATGCATTGAATAGAAAGTAAATCATTGAACACCATGGAGTGTCAAGTACAATTTCACTGAAAACTAGTATGTGCTAACATGATGTAAACCTTATTATTATACTCACCATATGATTTAGAATCGTCTGCAACCATTTTTCTGTGTGTGCTACCTAAGATCCAGAATTTACTTTCAGTAACAACACATTCTCTACATAGTGGAACATTAGAGTTTGCAGTACTAAAGCAAGTCAATGGCTGTTCCTTTCCAAATACTACCAGGTAAGTTCTTGGATTCAGCTTGCATAGGTGTATTCCATGGCACTGAGCACTCTTAATGCAATATCTATACAGTTCTAAATCACCCTGAGTAGTTATGTACACAACCTTACCACAAAATGCATTGAATACAAAAGCATTCAACACAATGGAGTGTCAAGTACAATTTTGCTGAAAACTAGTATGTGCTAACATGATGTAAACCTTATTATTATACTCACCATATGTTTTAGAATAGTCTGCAACCAATTGTATGAGTCTGCTACCTAAGCTCCAGAATTTACTTTCAGTAACAACGCATTTTCTGTATAGTGCAACATTAGAGTTTGCAGTACTAAAGCAAATCAATGGCTGTTCCATTCCAAATGGTACCAGGTAGGTTCCTCAATTCAGCTTGCATTGGTGTATTCCATGGCACTGAGCACTCTACATGCAATATCTGCATAGTTCCAAATCACACTGAGTAGTTATGTACACAACCTTACCAAGAAATGCATTGAATAGAAAGTAAAGCATTGAACACCATGGAGTGTCAAGTACAATTTCGCTGAAAACTAGTATGTGCTAACATGATGTAAACATTATTATACTCACCATATGATTTAGAATCGTCTGCAACCAATTTTATGTGTCTGCTAACTAAGATCCAGAATTTACTTTCAGTAACAACACATTCTCTACATAGTGGAACATTAGAGTTTGCAGTACTAAAGCAAGTCAATGGCTGTTCCATTCCGAATGGTACCAGGTAGGTTCCTATATTCAGCTTGCATTGGTGTATTCCATGGCACTGAGCATTCTACATGCAATGTCTACACTGTTCCAAATCACCCTGAGTAGTTATGTACACAACCTTACCACAAAATGCATTGAATAGAAAGTAAAGCATTCAACACAATGGAGTGCCAAGTAAAATTTTTCTAAAAACAGCTATTTGCTAACATGATGTAAACCTTATTATTATACTCACCATATGTTTTAGAATAGTCGGCAAACAATTTTATGAGTGTGCTACCTAAGCTCAAGAATTTACTTTCAGTAACAACGCATTTTCTACATAGTGCAACATTAGAGTTTGCAGTACTAAAGCAAGTCAATGGCTGTTCCATTCCAAATGGTACCTGGTAGCTTCCTGAATTCAGCTTGCATTGGTGTATTCCATGGCACTGAGCACTCTACATGCAATATCTACACTGTTCCAAATCACCCTGAGTAGTTATGTACACAGCCTTACCACAAAATGCATTGAATAGAAAGTAAAGCATTCAACACAATGGAGTGCCAAGTACAATTTTGCTAAAATCAGCTATTTGCTATCATAATGTAAACCTTATTATTATACTCACCATATGTTTGAGAATAGTCTGCAACCAATTTTATGAGTCTGCTACCTAAGCTCTATAAGTTACTTTCAGTAACAACGCATTTTCTGTATAGTGCAACATTAGGGTTTGCAGTACTAAAGCAAGTCAATGGCTGTTCCATTCAAAATGGTACCAGCTAGGTTCCTCAATTCAGCTTGCATTGGTGTATTCCATGGCACTGAGCACTCTACATGCAATATTTGCATAGTTCCAAATCACACTGAGTAGCTATGTACACAACCTTACCAAGAAATGCATTGAATAGAAAGTAAAGAATTGAACACCATGGAGTGTCAAGTACAATTTCGCTGAAAACTAGTATGTGCTAACATGATGTAAACCTTATTATTATACTCACCATATGATTCAGAATCGTCTGCAACCAATTTTATGTGTCTGCTACCTAATCTCCATAATTTACTTTCAGTAACTACACATTCTCTACATAGTGGAACTTTAGAGTTTGCAGTACTAAAGCAAGTCAATGGCTGTTCCATTCCAAATGGTACCAGGTAGTTTCCTATATTCAGCTTGCATTGGTGTATTCCATGGCACTGAGCATTCTACATGCAAAGTCTACACTGTTCCAAATCACCCTCAGTTGTTATGTACACAACCTTACCACAAAATGCATTGAATAGAAAATAAAGCATTGAACACAATGGAGTGCCAAGTACAATTTTGCTAAAATCAGCTATTTGCTATCATAATGTAAACCTTATTATTATACTCACCATATGTTTTAGAATAGTCTGCAACCAATTTTATGAGTCTGCTACCTAAGCTCCAGAATTTACTTTCAGTAACAACGCATTTTCTGTATAGTGCAACATTAGATTTTGCAGTACTAAAGCAAGTCAATGGCTGTTCCATTCCAAATGGTACTAGGTAGGTTCCTCAATTCAGCTTGCATTGGTGTATTCCATGGCACTGAGCACTCTACATGCAATATCTGCATAGTTCCAAATCACACTGAGTAGTTATGTACACAATCTTACCAAGAAATGCATTGAATAGAAAGTAAATCATTGAACACCATGGAGTGTCAAGTACAATTTCACTGAAAACTAGTATGTGCTAACATGATGTAAACCTTATTATTATACTCACCATATGATTTAGAATCGTCTGCAACCATTTTTCTGTGTGTGCTACCTAAGATCCAGAATTTACTTTCAGTAACAACACATTCTCTACATAGTGGAACATTAGAGTTTGCAGTACTAAAGCAAGTCAATGGCTGTTCCTTTCCAAATACTACCAGGTAAGTTCTTGGATTCAGCTTGCATAGGTGTATTCCATGGCACTGAGCACTCTTAATGCAATATCTATACAGTTCTAAATCACCCTGAGTAGTTATGTACACAACCTTACCACAAAATGCATTGAATACAAAAGCATTCAACACAATGGAGTGTCAAGTACAATTTTGCTGAAAACTAGTATGTTGCTAACATGATGTAAACCTTATTATTATACTCACCATATGTTTTAGAATAGTCTGCAACCAATTGTATGAGTCTGCTACCTAAGCTCCAGAATTTACTTTCAGTAACAACGCATTTTCTGTATAGTGCAACATTAGAGTTTGCAGTACTAAAGCAAATCAATGGCTGTTCCATTCCAAATGGTACCAGGTAGGTTCCTCAATTCAGCTTGCATTGGTGTATTCCATGGCACTGAGCACTCTACATGCAATATCTGCATAGTTCCAAATCACACTGAGTAGTTATGTACACAACCTTACCACAAAATGCATTGAACAGAAAGTAAAGCATTCAACACAATGGAGTGCCAAGTAAAATTTTTCTAAAAACAGCTATTTGCTAACATGATGTAAACCTTATTATTATACTCACCATATGTTTTCGAATAGTCTGCAAACAATTTTATGAGTGTGCTACCTAAGCTCAAGAATTTACTTTCAGTAACAACGCATTTTCTACATAGTGCAACATTAGAGTTTGCAGTACTAAAGCAAGTCAATGGCTGTTCCATTCCAAATGGTACCTGGTAGCTTGCTGAATTCAGCTTGCATTGGTGTATTCCATGGCACTGAGCACTCTACATGCAATATCTACACTGTTCCAAATCACCCTGAGTAGTTATGTACACAGCCTTACCACAAAATGCATTGAATAGAAAGTAAAGCATTCAACACAATGGAGTGCCAAGTACAATTTTGCTAAAATCAGCTATTTGCTATCATAATGTAAACCTTATTATTATACTCACCATATGTTTGAGAATAGTCTGCAACCAATTTTATGAGTCTGCTACCTAAGCTCTATAAGTTACTTTCAGTAACAACGCATTTTCTGTATAGTGCAACATTAGAGTTTGCAGTACTAAAGCAAGTCAATGGCTGTTCCATTCAAAATGGTACCAGCTAGGTTCCTCAATTCAGCTTGCATTGGTGTATTCCATGGCACTGAGCACTCTACATGCAATATTTGCATAGTTCCAAATCACACTGAGTAGCTATGTACACAACCTTACCAAGAAATGCATTGAATAGAAAGTAAAGAATTGAACACCATGGAGTGTCAAGTACAATTTCGCTGAAAACTAGTATGTGCTAACATGATGTAAACCTTAATATTATACTCACCATATGATTTAGAATCGTCTGCAACCAATTTTCTGTGTGTGCTACCTAAGATCCAGAATTTACTTTCAGTAACAACACATTCTCTACATAGTGGAACATTACAGTTTGCAGTACTAAAGCAAGTCAATGGCTGTTCCATTCCAAAATCTACCAGGTAAGTTCTTGAATTCAGCTTGCATTGGTGTATTCCATTGCACTGAGCACTCTTAATGCAATATCTATCCAGTTCTAAATCACCCTGAGTAGTTATGTACACAACCTTACCACAAAATGCATTGAATACAAAAGCATTCAACACAATGGAGTGTCAAGTACAATTTTGCTGAAAACTAGTATGTGCTAACATGATGTAAACCTTATTATTATACTCACCATATGATTCAGAATCGTCTGCAACCAATTTTATGTGTCTGCTACTCTAATCTCAATAATTTACTTTCAGTAACTACACATTCTCTACATAGTGGAACTCTAGAGTTTGCAGTACTAAAGCAAGTCAATGGCTGTTCCATTCCAAATGGTACCAGGTAGGTTCCTATATTCAGCTTGCATTGGTGTATTCCATGGCACTGAGCATTCTACATGCAATGTCTACACTGTTCCAAATCACCCTGAGTAGTTATGTACACAACCTTACCACAAAATGCATTGAATAGAAAGTAAAGCATTCAACACAATGGAGTGCCAAGTAAAATTTTTCTAAAAACAGCTATTTGCTAACATGATGTAAACCTTATTATTATACTCACCATATGTTTTAGAATAGTCTGCAACCAATTTCATGACTGTGCTACCTAAGCTCAAGAATTTACTTTCAGTAACAACGCATTTTCTACATAGTGCAACATTAGAGTTTGCAGTACTAAAGCAAGTCAATGGCTGTTCCATTCCAACTACTACCAGGTAAGTTCCTGAATTCAACTTGCATTGTAGTATTCCTTGGCACTGAGCATTCTACAAGCAATATCTATACTGTTCCAAATCACCCTGAGTAGTTATGTACACAATCTTACCACAAAATGCATTGAATAGAAAGTAAAGCATTCAACACAATGGAGTGCCAAGTACAATTTTGCAAAATCAGCTATTTGCTATCATAATGTAAACCTTATTATTATACTCACCATATGTTTTAGAATAGTCTGCAACCAATTTTATGAGTCTGCTACCTAAGCTCCAGAATTTACTTTCAGTAACAATGCATTTTCTGCATAGTGCAACATTAGAGTTTGCAGTACGAAAGCAAGTCAATGGCTGTTCCATTCCAAATGGTACCAGGTAGGTTCCTCAATTCAGCTTGCATTGGTGTATTCCATGGCACTGAGCACTCTACATGCAATATCTGCATAGTTCCAAATCACACTGAGTAGTTATGTACACAACCTTACCAAGAAATGCATTGAATAGAAAGTAAAGCATTGAACACCATGGAGTGTCAAGTACAATTTCGCTGAAAACTAGTATGTGCTAACATGATGTAAACATTATTATACTCACCATATGATTTAGAATCGTCTGCAACCAATTTTATGTGTCTGCTACTCTAATCTCAATAATTTACTTTCAGTAACTACACATTCTCTACATAGTGGAACATTAGAGTTTGCAGTACTAAAGCAAGTCAATGGCTGTTCCATTCCAAATGGTACCAGGTAGGTTCCTACATTCAGCTTGCATTGGTGTATTCCATGGCACTGAGCATTCTACATGCAATGTCTACACTGTTCCAAATCACCCTGAGTAGTTATGTACACAACCTTACCACAAAATGCATTGAATAGAAAGTAAAGCATTCAACACAATGGAGTGCCAAGTAAAATTTTTCTAAAAACAGCTATTTGCTAACATGATGTAAACCCTATTATTATACTCACCATATGTTTTAGAATAGTCTGCAACCAATTTCATGACTGTGCTACCTAAGCTCTAGAATTTACCTTCAGTAACAACGCATTCTCTACATAGTGGAACATTAGAGTTTGCAGTACTAAAGCAAGTCAATGGCTGTTCCATTCAAAATGGTACCAGGTAGGTTCCTCAATTCAGCTTGCATTGGTGTATTCCATGGCACTGAGCACTCTACATGCAATATCTACACTGTTCCAAATCACCCTGAGTAGTTATGTACACAGCCTTACCACAAAATGCATTGAATAGAAAGTAAAGCATTGAACACCATGGAGTGTCAAGTACAATTTCGCTGAAAACTAGTATGTGCTAACATGATGTAAAGCTTATTATTATACTCACCACATGATTTAGAATTGTCTGCAACCAATTTTCTGTGTGTGCTACCTAAGATCCAGAATTTACTTTCAGTAACAACACATTCTCTACATAGTGGAACATTAGAGTTTGCAGTACTAAAGCAAGTCAATGGCTGTTCCATTCCAAATGGTACCAGGTAGGTTCCTATATTCAGCTTGCATTGGTGTATTCCATGGCACTGAGCATTCTACATGCAATGTCTACACTTATCCAAATCACCCTGAGTAGTTATGTACACAACCTTAACACAAACTGCATTGAATAGAAAGTAAAGCATTCAACACAATGGAGTGCCAAGTAAAATTTTTCTAAAAACAGCTATTTGCTAACATGATGTAAACCTTATTATTATACTCACCATATGTTTTAGAATAGTCTGCAAACAATTTTATGAGTGTGCTACCTAAGCTCAAGAATTTACTTTCAGTAACAACGCATTTTCTACATAGTGCAACATTAGAGTTTGCAGTACTAAAGCAAGTCAATGGCTGTTCCATTCCAAATACTACCAGGTAAGTTCCTGAATTCAACTTGCATTGTAGTATTCCTTGGCACTGAGCATTCTACAAGCAATATCTATACTGTTCCAAATCACCCTGAGTAGTTATGTACACAATCTTACCACAAAATGCATTGAATAGAAAGTAAAGCATTCAACACAATGGAGTGCCAAGTACAATTTTGCAAAATCAGCTATTTGCTATCATAATGTAAACCTTATTATTATACTCACCATATGTTTTAGAATAGTCTGCAACCAATTTTATGAGTCTGCTACCTAATCTCCAGAATTTACTTTCAGTAACAACGCATTTTCAGCATAGTGCAACATTAGAGTTTGCAGTACTAAAGCAAGTCAATGTCTGTTCCATTCCAAATGGTACCAGGTAGGTTCCTCAATTCAGCTTGCATTGGTGTATTCCATGGCACTGAGCACTCTACATGCATTATCTGCATAGTTCCAAATCACACTGAGTAGTTATGTACACAACCTTACCAAGAAATGCATTGAATAGAAAGTAAAGCATTGAACACCATGGAGTGTCAAGTACAATTTCGCTGAAAACTAGTATGTGCTAACATGATGTAAACATTATTATACTCACCATATGATTTAGAATCGTCTGCAACCAATTTTATGTGTCTGCTACTCTAATCTCAATAATTTACTTTCAGTAACAACACATTCTCTACATAGTGGAACATTAGAGTTTGCAGTACTAAAGCAAGTCAATGGCTGTTCCATTCCAAATGGTACCAGGTAGGTTCCTATATTCAGCTTGCATTGGTGTATTCCATGGCACTGAGCATTCTACATGCAATGTCTACAGTGTTCCAAATCACCCTGAGTAGTTATGTACACAACCTTACCACAAAATGCATTGAATAGAAAGTAAAGCATTCAACACAATGGAGTGCCAAGTAAAATTTTTCTAAAAACAGCTATTTGCTAACATGATGTAAACCTTATTATTATACTCACCATATGTTTTAGAATAGTCTGCAAACAATTTTATGAGTGTGCTACCTAAGCTCAAGAATTTACTTTCAGTCACAACGCATTTTCTACATAGTGCAACATTAGAGTTTGCAGTACTAAAGCAAGTCAATGGCTGTTCCATTCCAAATGGTACCTGGTAGCTTCCTGAATTCAGCTTGCATTGGTGTATTCCATGGCACTGAGCACTCTACATGCAATATCTACACTGTTCCAAATCACCATGAGTGGTTATGTACACAGCCTTACCAAAAAATGCATTGAATAGAAAGTAAAGCATTCAACACAATGGAGTGCCAAGTACAATTTTGCTAAAATCAGCTATTTGCTATCATAATGTAAACCTTATTATTATACTCACCATATGTTTGAGAATAGTCTGCAACCAATTTTATGAGTCTGCTACCTAAGCTCTAAAACTTACTTTCAGTAACAACACATTTTCTGTATAGTGCAACATTAGAGTTTGCAGTACTAAAGCAAGTCAATGGCTGTTCCATTCAAAATGGTACCAGCTAGGTTCCTCAATTCAGCTTGCATTGGTGTATTCCATGGCACTGAGCACTCTACATGCAATATTTGCATAGTTCCAAATCACACTGAGTAGCTATGTACACAACCTTACCAAGAAATGCATTGAATACAAAGTAAAGGATTGAACACCATGGAGTGTCAAGTACAATTTCGCTGAAAACTAGTATGTGCTAACATGATGTAAACCTTATTATTATACTCACCATATGATTTAGAATCGTCTGCAACCAATTTTCTGTGTGTGCTACCTAAGATCCAGAATTTACTTTCAGTAACAACACATTCTCTACATAGTGGAACATTAGAGTTTGCAGTACTAAAGGAAGTCAATGGCTGTTCCATTCCAAAATCTACCAGGTAAGTTCTTGAATTCTGCTTGCATTGGTGTATTCCATTGCACTGAGCACTCTTAATGCAATATCTATCCAGTTCTAAATCACCCTGAGTAGTTATGTACACAACCTTACCACAAAATGCATTGAATACAAAAGCATTCAACACAATGGAGTGTCAAGTACAATTTTGCTGAAAACTAGTATGTGCTAACATGATGTAAACCTTATTATTATACTCACCATATGATTCAGAATCGTCTGCAACCAATTTTATGTGTCTGCTACTCTAATCTCAATAATTTACTTTCAGTAACTACACATTCTCTACATAGTGGAACTTTAGAGTTTGCAGTACTAATGCAAGTCAATGGCTGTTCCATTCCAAATGGTACCAGGTAGGTTCCTATATTCAGCTTGCATTGGTGTATTCCATGGCACTGAGCATTCTACATGCAATGTCTACACTGTTCCAAATCACCCTGAGTAGTTATGTACACAACCTTACCACAAAATGCATTGAATAGAAAATAAAGCATTCAACACAATGGAGTGCCAAGTAAAATTTTTCTAAAATCAGCTATTTGCTAACATGATGTAAACCTTATTATTATACTCACCATATGTTTGAGAATAGTCTGCAACCAATTTTATGAGTCCGCTACCTAAGCTCCAGAATTTACTTTCAGTAACAACGCATTTTCTACATAGTGCAACATTAGAGTTTGCAGTACTAAAGCAAGTCAATGGCTGTTCCATTCCAAATGGTACCAGGTAGGTTCCTCAATTCAGCTTGCATTGGTGTATTCCATGGCACTGAGCACTCTACATGCAATATCTGCATAGTTCCAAATCACACTGAGTACACAATCTTACCAAGAAATGCATTGAATAGAAAGTAAAGCATTGAACACCATGGAGTGTCAAGTACAATTTCGCTGAAAACTAGTATGTGCTAACATGATGTTAACCTTATTATTATACTCACCATATGATTCAGAATCGTCTGCAAACAATTTTATGTGTCTGCTACCTAATCTCCATAATTTACTTTCAGTAACTACACATTCTCTACATAGTGGAACTTTAGAGTTTGCAGTACTAAAGGAAGTCAATGGCTGTTCCATTCCAAATGGTACCAGGTAGGTTCCTATATTCAGCTTGCATTGGTGTATTCCATGGCACTGAGCATTCTACATGCAATGTCTACACTGTTCCAAATCACCCTGAGTAGTTATGTACACAACCTTACCACAAAATGCATTGAATAGAAAGTAAAGCATTCAACACAATGGAGTGCCAAGTAAAATTTTTCTAAAAACAGCTATTTGCTAACATGATGTAAACCTTATTATTATACTCACCATATGTTTTAGAATAGTCTGCAAACAATTTTATGAGTGTGCTACCTAAGCTCCAGAATTTACTTTCAGTAACAACGCATTTTCTACATAGTGCAACATTAGAGTTTGCAGTACTAAAGCAAGTCAATGGCTGTTCCATTCCAAATGGTACCAGGTAGCTTCCTGAATTCAGCTTGCATTGGTGTATTCCATGGCACTGAGCACTCTACATGCAATATTTGCATAGTTCCAAATCACACTGAGTAGTTATGTACACAACCTTACCAAGAAATGCATTGAATAGAAAGTAAAGCATTGAACACCATGGAGTGTCAAGTACAATTTCGCTGAAAACTAGTATGTGCTAACATGAAGTAAACCTTATTATTATACTCACCATATGATTTAGAATCGTCTGCAACCAATTTTATGTGTGTGCTACCTAACCTCCAGAATTTACTTTCAGTAACAACACATTCTCTACATAGTGGAACATTAGAGTTTGCAGTACTAAAGCAAGTCAATGGCTGTTCCATTCCAAATACTACCAGGTAAGTTCCTGAATTCAACTTGCATTGTAGTATTCCTTGGCACTGAGCATTCTACAAGCAATATCTATACTGTTCCAAATCACCCTGAGTAGTTATGTACACAACCTTACCACAAAATGCATTGAATAGAAAGTAAAGCATTCAACACAATGGAGTGCCAAGTACAATTTTGCTAAAATCAGCTATTTGCTATCATAATGTAAACCTTATTATTATACTCACCATATGTTTTAGAATAGTCTGCAACCAATTTTATGAGTCTGCTACCTAAGCTCCAGAATTTACTTTCAGTAACAACGCATTTTCTGCATAGTGCAACATTAGAGTTTGCAGTACTAAAGCAAGTCAATGGCTGTTCCATTCCAAATGGTACCAGGTAGGTTCCTCAATTCAGCTTGCATTGTTGTATTCCATGGCACTGAGCACTCTACATGCAATATCTGCATAGTTCCAAATCACACTGAGTAGTTATGTACACAACCTTACCAAGAAATGCATTGAATAGAAAGTAAAGCATTGAACACCATGGAGTGTCAAGTACAATTTCGCTGAAAACTATTATGTGCTAACATGATGTAAACCTTATTATTATACTCACCATATGATTTAGAATCGTCTGCAACCAGTTTTCTGTGTGTGCTACCTAAGATCCAGAATTTACTTTCAGTAACAACACATTCTCTACATAGTGGAACATTAGAGTTTGCAGTACTAAAGCAAGTCAATGGCTGTTCCATTCCAAATGGTACCCGGTAGGTTCCTATATTCAGCTTGCATTGGTGTATTCCATGGCACTGAGCATTCTACATGCAATGTCTACACTGTTCCAAATCACCCTGAGTAGTTATGTACACAACCTTACCACAAAATGCATTGAATAGAAAGTAAAGCATTCAACACAATGGAGTGCCAAGTAAAATTTTTCTAAAAACAGCTATTTGCTAACATGATGTAAACCTTATTATTATACTCACCATATGTTTTAGAATAGTCTGCAAACAATTTTATGAGTGTGCTACCTAAGCTCAAGAATTTACTTTCAGTAACAACGCATTTTCTACATAGTTCAACATTAGAGTTTGCAGTACTAAAGCAAGTCAATGGCTGTTCCATTCCAAATGTTACCTGGTAGCTTCCTGAATTCAGCTTGCATTGGTGTATTCCATGGCACTGAGCACTCTACATGCAATATCTACACTGTTCCAAATCACCCTGAGTAGTTATGTACACAGCCTTACCACAAAATGCATTGAATAGAAAGTAAAGCATTGAACACAATGGAGTGCCAAGTACAATTTTGCTAAAATCAGCTATTTGCTATCATAATGTAAACCTTATTATTATACTCACCATATGTTTGAGAATAGTCTGCAACCAATTTTATGAGTCTGCTACCTAAGCTCCAGAATTTACCTTCAGTAACAACGCATTTTCTGTATAGTGCAACATTAGAGTTTGCAGTACTAAAGCAACTCAATGGCTGTTCCATTCCAAATGTTACCAGGTAGGTTCCTCAATTCAGCTTGCATTGGTGTATTCCATGGCACTGAGCACTCTACATGCAATATTTGCATAGTTCCAAATCACACTGAGTAGTTATGTACACAACCTTACCAAGAAATGCATTGAATAGAAAGTAAAGCATTGAACATCATGGAGTGTCAAGTACAATTTCGCTGAAAACTAGTATGTGCTAACATGATGTAAAGCTTATTATTATACTCACCACATGATTTAGAATTGTCTGCAACCAATTTTCTGTGTGTGCTACCTAAGATCCAGAATTTACTTTCAGTAACAACACATTCTCTACATAGTGGAACATTAGAGATTGCAGTACTAAAGCAAGTCAATGGCTGTTCCATTCCAAATGGTACCAGGTAGGTTCCTATATTCAGCTTGCATTGGTGTATTCCATGGCACTGAGCATTCTACATGCAATGTCTACACTGTTCCAAATCACCCTGAGTAGTTATGTACACAACCTTACCACAAAATGCATTGAATAGAAAGTAAAGCATTCAACACAATGGAGTGCCAAGTAAAATTTTTCTAAAAACAGCTATTTGCTAACATGATGTAAACCTTATTATTATACTCACCATATGTTTTAGAATAGTCTGCAAACAATTTTATCAGTGTGCTACCTAAGCTCAAGAATTTACTTTCAGTAACAACGCATTTTCTACATAGTGCAACATTAGAGTTTGCAGAACTAAAGCAAGTCAATGGCTGTTCCATTCCAAATGGTACCTGGTAGCTTCCTGAATTCAGCTTGCATTGGTGTATTCCATGGCACTGAGCACTCTACATGCAATATCTACACTGTTCCAAATCACCCTGAGTAGTTATGTACACAGCCTTACCACAAAATGCATTGAATAGAAAGTAAAGCATTCAACACAATGGAGTGCCAAGTACAATTTTGCTAAAATCAGCTATTTGCTATCATAATGTAAACCTTATTATTATACTCACCATATGTTTTAGAATAGTCTGCAACCAATTTTATGAGTCTGCTACCTAAGCTCCAGAATTTACTTTCAGTAACAACGCATTTTCTGTATAGTGCAACATTAGAGTTTGCAGTACTAAAGCAACTCAATGGCTGTTCCATTCCAAATGTTACCAGGTAGGTTCCTCAATTCAGCTTGCATTGGTGTATTCCATGGCACTGAGCACTCTACATGCAATATTTGCATAGTTCCAAATCACACTGAGTAGTTATGTACACAACCTTACCAAGAAATGCATTGAATAGAAAGTAAAGCATTGAACACCATGGAATGTCAAGTACAATTTCGCTGAATTCTAGTATGTGCTAACATGATGTAAAGCTTATTATTATACTCACCACATGATTTAGAATTGTCTGCAACCAATTTTCTGTGTGTGCTACCTAAGATCCAGAATTTACTTTCAGTAACAACACATTCTCTACATAGTGGAACATTAGAGTTTGCAGTACTAAAGCAAGTCAATGGCTGTTCCATTCCAAATGGTACCAGGTAGGTTCCTATATTCAGCTTGCATTGGTGTATTCCATGGCACTGAGCATTCTACATGCAATGTCTACACTGTTCCAAATCACCCTGAGTAGTTATGTACACAACCTTACCACAAAATGCATTGAATAGAAAGTAAAGCATTCAACACAATGGAGTGCCAAGTACAATTTTGCTAAAATCAGCTATTTGCTATCATAATGTAAACCTTATTATTATACTCACCATATGTTTTAGAATAGTCTGCAACCAATTTTATGAGTCTGCTACCTAAGCTCCAGAATTTACTTTCAGTAACAACGCATTTTCTGCATAGTGCAACATTAGAGTTTGCAGTACTAAAGCAAGTCAATGGCTGTTCCATTCCAAATGGTACCAGGTAGGTTCCTCAATTCAGCTTGCATTGGTGTATTCCATGGCACTGAGCACTCTACATGCAATATCTGCATAGTTCCAAATCACACTGAGTAGTTATGTACACAACCTTACCAAGAAATGCATTGAATAGAAAGTAAAGCATTGAACACCATGGAGTGTCAAGTACAATTTCGCTGAAAACTATTATGTGCTAACATGATGTAAACCTTATTATTATACTCACCATATGATTTAGAATCGTCTGCAACCAGTTTTCTGTGTGTGCTACCTAAGATCCAGAATTTACTTTCAATAACAACACATTCTCTACATAGTGGAACATTAGAGTTTGCAGTACTAAAGCAAGTCAATGACTGTTCCATTCCAAATGGTACCCGGTAGGTTCCTATATTCAGCTTGCATTGGTGTATTCCATGGCACTGAGCATTCTACATGCAATGTCTACACTGTTCCAAATCACCCTGAGTAGTTATGTACACAACCTTACCACAAAATGCATTGAATAGAAAGTAAAGCATTCAACACAATGGAGTGCCAAGTAAAATTTTTCTAAAAACAGCTATTTGCTAACATGATGTAAACCTTATTATTATACTCACCATATGTTTTAGAATAGTCTGCAAACAATTTTATGAGTGTGCTACCTAAGCTCAAGAATTTACTTTCAGTAACAACGCATTTTCTACATAGTGGAACATTAGAGTTTGCAGTACTAAAGCAAGTCAATGGCTGTTCCATTCCAAATGGTACCTGGTAGCTTCCTGAATTCAGCTTGCATTGGTGTATTCCATGGCACTGAGCACTCTACATGCAATATCTACACTGTTCCAAATCACCCTGAGTAGTTATGTACACAGCCTTACCACAAAATGCATTGAATAGAAAGTAAAGCATTGAACACAATGGAGTGCCAAGTACAATTTTGCTAAAATCAGCTATTTGCTATCATAATGTAAACCTTATTATTATACTCACCATATGTTTGAGAATAGTCTGCAACCAATTTTATGAGTCTGCTACCTAAGCTCCAGAATTTACCTTCAGTAACAACGCATTTTCTGTATAGTGCAACGTTAGAGTTTGCAGTACTAAAGCAAGTCAATGGCTGTTCCATTCCAAATGTTACCAGGTAGGTTCCTCAATTCAGCTTGCATTGGTGTATTCCATGGCACTGAGCACTCTACATGCAATATTTGCATAGTTCCAAATCACACTGAGTAGTTATGTACACAACCTTACCAAGAAATGCATTGAATAGAAAGTAAAGCATTGAACACCATGGAGTGTCAAGTACAATTTCGCTGAAAACTAGTATGTGCTAACATGAAGTAAACCTTATTATTATACTCACCATATGATTTAGAATCGTCTGCAACCAATTTTATGTGTGTGCTACCTAACCTCCAGAATTTACTTTCAGTAACAACACATTCTCTACATAGTGGAACATTAGAGTTTGCAGTACTAAAGCAAGTCAATGGCTGTTCCATTCCAAATACTACCAGGTAAGTTCCTGAATTCAACTTGCATTGTAGTATTCCTTGGCACTGAGCATTCTACAAGCAATATCTATACTGTTCCAAATCACCCTGAGTAGTTATGTACACAACCTTACCACAAAATGCATTGAATAGAAAGTAAAGCATTCAACACAATGGAGTGCCAAGTACAATTTTGCTAAAATCAGCTATTTGCTATCATAATGTAAACCTTATTATTATACTCACCATATGTTTTAGAATAGTCTGCAACCAATTTTATGAGTCTGCTACCTAAGCTCCAGAATTTACTTTCAGTAACAACGCATTTTCTGCATAGTGCAACATTAGAGTTTGCAGTACTAAAGCAAGTCAATGGCTGTTCCATTCCAAATGGTACCAGGTAGGTTCCTCAATTCAGCTTGCATTGGTGTATTCCATGGCACTGAGCACTCTACATGCAATATCTGCATAGTTCCAAATCACACTGAGTAGTTATGTACACAACCTTACCAAGAAATGCATTGAATAGAAAGTAAAGCATTGAACACCATGGAGTGTCAAGTACAATTTCGCTGAAAACTATTATGTGCTAACATGATGTAAACCTTATTATTATACTCACCATATGATTTAGAATCGTCTGCAACCAGTTTTCTGTGTGTGCTACCTAAGATCCAGAATTTACTTTCAATAACAACACATTCTCTACATAGTGGAACATTAGAGTTTGCAGTACTAAAGCAAGTCAATGACTGTTCCATTCCAAATGGTACCCGGTAGGTTCCTATATTCAGCTTGCATTGGTGTATTCCATGGCACTGAGCATTCTACATGCAATGTCTACACTGTTCCAAATCACCCTGAGTAGTTATGTACACAACCTTACCACAAAATGCATTGAATAGAAAGTAAAGCATTCAACACAATGGAGTGCCAAGTAAAATTTTTCTAAAAACAGCTATTTGCTAACATGATGTAAACCTTATTATTATACTCACCATATGTTTTAGAATAGTCTGCAAACAATTTTATGAGTGTGCTACCTAAGCTCAAGAATTTACTTTCAGTAACAACGCATTTTCTACATAGTGGAACATTAGAGTTTGCAGTACTAAAGCAAGTCAATGGCTGTTCCATTCCAAATGGTACCTGGTAGCTTCCTGAATTCAGCTTGCATTGGTGTATTCCATGGCACTGAGCACTCTACATGCAATATCTACACTGTTCCAAATCACCCTGAGTAGTTATGTACACAGCCTTACCACAAAATGCATTGAATAGAAAGTAAAGCATTGAACACAATGGAGTGCCAAGTACAATTTTGCTAAAATCAGCTATTTGCTATCATAATGTAAACCTTATTATTATACTCACCATATGTTTGAGAATAGTCTGCAACCAATTTTATGAGTCTGCTACCTAAGCTCCAGAATTTACCTTCAGTAACAACGCATTTTCTGTATAGTGCAACGTTAGAGTTTGCAGTACTAAAGCAACTCAATGGCTGTTCCATTCCAAATGTTACCAGGTAGGTTCCTCAATTCAGCTTGCATTGGTGTATTCCATGGCACTGAGCACTCTACATGCAATATTTGCATAGTTCCAAATCACACTGAGTAGTTATGTACACAACCTTACCAAGAAATGCATTGAATAGAAAGTAAAGCATTGAACACCATGGAGTGTCAAGTACAATTTCGCTGAAAACTAGTATGTGCTAACATGATGTAAAGCTTATTATTATACTCACCACATGATTTAGAATTGTCTGCAACCAATTTTCTGTGTGTGCTACCTAAGATCCAGAATTTACTTTCAGTAACAACACATTCTCTACATAGTGGAACATTAGAGTTTGCAGTACTAAAGCAAGTCAATGGCTGTTCCATTCCAAATGGTACCAGGTAGGTTCCTATATTCAGCTTGCATTGGTGTATTCCATGGCACTGAGCATTCTACATGCAATGTCTACACTGTTCCAAATCACCCTGAGTAGTTATGTACACAACCTTAACACAAACTGCATTGAATAGAAAGTAAAGCATTCAACACAATGGAGTGCCAAGTAAAATTTTTCTAAAAACAGCTATTTGCTAACATGATGTAAACCTTATTATTATACTCACCATATGTTTTAGAATAGTCTGCAAACAATTTTATCAGTGTGCTACCTAAGCTCAAGAATTTACTTTCAGTAACAACGCATTTTCTACATAGTGCAACATTAGAGTTTGCAGTACTAAAGCAAGTCAATGGCTGTTCCATTCCAAATGGTACCTGGTAGCTTCCTGAATTCAGCTTGCATTGGTGTATTCCATGGCACTGAGCACTCTACATGCAATATCTACACTGTTCCAAATCACCCTGAGTAGTTATGTACACAGCCTTACCACAAAATGCATTGAATTGAAAGTAAAGCATTCAACACAATGGAGTGCCAAGTACAATTTTGCTAAAATCAGCTATTTGCTATCATAATGTAAACCTTATTATTATACTCACCATATGTTTTAGAATAGTCTGCAACCAATTTTATGAGTCTGCTACCTAAGCTCCAGAATTTACTTTCAGTAACAACGCATTTTCTGCATAGTGCAACATTAGAGTTTGCAGTACTAAAGCAAGTCAATGGCTGTTCCATTCCAAATGGTACCAGGTAGGTTCCTCAATTCAGCTTGCATTGGTGTATTCCATGGCACTGAGCACTCTACATGCAATATCTGCATAGTTCCAAATCACACTGAGTAGTTATGTACACAACCTTACCAAGAAATGCATTGAATAGAAAGTAAAGCATTGAACACCATGGAGTGTCAAGTACAATTTCGCTGAAAACTATTATGTGCTAACATGATGTAAACCTTATTATTATACTCACCATATGATTTAGAATCGTCTGCAACCAGTTTTCTGTGTGTGCTACCTAAGATCCAGAATTTACTTTCAGTAACAACACATTCTCTACATAGTGGAACATTAGAGTTTGCAGTACTAAAGCAAGTCAATGGCTGTTCCATTCCAAATGGTACCAGGTAGGTTCCTATATTCAGCTTGCATTGGTGTATTCCATGGCAGTGAGCATTCTACATGCAATGTCTACACTGTTCCAAATCACCCTGAGTAGTTATGTACACAACCTTAACACAAACTGCATTGAATAGAAAGTAAAGCATTCAACACAATGGAGTGCCAAGTAAAATTTTTCTAAAAACAGCTATTTGCTAACATGATGTAAACCTTATTATTATACTCACCATATGTTTTAGAATAGTCTGCAAACAATTTTATCAGTGTGCTACCTAAGCTCAAGAATTTACTTTCAGTAACAACGCATTTTCTACATAGTGCAACATTAGAGTTTGCAGTACTAAAGCAAGTCAATGGCTGTTCCATTCCAAATGGTACCTGGTAGCTTCCTGAATTCAGCTTGCATTGGTGTATTCCATGGCACTGAGCACTCTACATGCAATATCTACACTGTTCCAAATCACCCTGAGTAGTTATGTACACAGCCTTACCACAAAATGCATTGAATAGAAAGTAAAGCATTCAACACAATGGAGTGCCAAGTACAATTTTGCTAAAATCAGCTATTTGCTATCATAATGTAAACCTTATTATTATACTCACCATATGTTTGAGAATAGTCTGCAACCAATTTTATGAGTCTGCTACCTAAGCTCCAGAATTTACTTTCAGTAACAACGCATTTTCTACATCGTGCAACATTAGAGTTTGCAGTACTAAAGCAAGTCAATGGCTGTTCCATTCCAAATGTTACCAGGTAGGTTCCTCAATTCAGCTTGCATTGGTGTATTCCATGGCACTGAGCACTCTACATGCAATATTTGCATAGTTCCAAATCACACTGAGTAGTTATGTACACAACCTTACCAAGAAATGCATTGAATAGAAAGTAAAGCATTGAACACCATGGAGTGTCAAGTACAATTTCGCTGAAAACTAGTATGTGCTAACATGATGTAAAGCTTATTATTATACTCACCACATGATTTAGAATTGTCTGGAACCAATTTTCTGTGTGTGCTACCTAAGATCCAGAATTTACTTTCAGTAACAACACTTTCTCTACATAGTGGAACATTAGAGTTTGCAGTACTAAAGCAAGTCAATGGCTGTTCCATTCCAAATACTACCAGGTAAGTTCCTGAATTCAACTTGCATTGTAGTATTCCTTGGCACTGAGCATTCTACAAGCAATATCTATACTGTTGCAAATCACCCTGAGTAGTTATGTACACAACCTTACCACAAAATGCATTGAATAGAAAGTAAAGCATTCAACACAATGGAGTGCCAAGTACAATTTTGCAAAATCAGCTATTTGCTATCATAATGTAAACCTTATTATTATACTCACCATATGTTTTAGAATAGTCTGCAACCAATTTTATGAGTCTGCTACCTAAGCTCCAGAATTTACTTTCAGTAACAACGCATTTTCTGCATAGTGCAACATTAGAGTTTGCAGTACTAAAGCATGTCAATGGCTGTTCCATTCCAAATGGTACCAGGTAGGTTCCTCAATTCAGCTTGCATTGGTGTATTCCATGGCACTGAGCACTCTACATGCAATATCTGCATAGTTCCAAATCACACTGAGTAGTTATGTACACAACCTTACCAAGAAATGCATTGAATAGAAAGTAAAGCATTGAACACCATGGAGTGTCAAGTACAATTTCGCTGAAAACTAGTATGTGCTAACATGATGTAAACATTATTATACTCACCATATGATTTAGAATCGTCTGCAACCAATTTTATGTGTCTGCTACTCTAATCTCAATAATTTACTTTCAGTAACAACACATTCTCTACATAGTGGAACATTAGAGTTTGCAGTACTAAAGCAAGTCAATGGCTGTTCCATTCCAAATGGTACCAGGTAGGTTCCTATATTCAGCTTGCATTGGTGTATTCCATGGCACTGAGCATTCTACATGCAATGTCTACACTGTTCCAAATCACCCTGAGTAGTTATGTACACAACCTTACCACAAAATGCATTGAATAGAAAGTAAAGCATTCAACACAATGGAGTGCCAAGTAAAATTTTTCTAAAAACAGCTATTTGCTAACATGATGTAAACCTTATTATTATACTCACCATATGTTTTAGAATAGTCTGCAAACAATTTTATGAGTGTGCTACCTAAGCTCAAGAATTTACTTTCAGTAACAACGCATTTTCTACATAGTGCAACATTAGAGTTTGCAGTACTAAAGCAAGTCAATGGCTGTTCCATTCCAAATGGTACCAGGTAGGTTCCTATATTCAGCTTGCATTGGTGTATTCCATGGCACTGAGCATTCTACAAGCAATATCTATACTGTTCCAAATCACCCTGAGTTGTTATGTACACAACCTTACCACAAAATGCATTGCATAGAAAGTAAAGCATTCAACACAATGGAGTGCCAAGTACAATTTTGCTAAAATCAGCTATTTGCTATCATAATGTAAACCTTATTATTATACTCACCATATGTTTTAGAATAGTCTGCAACCAATTTTATGAGTCTGCTACCTACGCTCCAGAATTTACTTTCAGTAACAACGCATTTTCTGTATAGTGCAACATTAGATTTTGCAGTACTAAAGCAAGTCAATGGCTGTTCCATTCCAAATGGTACCAGGTAGGTTCCTCAATTCAGCTTGCATTGGTGTATTCCATGGCACTGAGCACTCTACATGCAATATCTGCATAGTTCCAAATCACACTGAGTAGTTATGTACACAATCTTACCAAGAAATGCATTGAATAGAAAGTAAATCATTGAACACCATGGAGTGTCAAGTACAATTTCACTGAAAACTAGTATGTGCTAACATGATGTAAACCTTATTATTATACTCACCATATGATTTAGAATCATCTGCAACCATTTTTCTGTGTGTGCTACCTAAGATCCAGAATTTACTTTCAGTAACAACACATTCTCTACATAGTGGAACATTAGAGTTTGCAGTACTAAAGCAAGTCAATGGCTGTTCCTTTCCAAATACTACCAGGTAAGTTCTTGGATTCAGCTTGCATAGGTGTATTCCATGGCACTGAGCACTCTTAATGCAATATCTATACAGTTCTAAATCACCCTGAGTAGTTATGTACACAACCTTACCACAAAATGCATTGAACACAAAAGCATTCAACACAATGGAGTGTCAAGTACAATTTTGCTGAAAACTAGTATGTGCTAACATGATGTAAACTTTATTATTATACTCACCATATGTTTTAGAATAGTCTGCAACCAATTGTATGAGCTGCTACCTAAGCTCCAGAATTTACTTTCAGTAACAACGCATTTTCTGTATAGTGCAACATTAGAGTTTGCAGTACTAAAGCAAATCAATGGCTGTTCCATTCCAAATGGTACCAGGTAGGTTCCTCAATTCAGCTTGCATTGGTGTATTCCATGGCACTGAGCACTCTACATGCAATATCTGCATAGTTCCAAATCACACTGAGTAGTTATGTACACAACCTTACCAAGAAATGCATTGAATAGAAAGTAAAGCATTGAACACCATGGAGTGTCAAGTACAATTTCGCTGAAAACTAGTATGTGCTAACATGATGTAAACATTATTATACTCACCATATGATTTAGAATCGTCTGCAACCAATTTTATGTGTCTGCTAACTAAGATCCAGAATTTACTTTCAGTAACAACACATTCTCTACATAGTGGAACATTAGAGTTTGCAGTACTAAAGCAAGTCAATGGCTGTTCCATTCCGAATGGTACCAGGTAGGTTCCTATATTCAGCTTGCATTGGTGTATTCCATGGCACTGAGCATTCTACATGCAATGTCTACACTGTTCCAAATCACCCTGAGTAGTTATGTACACAACCTTACCACAAAATGCATTGAATAGAAAGTAAAGCATTCAACACAATGGAGTGCCAAGTAAAATTTTTCTAAAAACAGCTATTTGCTAACATGATGTAAACCTTATTATTATACTCACCATATGTTTTAGAATAGTCTGCAAACAATTTTATGAGTGTGCTACCTAAGCTCAAGAATTTACTTTCAGTAACAACGCATTTTCTACATAGTGCAACATTAGAGTTTGCAGTACTAAAGCAAGTCAATGGCTGTTCCATTCCAAATGGTACCTGGTAGCTTCCTGAATTCAGCTTGCATTGGTGTATTCCATGGCACTGAGCACTCTACATGCAATATCTACACTGTTCCAAATCACCCTGAGTAGTTATGTACACAGCCTTACCACAAAATGCATTGAATAGAAAGTAAAGCATTCAACACAATGGAGTGCCAAGTACAATTTTGCTAAAATCAGCTATTTGCTATCATAATGTAAACCTTATTATTATACTCACCATATGTTTGAGAATAGTCTGCAACCAATTTTATGAGTCTGCTACCTAAGCTCTATAAGTTACTTTCAGTAACAACGCATTTTCTGTATAGTGCAACATTAGAGTTTGCAGTACTAAAGCAAGTCAATGGCTGTTCCATTCAAAATGGTACCAGCTAGGTTCCTCAATTCAGCTTGCATTGGTGTATTCCATGGCACTGAGCACTCTACATGCAATATTTGCATAGTTCCAAATCACACTGAGTAGCTATGTACACAACCTTACCAAGAAATGCATTGAATAGAAAGTAAAGAATTGAACACCATGGAGTGTCAAGTACAATTTCGCTGAAAACTAGTATGTGCTAACATGATGTAAACCTTATTATTATACTCACCATATGATTCAGAATCGTCTGCAACCAATTTTATGTGTCTGCTACCTAATCTCCATAATTTACTTTCAGTAACTACACATTCTCTACATAGTGGAACTTTAGAGTTTGCAGTACTAAAGCAAGTCAATGGCTGTTCCATTCCAAATGGTACCAGGTAGGTTCCTATATTCAGCTTGCATTGGTGTATTCCATGGCACTGAGCATTCTACATGCAAAGTCTACACTGTTCCAAATCACCCTCAGTTGTTATGTACACAACCTTACCACAAAATGCATTGAATAGAAAATAAAGCATTGAACACAATGGAGTGTCAAGTACAATTTCGCTGAAAACTAGTATGTGCTAACATGATGTAAACCTTATTATTATACACACCATATGATTTAGAATCGTCTGCAACCAATTTTATGTGTGTGCTACCTAACCTCCAGAATTTACTTTCAGTAACAGCACATTCTCTACATAGTGGAACATTAGAGTTTGCAGTACTAAAGCAAGTCAATGGCTGTTCCATTCCAAATACTACCAGGTAAGTTCCTGAATTCAACTTGCATTGTAGTATTCCTTGGCACTGAGCATTCTACAAGCAATATCTATACTGTTCCAAATCACCCTGAGTAGTTATGTACACAACCTTACCACAAAATGCATTGAATAGAAAGTAATTCATTCAACACAATGGAGTGCCAAGTACAATTTTGCTAAAATCAGCTATTTGCTATCATAATGTAAACCTTATTATTATACTCACCATATGTTTTAGAATAGTCTGCAACCAATTTTATGAGTCTGCTACCTAAGCTCCAGAATTTACTTTCAGTAACAACGCATTTTCTGTATAGTGCAACATTAGATTTTGCAGTACTAAAGCAAGTCAATGGCTGTTCCATTCCAAATGGTACCAGGTAGGTTCCTCAATTCAGCTTGCATTGGTGTATTCCATGGCACTGAGCACTCTACATGCAATATCTGCATAGTTCCAAATCACACTGAGTAGTTATGTACACAATCTTACCAAGAAATGCATTGAATAGAAAGTAAATCATTGAACACCATGGAGTGTCAAGTACAATTTCACTGAAAACTAGTATGTGCTAACATGATGTAAACCTTATTATTATACTCACCATATGATTTAGAATCGTCTGCAACCATTTTTCTGTGTGTGCTACCTAAGATCCAGAATTTACTTTCAGTAACAACACATTCTCTACATAGTGGAACATTAGAGTTTGCAGTACTAAAGCAAGTCAATGGCTGTTCCTTTCCAAATACTACCAGGTAAGTTCTTGGATTCAGCTTGCATAGGTGTATTCCATGGCACGGAGCACTCTTAATGCAATATCTATACAGTTCTAAATCACCCTGAGTAGTTATGTACACAACCTTACCACAAAATGCATTGAATACAAAAGCATTCAACACAATGGAGTGTCAAGTACAATTTTGCTGAAAACTAGTATGTGCTAACATGATGTAAACCTTATTATTATACTCACCATATGTTTTAGAATAGTCTGCAACCAATTGTATGAGTCTGCTACCTAAGCTCCAGAATTTACTTTCAGTAACAACGCATTTTCTGTATAGTGCAACATTAGAGTTTGCAGTACTAAAGCAAATCAATGGCTGTTCCATTCCAAATGGTACCAGGTAGGTTCCTCAATTCAGCTTGCATTGGTGTATTCCATGGCACTGAGCACTCTACATGCAATATCTGCATAGTTCCAAATCACACTGAGTAGTTATGTACACAACCTTACCAAGAAATGCATTGAATAGAAAGTAAAGCATTGAACACCATGGAGTGTCAAGTACAATTTCGCTGAAAACTAGTATGTGCTAACATGATGTAAACATTATTATACTCACCATATGATTTAGAATCGTCTGCAACCAATTTTATGTGTCTGCTAACTAAGATCCAGAATTTACTTTCAGTAACAACACATTTTCTACATAGTGGAACATTAGAGTTTGCAGTACTAAAGCAAGTCAATGGCTGTTCCATTCCGAATGGTACCAGGTAGGTTCCTATATTCAGCTTGCATTGGTGTATTCCATGGCACTGAGCATTCTACATGCAATGTCTACACTGTTCCAAATCACCCTGAGTAGTTATGTACACAACCTTACCACAAAATGCATTGAATAGAAAGTAAAGCATTCAACACAATGGAGTGCCAAGTAAAATTTTTCTAAAAACAGCTATTTGCTAACATGATGTAAACATTATTATACTCACCATATGTTTTAGAATAGTCTGCAAACAATTTTATGAGTGTGCTACCTAAGCTCAAGAATTTACTTTCAGTAACAACGCATTTTCTACATAGTGCAACATTAGAGTTTGCAGTACTAAAGCAAGTCAATGGCTGTTCCATTCCAAATGGTACCTGGTAGCTTCCTGAATTCAGCTTGCATTGGTGTATTCCATGGCACTGAGCACTCTACATGCAATATCTACACTGTTCCAAATCACCCTGAGTAGTTATGTACACAGCCTTACCACAAAATGCATTGAATAGAAAGTAAAGCATTCAACACAATGGAGTGCCAAGTACAATTTTGCTAAAATCAGCTATTTGCTATCATAATGTAAACCTTATTATTATACTCACCATATGTTTGAGAATAGTCTGCAACCAATTTTATGAGTCTGCTACCTAAGCTCTATAAGTTACTTTCAGTAACAACGCATTTTCTGTATAGTGCAACATTAGAGTTTGCAGTACTAAAGCAAGTCAATGGCTGTTCCATTCAAAATGGTACCAGCTAGGTTCCTCAATTCAGCTTGCATTGGTGTATTCCATGGCACTGAGCACTCTACATGCAATATTTGCATAGTTCCAAATCACACTGAGTAGCTATGTACACAACCTTACCAAGAAATGCATTGAATAGAAAGTAAAGAATTGAACACCATGGAGTGTCAAGTACAATTTCGCTGAAAACTAGTATGTGCTAACATGATGTAAACCTTAATATTATACTCACCATATGATTTAGAATCGTCTGCAACCAATTTTCTGTGTGTGCTACCTAAGATCCAGAATTTACTTTCAGTGACAACACATTCTCTACATAGTGCAACATTACAGTTTGCAGTACTAAAGCAAGTCAATGGCTGTTCCATTCCAAAATCTACCAGGTAAGTTCTTGAATTCAGCTTGCATTGGTGTATTCCATTGCACTGAGCACTCTTAATGCAATATCTATCCAGTTCTAAATCACCCTGAGTAGTTATGTACACAACCTTACCACAAAATGCATTGAATACAAAAGCATTCAACACAATGGAGTGTCAAGTACAATTTTGCTGAAAACTAGTATGTGCTAACATGATGTAAACCTTATTATTATACTCACCATATGATTCAGAATCGTCTGCAACCAATTTTATGTGTCTGCTACTCTAATCTCAATAATTTACTTTCAGTAACTACACATTCTCTACATAGTGGAACTCTAGAGTTTGCAGTACTAAAGCAAGTCAATGGCTGTTCCATTCCAAATGGTACCAGGTAGGTTCCTATATTCAGCTTGCATTGGTGTATTCCATGGCACTGAGCATTCTACATGCAATGTCTACACTGTTCCAAATCACCCTGAGTAGTTATGTACACAACCTTACCACAAAATGCATTGAATAGAAAGTAAAGCATTCAACACAATGGAGTGCCAAGTAAAATTTTTCTAAAAACAGCTATTTGCTAACATGATGTAAACCTTATTATTATACTCACCATATGTTTTAGAATAGTCTGCAACCAATTTCATGACTGTGCTACCTAAGCTCTATAATTTACCTTCAGTAACAACGCATTCTCTACATAGTGGAACATTAGAGTTTGCAGTACTAAAGCAAGTCAATGGCTGTTCCATTCAAAATGGTACCAGCTAGGATCCTCAATTCAGCTTGCATTGGTGTATTCCATGGCACTGAGCACTCTACATGCAATATCTACACTGTTCCAAATCACCCTGAGTAGTTATGGACACAGCCTTACCACAAAATGCATTGAATAGGAAGTAAAGTATTGAACACAATGGAGTGTCAAGTACAATTTCGCTGAAAACTAGTATGTGCTAACATGATGTAAACCTTATTAGTATACTCACCATATGATTTAGAATCATCTGCAACCAATTTTCTGTGTGTGCTACCTAAGATCCAGAATTTACTTTCAGTAACAACACATTCTCTACATAGTGGAACATTAGAGTTTGCAGTACTAAAGCAAGTCAATGGCTGTTCCATTCCAAATACTACCAGGTAAGTTCTTGAATTCAGCTTGCATTGGTGTATTCCATGGCACTGAGCACTCTTAATGCAATATCTATACAGTTCTAAATCACCCTGAGTAGTTATGTACACAACCTTACCACAAAATGCATTGAATACAAAAGCATTCAACACAATGGAGTGTCAAGTACAATTTTGCTGAAAACTAGTATGTGCTAACATGATGTAAACCTTATTATTATACTCACCATATGATTTAGAATCGTCTGCAACCAGTTTTCTGTGTGTGCTACCTAAGATCCAGAATTTACTTTCAATAACAACACATTCTCTACATAGTGGAACATTAGAGTTTGCAGTACTAAAGCAAGTCAATGGCTGTTCCATTCCAAATGGTACCCGGTAGGTTCCTATATTCAGCTTGCATTGGTGTATTCCATGGCACTGAGCATTCTACATGCAATGTCTACACTGTTCCAAATCACCCTGAGTAGTTATGTACACAACCTTACCACAAAATGCATTGAATAGAAAGTAAAGCATTCAACACAATGGAGTGCCAAGTAAAATTTTTCTAAAAACAGCTATTTGCTAACATGATGTAAACCTTATTATTATACTCACCATATGTTTTAGAATAGTCTGCAAACAATTTTATGAGTGTGCTACCTAAGCTCAAGAATTTACTTTCAGTAACAACGCATTTTCTACATAGTGCAACATTAGAGTTTGCAGTACTAAAGCAAGTCAATGGCTGTTCCATTCCAACTACTACCAGGTAAGTTCCTGAATTCAACTTGCATTGTAGTATTCCTTGGCACTGAGCATTCTACAAGCAATATCTATACTGTTCCAAATCACCCTGAGTAGTTATGTACACAATCTTACCACAAAATGCATTGAATAGAAAGTAAAGCATTCAACACAATGGAGTGCCAAGTACAATTTTGCAAAATCAGCTATTTGCTATCATAATGTAAACCTTATTATTATACTCACCATATGTTTTAGAATAGTCTGCAACCAATTTTATGAGTCTGCTACCTAAGCTCCAGAATTTACTTTCAGTAACAATGCATTTTCTGCATAGTGCAACATTAGAGTTTGCAGTACTAAAGCAAGTCAATGGCTGTTCCATTCCAAATGGTACCAGGTAGGTTCCTCAATTCAGCTTGCATTGGTGTATTCCATGGCACTGAGCACTCTACATGCAATATCTGCATAGTTCCAAATCACACTGAGTAGTTATGTACACAACCTTACCAAGAAATGCATTGAATAGAAAGTAAAGCATTGAACACCATGGAGTGTCAAGTACAATTTCGCTGAAAACTAGTATGTGCTAACATGATGTAAACATTATTATACTCACCATATGATTTAGAATCGTCTGCAACCAATTTTATGTGTCTGCTACTCTAATCTCAATAATTTACTTTCAGTAACTACACATTCTCTACATAGTGGAACATTAGAGTTTGCAGTACTAAAGCAAGTCAATGGCTGTTCCATTCCAAATGGTACCAGGTAGGTTCCTATATTCAGCTTGCATTGGTGTATTCCATGGCACTGAGCATTCTACATGCAATGTCTACACTGTTCCAAATCACCCTGAGTAGTTATGTACACAACCTTACCACAAAATGCATTGAATAGAAAGTAAAGCATTCAACACAATGGAGTGCCAAGTAAAATTTTTCTAAAAACAGCTATTTGCTAACATGATGTAAACCCTATTATTATACTCACCATATGTTTTAGAATAGTCTGCAACCAATTTCATGACTGTGCTACCTAAGCTCTAGAATTTACCTTCAGTAAAAACGCATTCTCTACATAGTGGAACATTAGAGTTTGCAGTACTAAAGCAAGTCAATGGCTGTTCCATTCAAAATGGTACCAGGTAGGTTCCTCAATTCAGCTTGCATTGGTGTATTCCATGGCACTGAGCACTCTACATGCAATATCTACACTGTTCCAAATCACCCTGAGTAGTTATGTACACAGCCTTACCACAAAATGCATTGAATAGAAAGTAAAGCATTGAACACCATGGAGTGTCAAGTACAATTTCGCTGAAAACTAGTATGTGCTAACATGATGTAAAGCTTATTATTATACTCACCACATGATTTAGAATTGTCTGCAACCAATTTTCTGTGTGTGCTACCTAAGATCCAGAATTTACTTTCAGTAACAACACATTCTCTACATAGTGGAACATTAGAGTTTGCAGTACTAAAGCAAGTCAATGGCTGTTCCATTCCAAATGGTACCAGGTAGGTTCCTATATTCAGCTTGCATTGGTGTATTCCATGGCACTGAGCATTCTACATGCAATGTCTACACTGTTCCAAATCACCCTGAGTAGTTATGTACACAACCTTAACACAAACTGCATTGAATAGAAAGTAAAGCATTCAACACAATGGAGTGCCAAGTAAAATTTTTCTAAAAACAGCTATTTGCTAACATGATGTAAACCTTATTATTATACTCACCATATGTTTTAGAATAGTCTGCAAACAATTTTATGAGTGTGCTACCTAAGCTCAAGAATTTACTTTCAGTAACAACGCATTTTCTACATAGTGCAACATTAGAGTTTGCAGTACTAAAGCAAGTCAATGGCTGTTCCATTCCAAATACTACCAGGTAAGTTCCTGAATTCAACTTGCATTGTAGTATTCCTTGGCACTGAGCATTCTACAAGCAATATCTATACTGTTCCAAATCACCCTGAGTAGTTATGTACACAATCTTACCACAAAATGCATTGAATAGAAAGTAAAGCATTCAACACAATGGAGTGCCAAGTACAATTTTGCAAAATCAGCTATTTGCTATCATAATGTAAACCTTATTATTATACTCACCATATGTTTTAGAATAGTCTGCAACCAATTTTATGAGTCTGCTACCTAAGCTCCAGAATTTACTTTCAGTAACAATGCATTTTCTGCATAGTGCAACATTAGAGTTTGCAGTACTAAAGCAAGTCAATGGCTGTTCCATTCCAAATGGTACCAGGTAGGTTCCTCAATTCAGCTTGCATTGGTGTATTCCATGGCACTGAGCACTCTACATGCAATATCTGCATAGTTCCAAATCACACTGAGTAGTTATGTACACAACCTTACCAAGAAATGCATTGAATAGAAAGTAAAGCATTGAACACCATGGAGTGTCAAGTACAATTTCGCTGAAAACTAGTATGTGCTAACATGATGTAAACATTATTATACTCACCATATGATTTAGAATCGTCTGCAACCAATTTTATGTGTCTGCTACTCTAATCTCAATAATTTACTTTCAGTAACTACACATTCTCTACATAGTGGAACATTAGAGTTTGCAGTACTAAAGCAAGTCAATGGCTGTTCCATTCCAAATGGTACCAGGTAGGTTCCTATATTCAGCTTGCATTGGTGTATTCCATGGCACTGAGCATTCTACATGCAATGTCTACACTGTTCCAAATCACCCTGAGTAGTTATGTACACAACCTTACCACAAAATGCATTGAATAGAAAGTAAAGCATTCAACACAATGGAGTGCCAAGTAAAATTTTTCTAAAAACAGCTATTTGCTAACATGATGTAAACCCTATTATTATACTCACCATATGTTTTAGAATAGTCTGCAACCAATTTCATGACTGTGCTACCTAAGCTCTAGAATTTACCTTCAGTAAAAACGCATTCTCTACATAGTGGAACATTAGAGTTTGCAGTACTAAAGCAAGTCAATGGCTGTTCCATTCAAAATGGTACCAGGTAGGTTCCTCAATTCAGCTTGCATTGGTGTATTCCATGGCACTGAGCACTCTACATGCAATATCTACACTGTTCCAAATCACCCTGAGTAGTTATGTACACAGCCTTACCACAAAATGCATTGAATAGAAAGTAAAGCATTGAACACCATGGAGTGTCAAGTACAATTTCGCTGAAAACTAGTATGTGCTAACATGATGTAAAGCTTATTATTATACTCACCACATGATTTAGAATTGTCTGCAACCAATTTTCTGTGTGTGCTACCTAAGATCCAGAATTTACTTTCAGTAACAACACATTCTCTACATAGTGGAACATTAGAGTTTGCAGTACTAAAGCAAGTCAATGGCTGTTCCATTCCAAATGGTACCAGGTAGGTTCCTATATTCAGCTTGCATTGGTGTATTCCATGGCACTGAGCATTCTACATGCAATGTCTACACTGTTCCAAATCACCCTGAGTAGTTATGTACACAACCTTAACACAAACTGCATTGAATAGAAAGTAAAGCATTCAACACAATGGAGTGCCAAGTAAAATTTTTCTAAAAACAGCTATTTGCTAACATGATGTAAACCTTATTATTATACTCACCATATGTTTTAGAATAGTCTGCAAACAATTTTATGAGTGTGCTACCTAAGCTCAAGAATTTACTTTCAGTAACAACGCATTTTCTACATAGTGCAACATTAGAGTTTGCAGTACTAAAGCAAGTCAATGGCTGTTCCATTCCAAATACTACCAGGTAAGTTCCTGAATTCAACTTGCATTGTAGTATTCCTTGGCACTGAGCATTCTACAAGCAATATCTATACTGTTCCAAATCACCCTGAGTAGTTATGTACACAATCTTACCACAAAATGCATTGAATAGAAAGTAAAGCATTCAACACAATGGAGTGCCAAGTACAATTTTGCAAAATCAGCTATTTGCTATCATAATGTAAACCTTATTATTATACTCACCATATGTTTTAGAATAGTCTGCAACCAATTTTATGAGTCTGCTACCTAAGCTCCAGAATTTACTTTCAGTAACAACGCATTTTCAGCATAGTGCAACATTAGAGTTTGCAGTACTAAAGCAAGTCAATGGCTGTTCCATTCCAAATGCTACCAGGTAGGTTCCTCAATTCAGCTTGCATTGGTGTATTCCATGGCACTGAGCACTCTACATGCAATATCTGCATAGTTCCAAATCACACTGAGTAGTTATGTACACAACCTTACCAAGAAATGCATTGAATAGAAAGTAAAGCATTGAACACCATGGAGTGTCAAGTACAATTTCGCTGAAAACTAGTATGTGCTAACATGATGTAAACATTATTATACTCACCATATGATTTAGAATCGTCTGCAACCAATTTTATGTGTCTGCTACTCTAATCTCAATAATTTACTTTCAGTAACGACACATTCTCTACATAGTGGAACATTAGAGTTTGCAGTACTAAAGCAAGTCAATGGCTGTTCCATTCCAAATGGTACCAGGTAGGTTCCTATATTCAGCTTGCATTGGTGTATTCCATGGCACTGAGCATTCTACATGCAATGTCTACACTGTTCCAAATCACCCTGAGTAGTTATGTACACAACCTTACCACAAAATGCATTGAATAGAAAGTAAAGCATTCAACACAATGGAGTGCCAAGTAAAATTTTTCTAAAAACAGCTATTTGCTAACATGATGTAAACCTTATTATTATACTCACCATATGTTTTAGAATAGTCTGCAAACAATTTTATGAGTGTGCTACCTAAGCTCAAGAATTTACTTTCAGTAACAACGCATTTTCTACATAGTGCAACATTAGAGTTTGCAGTACTAAAGCAAGTCAATGGCTGTTCCATTCCAAATGGTACCAGGTAGGTTCCTGAATTCAACTTGCATTGTAGTATTCCTTGGCACTGAGCATTCTACAAGCAATATCTATACTGTTCCAAATCACCCTGAGTAGTTATGTACACAACCTTACCACAAAATGCATTGAATAGAAAGTAAAGCATTCAACACAATGGAGTGCCAAGTACAATTTTGCTAAAATCAGCTATTTGCTATCATAATGTAAACCTTATTATTATACTCACCATATGTTTTAGAATAGTCTGCAACCAATTTTATGAGTCTGCTACCTAAGCTCCAGAATTTACTTTCAGTAACAACGCATTTTCTGTATAGTGCAACATTAGAGTTTGCAGTACTAAAGCAAGTCAATGGCTGTTCCATTCCAAATACTACCAGGTAAGTTCCTGAATTCAACTTGCATTGTAGTATTCCTTGGCACTGAGCATTCTACAAGCAATATCTATACTGTTCCAAATCACCCTGAGTAGTTATGTACACAATCTTACCACAAAATGCATTGAATAGAAAGTAAAGCATTCAACACAATGGAGTGCCAAGTACAATTTTGCAAAATCAGCTATTTGCTATCATAATGTAAACCTTATTATTATACTCACCATATGTTTTAGAATAGTCTGCAACCAATTTTATGAGTCTGCTACCTAAGCTCCAGAATTTACTTTCAGTAACAACGCATTTTCAGCATAGTGCAACATTAGAGTTTGCAGTACTAAAGCAAGTCAATGGCTGTTCCATTCCAAATGCTACCAGGTAGGTTCCTCAATTCAGCTTGCATTGGTGTATTCCATGGCACTGAGCACTCTACATGCAATATCTGCATAGTTCCAAATCACACTGAGTAGTTATGTACACAACCTTACCAAGAAATGCATTGAATAGAAAGTAAAGCATTGAACACCATGGAGTGTCAAGTACAATTTCGCTGAAAACTAGCATGTGCTAACATGATGTAAACATTATTATACTCACCATATGATTTAGAATCGTCTGCAACCAATTTTATGTGTCTGCTACTCTAATCTCAATAATTTACTTTCAGTAACAACACATTCTCTACATAGTGGAACATTAGAGTTTGCAGTACTAAAGCAAGTCAATGGCTGTTCCATTCCAAATGGTACCAGGTAGGTTCCTATATTCAGCTTGCATTGGTGTATTCCATGGCACTGAGCATTCTACATGCAATGTCTACACTGTTCCAAATCACCCTGAGTAGTTATGTACACAACCTTACCACAAAATGCATTGAATAGAAAGTAAAGCATTCAACACAATGGAGTGCCAAGTAAAATTTTTCTAAAAACAGCTATTTGCTAACATGATGTAAACCTTATTATTATACTCACCATATGTTTTAGAATAGTCTGCAAACAATTTTATGAGTGTGCTACCTAAGCTCAAGAATTTACTTTCAGTAACAACGCATTTTCTACATAGTGCAACATTAGAGTTTGCAGTACTAAAGCAAGTCAATGGCTGTTCCATTCCAAATGGTACCAGGTAGGTTCCTGAATTCAACTTGCATTGTAGTATTCCTTGGCACTGAGCATTCTACAAGCAATATCTATACTGTTCCAAATCACCCTGAGTAGTTATGTACACAACCTTACCACAAAATGCATTGAATAGAAAGTAAAGCATTCAACACAATGGAGTGCCAAGTACAATTTTGCTAAAATCAGCTATTTGCTATCATAATGTAAACCTTATTATTATACTCACCATATGTTTTAGAATAGTCTGCAACCAATTTTATGAGTCTGCTACCTAAGCTCCAGAATTTACTTTCAGTAACAACGCATTTTCTGTATAGTGCAACATTAGAGTTTGCAGTACTAAAGCAAGTCAATGGCTGTTCCATTCCAAATGGTACCAGGTAGGTTCCTCAATTCAGCTTGCATTGGTGTATTCCATGGCACTGAGCACTCTACATGCAATATCTGCATAGTTCCAAATCACACTGAGTAGTTATGTACACAACCTTACCAAGAAATGCATTGAATAGAAAGTAAATCATTGAACACCATGGAGTGTCAAGTACAATTTCACTGAAAACTAGTATGTGCTAACATGATGTGAACCTTATTATTATACTCACCATATGATTTAGAATCGACTGCAACCATTTTTCTGTGTGTGCTACCTAAGATCCCGAATTTACTTTCAGTAACAACACATTCTCTACATAGTGGAACATTAGAGTTTGCAGTACTAAATCAAGTCAATGGCTGTTCCATTCCAAATACTACCAGGTAAGTTCTTGGATTCAGCTTGCATAGGTGTATTCCATGGCACTGAGCACTCTTAATGCAATATCTATACAGTTCTAAATCACCCTGAGTAGTTATGTACACAACCTTACCACAAAATGCATTGAATACAAAAGCATTCAACACAATGGAGTGTCAAGTACAATTTTGCTGAAAACTAGTATGTGCTAACATGATGTAAACCTTATTATTATACTCACCATATGTTTTAGAATAGTCTGCAACCAATTGTATGAGTCTGCTACCTAAGCTCCAGAATTTACTTTCAGTAACAACGCATTTTCTGTATAGTGCAACATTAGAGTTTGCAGTACTAAAGCAAATCAATGGCTGTTCCATTCCAAATGGTACCAGGTAGGTTCCTCAATTCAGCTTGCATTGGTGTATTCCATGGCACTGAGCACTCTACATGCAATATCTGCATAGTTCCAAATCACACTGAGTAGTTATGTACACAACCTTACCAAGAAATGCATTGAATAGAAAGTAAAGCATTGAACACCATGGAGTGTCAAGTACAATTTCGCTGAAAACTAGTATGTGCTAACATGATGTAAACATTATTATACTCACCATATGATTTAGAATCGTCTGCAACCAATTTTCTGTGTGTGCTAACTAAGATCCAGAATTTACTTTCAGTAACAACACATTCTCTACATAGTGGAACATTAGAGTTTGCAGTACTAAAGCAAGTCAATGGCTGTTCCATTCCGAATGGTACCAGGTAGGTTCCTATATTCAGCTTGCATTGGTGTATTCCATGGCACTGAGCATTCTACATGCAATGTCTACACTGTTCCAAATCACCCTGAGTAGTTATGTACACAACCTTACCACAAAATGCATTGAATAGAAAGTAAAGCATTCAACACAATGGAGTGCCAAGTAAAATTTTTCTAAAAACAGCTATTTGCTAACATGATGTAAACCTTATTATTATACTCACCATATGTTTTAGAATAGTCTGCAAACAATTTTATGAGTGTGCTACCTAAGCTCAAGAATTTACTTTCAGTAACAACGCATTTTCTACATAGTGCAACATTAGAGTTTGCAGTACTAAAGCAAGTCAATGGCTGTTCCATTCCAAATGGTACCTGGTAGCTTCCTGAATTCAGCTTGCATTGGTGTATTCCATGGCACTGAGCACTCTACATGCAATATCTACACTGTTCCAAATCACCCTGAGTAGTTATGTACACAGCCTTACCACAAAATGCATTGAATAGAAAGTAAAGCATTCAACACAATGGAGTGCCAAGTACAATTTTGCTAAAATCAGCTATTTGCTATCATAATGTAAACCTTATTATTATACTCACCATATGTTTGAGAATAGTCTGCAACCAATTTTATGAGTCTGCTACCTAAGCTCTATAAGTTACTTTCAGTAACAACGCATTTTCTGTATAGTGCAACATTAGAGTTTGCAGTACTAAAGCAAGTCAATGGCTGTTCCATTCAAAATGGTACCAGGTAGGTTCCTCAATTCAGCTTGCATTGGTGTATTCCATGGCACTGAGCACTCTACATGCAATATTTGCATAGTTCCAAATCACACTGAGTAGCTATGTACACAACCTTACCAAGAAATGCATTGAATAGAAAGTAAAGAATTGAACACCATGGAGTGTCAAGTACAATTTCGCTGAAAACTAGTATGTGCTAACATGATGTAAACCTTATTATTATACTCACCATATGATTCAGAATCGTCTGCAACCAATTTTATGTGTCTGCTACTCTAATCTCAATAATTTACTTTCAGTAACTACACATTCTCTACATAGTGGAACTCTAGAGTTTGCAGTACTAAAGCAAGTCAATGGCTGTTCCATTCCAAATGGTACCAGGTAGGTTCCTATATTCAGCTTGCATTGGTGTATTCCATGGCACTGAGCATTCTACATGCAATGTCTACACTGTTCCAAATCACCCTGAGTAGTTATGTACACAACCTTACCACAAAATGCATTGAATAGAAAGTAAAGCATTCAACACAATGGAGTGCCAAGTAAAATTTTTCTAAAAACAGCTATTTGCTAACATGATGTAAACCTTATTATTATACTCACCATATGATTTAGAATCGTCTGCAACCATTTTTCTGTGTGTGCTACCTAAGATCCCGAATTTACTTTCAGTAACAACACATTCTCTACATAGTGGAACATTAGAGTTTGCAGTACTAAATCAAGTCAATGGCTGTTCCATTCCAAATACTACCAGGTAAGTTCTTGGATTCAGCTTGCATAGGTGTATTCCATGGCACTGAGCACTCTTAATGCAATATCTATACAGTTCTAAATCACCCTGAGTAGTTATGTACACAACCTTACCACAAAATGCATTGAATACAAAAGCATTCAACACAATGGAGTGTCAAGTACAATTTTGCTGAAAACTAGTATGTGCTAACATGATGTAAACCTTATTATTATACTCACCATATGTTTTAGAATAGTCTGCAACCAATTGTATGAGTCTGCTACCTAAGCTCCAGAATTTACTTTCAGTAACAACGCATTTTCTGTATAGTGCAACATTAGAGTTTGCAGTACTAAAGCAAATCAATGGCTGTTCCATTCCAAATGGTACCAGGTAGGTTCCTCAATTCAGCTTGCATTGGTGTATTCCATGGCACTGAGCACTGTACATGCAATATCTGCATAGTTCCAAATCACACTGAGTAGTTATGTACACAACCTTACCAAGAAATGCATTGAATAGAAAGTAAAGCATTGAACACCATGGAGTGTCAAGTACAATTTCGCTGAAAACTAGTATGTGCTAACATGATGTAAACATTATTATACTCACCATATGATTTAGAATCGTCTGCAACCAATTTTCTGTGTGTGCTAACTAAGATCCAGAATTTACTTTCAGTAACAACACATTCTCTACATAGTGGAACATTAGAGTTTGCAGTACTAAAGCAAGTCAATGGCTGTTCCATTCCAAATGGTACCTGGTAGCTTCCTGAATTCAGCTTGCATTGGTGTATTCCATGGCACTGAGCACTCTACATGCAATATCTACACTGTTCCAAATCACCCTGAGTAGTTATGTACACAGCCTTACCACAAAATGCATTGAATAGAAAGTAAAGCATTCAACACAATGGAGTGCCAAGTACAATTTTGCTAAAATCAGCTATTTGCTATCATAATGTAAACCTTATTATTATACTCACCATATGTTTGAGAATAGTCTGCAACCAATTTTATGAGTCTGCTACCTAAGCTCTATAAGTTACTTTCAGTAACAACGCATTTTCTGTATAGTGCAACATTAGAGTTTGCAGTACTAAAGCAAGTCAATGGCTGTTCCATTCAAAATGGTACCAGCTAGGTTCCTCAATTCAGCTTGCATTGGTGTATTCCATGGCACTGAGCACTCTACATGCAATATTTGCATAGTTCCAAATCACACTGAGTAGCTATGTACACAACCTTACCAAGAAATGCATTGAATAGAAAGTAAAGAATTGAACACCATGGAGTGTCAAGTACAATTTCGCTGAAAACTAGTATGTGCTAACATGATGTAAACCTTATTATTATACTCACCATATGATTCAGAATCGTCTGCAACCAATTTTATGTGTCTGCTACTCTAATCTCAATAATTTACTTTCAGTAACTACACATTCTCTACATAGTGGAACTCTAGAGTTTGCAGTACTAAAGCAAGTCAATGGCTGTTCCATTCCAAATGGTACCAGGTAGGTTCCTATATTCAGCTTGCATTGGTGTATTCCATGGCACTGAGCATTCTACATGCAATGTCTACACTGTTCCAAATCACCCTGAGTAGTTATGTACACAACCTTACCACAAAATGCATTGAATAGAAAGTAAAGCATTCAACACAATGGAGTGCCAAGTAAAATTTTTCTGAAAACAGCTATTTGCTAACATGATGTAAACCTTATTATTATACTCACCATATGTTTTAGAATAGTCTGCAACCAATTTCATGACTGTGCTACCTAAGCTCTATAATTTACCTTCAGTAACAACGCATTCTCTACATAGTGGAACATTAGAGTTTGCAGTACTAAAGCAAGTCAATGGCTGTTCCATTCAAAATGGTACCAGCTAGGATCCTCAATTCAGCTTGCATTGGTGTATTCCATGGCACTGAGCACTCTACATGCAATATCTACACTGTTCCAAATCACCCTGAGTAGTTATGGACACAGCCTTACCACAAAATGCATTGAATAGGAAGTAAAGTATTGAACACAATGGAGTGTCAAGTACAATTTCGCTGAAAACTAGTATGTGCTAACATGATGTAAACCTTATTAGTATACTCACCATATGATTTAGAATCATCTGCAACCAATTTTCTGTGTGTGCTACCTAAGATCCAGAATTTACTTTCAGTAACAACACATTCTCTACATAGTGGAACATTAGAGTTTGCAGTACTAAAGCAAGTCAATGGCTGTTCCATTCCAAATACTACCAGGTAAGTTCTTGAATTCAGCTTGCATTGGTGTATTCCATGGCACTGAGCACTCTTAATGCAATATCTATACAGTTCTAAATCACCCTGAGTAGTTATGTACACAACCTTACCACAAAATGCATTGAATACAAAAGCATTCAACACAATGGAGTGTCAAGTACAATTTTGCTGAAAACTAGTATGTGCTAACATGATGTAAACCTTATTATTATACTCACCATATGATTCAGAATCGTCTGCAACCAATTTTATGTGTCTGCTACCTAATCTGCATAATTTACTTTCAGTAACTACACATTCTCTACATAGTGGAACTTTAGAGTTTGCAGTACTAAAGCAAGTCAATGGCTGTTCCATTCCAAATGGTACCAGGTAGGTTCCTATATTCAGCTTGCATTGGTGTATTCCATGGCACTGAGCATTCTACATGCAAACTCTACACTGTTCCAAATCACCCTGAGTTGTTATGTACACAACCTTACCACAAAATGCATTGAATAGAAAATAAAGCATTGAACACAATGGAGTGTCAAGTACAATTTCGCTGAAAACTAGTATGTGCTAACCTGATGTAAACCTTATTATTATACTCACCATATGATTCAGAATCGTCTGCAACCAATTTTATGTGTCTGCTACCTAATCTCCATAATTTACTTTCAGTAACTACACATTCTCTACATAGTGGAACTTTAGAGTTTGCAGTACTAAAGCAAGTCAATGGCTGTTCCATTCCAAATGGTACCAGGTAGGTTCCTATATTCAGCTTGCATTGGTGTATTCCATGGCACTGAGCATTCTACATGCAATGTCTACACTGTTCCAAATCACCCTGAGTAGTTATGTACACAACCTTACCACAAAATGCATTGAATAGAAAGTAAAGCATTCAACACAATGGAGTGCCAAGTAAAATTTTTCTAAAAACAGCTATTTGCTAACATGATGTAAACCCTATTATTATACTCACCATATGTTTTAGAATAGTCTGCAACCAATTTCATGACTGTGCTACCTAAGCTCTAGAATTTACCTTCAGTAACAACGCATTCTCTACATAGTGGAACATTAGAGTTTGCAGTACTAAAGCAAGTCAATGGCTGTTCCATTCAAAATGGTACCAGCTAGGATCCTCAATTCAGCTTGTATTGGTGTATTCCATGGCACTGAGCACTCTACATGCAATATCTACACTGTTCCAAATCACCCTGAGTAGTTATGTACACAGCCTTACCACAAAATGCATTGAATAGGAAGTAAATTATTGAACACAATGGAGTGTCAAGTACAATTTCGCTGAAAACTAGTATGTGCTAACATGATGTAAACCTTATTATTATACACACCATATGATTTAGAATCGTCTGCAACCAATTTTATGTGTGTGCTACCTAACCTCCAGAATTTACTTTCAGTAACAACACATTCTCTACATAGTGGAACATTAGAGTTTGCTGTACTAAAGCAAGTCAATGGCTGTTCCATTCCAAATACTACCAGGTACGTTCCTGAATTCAACTTGCATTGTAGTATTCCTTGGCACTGAGCATTCTACAAGCAATATCTATACTGTTCCAAATCACCCTGAATAGTTATGTACACAACCTTACCACAAAATGCATTGAATGGAAAGTAAAGCATTCAACACAATGGAGTGCCAAGTACAATTTTGCTAAAATCAGCTATTTGCTATCATAATGTAAACCTTATTATTATACTCACCATATGTTTTAGAATAGTCTGCAACCAATTTTATGAGTCTGCTACCTAAGCTCCAGAATTTACTTTCAGTAACAACGCATTTTCTGCTTAGTGCAACATTAGAGTTTGCAGTACTAAAGCAAGTCAATGGCTGTTCCATTCCAAATGGTACCAGCTAGGTTCCTCAATTCAGCTTGCATTGGTGTATTCCATGGCACTGAGCACTCTACATGCAATATTTGCATAGTTCCAAATCACACTGAGTAGCTATGTACACAACCTTACCAAGAAATGCATTGAATAGAAAGTAAAGAATTGAACACCATGGAGTGTCAAGTACAATTTCGCTGAAAACTAGTATGTGCTAACATGATGTAAACCTTATTATTATACTCACCATATGATTCAGAATCGTCTGCAACCAATTTTATGTGTCTGCTACTCTAATCTCAATAATTTACTTTCAGTAACTACACATTCTCTACATAGTGGAACTCTAGAGTTTGCAGTACTAAAGCAAGTCAATGGCTGTTCCATTCCAAATGGTACCAGGTAGGTTCCTATATTCAGCTTGCATTGGTGTATTCCATGGCACTGAGCATTCTACATGCAATGTCTACACTGTTCCAAATCACCCTGAGTAGTTATGTACACAACCTTACCACAAAATGCATTGAATAGAAAGTAAAGCATTCAACACAATGGAGTGCCAAGTAAAATTTTTCTGAAAACAGCTATTTGCTAACATGATGTAAACCTTATTATTATACTCACCATATGTTTTAGAATAGTCTGCAACCAATTTCATGACTGTGCTACCTAAGCTCTATAATTTACCTTCAGTAACAACGCATTCTCTACATAGTGGAACATTAGAGTTTGCAGTACTAAAGCAAGTCAATGGCTGTTCCATTCAAAATGGTACCAGCTAGGATCCTCAATTCAGCTTGCATTGGTGTATTCCATGGCACTGAGCACTCTACATGCAATATCTACACTGTTCCAAATCACCCTGAGTAGTTATGGACACAGCCTTACCACAAAATGCATTGAATAGGAAGTAAAGTATTGAACACAATGGAGTGTCAAGTACAATTTCGCTGAAAACTAGTATGTGCTAACATGATGTAAACCTTATTAGTATACTCACCATATGATTTAGAATCATCTGCAACCAATTTTCTGTGTGTGCTACCTAAGATCCAGAATTTACTTTCAGTAACAACACATTCTCTACATAGTGGAACATTAGAGTTTGCAGTACTAAAGCAAGTCAATGGCTGTTCCATTCCAAATACTACCAGGTAAGTTCTTGAATTCAGCTTGCATTGGTGTATTCCATGGCACTGAGCACTCTTAATGCAATATCTATACAGTTCTAAATCACCCTGAGTAGTTATGTACACAACCTTACCACAAAATGCATTGAATACAAAAGCATTCAACACAATGGAGTGTCAAGTACAATTTTGCTGAAAACTAGTATGTGCTAACATGATGTAAACCTTATTATTATACTCACCATATGATTCAGAATCGTCTGCAACCAATTTTATGTGTCTGCTACCTAATCTGCATAATTTACTTTCAGTAACTACACATTCTCTACATAGTGGAACTTTAGAGTTTGCAGTACTAAAGCAAGTCAATGGCTGTTCCATTCCAAATGGTACCAGGTAGGTTCCTATATTCAGCTTGCATTGGTGTATTCCATGGCACTGAGCATTCTACATGCAAACTCTACACTGTTCCAAATCACCCTGAGTTGTTATGTACACAACCTTACCACAAAATGCATTGAATAGAAAATAAAGCATTGAACACAATGGAGTGTCAAGTACAATTTCGCTGAAAACTAGTATGTGCTAACCTGATGTAAACCTTATTATTATACTCACCATATGATTCAGAATCGTCTGCAACCAATTTTATGTGTCTGCTACCTAATCTCCATAATTTACTTTCAGTAACTACACATTCTCTACATAGTGGAACTTTAGAGTTTGCAGTACTAAAGCAAGTCAATGGCTGTTCCATTCCAAATGGTACCAGGTAGGTTCCTATATTCAGCTTGCATTGGTGTATTCCATGGCACTGAGCATTCTACATGCAATGTCTACACTGTTCCAAATCACCCTGAGTAGTTATGTACACAACCTTACCACAAAATGCATTGAATAGAAAGTAAAGCATTCAACACAATGGAGTGCCAAGTAAAATTTTTCTAAAAACAGCTATTTGCTAACATGATGTAAACCCTATTATTATACTCACCATATGTTTTAGAATAGTCTGCAACCAATTTCATGACTGTGCTACCTAAGCTCTAGAATTTACCTTCAGTAACAACGCATTCTCTACATAGTGGAACATTAGAGTTTGCAGTACTAAAGCAAGTCAATGGCTGTTCCATTCAAAATGGTACCAGCTAGGATCCTCAATTCAGCTTGCATTGGTGTATTCCATGGCACTGAGCACTCTACATGCAATATCTACACTGTTCCAAATCACCCTGAGTAGTTATGTACACAGCCTTACCACAAAATGCATTGAATAGGAAGTAAATTATTGAACACAATGGAGTGTCAAGTACAATTTCGCTGAAAACTAGTATGTGCTAACATGATGTAAACCTTATTATTATACACACCATATGATTTAGAATCGTCTGCAACCAATTTTATGTGTGTGCTACCTAACCTCCAGAATTTACTTTCAGTAACAACACATTCTCTACATAGTGGAACATTAGAGTTTGCTGTACTAAAGCAAGTCAATGGCTGTTCCATTCCAAATACTACCAGGTACGTTCCTGAATTCAACTTGCATTGTAGTATTCCTTGGCACTGAGCATTCTACAAGCAATATCTATACTGTTCCAAATCACCCTGAATAGTTATGTACACAACCTTACCACAAAATGCATTGAATGGAAAGTAAAGCATTCAACACAATGGAGTGCCAAGTACAATTTTGCTAAAATCAGCTATTTGCTATCATAATGTAAACCTTATTATTATACTCACCATATGTTTTAGAATAGTCTGCAACCAATTTTATGAGTCTGCTACCTAAGCTCCAGAATTTACTTTCAGTAACAACGCATTTTCTGCTTAGTGCAACATTAGAGTTTGCAGTACTAAAGCAAGTCAATGGCTGTTCCATTCCAAATGGTACCAGGTAGGTTCCTCAATTCAGCTTGCATTGGTGTATTCCATGGCACTGAGCACTCTACATGCAATATCTGCATAGTTCCAAATCACACTGAGTAGTTATGTACACAACCTTACCAAGAAATGCATTGAATAGAAAGTAAAGCATTGAACACCATGGAGTGTCAAGTACAATTTCGCTGAAAACTAGTATGTGCTAACATGATGTAAACCTTATTATTATACTCACCATATGATTCAGAATCGTCTGCAACCAATTTTATGTGTCTGCTCCTCTAATCTCAATAATTTACTTTCAGTAACTACACATTCTCTACATAGTGGAACTCTAGAGTTTGCAGTACTAAAGCAAGTCAATGGCTGTTCCATTCCAAATGGTACCAGGTAGGTTCCTATATTCAGCTTGCATTGGTGTATTCCATGGCACTGAGCATTCTACATGCAATGTCTACACTGTTCCAAATCACCCTGAGTAGTTATGTACACAACCTTACCACAAAATGCATTGAATAGAAAGTAAAGCATTCAACACAATGGAGTGCCAAGTAAAATTTTTCTAAAAACAGCTATTTGCTAACATGATGTAAACCTTATTATTATACTCACCATATGTTTTAGAATAGTCTGCAACCAATTTCATGACTGTGCTACCTAACCTCTATAATTTACCTTCAGTAACAACGCATTCTCTACATAGTGGAACATTAGAGTTTGCAGTACTAAAGCAAGTCAATGGCTGTTCCATTCAAAATGGTACCAGCTAGGATCCTCAATTCAGCTTGCATTGGTGTATTCCATGGCACTGAGCACTCTACATGCAATATCTACACTGTTCCAAATCACCCTGAGTAGTTATGGACACAGCCTTACCACAAAATGCATTGAATAGGAAGTAAAGTATTGAACACAATGGAGTGTCAAGTACAATTTCGCTGAAAACTAGTATGTGCTAACATGATGTAAACCTTATTAGTATACTCACCATATGATTTAGAATCATCTGCAACCAATTTTCTGTGTGTGCTACCTAAGATCCAGAATTTACTTTCAGTAACAACACATTCTCTACATAGTGGAACATTAGAGTTTGCAGTACTAAAGCAAGTCAATGGCTGTTCCATTCCAAATACTACCAGGTAAGTTCTTGAATTCAGCTTGCATTGGTGTATTCCATGGCACTGAGCACTCTTAATGCAATATCTATACAGTTCTAAATCACCCTGAGTAGTTATGTACACAACCTTACCACAAAATGCATTGAATACAAAAGCATTCAACACAATGGAGTGTCAAGTACAATTTTGCTGAAAACTAGTATGTGCTAACATGATGTAAACCTTATTATTATACTGACCATATGATTCAGAATCGTCTGCAACCAATTTTATGTGTCTGCTACCTAATCTGCATAATTTACTTTCAGTAACTACACATTCTCTACATAGTGGAACTTTAGAGTTTGCAGTACTAAAGCAAGTCAATGGCTGTTCCATTCCAAATGGTACCAGGTAGGTTCCTATATTCAGCTTGCATTGGTGTATTCCATGGCACTGAGCATTCTACATGCAATGTCTACACTGTTCCAAATCACCCTGAGTAGTTATGTACACAACCTTACCACAAAATGCATTGAATAGAAAGTAAAGCATTCAACACAATGGAGTGCCAAGTAAAATTTTTCTAAAAACAGCTATTTGCTAACATGATGTAAACCCTATTATTATACTCACCATATGTTTTAGAATAGTCTGCAACCAATTTCATGACTGTGCTACCTAAGCTCTAGAATTTACCTTCAGTAACAACGCATTCTCTACATAGTGGAACATTAGAGTTTACAGTACTAAAGCAAGTCAATGGCTGTTCCATTCAAAATGGTACCAGCTAGGATCCTCAATTCAGCTTGCATTGGTGTATTCCATGGCACTGAGCACTCTACATGCAATATCTACACTGTTCCAAATCACCCTGAGTAGTTATGTACACAGCCTTACCACAAAATGCATTGAATAGGAAGTAAATTATTGAACACAATGGAGTGTCAAGTACAATTTCGCTGAAAACTAGTATGTGCTAACATGATGTAAACCTTATTATTATACACACCATATGATTTAGAATCGTCTGCAACCAATTTTATGTGTGTGCTACCTAACCTCCAGAATTTACTTTCAGTAACAACACATTCTCTACATAGTGGAACATTAGAGTTTGCTGTACTAAAGCAAGTCAATGGCTGTTCCATTCCAAATACTACCAGGTAAGTTCCTGAATTCAACTTGCATTGTAGTATTCCTTGGCACTGAGCATTCTACAAGCAATATCTATACTGTTCCAAATCACCCTGAATAGTTATGTACACAACCTTACCACAAAATGCATTGAATAGAAAGTAAAGCATTCAACACAATGGAGTGCCAAGTACAATTTTGCTAAAATCAGCTATTTGCTATCATAATGTAAACCTTATTATTATACTCACCATATGTTTTAGAATAGTCTGCAACCAATTTTATGAGTCTGCTACCTAAGCTCCAGAATTTACTTTCAGTAACAACGCATTTTCTGCTTAGTGCAACATTAGAGTTTGCAGTACTAAAGCAAGTCAATGGCTGTTCCATTCCAAATGGTACCAGGTAGGTTCCTCAATTCAGCTTGCATTGGTGTATTCCATGGCACTGAGCACTCTACATGCAATATCTGCATAGTTCCAAATCACACTGAGTAGTTATGTACACAACCTTACCAAGAAATGCATTGAATAGAAAGTAAAGCATTGAACACCATGGAGTGTCAAGTACAATTTCGCTGAAAACTAGTATGTGCTAACATGATGTAAACCTTATTATTATACTCACCATATGATTTAGAATCGTCTGCAACCAATTTTCTGTGTGTGCGACCTAAGATCCAGAATTTACTTTCAGTAACAACACATTCTCTGCATAGTGGAACATTAGAGTTTGCAGTACTAAAGCAAGTCAATGGCTGTTCCATTCCAAATACTACCAGGTAGGTTCCTATATTCAGCTTGCATTGGTATATTCCATGGCACTGAGCATTCTACATGCAATGTCTACACTGTTCCAAATCACCCTGAGTAGTTATGTACACAACCTTACCACAAAATGCATTGAATAGAAAGTAAAGCATTCAACACAATGGACTGCCAAGTAAAATTTTTCTAAAAACAGCTATTTGCTAACATGATGTAAACCTTATTATTATACTCACCATATGTTTTAGTCTGCAAACAATTTTATGAGTGTGCTACCTAAGCTCAAGAATTTACTTTCAGTAACAACGCATTTTCTACATAGTGCAACATTAGAGTTTGCACTACTAAAGCAAGTCAATGGCTGTTCCATTCCAAATGGAACCTGGTAGCTTCCTGAATTCGGCTTGCATTGGTGTATTCCATGGCACTGAGCACTCTACATGCAATATCTACACTGTTCCAAATCACCCTGAGTTGTTATGTACACAACCTTACCACAAAATGCATTGAATAGAAAAGAAAGCATTGAACACAATGGAGTGTCAAGTACAATTTCGCTGAAAACTAGTATGTGCTAACATGATGTAAACCTTATTATTATACACACCATATGATTTGGAATTGTCTGCAACCAATTTTATGTGTGTGCTACCTAACCTCCAGAATTTACTTTCAGTAACAACACATTCTCCACATAGTGGAACATTAGAGTTTGCAGTACTAAAGCAAGTCAATGGCTGTTCCATTCCAAATACTACCAGGTAAGTTCTTGGATTCAGCTTGCATTGGTGTATTCCATGGCACTGAGCACTCTTAATGCAATATCTATACAGTTCTAAATCACCCTGAGTAGTTATGTACACAGCCTTACGACAAAATGCATTGAATACAAAAGCATTCAACACAATGGAGTGTCAAGTACAATTTTGCTGAAAACTATTATGTGCTAACATGATGTAAACCTTATTATTATACTCACCATATGATTCAGAATCGTCTGCAACCAATTTTATGTGTCTGCTACCTAATCTCCATAATTTACTTTCAGTAACTACACATTCTCTACATAGTGGAACTTTAGAGTTTGCAGTACTAAAGGAAGTCAATGGCTGTTCCATTCCAAATGGTACCAGGTAGGTTCCTATATTCAGCTTGCATTGGTGTATTCCATGGCACTGAGCATTCTACATGCAATGTCTACACTGTTCCAAATCACCCTGAGTAGTTATGTACACAACCTTACCACAAAATGCATTGAATAGAAAGTAAAGCATTCAACACAATGGAGTGCCAAGTAAAATTTTTCTAAAAACAGCTATTTGCTAACATGATGTAAACCTTACTATTATACTCACCATATGTTTTAGAATAGTCTGCAACCAATTTCATGACTGTGCTACCTAAGCTCCAGAATTTACTTTCAGTAACAACGCATTCTCTACATAGTGGAACATTAGAGTTTGCAGTACTAAAGCAAGTCAATGGCTGTTCCATTCAAAATGGTACCAGCTAGGATCCTCAATTCAGCTTGCATTGGTGCATTCCATGGCACTGAGCACTCTACATGCAATATCTACACTGTTCCAAATCACCCTGGGTAGTTATGTACACAGCCTTACCACAAAATGCATTGAATAGAAAGTAATGTATTGAACACAATGGAGTGTCAAGTACAATTTTGCTGAAAACTAGTATGTGCTAACATGATGTAAACCTTATTATTATACTCACCATATGATTTAGAATCGACTGCAACCAATTGTCTGTGTGTGTTACCTAAATCCAGAATTTACTTTCAGTAACAACATATTCTCTACATAGTGGAACATTAGAGTTTGCAGTACTAAAGCAAGTCAATGGCTGTTCCATTCCAAATGGTACCAGGTAGGTTCCTATATTCAGCTTGCATTGGTGTATTCCATGGCACTGAGCATTCTACATGCAATGTCTAACTGTTTCAAATCACCCTGAGTAGTTATGTACTCAACTTTACCACAAAATGCATTGAATAGAAAGTAAAGCATTCAACACAATGGACTGCCAAGTAAAATTTTTCTAAAAACAGGTATTTGCTAACATGATGTAAACCTTATTATTATACTCACCATATGTTTTAGTCTGCAAACAATTTTATGAGTGTGCTACCTAAGCTCAAGAATTTACTTTCAGTAACAACGCATTTTCTACATAGTGCAACATTAGAGTTTGCACTACTAAAGCAAGTCAATGGCTGTTCCATTCCAAATGGAACCTGGTAGCTTCCTGAATTCAGCTTGCATTGGTGTATTCCATATCTACACTGTTCCAAATCACCCTGAGTTGTTATGTACACAACCTTACCACAAAATGCATTGAATAGAAAATAAAGCATTGAACACAATGGAGTGTCAAGTACAATTTCGCTGAAAACTAGTATGTGCTAACATGATGTAAACCTTATTATTATACACACCATATGATTTAGAATTGTCTGCAACCAATTTTATGTGTGTGCTACCTAACCTCCAGAATTTACTTTCAGTAACAACACATTCTCTACAAAGTGGAACATTAGAGTTTGCAGTACTAAAGCAAGTCAATGGCTGTTCCATTCAAAATTGTACCAGGTAGGATCCTCAATTCAGCTTGCATTGGTGTATTCCTTGGCACTGATCACTCTACATGAAATATCTACACTTTTCCAAATTACCCTGAGTAGTTATGTACACAACCTTACCACAAAATGCATTGAATAGAAAGTAAAGCATTGAACACAATGGAGTGTCAAGTACAATTTCGCTGAAAACCAGTATGTGCTAACATGATGTAAACATTATTATACACAGCATATGATTTAGAATCGTCTGCAACCAATTTTAGGTGTGTGCTACCTAAGCTCCAGAATTTACTTTCAGTAACAACACATTCTCGACATAGCGGAACATTAGAGTTTGCAGTACTAAAGCAAGTCAATGGCTGTTCCATTCAAAATACTAGCAGGTAAGTTCCTGAATTCAACTTGCATTGTAGTATTCCTTGGCACTGAGCAATCTACATGCAATATCTGCACAGCTCGAAATCACACGGAGTAGTTATGTACACAACCTTACTACGAAATGCATTGAATAGAAGGAAAAGCATTGAACACAATGGAGTGTCAAGTACAATTTTGCTGAAAACTAGTATGTGCTAACATGATGTAAACCTTATTATTATACTCACCATATGTTTTAGAATAGTCTGCAACCAATTTCATGACTGTGCTACCTAAGCTCAAGAATTTACTTTCAGAAACAACGCATTTTCTAAATAGTGCAACATTAGAGTTTGCAGTACTAAAGCAAGTCATTGGCTGTTCCATTCCAAATGGTACCAGGTAGCTTCCTGAATTCAGCTTGCATTGGTGTATTCCATGGCACTGAGCACTCTACATGCAATATCTGCATAGTTCCAAATCACACTGAGTAGTTATGTACACAACCTTACCAAGAAATGCATTGAATAGAAAGTAAAGCATTGAACACCATGGAGTGTCAAGTACAATTTCGCTGAAAACTAGTATGTGCTAACATGATGTAAAACTTATTATTATACTCACCATATGATTTAGAATCGTCTGCAACCAATTTTCTGTGTGTGCGACCTAAGATCCAGAATTTACTTTCAGTAACAACACATTCTCTGCATAGTGGAACATTAGAGTTTGCAGTACTAAAGCAAGTCAATGGCTGTTCCATTCCAAATACTACCAGGTAGGTTCCTATATTCAGCTTGCATTGGTGTATTCCATGGCACTGAGCATTCTACATGCAATGTCTACACTGTTCCAAATCACCCTGAGTAGTTATGTACACAACCTTACCACAAAATGCATTGAATAGAAAGTAAAGCATTCAACACAATGGACTGCCAAGTAAAATTTTTCTAAAAACAGGTATTTGCTAACATGATGTAAACCTTATTATTATACTCACCATATGTTTTAGTCTGCAAACAATTTTATGAGTGTGCTACCTAAGCTCAAGAATTTACTTTCAGTAACAAAGCATTTTCTACATAGTGCAACATTAGAGTTTGCACTACTAAAGCAAGTCAATGGCTGTTCCATTCCAAATGGAACCTGGTAGCTTCCTGAATTCAGCTTGCATTGGTGTATTCCATGGCACTGAGCACTCTACATGCAATATCTACACTGTTCCAAATCACCCTGAGTTGTTATGTACACAACCTTACCACAAAATGCATTGAATAGAAAATAAAGCATTGAACACAATGGAGTGTCAAGTACAATTTCGCTGAAAACTAGTATGTGCTAACATGATGTAAACCTTATTATTATACACACCATATGATTTAGAATTGTCTGCAACCAATTTTATGTGTGTGCTACCTAACCTCCAGAATTTACTTTCAGTAACAACACATTCTCTACAAAGTGGAACATTAGAGTTTGCAGTACTAAAGCAAGTCAATGGCTGTTCCATTCAAAATGGTACCAGGTAGGATCCTCAATTCAGCTTGCATTGGTGTATTCCTTGGCACTGATCACTCTACATGAAATATCTACACTGTTCCAAATCACCCTGAGTAGTTATGTACACAACCTTACCACAAAATGCATTGAATAGAAAGTAAAGCATTGAACACAATGGAGTGTCAAGTACAATTTCGCTGAAAACTAGTATGTGCTAACATGATGTAAACATTATTATACACAGCATATGATTTAGAATCGTCTGCAACCAATTTTAGGTGTGTGCTACCTAAGCTCCAGAATTTACTTTCAGTAACAACACATTCTCGACATAGCGGAACATTAGAGTTTGCAGTACTAAAGCAAGTCAATGGCTGTTCCATTCAAAATACTACCAGGTAAGTTCCTGAATTCAACTTGCATTGTAGTATTCCTTGGCACTGAGCAATCTACATGCAATATCTGCACAGCTCGAAATCACACGGAGTAGTTATGTACACAACCTTACTACGAAATGCATTGAATAGAAGGAAAAGCATTGAACACAATGGAGTGTCAAGTACAATTTTGCTGAAAACTAATATGTGCTAACATGATGTAAACCTTATTATTATACTCACCATATGTTTTAGAATAGTCTGCAACCAATTTCATGACTGTGCTACCTAAGCTCAAGAATTTACTTTCAGTAACAACGCATTTTCTAAATAGTGCAACATTAGAGTTTGCATTACTAAAGCAAGTCAATGGCTGTTCCATTCCAAATGGTACCAGGTAGCTTCCTGAATTCAGCTTGCATTGGTGTATTCCATGGCACTGAGCACTCTACATGCAATATCTGCATAGTTCCAAATCACACTGAGTAGTTATGTACACAACCTTACCAAGAAATGCATTGAATAGAAAGTAAAGCATTGAACACCATGGAGTGTCAAGTACAATTTCGCTGAAAACTACTATGTGCTAACATGATGTAAACCTTATTATTATACTCACCATATGATTTAGAATCGTCTGCAACCAATTTTCTGTGTGTGCGACCTAAGATCCAGAATTTACTTTCAGTAACAACACATTCTCTGCATAGTGGAACATTAGAGTTTGCAGTACTAAAGCAAGTCAATGGCTGTTCCATTCCAAATACTACCAGGTAGGTTCCTATATTCAGCTTGCATTGGTGTATTCCATGGCACTGAGCATTCTACATGCAATGTCTACACTGTTCCAAATCACCCTGAGTAGTTATGTACACAACCTTACCACAAAATGCATTGAATACAAAGTAAAGCATTCAACACAATGGACTGCCAAGTAAAATTTTTCTAAAAACAGCTATTTGCTAACATGATGTAAACCTTATTATTATACTCACCATATGTTTTAGTCTGCAAAAAATTTTATGAGTGTGCTACCTAAGCTCAAGAATTTACTTTCAGTAACAACGCATTTTCTACATAGTGCAACATTAGAGTTTGCACTACTAAAGCAAGTCAATGGCTGTTCCATTCCAAATGGAACCTGGTAGCTTCCTGAATTCAGCTTGCATTGGTGTATTCCATGGCACTGAGCACTCTGCATGCAATATCTACACTGTTCCAAATCACCCTGAGTTGTTATGTACACAACCTTACCACAAAATGCATTGAATAGAAAATAAAGCATTGAACACAATGGAGTGTCAAGTACAATTTCGCTGAAAACTAGTATGTGCTAACATGATGTAAACCTTATTATTATACACACCATATGATTTAGAATTGTCTGCAACCAATTTTATGTGTGTGCTACCTAACCTCCAGAATTTACTTTCAGTAACAACACATTCTCCACATAGTGGAACATTAGAGTTTGCAGTACTAAAGCAAGTCAATGGCTGTTCCATTCCAAATACTACCAGGTAAGTTCCTGAATTCAACTTGCATTGTAGTATTCCTTGGCACTGAGTAATCTACATGCAATATCTGCACAGCTCGAAATCACACTGAGTAGTTATGTACACAGCCTTACCACGAAATGCATTGAATAGAAGGAAAAGCATTGAACACAATGGAGTGTCAAGTACAATTTTGCTGAAAACAAGTATTTGCTAACATGTTGTAAACGTTATTATTATACTCCCCATATGTTTTAGAATAGTCTGCAACCAATTTCATGACTGTACTACCTAAGCTCCAGAATTTACATTCAGTAACAACGCATTCTCTACAAAGTGGAACATTAGAGTTTGCAGTACTAAAGCAAGTCAATAGCTGTTCCATTCAAAATGGTACCAGGTAGGATCCTCAATTCAGCTTGCATTGGTGTATTCCTTGGCACTGAGCACTCTACATGAAATATCTACACTGTTCCAAATCACCCTGAGTAGTTATGTACACAACCTTACCACAAAATGCATTGAATAGAAAGTAAAGCATTGAACACAATGGAGTGTCAAGTACAATTTCGCTGAAAACTAGTATGTGCTAACATGATGTAAACCTTATTATTATAGACACCATATGATTTAGAATCGTCTGCAACCAATTTTAGGTGTGTGCTACCTAAGCTCTAGAATTTACTTTCAGTAACAACACATTCTCTACATAGTGGAACATTAGAGTTTGCAGTACTAAAGCAAGTCAATGGCTGTTCCATTCCAAATACTACCAGGTAAGTTCTTGGATTCAGCTTGCATTGGTGTATTCCATGGCACTGAGCACTCTTAATGCAATATCTGTACAGTTCTAAATCACCCTGAGTAGTTATGTACACAACCTTATGAAAAAATGCATTGAATACAAAAGCATTCAACACAATGGAGTGTCAAGTACAATTTTGCTGAAAACTAGTATGTGCTAACATGATGTAAACCTTATTATTATACTCACCATATGATTCAGAATCGTCTTCATCCAATTTTATGTGTCTGCTACCTAATCTCCATAATTTACTTTCAGTAAATACACATTCTCTACATAGTGGAACTGTAGAGTTTGCAGTACTAAAGCAAGTCAATGGCTGTTCCATTCCAAATGGTACCAGGTAGGTTCCTATATTCAGCTTGCATTGGTGTATTCCATGGCACTGAGCATTCTACATGCAATGTCTACACTGTTCCAAATCACCCTGAGTAGTTATGTACACAACCTTACCACAAAATGCATTGAATAGAAAGTAAAGCATTCAACACAATGGAGTGCCAAGTAAAATTTTTCTAAAAACAGCTTTTTGCTAACATGATGTAAACCTTATTATTATACTCACCATATGTTTTAGAATAGTCTGCAAACAATTTTATGAGTGTGCTACCTAAGCTCCAGAATTTACTTTCAGTAACAACGCATTTTCTACATAGTGCAACATTAGAGTTTGCAGTACTAAAGCAAGTCAATGGCTGTTCCATTCCAAATGGTACCAGGTAGCTTCCTGAATTCAGCTTGCATTGGTGTATTCCATGGCACTGAGCACTCTACATGCAATATCTACACTGTTCCAAATCACCCTGTTGTTATGTACACAACCTTACCAGAAAATGCATTGAATAGAAAATAAAGCATTGAACACAATGGAGTGTCAAGTACAATTTTGCTGAAAACTAGTATGTGCTAACATGATGTAAACCTTATTATTATACTCACCATATGATTCAGAATCGTCTGCAACCAATTTTATGTGTCTGCTACCTAATCTCCATAATTTACTTTCAGTAACTACACATTTTCTACACAGTGCAACATTAGAGTTTGCAGTACTAAAGCAAGTCAATAGCTGTTCCATTCAAAATGGTACCAGGTATGTTCCTATATTCAGCTTGCATTGGTGTATTCCATGGCACTGAGCATTCTACATGCAATGTCTACACTGTTCCAAATCACCCTGAGTAGTTATGTACACAACCTTACCACAAAATGCATTGAATAGAAAGTAAAGCATTCAACACAATGGAGTGCCAAGTAAAATTTTTCTAAAAACAGCTATTTGCTAACATGATGTAAACCTTATTATTATACTCACCATATGTTTTAGAATAGTCTGCAACCAATTTCATGACTGTGCTACCTAAGCTCCAGAATTTACTTTCAGTAACAACGCATTCTCTACATAGTGGAACATTAGAGTTTGCAGTACTAAAGCAAGTCAATGGCTGTTCCATTCCAAATACTACCAGGTAAGTTCTTGGATTCAGCTTGCATTGGTGTATTCCATGGCACTGAGCACTCTTAATGCAATATCTGTACAGTTCTAAATCACCCTGAGTAGTTATGTACACAACCTTATGACAAAATGCATTGAATACAAAAGCATTCAACACAATGGAGTGTCAAGTACAATTTTGCTGAAAACTAGTATGTGCTAACATGATGTAAACCTTATTATTATACTCACCATATGATTCAGAATCGTCTTCATCCAATTTTATGTGTCTGCTACCTAATCTCCATAATTTACTTTCAGTAAATACACATTCTCTACATAGTGGAACTTTAGAGTTTGCAGTACTAAAGCAAGTCAATGGCTGTTCCATTCCAAATGGTACCAGGTAGGTTCCTATATTCAGCTTGCATTGGTGTATTCCATGGCACTGAGCATTCTACATGCAATGTCTACACTGTTACAAATCACCCTGAGTAGTTATGTACACAACCTTACCACAAAATGCATTGAATAGAAAGTAAAGCATTCAACACAATGGAGTGCCAAGTAAAATTTTTCTAAAAACAGCTATTTGCTAACATGATGTAAACCTTATTATTATACTCACCATATGTTTTAGAATAGTCTGCAAACAATTTTATGAGTGTGCTACCTAAGCTCCAGAATTTACTTTCAGTAACAACACATTTTCTACATAGTGCAACATTAGAGTTTGCAGTACTAAAGCAAGTCAATGGCTGTTCCATTCCAAATGGTACCAGGTAGCTTCCTGAATTCAGCTTGCATTGGTGTATTCCATGGCACTGAGCACTCTACATGCAATATCTACACTGTTCCAAATCACCCTGTTGTTATGTACACAACCTTACCAGAAAATGCATTGAATAGAAAATAAAGCATTGAACACAATGGAGTGTCAAGTACAATTTTGCTGAAAACTAGTATGTGCTAACATGATGTAAACCTTATTATTATACTCACCATATGATTCAGAATCGTCTGCAACCAATTTTATGTGTCTGCTACCTAATCTCCATAATTTACTTTCAGTAACAACACATTCTCTACATAGTGGAACATTAGAGTTTGCAGTACTAAAGCAAGTCAATGGCTGTTCCATTCCAAATGGTACCAGGTAGGTTCCTATATTCAGCTTGCATTGGTGTATTCCATGGCACTGAGCATTCTATATGCAATGTCTACACTGTTCCAAATCACCCTGAGTAGTTATGTACATAACCTTACCACAAAATGCATTGAATACAAAAGCAATCAACACAATGGAGTGTCAAGTACAATTTTGCTGAAAACTAGTATGTGCTAACATGATGTAAACCTTATTATTATACTCACCATATGATTCAGAATCGTCTGCAACCAATTTTATGTGTCTGCTACCTAATCTCCAGAATTTACTTTCAGTAACTACACATTCTCTACATAGTGGAACTTTAGAGTTTGCAGTACTAAAGGAAGTCAATGGCTGTTCCATTCCAAATGGTACCAGGTAGGTTCCTATATTCAGCTTGCATTGGTGTATTCCATGGCACTGAGCATTCTACATGCAATGTCTACACTGTTGTAAATCACCCTGAGTAGTTATGTACACAAACTTACCAGAAAATGCATTGAATAGAAAGTAAAGCATTCAACACAATGGAGTGCCAAGTAAAATTTTTCTAAAAACAGCTATTTGCTAACATGATGTAAACCTTATTATTATACTCACCATATGTTTTAGAATAGTCTGCAACCAATTTCATGACTGTGCTACCTAAGCTCCAGAATTTACTTTCAGTAACAACGCATTCTCTACATAGTGGAACATTAGAGTTTGCAGTACTAAAGCAAGTCAATGGCTGTTCCATTCAAAATGGTACCAGCTAGGATCCTCAATTCAGCTTGCATTGGTGCATTCCATGGCACTGAGCACTCTACATGCAATATCTACACTGTTCCAAATCACCCTGGGTAGTTATGTACACAGCCTTACCACAAAATGCATTGAATAGAAAGTAATGTATTGAACTCAATGGAGTGTCAAGTACAATTTCGCTGAAAACTAGTATGTGCTAACATGATGTAAACCTTATTATTATACTCACCATATGATTTAGAATCGTCTGCAACCAATTTTCTGTGTGTGCTACCTAAGATCCAGAATTTACTTTCAGTAACAACACATTCTCTACATAGTGGAACATTAGAGTTTGCAGTACTAAAGCAAGTCAATGGCTGTTCCATTCCAAATACTACCAGGTAAGTTCCTGAATTCACCTTGCATTGTAGAATTCCTTGGCACTGAGCAATCTACATGCAATATCTGCACAGCTCGAAATCACACGGAGTAGTTATGTACACAACCTTACCACGAAATGCATTGAATAGAAGGAAAAGCATTGAACACAATGGAGTGTCAAGTACAATTTTGCTGAAAACTAGTATGTGCTAACATGATGTAAACCTTATTATTATACTCACCATATGTTTTAGAATAGTCTGCAACCAATTTCATGACTGTGCTACCTAAGCTCAAGAATTTACTTTCAGTAACAACGCATTTTCTACACAGTGCAACATTAGAGTTTGCAGTACTAAAGCAAGTCAATGGCTGTTCCATTCCAAATGGTACCAGGTAGCTTCCTGAATTCAGCTTGCATTGGTGTATTCCATGGCACTGAGCACTCTACATGCAATGTCTACACTGTTCCAAATCACACTGAGTAGTTATGTACACAAACTTACCAAGAAATGCATTGAATAGAAAGTAAAGCATTGAACACCATGGAGTGTCAAGTACAATTTCGCTGAAAACTAGTATGTGCTAACATGATGTAAACCTTATTATTATACTCACCATATGATTTAGAATCGTCTGCAACCAATTTTCTGTGTGTGCTACCTAAGATCCAGAATTTACTTTCAGTAACAACACATTCTCTACATAGTGGAACATTAGAGTTTGCAGCACTAAAGCAAGTCAATGGCTGTTCCATTCCAAATACTACCAGGTAAGTTCTTGGATTCAGCTTGCATTGGTGTATTCCATGGCACTGAGCACTCTTAATGCAAGATCTATACAGTTCTAAATCACCCTGAGTAGTTATGTACACAACCTTACCACAAAATGCATTGAATAGAAAATAAAGCATTGAACACAATGGAGTGTCAAGTACAATTTCGCTGAAAACTAGTATGTGCTAACATGATGTAAACCTTATTATTATACACACCATATGATTTAGAATCGTCTGCAACCAATTTTATGTGTGTGCTACCTAACCTCCAGAATTTACTTTCAGTAACAACACATTCTCTGCATAGTGGAACATTAGAGTTTGCAGTACTAAAGCAAGTCAATGGCTGTTCCATTCCAAATACTACCAGGTAGGTTCCTATATTCAGCTTGCATTGGTGTATTCCATGGCACTGAGCATTCTACATGCAATGTCTACACTGTTCCAAATCACCCTGAGTAGCTATGTACACAACCTTACCACAAAATGCATTGAATAGAAAGTAAAGCATTCAACACAATGGACTGCCAAGTAAAATTTTTCTAAAAACAGCTATTTGCTAACATGATGTAAACCTTATTATTATACTCACCATATGTTTTAGTCTGCAAACAATTTTATGAGTGTGCTACCTAAGCTCAAGAATTTACTTTCAGTAACAACGCAGTTTCTACATAGTGCAACATTAGAGTTTCCACTACTAAAGCAAGTCAATGGCTGTTCCATTCCAAATGGAACCTGGTAGCTTCCTGAATTCAGCTTGCATTGGTGTATTCCATGGCACTGAGCACTCTACATGCAATATCTACACTGTTCCAAATCACCCTGAGTTGTTATGTACACAACCTTACCACAAAATGCATTGAATAGAAAATAAAGCATTGAACACAATGGAGTGTCAAGTACAATTTTGCTGAAAACTAGTATGTGCTAACATGATGTAAACCTTATTATTATACACACCATATGATTTAGAATTGTCTGCAACCAATTTTATGTGTGTGCTACCTAACCTCCAGAATTTACTTTCAGTAACAACACATTCTCTACATAGTGGAACATTAGAGTTTGCAGTACTAAAGCAAGTCAATGGCTGTTCCATTCCAAATACTACCAGGTAAGTTCCTGAATTCAACTTGCATTGTAGTATTCCTTGGCACTGAGTAATCTTCATGCAATATCTGCACAGCTCGAAATCACACTGAGTAGTTATGTACACAGCCTTACTACGAAATGCATTGAGTGGAAGGAAAAGCATTGAACACAATGGAGTGTCAAGTACAATTTTGCTGAAAACTAGTATTTGCTAACATGTTGTAAACTTTATTATTATACTCCCCATATGTTTTAGTATAGTCTGCAACCAATTTCATGACTGTGCTACCTAAGCTCCAGAATTTACATTCAGTAACAACGCATTCTCTACAAAGTGGAACATTAGAGTTTGCAGTACTAAAGCAAGTCAATAGCTGTTCCATTCAAAATGGTACCAGGTAGGATACTCAATTCAGCTTGTATTGGTGTATTCCTTGGCACTGAGCACTCTACATGAAATATCTACACTTTTCCAAATCACCCTGAGTAGTTATGTACACAACCTTACCACAAAATGCATTGAATAGAAAGTAAAGCATTGAACACAATGGAGTATCAAGTACAATTTCGCTGAAAACTAGTATGTGCTAAGATGATGTAAACCTTATTATTATACACACCATATGATTTAGAATCGTCTGCAACCAATTTTAGGTGTGTGCTACCTAAGCTCCAGAATTTACTTTCAGTAACAACACATTCTCTACATAGTGGAACATTAGCGTTTGCAGTACTAAAGTCAATGGCTGTTCCATTCCAAATACTACCAGGTAAGTTCCTGAATTCACCTTGCATTGTAGTATTCCTTGGCACTGAGCAATCTACATGCAATATCTGCACAGCTCGAAATCACACGGAGTAGTTATGTACACAACCTTACCACGAAATGCATTGAATAGAAGGAAAAGCATTGAACACAATGGAGTGTCAAGTACAATTTTGCTGAAAACTAGTATGTGCTAACATGATGTAAACCTTATTATTATACTCACCATATGTTTTAGAATAGACTGCAGCTAATTTCATGACTGTGCTACCTAAGCTCAAGAATTTACTTTCAGTAACAACGCATTTTCTACACAGTGCAACATTAGAGTTTGCAGTACTAAAGCAAGTCAATGGCTGTTCCATTCCAAATGGTACCAGGTAGCTTCCTGAATTCAGCTTGCATTGGTGTATTCCATGGCACTGAGCACTCTTAATGCAATATCTATACAGTTCTAAATCACCCTGAGTAGTTATGTACACAACCTTACCACAAAATGCATTGAATACAAAAGCTTTCAACACAATGGAGTGTCAAGTACAATTTTGCTGAAAACTAGTATGTGCTAACATGATGTAAACCTTATTATTATACTCACCATATGATTCAGAATCGTCTGCAACCAATTTTATGTGTCTGCTACCTAATCTCCAGAATTTACTTTCAGTAACTACACATTCCCTACATAGTGGAACTTTAGAGTTTGCAGTACTAAAGGAAGTCAATGGCTGTTCCATTCCAAATGGTACCAGGTAGGTTCCTATATTCAGCTTGCATTGGTGTATTCCATGGCACTGAGCATTCTACATGCAATGTCTACTCTGTTCCAAATCACCCTGAGTAGTTATGTACACAAACTTAACAGAAAATGCATTGAATAGAAAGTAAAGCATTCAACACAATGGAGTGCCAAGTAAAATTTTTCTAAAAACAGCTATTTGCTAACATGATGTAAACCTTATTATTATACTCACCATATGTTTTAGAATAGTCTGCAACCAATTTCATGACTGTGCTACCTAAGCTCCAGAATTTACTTTCAGTAACAACGCATTCTCTACATAGTGGAACATTAGAGTTTGCAGTAATAAAGCAAGTCAATGGCTGTTCCATTCAAAATGGAACCAGCTAGGATCCTCAATTCAGCTTGCATTGGTGTATTCCATGGCACGGAGCACTCTTAATGCAATATCTATACAGTTCTAAATCACCCTGAGTAGTTATGTACACAACATTACCACAAAATGCATTGAATAGAAAATAAAGCATTGAACACAATGGAGTGTCAAGTACAATTTTGCTGAAAACTAGTATGTGCTAAGATGATGTAAACCTTATTATTATACTCACCATATGATTCAGAATCGTCTGCAACCAATTTTATGTGTCTGCTACCTAATCTCCATAATTTACTTTCAGTAAATACACATTCTCTACATAGTGGAACTTTAGAGTTTGCAGTACTAAAGCAAGTCAATGGCTTTTCCATTCCAAATGGTACCAGGTAGGTTCCTATATTCAGCTTGCATTGGTGTATTCCATGGCACTGAGCATTCTACATGCAATGTCTACACTGTTCCAAATCACCCTGAGTCGTTATGTACAAAACCTTACCACAAAATGCATTGAATAGAAAGTAAAGCATTCAACACAATGGAGTGCCAAGTAAAATTTTTCTAAAAACAGCTATTTGCTAACATGATGTAAACCTTATTATTATACTCACCATATGTTTTAGAATAGTCTGCAACCAATTTCATGACTGTGCTACCTAAGCTCCAGAATTTACTTTCAGTAACAACGCATTTTCTACATAGTGCAACATCAGAGTTTGCAGTACTAAAGCAAGTCAATGGCTGTTCCATTCCAAATGGTACCAGGTAGCTTCCTGAATTCAGCTTGCATTGGTGTATTCCATGGCACTGAGCACTCTACATGCAATATCTACACTGTTCCAAATCACCCTGTTGTTATGTACACAACCTTACCAGAAAATGCATTGAATAGAAAATAAAGCATTGAACACAATGGAGTGTCAAGTACAATTTCGCTGAAAACTAGTATGTGCTAACATGATGTAAACCTTATTATTATACACACCATATGATTTAGAATCGTCTGCAACCAATTTTATGTGTGTGCTACCTAACCTCCAGAATTTACTTTCAGTAACAACACATTCTCTAAGTAGTGGAACATTAGAGTTTGCAGTACTAAAGCAAGTCAATGGCTGTTCCATTCCAAATACTACCAGGTAAGTTCCTGAATTCAACTTGCATTGTAGTATTCCTTGGCACTGAGCATTCTACAAGCAATATCTATACTGTTCCAAATCACCCTGAGTAGTTATGTACACAACCTTACCACAAAATGCATTGAATAGAAAGTAAAGCATTCAACACAATGGAGTGCCAAGTACAATTTTGCTAAAATCAGCTATTTGCTATCATAATGTAAACATTATTATACTCACCATATGTTTTAGAATAGTCTGCAACCAATTTTATGAGTCTGCTACCTAAGCTCCAGAATTTACTTTCAGTAACAACGCATTTTCTGCATAGTGCAACATTAGAGTTTGCAGTACTAAAGCAAGTCAATGGCTGTTCCATTCCAAATGGTACCAGGTAGGTTCCTCAATTCAGCTTGCATTGGTGTATTCCATGGCACTGAGCACTCTACATGCAATATCTGCATAGTTCCAAATCACACTGAGTAGTTATGTACACAACCTTACCAAGAAATGCATTGAATAGAAAGTAAAGCATTGAACACCATGGAGTGTCAAGTACAATTTCGCTGAAAACTAGTATGTGCTAACATGATGTAAACCTTATTATTATACTCACCATATGATTTAGAATCGTCTGCAACCAATTTTCTGTGTGTGCTAACTAAGATCCAGAATTTACTTTCAGTAACAACACATTCTCTACATAGTGGAGCATTAGAGTTTGCAGTACTAAAGCAAGTCAATGGCTGTTCCATACCAAATACTACCAGGTAGGTTCCTATATTCAGCTGGCATTGGTGTATTCCATGGCACTGAGCATTCTACATGCAATGTCTACACTGTTCCAAATCACCCTGAGTAGTTATGTACACAACCTTACCACAAAATGCATTGAATAGAAAGTAAAGCATTCAACACAATGGACTGCCAAGTAAAATTTTTCTAAAAACAGCTATTTGCTAACATGATGTAAACCTTATTATTATACTCAGCATATGTTTTAGTCTGCAAACAATTTTATGAGTGTGCTACCTAAGCTCAAGAATTTACTTTCAGTAACAACGCATTCTCTACAAAGTGGAACATTAGAGTTTGCAGTACTAAAGCAAGTCAATAGCTGTTCCATTCAAACTGGTACCAGGTCGGATCCTCAATTCAACTTGTATTGGTGTATTCCTTGGCACTGAGCACTCTACATGAAATATCTACACTGTTCCAAATCACCCTGAGTAGTTATGTACACAACCTTACCACAAAATGCATTGAATAGAAAGTAAAGCATTGAACACAATGGAGTGTCAAGTACAATTTCGCTGAAAACTAGTATGTGCTAACATGATGTAAACCTTATTATTATTCTCACCATATGATTTAGAATCGTCTGCAACCAATTTTCTGTGTGTGCTACCTAAGATCCAGAATTTACTTTCAGTAACAACACATTCTCTACATAGTGGAACATTAGAGTTTGCGGTACTAAAGCAAGTCAATGGCTGTTCCATTCCAAATAATACCAGGTAAGTTCTTGAATTCAGCTTGCATTGGTGTATTCCATGGCACTGAGCACTCTTAATGCAATATCTATACAGTTCTAAATCACCCTGAGTAGTTATGTACACAACCTTACCACAAAATGCATTGAATACAAAAGCATTCAACACAATGGAGTGTCAAGTACAATTTTGCTGAAAACTAGTATGTGCTAACATGATGTAAACCTTATTATTATACTCACCATATGATTCAGAATCGTCTGCAACCAATTTTATGTGTCTGCTACCTAATCTGCATAATTTACTTTCAGTAACTACACATTCTCTACATAGTGGAACTTTAGAGTTTGCAGTACTAAAGGAAGTCAATGGCTGTTCCATTCCAAATGGTACCAGGTAGGTTCCTATATTCAGCTTGCATTGGTGTATTCCATGGCACTGAGCATTCTACATGCAATGTCTACACTGTTCCAAATCACCCTGAGTAGTTATGTACACAACCTTACCACAAAATGCATTGAATAGAAAGTAAAGCATTCAACACAATGGAGTGCCCAGTAAAATTTTTCTAAAAACAGCTGTTTGCTAACATGATGTAAACCTTATTATTATACTCACCATATGTTTTAGAATAGTCTGCAACCAATTTCATGACTGTGCTACCTAAGCTCCAGAATTTACTTTCAGTAACAACGCATTCTCTACATAGTGGAACATTAGAGTTTGCAGTACTAAAGCAAGTCAATGGCTGTTCCATTCAAAATGGTACCAGCTAGGATCCTCAATTCAGCTTGCATTGGTGCATTCCATGGCACTGAGCACTCTACATGCAATATCTACACTGTTCCAAATCACCCTGGGTAGCTATGTACACAGCCTTACCACAAAATGCATTGAATAGAAAGTAATGTATTGAACACAATGGAGTGTCAACTACAATTTCGCTGAAAACTAGTATGTGCTAACATGATGTAAACCTTATTATTATACTCACCATATGATTTAGAATCGTCTGCAACCAATTTTCTGTGTGTGCTACCTAAGATCCAGAATTTACTTTCAGTAACAACACATTCTCTACATAGTGGAACATTAGAGTTTGCAGTACTAAAGCAAGTCAATGGCTGTTCCATTCCAAATACTACCAGGTAAGTTCTTGAATTCAGCTTGCATTGGTGTATTCCATGGTACGGAGCACTCTTAATGCAATATCTATACAGTTCTAAATCACCCTGAGTAGTTATGTACACAACCTTACCACAAAATGCATTGAATACAAAAGCATTCAACACAATGGAGTGTCAAGTACAATTTTGCTGAAAACTAGTATGTGCTAACATGATGTAAACCTTATTATTATACTCACCATATGATTCAGAATCGTCTGCAACCAATTTTATGTGTCTGCTACCTAATCTCCATAATTTACTTTCAGTAAATACACATTCTCTACATAGTGGAACTTTAGAGTTTGCAGTACTAAAGCAAGTCAATGGCTGTTCCATTCCAAATGGTACCAGGTAGGTTCCTATATTCAGCTTGCATTGGTGTATTCCATGGCACTGAGCATTCTACATGCAATGTCTACACTGTTCCAAATCACCCTGAGTAGTTATGTACACAACCTTACCACAAAATGCATTGAATAGAAAGTAAAGCATTCAACACAATGGAGTGCCAAGTAAAATTTTTCTAAAAACAGCTATTTGCTAACAGGATGTAAACCTTATTATTATACTCACCATATGTTTTAGAATAGTCTGCAAACAATTTTATGAGTGTGCTACCTAAGCTCCAGAATTTACTTTCAGTAACAACGCATTTTCTACATAGTGGAACATTAGAGTTTGCAGTACTAAAGCAAGTCAATGGCTGTTCCATTCCAAATGGTACCAGGTAGCTTCCTGAATTCAGCTTGCATTGGTGTATTCCATGGCACTGAGCACTCTACATGCAATATCTACACTGTTCCAAATCACCCTGTTGTTATGTACACAACCTTACCAGAAAATGCATTGAATAGAAAATAAAGCATTGAACACAATGGAGTGTCAAGTACAATTTCGCTGAAAACTAGTATGTGCTAACATGATGTAAATCTTATTATTATACACACCATATGATTTTGAATCGTCTGCAACCAATTTTATGTGTGTGCTACCTAACCTCCAGAATTTACTTTCAGTAACAACACATTCTCTACATAGTGGAACATTAGAGTTTGCAGTACTAAAGCAAGTCAATGGCTGTTCCATTCCAAATACTACCAGGTAAGTTCCTGAATTCAACTTGCATTGTAGTATTCCTTGGCACTGAGCATTCTACAAGCAATATCTATACTGTTCCAAATCACCCTGAGTAGTTATGTACACAACCTTACCACAAAATGCATTGAATAGAAAGTAAAGCATTCAACACAATGGAGTGCCAAGTACAATTTTGCTAAAATCAGCTATTTGCTATCATAATGTAAACCTTATTATTATACTCACCATATGTTTTAGAATAGTCTGCAACCAATTTTATGAGTCTGCTACCTAAGCTCCAGAATTTACTTTCAGTAACAACGCATTTTCTGCATAGTGCAACATTAGAGTTTGCAGTACTAAAGCAAGTCAATGGCTGTTCCATTCCAAATGGTACCAGGTAGGTTCCTCAATTCAGCTTGCATTGGTGTATTCCATGGCACTGAGCACTCTACATGCAATATCTGCATAGTTCCAAATCACACTGAGTAGTTATGTACACAACCTTACCAAGAAATGCATTGAATAGAAAGTAAAGCATTGAACACCATGGAGTGTCAAGTACAATTTCGCTGAAAACTAGTATGTGCTAACATGATGTAAACCTTATTATTATACTCACCATATGATTTAGAATCGTCTGCAACCAATTTTCTGTGTGTGCTACCTAAGATCCAGAATTTACTTTCAGTAACAACACATTCTCTACATAGTGGAACATTAGAGTTTGCAGTACTAAAGCAAGTCAATGGCTGTTCCATACCAAATACTACCAGGTAGGTTCCTATATTCAGCTTGCATTGGTGTATTCCATGGCACTGAGCATTCTACATGCAATGTCTACACTGTTCCAAATCACCCTGAGTAGTTATGTACACAACCTTACCACAAAATGCATTGAATAGAAAGTAAAGCATTCAACACAATGGACTGCCAAGTAAAATTTTTCTAAAAACAGCTATTTGCTAACATGATGTAAACCTTATTATTATACTCAGCATATGTTTTAGTCTGCAAACAATTTTATGAGTGTGCTACGTAAGCTCAAGAATTTACTTTCAGTAACAACGCATTCTCTACAAAGTGGAACATTAGAGTTTGCAGTACTAAAGCAAGTCAATAGATGTTCCATTCAAAATGGTACCAGGTCGGATCCTCAATTCAACTTGTATTGGTGTATTCCTTGGCACTGAGCACTCTACATGAAATATCTACACTGTTCCAAATCACCCTGAGTAGTTATGTACACAACCTTACCACAAAATGCATTGAATAGAAAGTAAAGCATTGAACACAATGGAGTGTAAAGTACAATTTCGCTGAAAACTAGTATGTGCTAACATGATGTAAACCTTATTATTATACTCACCATATGATTTAGAATCGTCTGCAACCAATTTTCTGTGTGTGCTACCTAAGATCCAGAATTTACTTTCAGTAACAACACATTCTCTACATAGTGGAACATTAGAGTTTGCAGTACTAAAGCAAGTCAATGGCTGTTCCATTCCAAATACTACCAGGTAAGTTCTTGAATTCAGCGTGCATTGGTGTATTCCATGCCACTGAGCACTCTTAATGCAATATCTATACAGTTCTAAATCACCCTGAGTAGTTATGTACACAACCTTACCACAAAATGCATTGAATACAAAAGCATTCAACACAATGGAGTGTCAAGTACAATTTTGCTGAAAACTAGTATGTGCTAACATGATGTAAACCTTATTATTATACTCAGCATATGTTTTAGTCTGCAAACAATTTTATGAGTGTGCTACGTAAGCTCAAGAATTTACTTTCAGTAACAACGCATTCTCTACAAAGTGGAACATTAGAGTTTGCACTACTAAAGCAAGTCAATGGCTGTTCCATTCCAAATGGAACCTGGTAGCTTCCTGAATTCAGCTTGCATTGGTGTATTCCATGGCAGTGAGCACTCTACATGCAATATCTACACTGTTCCAAATCACCCTGAGTTGTTATGTACACAACCTTACCACAAAATGCATTGAATAGAAAATAAAGCATTGAACACAATGGAGTGTCAAGTACAATTTCGCTGAAAACTAGTATGTGCTAACATGATGTAAACCTTATTATTATACACACCATATGATTTAGAACTGTCTGCAACCAATTTTATGTGTGTGCTACCTAACCTCCAGAATTTACTTTCAGTAACAACACATTTTCTACATAGTGGAACATTAGAGTTTGCAGTACTAAAGCAAGTCAATGGCTGTTCCATTCCAAATACTACCAGGTAATTTCCTGAATTCAACTTGCATTGTAGTATTCCTTGGCACTGAGTAATCTACATGCAATATCTGCACAGCTCGAAATCACACTGAGTAGTTATGTACACAGCCTTACCACGAAATGCATTGAATAGAAGGAAAAGCATTGAACACAATGGAGTGTCAAGTACAATTTTGCTGAAAACTAGTATTTGCTAACATGTTGTAAACGTTATTATTATACTCCCCATATGTTTTAGAATAGTCTGCAACCAATTTCATGACTGTGCTACCTAAGCTCCAGAATTTACATTCAGTAACAACGCATTCTCTACAAAGTGGAACATTAGAGTTTGCAGTACTAAAGCAAGTCAATAGCTGTTCCATTCAAAATGGTACCAGGTAGGATCCTCAATTCAGCTTGTATTGGTGTATTCCTTGGCACTGAGCACTCTACATGAAATATCTACACTGTTCCAAATCACCCTGAGTAGTTATGTACACAACCTTACCACAAAATGCATTGAATAGAAAGTAAAGCATTGAACACAATGGAGTGTCAAGTACAATTTTGCTGAAAACTAGTATGTGCTAACATGATGTTAAGCTTATTATTATACTCACCATATGATTTAGAATAGTCTGCAACCAATTTTATGAGTCTGCTACCTAAGCTCCAGAATTTACTTTCAGTAACAACGCATTTTCTGCATAGTGCAACATTAGAGTTTGCAGTACTAAAGCAAGTCAATGGCTGTTCCATTCCAAATGGTACCAGGTAGGTTCCTCAATTCAGCTTGCATTGGTGTATTCCATGGCACTGAGCACTCTACATGCAATATCTGCATAGTTCCAAATCACACTGAGTAGTTATGTACACAACCTTACCAAGAAATGCATTGAATAGAAAGTAAAGCATTGAACACCATGGAGTGTCAAGTACAATTTCGCTGAAAACTAGTATGTGCTAACATGATGTAAACCTTATTATTATACTCACCATATGATTTAGAATCGTCTGCAACCAATTTTCTGTGTGTGCTACCTAAGATCCAGAATTTACTTTCAGTAACAACAGATTCTCTACATAGTGGAACATTAGAGATTGCAGTACTAATGCAAGTCAATGGCTGTTCCATACCAAATACTACCAGGTAGGTTCCTATGTTCAGCTTGCATTGGTGTATTCCATGGCACTGAGCATTCTACATGCAATGTCTACACTGTTCCAAATCACCCTGAGTAGTTATGTACACAACCTTACCACAAAATGCATTGAATAGAAAGTAAAGCATTCAACACAATGGACTGCCAAGTAAAATTTTTCTAAAAGCAGCTATTTGCTAACATGATGTAAACCTTATTATTATACTCAGCATATGTTTTAGTCTGCAAACAATTTTATGAGTGTGCTACGTAAGCTCAAGAATTTACTTTCAGTAACAACGCATTCTCTACAAAGTGGAACATTAGAGTTTGCACTACTAAAGCAAGTCAATGGCTGTTCCATTCCAAATGGAACCTGGTAGCTTCCTGAATTCAGCTTGCATTGGTGTATTCCATGGCAGTGAGCACTCTACATGCAATATCTACACTGTTCCAAATCACCCTGAGTTGTTATGTACACAACCTTACCACAAAATGCATTGAATAGAAAATAAAGCATTGAACACAATGGAGTGTCAAGTACAATTTCGCTGAAAACTAGTATGTGCTAACATGATGTAAACCTTATTATTATACACACCATATGATTTAGAACTGTCTGCATCCAATTTTATGTGTGTGCTACCTAACCTCCAGAATTTACTTTCAGTAACAACACATTCTCTACATAGTGGAACATTAGAGTTTGCAGTACTAAAGCAAGTCAATGGCTGTTCCATTCCAAATACTACCAGGTAATTTCCTGAATTCAACTTGCATTGTAGTATTCCTTGGCACTGAGTAATCTACATGCAATATCTGCACAGCTCGAAATCACACTGAGTAGTTATGTACACAGCCTTACCACGAAATGCATTGAATAGAAGGAAAAGCATTGAACACAATGGAGTGTCAAGTACAATTTTGCTGAAAACTAGTATTTGCTAACATGTTGTAAACGTTATTATTATACTCCCCATATGTTTTAGAATAGTCTGCAACCAATTTCATGACTGTGCTACCTAAGCTCCAGAATTTACATTCAGTAACAACGCATTCTCTACAAAGTGGAACATTAGAGTTTGCAGTACTAAAGCAAGTCAATAGCTGTTCCATTCAAAATGGTACCAGGTAGGATCCTCAATTCAGCTTGTATTGGTGTATTCCTTGGCACTGAGCACTCTACATGAAATATCTACACTGTTCCAAATCACCCTGAGTAGTTATGTACACAACCTTACCACAAAATGCATTGAATAGAAAGTAAAGCATTGAACACAATGGAGTGTCAAGTACAATTTTGCTGAAAACTAGTATGTGCTAACATGATGTTAAGCTTATTATTATACTCACCATATGATTTAGAATTGTCTGCAACCAATTTTCTGTGTGTGCTACCTAAGATCCAGAATTTACTTTCAGTAACAACACATTCTCTACATAGTGGAACATTAGAGTTTGCAGTACTAAAGCAAGTCAATGGCTGTTCCATTCCAAATACTACCAGGTAAGTTCTTGAATTCAGCTTGCATTGGTGTATTCCATGGCACTGAGCACTCTTAATGCAATATCTATACAGTTCTAAATCACCCTGAGTAGTTATGTACACAACCTTACCACAAAATGCATTGAATACAAAAGCATTCAACACAATGGAGTGTCAAGTACAATTTTGCTGAAAACTAGTATGTGCTAACATGATGTAAACCTTATTATTATACTCACCATATGATTCAGAATCGTCTGCAACCAATTTTATGTGTCTGCTACCTAATCTCCATAATTTACTTTCAGTAACTACACATTCTCTACATAGTGGAACTTTAGAGTTTGCAGTACTAAAGGAAGTCAATGGCTGTTCCATTCCAAATGGTACCAGGTAGGTTCCTATATTCAGCTTGCATTGGTGTATTCCATGGCACTGAGCACTCTACATGCAATATCTACACTGTTCCAAATCACCCTGAGTTGTTATGTACACAACCTTACCACAAAATGCATGGAATAGAAAATAAAGCATTGAACACAATGGAGTGTCAAGTACAATTTCGCTGAAAACTAGTATGTGCTAACATGATGTAAACCTTATTATTATACACACCATATGATTTAGAATCGTCTGCAACCAATTTTATGTGTGTGCTACCTAACCTCCTGAATTTACTTTCAGTAACAACACATTCTCTGCATAGTGGAACATTAGAGTTTGCAGTACTAAAGCAAGTCAATGGCTGTTCCATTCCAAATACTACCAGGTAGGTTCCTATATTCAGCTTGCATTGGTGTATTCCATGGCACTGAGCATTCTACATGCAATGTCTACACTGTTCCAAATCACCCTGAGTAGTTATGTACACAACCTTACCACAAAATGCATTGAATAGAAAGTAAAGCATTCAACACAATGGACTGCCAAGTAAAATTTTTCTAAAAACAGCTATTTGCTAACATGATGTAAACCTTATTATTATACTCACCGTATGTTTTAGTCTGCAAACAATTTTATGAGTGTGCTGCCTAAGCTCAAGAATTTACTTTCAGTAACAACGCATTTTCTACATAGTGCAACATTAGAGTTTGCACTACTAAAGCAAGTCAATGGCTGTTCCATTCCAAATGGAACCTGGTAGCTTCCTGAATTCAGCTTGCATTGGTGTATTCCATGGCACTGAGCACTCTACATGCAATATCTACACTGTTCCAAATCACCCTGAGTTGTTATGTACACAACCTTACCACAAAATGCATTGAATAGAAAATAAAGCATTGAACACAATGGAGTGACAAGTACAATTTCGCTGAAAACTAGTATGTGCTAACATGATGTAAACCTTATTATTATACACACCATATGATTTAGAATCGTCTGCAACCAATTTTATGTGTGTGCTACCTAACCTCCAGAATTTACTTTCAGTAACAACACATTCTCTGCATAGTGGAACATTAGAGTTTGCAGTACTAAAGCAAGTCAATGGCTGTTCCATTCCAAATACTACCAGGTAGGTTCCTATATTCAGCTTGCATTGGTGTATTCCATGGCACTGAGCATTCTACATGCAATGTCTACACTGTTCCAAATCACCCTGAGTAGTTATGTACACAACCTTACCACAAAATGCATTGAATAGAAAGTAAAGCATTCAACACAATGGACTGCCAAGTAAAATTTTTCTAAAAACAGCTATTTGCTAACATGATGTAAACCTTATTATTATACTCACCATATGTTTTAGTCTGCAAACAATTTTATGAGTGTGCTACCTAAGCTCAAGAATTTACTTTCAGTAACAACGCATTTTCAACATTGTGCAACATTAGAGTTTGCACTACTAAAGCAAGTCAATGGCTGTTCCATTCCAAATGGAACCTGGTAGCTTCCTGAATTCAGCTTGCATTGGTGTATTCCATGGCAGTGAGCACTCTACATGCAATATCTACACTGTTCCAAATCACCCTGAGTTGTTATGTACACAACCTTACCACAAAATGCATTGAATAGAAAATAAAGCATTGAACACAATGGAGTGTCAAGTACAATTTCGCTGAAAACTAGTATGTGCTAACATGATGTAAACCTTATTATTATACACACCATATGATTTAGAACTGTCTGCAACCAATTTTATGTGTGTGCTACCTAACCTCCAGAATTTACTTTCAGTAACAACACATTCTCTACATAGTGGAACATTAGAGTTTGCAGTACTAAAGCAAGTCAATGGCTGTTCCATTCCAAATACTACCAGGTAATTTCCTGAATTCAACTTGCATTGTAGTATTCCTTGGCACTGAGTAATCTACATGCAATATCTGCACAGCTCGAAATCACACTGAGTAGTTATGTACACAGCCTTACCACGAAATGCATTGAATAGAAGGAAAAGCATTGAACACAATGGAGTGTCAAGTACAATTTTGCTGAAAACTAGTATTTGCTAACATGTTGTAAACGTTATTATTATACTCCCCATATGTTTTAGAATAGTCTGCAGCCAATTTCATGACTGTGCTACCTAAGCTCCAGAATTTACATTCAGTAACAACGCATTCTTTACAAAGTGGAACATTAGAGTTTGCAGTACTAAAGCAAGTCAATAGCTGTTCCATTCAAAATGGTACCAGGTAGGATCCTCAATTCAGCTTGTATTGGTGTATTCCTTGGCACTGAGCACTCTACATGAAATATCTACACTGTTCCAAATCACCCTGAGTAGTTATGTACACAACCTTACCACAAAATGCATTGAATAGAAAGTAAAGCATTGAACACAATGGAGTGTCAAGTGCAATTTCGCTGAAAACTAGTATGTGCTAACATGATGTAAACCTTATTATTATACTCACCATATGATTTAGAATCGTCTGCAACCAATTCTCTGTGTGTGCTACCTAAGATCCAGAATTTACTTTCAGTAACAACACATTCTCTACATAGTGGAACATTAGAGTTTGCAGTACTAAAGCAAGTCAATGGCTGTTCCATTCCAAATACTACCAGGTAAGTTCTTGAATTCAGCTTGCATTGGTGTATTCCATGGCACTGAGCACTCTTAATGCAATATCTATACAGTTCTAAATCACCCTGAGTAGTTATGTACACAACCTTACCACAAAATGCATTGAATACAAAAGCATTCAACACAATGGAGTGTGAAGTACAATTTTGCTGAAAACTAGTATGTGCTAACATGATGTAAACCTTATTATTATACTCACCATATGATTCAGAATCGTCTGCAACCAATTTTATGTGTCTGCTACCTAATCTGCATAATTTACTTTCAGTAACTACACATTCTCTACATAGTGGAACTTTAGAGTTTGCAGTACTAAAGCAAGTCAATGGCTGTTCCATTCCAAATGGTACCAGGTAGGTTCCTATATTCAGCTTGCATTGGTGTATTCCATGGCACTGAGCACTCTACTCTACATGCAATATCTACACTGTTCCAAATCACCCTGAGTTGTTATGTACACAACCTTACCACAAAATGCATTGAATAGAAAATAAAGCATTGAACACAATGGAGTGTCAAGTACAATTTCGCTGAAAACTAGTATGTGCTAACATGATGTAAACCTTATTATTATACACACCATATGATTTAGAATCGTCTGCAACCAATTTTATGTGTGTGCTACCTAACCTCCAGAATTTACTTTCAGTAACAACACATTCTCTGCATAGTGGAACATTAGAGTTTGCAGTACTAAAGCAAGTCAATGGCTGTTCCATTCCAAATACTACCAGGTAGGTTCCTATATTCAGCTTGCATTGGTGTATTCCATGGCACTGAGCATTCTACATGCAATGTCTACACTGTTCCAAATCACCCTGAGTAGTTATGTACACAACCTTACCACAAAATGCATTGAATAGAAAGTAAAGCATTCAACACAATGGACTGCCAAGTAAAATTTTTCTAAAAACAGCTATTTGCTAACATGATGTAAACCTTATTATTATACTCAGCATATGTTTTAGTCTGCAAACAATTTTATGAGTGTGCTACCTAAGCTCAAGAATTTACTTTCAGTAACAACGCATTTTCTACATAGTGCAACATTAGAGTTTGCAGTACTAAAGCAAGTCAATGGCTGTTCCATTCCAAATGGAACCTGGTAGCTTCCTGAATTCAGCTTGCATTGGTGTATTCCATGGCAGTGAGCACTCTACATGCAATATCTACACTGTTCCAAATCACCCTGAGTTGTTATGTACACAACCTTACCACAAAATGCATTGAATAGAAAATAAAGCATTGAACACAATGGAGTGTCAAGTACAATTTCGCTGAAAACTAGTATGTGCTAACATGATGTAAACCTTATTATTATACACACCATATGATTTAGAACTGTCTGCAACCAATTTTATGTGTGTGCTACCTAACCTCCAGATTTTACTTTCAGTAACAACACATTCTCTACATAGTGGAACATTAGAGTTTGCAGTACTAAAGCAAGTCAATGGCTGTTCCATTCCAAATACTACCAGGTAATTTCCTGAATTCAACTTGCATTGTAGTATTCCTTGGCACTGAGTAATCTACATGCAATATCTGCACAGCTCGAAATCACACTGAGTAGTTATGTACACAGCCTTACCCTGAAATGCATTGAATAGAAGGAAAAGCATTGAACACAATGGAGTGTCAAGTACAATTTTGCTGAAAACTAGTATTTGCTAACATGTTGTAAACGTTATTATTATACTCCCCATATGTTTTAGAATAGTCTGCAACCAATTTCATGACTGTGCTACCTAAGCTCCAGAATTTACATTCAGTAACAACGCATTCTCTACAAAGTGGAACATTAGAGTTTGCAGTACTAAAGCAAGTCAATAGCTGTTCCATTCAAAATGGTACCAGGTAGGATCCTCAATTCAGCTTGTATTGGTGTATTCCTTGGCACTGAGCACTCTACATGAAATATCTACACTGTTCCAAATCACCCTGAGTAGTTATGTACACAACCTTACCACAAAATGCATTGAATAGAAAGTAAAGCATTGAACACAATGGAGTGTCAAGTACAATTTCGCTGAAAACTAGTATGTGCTAACATGATGTAAACCTTATTATTATACTCACCATATGATTTAGAATCGTCTGCAACCAATTTTCTGTGCCTGCTACCTAAGATCCAGAATTTACTTTCAGTAACAACACATTCTCTACATAGTGGAACATTAGAGTTTGCAGTACTAAAGCAAGTCAATGGCTGTTCCATTCGAAATACTACCAGGTAAGTTCTTGAATTCAGCTTGCATTGGTGTATTCCATGGCACTGAGCACTCTTAATGCAATATCTATACAGTTCTAAATCACCCTGAGTAGTTATGTACACAACCTTACCACAAAATGCATTGAATACAAAAGCATTCAACACAATGGAGTGTCAAGTACAATTTTGCTGAAAACTAGTATGTGCTAACATGATGTAAACCTTATTATTATACTCACCATATGATTCAGTATCGTCTGCAACCAATTTTATGTGTCTGCTACCTAATCTCCATAATTTACTTTCAGTAACTACACATTCTCTACATAGTGGAACTTTAGAGTTTGCAGTACTAAAGGAAGTCAATGGCTGTTCCATTCCAAATGGTACCAGGTAGGTTCCTATATTCAGCTTGCATTGGTGTATTCCATGGCACTGAGCACTCTACATGCAATATCTACACTGTTCCAAATCACCCTGAGTTGTTATGTACACAACCTTACCACAAAATGCATTGAATAGAAAATAAAGCATTGAACACAATGGAGTGTCAAGTACAATTTCGCTGAAAACTAGTATGTGCTAACATGATGTAAACCTTATTATTATACACACCATATGATTTAGAATCGTCTGCAACCAATTTTATGTGTGTGCTACCTAACCTCCAGAATTTACTTTCAGTAACAACACATTCTCTGCATAGTGGAACATTAGAGTTTGCAGTACTAAAGCAAGTCAATGGCTGTTCCATTCCAAATACTACCAGGTAGGTTCCTATATTCAGCTTGCATTGGTGTATTCCATGGCACTGAGCACTCTACATGCAATATCTACACTGTTCCAAATCACCCTGAGTTGTTATGTACACAACCTTACCACAAAATGCATTGAATAGAAAATAAAGCATTGAACACAATGGAGTGACAAGTACAATTTCGCTGAAAACTAGTATGTGCTAACATGATGTAAACCTTATTATTATACACACCATATGATTTAGAATCGTCTGCAACCAATTTTATGTGTGTGCTACCTAACCTCCAGAATTTACTTTCAGTAACAACACATTCTCTGCATAGTGGAACATTAGAGTTTGCAGTACTAAAGCAAGTCAATGGCTGTTCCATTCCAAATACTACCAGGTAGGTTCCTATATTCAGCTTGCATTGGTGTATTCCATGGCACTGAGCATTCTACATGCAATGTCTACACTGTTCCAAATCACCCTGAGTAGTTATGTACACAACCTTACCACAAAATGCATTGAATAGAAAGTAAAGCATTCAACACAATGGACTGCCAAGTAAAATTTTTCTAAAAACAGCTATTTGCTAACATGATGTAAACCTTATTATTATACTCACCATATGTTTTAGTCTGCAAACAATTTTATGAGTGTGCTACCTAAGCTCAAGAATTTACTTTCAGTAACAACGCATTTTCAACATTGTGCAACATTAGAGTTTGCACTACTAAAGCAAGTCAATGGCTGTTCCATTCCAAATGGAACCTGGTAGCTTCCTGAATTCAGCTTGCATTGGTGTATTCCATGGCAGTGAGCACTCTACATGCAATATCTACACTGTTCCAAATCACCCTGAGTTGTTATGTACACAACCTTACCACAAAATGCATTGAATAGAAAATAAAGCATTGAACACAATGGAGTGTCAAGTACAATTTCGCTGAAAACTAGTATGTGCTAACATGATGTAAACCTTATTATTATACACACCATATGATTTAGAACTGTCTGCAACCAATTTTATGTGTGTGCTACCTAACCTCCAGAATTTACTTTCAGTAACAACACATTCTCTACATAGTGGAACATTAGAGTTTGCAGTACTAAAGCAAGTCAATGGCTGTTCCATTCCAAATACTACCAGGTAATTTCCTGAATTCAACTTGCATTGTAGTATTCCTTGGCACTGAGTAATCTACATGCAATATCTGCACAGCTCGAAATCACACTGAGTAGTTATGTACACAGCCTTACCACGAAATGCATTGAATAGAAGGAAAAGCATTGAACACAATGGAGTGTCAAGTACAATTTTGCTGAAAACTAGTATTTGCTAACATGTTGTAAACGTTATTATTATACTCCCCATATGTTTTAGAATAGTCTGCAGCCAATTTCATGACTGTGCTACCTAAGCTCCAGAATTTACATTCAGTAACAACGCATTCTTTACAAAGTGGAACATTAGAGTTTGCAGTACTAAAGCAAGTCAATAGCTGTTCCATTCAAAATGGTACCAGGTAGGATCCTCAATTCAGCTTGTATTGGTGTATTCCTTGGCACTGAGCACTCTACATGAAATATCTACACTGTTCCAAATCACCCTGAGTAGTTATGTACACAACCTTACCACAAAATGCATTGAATAGAAAGTAAAGCATTGAACACAATGGAGTGTCAAGTGCAATTTCGCTGAAAACTAGTATGTGCTAACATGATGTAAACCTTATTATTATACTCACCATATGATTTAGAATCGTCTGCAACCAATTCTCTGTGTGTGCTACCTAAGATCCAGAATTTACTTTCAGTAACAACACATTCTCTACATAGTGGAACATTAGAGTTTGCAGTACTAAAGCAAGTCAATGGCTGTTCCATTCCAAATACTACCAGGTAAGTTCTTGAATTCAGCTTGCATTGGTGTATTCCATGGCACTGAGCACTCTTAATGCAATATCTATACAGTTCTAAATCACCCTGAGTAGTTATGTACACAACCTTACCACAAAATGCATTGAATACAAAAGCATTCAACACAATGGAGTGTGAAGTACAATTTTGCTGAAAACTAGTATGTGCTAACATGATGTAAACCTTATTATTATACTCACCATATGATTCAGAATCGTCTGCAACCAATTTTATGTGTCTGCTACCTAATCTGCATAATTTACTTTCAGTAACTACACATTCTCTACATAGTGGAACTTTAGAGTTTGCAGTACTAAAGCAAGTCAATGGCTGTTCCATTCCAAATGGTACCAGGTAGGTTCCTATATTCAGCTTGCATTGGTGTATTCCATGGCACTGAGCACTCTACTCTACATGCAATATCTACACTGTTCCAAATCACCCTGAGTTGTTATGTACACAACCTTACCACAAAATGCATTGAATAGAAAATAAAGCATTGAACACAATGGAGTGTCAAGTACAATTTCGCTGAAAACTAGTATGTGCTAACATGATGTAAACCTTATTATTATACACACCATATGATTTAGAATCGTCTGCAACCAATTTTATGTGTGTGCTACCTAACCTCCAGAATTTACTTTCAGTAACAACACATTCTCTGCATAGTGGAACATTAGAGTTTGCAGTACTAAAGCAAGTCAATGGCTGTTCCATTCCAAATACTACCAGGTAGGTTCCTATATTCAGCTTGCATTGGTGTATTCCATGGCACTGAGCATTCTACATGCAATGTCTACACTGTTCCAAATCACCCTGAGTAGTTATGTACACAACCTTACCACAAAATGCATTGAATAGAAAGTAAAGCATTCAACACAATGGACTGCCAAGTAAAATTTTTCTAAAAACAGCTATTTGCTAACATGATGTAAACCTTATTATTATACTCAGCATATGTTTTAGTCTGCAAACAATTTTATGAGTGTGCTACCTAAGCTCAAGAATTTACTTTCAGTAACAACGCATTTTCTACATAGTGCAACATTAGAGTTTGCAGTACTAAAGCAAGTCAATGGCTGTTCCATTCCAAATGGAACCTGGTAGCTTCCTGAATTCAGCTTGCATTGGTGTATTCCATGGCAGTGAGCACTCTACATGCAATATCTACACTGTTCCAAATCACCCTGAGTTGTTATGTACACAACCTTACCACAAAATGCATTGAATAGAAAATAAAGCATTGAACACAATGGAGTGTCAAGTACAATTTCGCTGAAAACTAGTATGTGCTAACATGATGTAAACCTTATTATTATACACACCATATGATTTAGAACTGTCTGCAACCAATTTTATGTGTGTGCTACCTAACCTCCAGATTTTACTTTCAGTAACAACACATTCTCTACATAGTGGAACATTAGAGTTTGCAGTACTAAAGCAAGTCAATGGCTGTTCCATTCCAAATACTACCAGGTAATTTCCTGAATTCAACTTGCATTGTAGTATTCCTTGGCACTGAGTAATCTACATGCAATATCTGCACAGCTCGAAATCACACTGAGTAGTTATGTACACAGCCTTACCCTGAAATGCATTGAATAGAAGGAAAAGCATTGAACACAATGGAGTGTCAAGTACAATTTTGCTGAAAACTAGTATTTGCTAACATGTTGTAAACGTTATTATTATACTCCCCATATGTTTTAGAATAGTCTGCAACCAATTTCATGACTGTGCTACCTAAGCTCCAGAATTTACATTCAGTAACAACGCATTCTCTACAAAGTGGAACATTAGAGTTTGCAGTACTAAAGCAAGTCAATAGCTGTTCCATTCAAAATGGTACCAGGTAGGATCCTCAATTCAGCTTGTATTGGTGTATTCCTTGGCACTGAGCACTCTACATGAAATATCTACACTGTTCCAAATCACCCTGAGTAGTTATGTACACAACCTTACCACAAAATGCATTGAATAGAAAGTAAAGCATTGAACACAATGGAGTGTCAAGTACAATTTCGCTGAAAACTAGTATGTGCTAACATGATGTAAACCTTATTATTATACTCACCATATGATTTAGAATCGTCTGCAACCAATTTTCTGTGCCTGCTACCTAAGATCCAGAATTTACTTTCAGTAACAACACATTCTCTACATAGTGGAACATTAGAGTTTGCAGTACTAAAGCAAGTCAATGGCTGTTCCATTCGAAATACTACCAGGTAAGTTCTTGAATTCAGCTTGCATTGGTGTATTCCATGGCACTGAGCACTCTTAATGCAATATCTATACAGTTCTAAATCACCCTGAGTAGTTATGTACACAACCTTACCACAAAATGCATTGAATACAAAAGCATTCAACACAATGGAGTGTCAAGTACAATTTTGCTGAAAACTAGTATGTGCTAACATGATGTAAACCTTATTATTATACTCACCATATGATTCAGTATCGTCTGCAACCAATTTTATGTGTCTGCTACCTAATCTCCATAATTTACTTTCAGTAACTACACATTCTCTACATAGTGGAACTTTAGAGTTTGCAGTACTAAAGGAAGTCAATGGCTGTTCCATTCCAAATGGTACCAGGTAGGTTCCTATATTCAGCTTGCATTGGTGTATTCCATGGCACTGAGCACTCTACATGCAATATCTACACTGTTCCAAATCACCCTGAGTTGTTATGTACACAACCTTACCACAAAATGCATTGAATAGAAAATAAAGCATTGAACACAATGGAGTGTCAAGTACAATTTCGCTGAAAACTAGTATGTGCTAACATGATGTAAACCTTATTATTATACACACCATATGATTTAGAATCGTCTGCAACCAATTTTATGTGTGTGCTACCTAACCTCCAGAATTTACTTTCAGTAACAACACATTCTCTGCATAGTGGAACATTAGAGTTTGCAGTACTAAAGCAAGTCAATGGCTGTTCCATTCCAAATACTACCAGGTAGGTTCCTATATTCAGCTTGCATTGGTGTATTCCATGGCACAGAGCATTCTACATGCAATGTCTACACTGTTCCAAATCACCCTGAGTAGTTATGTACACAACCGTACCACAAAATGCATTGAATAGAAAGTAAAGCATTCAACACAATGGACTGCCAAGTAAAATTTTTCTAAAAACAGCTATTTGCTAACATGATGTAAACCTTATTATTATACTCACCATATGTTTTAGTCTGCAAACAATTTTATGAGTGTGCTACCTAAGCTCAAGAATTTACTTTCAGTAACAACGCATTTTCTACATAGTGCAACATTAGAGTTTGCACTACTAAAGCAAGTCAATGGCTGTTCCATTCCAAATGGAACCTGGTAGCTTCCTGAATTCAGCTTGCATTGGTGTATTCCATGGCACTGAGCACTCTACATGCAATATCTACACTGTTCCAAATCACCCTGAGTTGTTATGTACACAACCTTACCACAAAATGCATTGAATAGAAAATAAAGCATTGAACACAATGGAGTGTCAAGTACAATTTCGCTGAAAACTAGTATGTGCTAACATGATGTAAACCTTATTATTATACACACCATATGATTTAGAATAGTCTGCAACCAATTTCATGACTGTGCTACCTAAGCTCCAGAATTTACTTTCAGTAACAACACATTCTCTACATAGTGGAACATTAGCGTTTGCAGTACTAAAGTCAATGGCTGTTCCATTCCAAATACTACCAGGTAAGTTCCTGAATTCACCTTGCATTGTAGTATTCCTTGGCACTGAGCAATCTACATGCAATATCTGCACAGCTCGAAATCACACGGAGTAGTTATGTACACAACCTTACCACGAAATGCATTGAATAGAAGGAAAAGCATTGAACACAATGGAGTGTCAAGTACAATTTTGCTGAAAACAAGTATGTGCTAACATGATGTAAACCTTATTATTATACTCACCATATGTTTTAGAATAGTCTGCAACCAATTTCATGACTGTGCTACCTAAGCTCAAGAATTTACTTTCAGTAACAACGCATTTTCTACACAGTGCAACATTAGAGTTTGCAGTACTAAAGCAAGTCAATGGCTGTTCCATTCCAAATGGTACCAGGTAGCTTCCTGAATTCAGCTTGCATTGGTGTATTCCATGGTACTGAGCATTCTACATGCAATGTCTACACTGTTCCAAATCACCCTGAGTAGTTATGTACACAACCTTACCACAAAATGCATTGAATACAAAAGCATTCAACACAATGGAGTGAGAAGTACAATTTTGCTGAAAACTAGTATGTGCTAACATGATGTAAACCTTATTATTATACTCACCATATGATTCAGAATCGTCTGCAACCAATTTTATGTGTCTGCTACCTAATCTCCATAATTTACTTTCAGTAACTACACATTTTCTACACAGTGCAACATTAGAGTTTGCAGTACTAAAGCAAGTCAATAGCTGTTCCATTCAAAATGGTACCAGGTCGGATCCTCAATTCAACTTGTATTGGTGTATTCCTTGGCACTGAGCACTCTACATGAAATATCTACACTGTTCCAAATCACCCTGAGTAGTTATGTACACAACCTTACCACAAAATGCATTGAATAGAAAGTAAAGCATTGAACACAATGGAGTGTCAAGTACAATTTCGCTGAAAACTAGTATGTGCTAACATGATGTAAACCTTATTATTATACTCACCATATGATTTAGAATCGTCTGCAACCAATTTTCTGTGTGTGCTACCTAAGATCCAGAATTTACTTTCAGTAACAACACATTCTCTACATAGTGGAACATTAGAGTTTGCAGTACTAAAGCAAGTCAATGGCTGTTCCATTCCAAATACTACCAGGTAAGTTCTTGAATTCAGCTTGCATTGGTGTATTCCATGGCACTGAGCACTCTTAATGCAATATCTATACAGTCCTAAATCACCCTGAGTAGTTATGTACACAACCTTACCACAAAATGCATTGAATACAAAAGCATTCAACACAATGGAGTGAGAAGTACAATTTTGCTGAAAACTAGTATGTGCTAACATGATGTAAACCTTATTATTATACTCACCATATGATTCAGAATCGTCTGCAACCAATTTTATGTGTCTGCTACCTAATCTGCATAATTTACTTTCAGTAACTACACATTCTCTACATAGTGGAACTTTAGAGTTTGCAGTACTAAAGGAAGTCAATGGCTGTTCCATTCCAAATGGTACCAGGTAGGTTCCTATATTCAGCTTGCATTGGTGTATTCCATGGCACTGAGCACTCTACATGCAATATCTGCATAGTTCCAAATCACACTGAGTAGTTATGTACACAACCTTACCAAGAAATGCATTGAATAGAAAGTAAAGCATTGAACACCATGGAGTGTCAAGTACAATTTCGCTGAAAACTATTATGTGCTAACATGATGTAAACCTTATTATTATACTCACCATATGATTTAGAATCGTCTGCAACCAATTTTCTGTGTGTGCTACCTAAGATCCAGAATTTACTTTCAGTAACAACACATTCTCTACATAGTGGAACATTAGAGTTTGCAGTAGTAAAGCAAGTCAATGGCTGTTCCATTCCAAATGGTACCAGGTAGGTTCCTCAATTCAGCTTGCATTGGTGTATTCCATGGCACTGAGCACTCTACATGCAATATCTGCATAGTTCCAAATCACACTGAGTAGTTATGTACACAACCTTACCAAGAAATGCATTGAATAGAAAGTAAAGCATTGAACACCATGGAGTGTCAAGTACAATTTCGCTGAAAACTAGTACGTGCTAACATGATGTAAACCTTATTATTATACTCACCATATGATTTAGAATCGTCTGCAACCAATTTTCTGTGTGTGCTACCTAAGATCCAGAATTTACTTTCAGTAACAACACATTCTCTACATAGTGGAACATTAGAGTTTGCAGTACTAAAGCAAGTCAATGGCTGTTCCATTCCAAATGGTACCAGGTAGGTTCCTATATTCAGCTTGCATTGGTGTATTCCATGGTACTGAGCATTCTACATGCAATGTCTACACTGTTCCAAATCACCCTGAGTAGTTATGTACACAACCGTACCACAAAATGCATTGAATAGAAAGTAAAGCATTCAACACAATGGACTGCCAAGTAAAATTTTTCTAAAAACAGCTATTTGCTAACATGATGTAAACCTTATTATTATACTCACCATATGTTTTAGTCTGCAAACAATTTTATGAGTGTGCTACCTAAGCTCAAGAATTTACTTTCAGTAACAACGCATTTTCTACATAGTGCAACATTAGAGTTTGCACTACTAAAGCAAGTCAATGGCTGTTCCATTCCAAATGGAACCTGGTAGCTTCCTGAATTCAGCTTGCATTGGTGTATTCCATGGCACTGAGCACTCTACATGCAATATCTACACTGTTCCAAATCACCCTGAGTTGTTATGTACACAACCTTACCACAAAATGCATTGAATAGAAAATAAAGCATTGAACACAATGGAGTGTCAAGTACAATTTCGCTGAAAACTAGTATGTGCTAACATGATGTAAACCTTATTATTATACACACCATATGATTTAGAATAGTCTGCAACCAATTTCATGACTGTGCTACCTAAGCTCCAGAATTTACTTTCAGTAACAACACATTCTCTACATAGTGGAACATTAGCGTTTGCAGTACTAAAGTCAATGGCTGTTCCATTCCAAATACTACCAGGTAAGTTCCTGAATTCACCTTGCATTGTAGTATTCCTTGGCACTGAGCAATCTACATGCAATATCTGCACAGCTCGAAATCACACGGAGTAGTTATGTACACAACCTTACCACGAAATGCATTGAATAGAAGGAAAAGCATTGAACACAATGGAGTGTCAAGTACAATTTTGCTGAAAACAAGTATGTGCTAACATGATGTAAACCTTATTATTATACTCACCATATGTTTTAGAATAGTCTGCAACCAATTTCATGACTGTGCTACCTAAGCTCAAGAATTTACTTTCAGTAACAACGCATTTTCTACACAGTGCAACATTAGAGTTTGCAGTACTAAAGCAAGTCAATGGCTGTTCCATTCCAAATGGTACCAGGTAGCTTCCTGAATTCAGCTTGCATTGGTGTATTCCATGGTACTGAGCATTCTACATGCAATGTCTACACTGTTCCAAATCACCCTGAGTAGTTATGTACACAACCTTACCACAAAATGCATTAAATACAAAAGCATTCAACACAATGGAGTGAGAAGTACAATTTTGCTGAAAACTAGTATGTGCTAACATGATGTAAACCTTATTATTATACTCACCATATGATTCAGAATCGTCTGCAACCAATTTTATGTGTCTGCTACCTAATCTCCATAATTTACTTTCAGTAACTACACATTTTCTACACAGTGCAACATTAGAGTTTGCAGTACTAAAGCAAGTCAATAGCTGTTCCATTCAAAATGGTACCAGGTCGGATCCTCAATTCAACTTGTATTGGTGTATTCCTTGGCACTGAGCACTCTACATGAAATATCTACACTGTTCCAAATCACCCTGAGTAGTTATGTACACAACCTTACCACAAAATGCATTGAATAGAAAGTAAAGCATTGAACACAATGGAGTGTCAAGTACAATTTCGCTGAAAACTAGTATGTGCTAACATGATGTAAACCTTATTATTATACTCACCATATGATTTAGAATCGTCTGCAACCAATTTTCTGTGTGTGCTACCTAAGATCCAGAATTTACTTTCAGTAACAACACATTCTCTACATAGTGGAACATTAGAGTTTGCAGTACTAAAGCAAGTCAATGGCTGTTCCATTCCAAATACTACCAGGTAAGTTCTTGAATTCAGCTTGCATTGGTGTATTCCATGGCACTGAGCACTCTTAATGCAATATCTATACAGTCCTAAATCACCCTGAGTAGTTATGTACACAACCTTACCACAAAATGCATTGAATACAAAAGCATTCAACACAATGGAGTGAGAAGTACAATTTTGATGAAAACTAGTATGTGCTAACATGATGTAAACCTTATTATTATACTCACCATATGATTCAGAATCGTCTGCAACCAATTTTATGTGTCTGCTACCTAATCTGCATAATTTACTTTCAGTAACTACACATTCTCTACATAGTGGAACTTTAGAGTTTGCAGTACTAAAGCAAGTCAATGGCTGTTCCATTCCAAATGGTACCAGGTAGGTTCCTATATTCAGCTTGCATTGGTGTATTCCATGGCACTGAGCACTCTACATGCAATATCTGCATAGTTCCAAATCACACTGAGTAGTTATGTACACAACCTTACCAAGAAATGCATTGAATAGAAAGTAAAGCATTGAACACCATGGAGTGTCAAGTACAATTTCGCTGAAAACTATTATGTGCTAACATGATGTAAACCTTATTATTATACTCACCATATGATTTAGAATCGTCTGCAACCAATTTTCTGTGTGTGCTACCTAAGATCCAGAATTTACTTTCAGTAACAACACATTCTCTACATAGTGGAACATTAGAGTTTGCAGTAGTAAAGCAAGTCAATGGCTGTTCCATTCCAAATGGTACCAGGTAGGTTCCTCAATTCAGCTTGCATTGGTGTATTCCATGGCACTGAGCACTCTACATGCAATATCTGCATAGTTCCAAATCACACTGAGTAGTTATGTACACAACCTTACCAAGAAATGCATTGAATAGAAAGTAAAGCATTGAACACCATGGAGTGTCAAGTACAATTTCGCTGAAAACTAGTACGTGCTAACATGATGTAAACCTTATTATTATACTCACCATATGATTTAGAATCGTCTGCAACCAATTTTCTGTGTGTGCTACCTAAGATCCAGAATTTACTTTCAGTAACAACACATTCTCTACATAGTGGAACATTAGAGTTTGCAGTACTAAAGCAAGTCAATGGCTGTTCCATTCCAAATGGTACCAGGTAGGTTCCTATATTCAGCTTGCATTGGTGTATTCCATGGTACTGAGCATTCTACATGCAATGTCTACACTGTTCCAAATCACCCTGAGTAGTTATGTACACAACCTTACCACAAAATGCATTGAATAGAAAGTAAAGCATTCAACACAATGGAGTGCCAAGTAAAATTTTGCTAAAATCAGCTATTTGCTATCATAATGTAAACCTTATTATTATACTCACCATATGTTTTAGAATAGTCTGCAACCAATTTTATGAGTCTGCTACCTAAGCTCCAGAATTTACTTTCAGTAACAACGGATTTTCTGCATAGTGCTACATTGGAGTTTGCAGTACTGAAGCAAGTCAATGGCTGTTCCATTCCAAATGGTACCAGGTAGGTTCCTCAATTCAGCTTGCATTGGTGTATTCCATGGCACTGAGCACTCTACATGCAATATCTGCATAGTTCCAAATCACACTGAGTAGTTATGTACACAACCTTACCAAGAAATGCATTGAATACAAAGTAAAGCATTGAACACCATGGAGTGTCAAGTACAATTTCGCTGAAAACTATTATGTGCTAACATGATGTAAACCTTATTATTATACTCAGCATATGATTTAGAATCGTCTGCAACCAATTTTCTGTGTGTGCTACCTAAGATCCAGAATTTACTTTCAGTAACAACACATTCTCTACATAGTGGAACATTAGAGTTTGCAGTAGTAAAGCAAGTCAATGGCTGTTCCATTCCAAATGGTACCAGGTAGGTTCCTCAATTCAGCTTGCATTGGTGTATTCCATGGCACTGAGCACTCTACATGCAATATCTGCATAGTTCCAAATCACACTGAGTAGTTATGTACACAACCTTACCAAGAAATGCATTGAATAGAAAGTAAAGCATTGAACACCATGGAGTGTCAAGTACAATTTCGCTGAAAACTAGTACGTGCTAACATGATGTAAACCTTATTATTATACTCACCATATGATTTAGAATCGTCTGCAACCAATTTTCTGTGTGTGCTACCTAAGATCCAGAACTTACTTTCAGTAACAACACATTCTCTACATAGTGGAACATTAGAGTTTGCAGTACTAAAGCAAGTCAATGGCTGTTCCATTCCAAATACTACCAGGTAGGTTCCTGTATTCAGCTTGCATTGGTGTATTCCATGGCACTGAGCATTCTACATGCAATGTCTACACTGTTCCAAATCACCCTGAGTAGTTATGTACACAACCTTACCACAAAATGCATTGAATAGAAAGTAAAGCATTCAACACAATGGAGTGCCAAGTACAATTTTGCTAAAATCAGCTATTTGCTATCATAATGTAAACCTTATTATTATACTCACCATATGTTTGAGAATAGTCTGCAACCAATTTTATGAGTCTGCTACCTAAGCTCCAGAATTTACTTTCAGTAACAACGCATTTTCTGTATAGTGCAACATTAGAGTTTGCAGTACTAAAGCAAGTCAATGGCTGTTCCATTCCAAATGGTACCAGGTAGGTTCCTATATTCAGCTTGCATTGGTGTATTCCATGGTACTGAGCATTCTACATGCAATGTCTACACTGTTCCAAATCACCCTGAGTAGTTATGTACACAACCTTACCACAAAATGCATTGAATAGAAAGTAAAGCATTCAACACAATGGAGTGCCAAGTAAAATTTTGCTAAAATCAGCTATTTACTATCATAATGTAAACCTTATTATTATACTCACCATATGTTTTAGAATAGTCTGCAACCAATTTTATGAGTCTGCTACCTAAGCTCCAGAATTTACTTTCAGTAACAACGGATTTTCTGCATAGTGCAACATTGGAGTTTGCAGTACTGAAGCAAGTCAATGGCTGTTCCATTCCAAATGGTACCAGGTAGGTTCCTCAATTCAGCTTGCATTGGTGTATTCCATGGCACTGAGCACTCTACATGCAATATCTGCATAGTTCCAAATCACACTGAGTAGTTATGTACACAACCTTACCAAGAAATGCATTGAATACAAAGTAAAGCATTGAACACCATGGAGTGTCAAGTACAATTTCGCTGAAAACTATTATGTGCTAACATGATGTAAACCTTATTATTATACTCACCATATGATTTAGAATCGTCTGCAACCAATTTTCTGTGTGTGCTACCTAAGATCCAGAATTTACTTTCAGTAACAACAAATTCTCTACATAGTGGAACATTAGAGTTTGCAGTAGTAAAGCAAGTCAATGGCTGTTCCATTCCAAATGGTACCAGGTAGGTTCCTCAATTCAACTTGCATTGGTGTATTCCATGGCACTGAGCACTCTACATGCAATATCTGCATAGTTCCAAATCACACTGAGTAGTTATGTACACAACCTTACCAAGAAATGCATTGAATAGAAAGTAAAGCATTGAACACCATGGAGTGTCAAGTACAATTTCGCTGAAAACTAGTACGTGCTAACATGATGTAAACCTTATTATTATACTCACCATATGATTTAGAATCGTCTGCAACCAATTTTCTGTGTGTGCTACCTAAGATCCAGAATTTACTTTCAGTAACAACACATTCTCTACATAGTGGAACATTAGAGTTTGCAGTACTAAAGCAAGTCATTGGCTGTTCCATTCCAAATACTACCAGGTAGGTTCCTGTATTCAGCTTGCATTGGTGTATTCCATGGCACTGAGCATTCTACATGCAATGTCTACACTGTTCCAAATCACCCTGAGTAGTTATGTACACAACCTTACCACAAAATGCATTGAATAGAAAGTAAAGCATTCAACACAATGGAGTGCCAAGTACAATTTTGCTAAAATCAGCTATTTGCTACCATAATGTAAACCTTATTATTATACTCACCATATGTTTTAGAATAGTCTGCAACCAATTTTATGAGTCTGCTACCTAAGCTCAAGAATTTACTTTCAGAAACAGCGCATTTTCTACATAGTGCAACATTAGAGTTTGCAGTACTAAAGCAAGTCAATGGCTGTTCCATTCCAAATGGTACCAGGTAGCTTCCTGAATTCAGCTTGCATTGGTGTATTCCATGGCACTGAGCACTCTACATGCAATGTCTACACTGTTCCAAATCACACTGAGTAGTTATGTACACAACCTTACCAAGAAATGCATTGAATAGAAAGTAAAGCATTGAACACCATGGAGTGTCAAGTACAATTTCGCTGAAAACTAGTATGTGCTAACATGATGTAAACCTTATTATTATACTCACCATATGATTTAGAATCGTCTGCAACCAATTTTCTGTGTGTGCTACCTAAGATCCAGAATTTACTTTCAGTAACAACACATTCTCTACATAGTGGAACATTAGAGTTTGCAGTACTAAAGCAAGTCAATGGCTGTTCCATTCCAAATACTACCAGGTAAGTTCTTGGATTCAGCTTGCATTGGTGTATTCCATGGCACTGAGCACTCTTAATGCAATATCTATACAGTTCTAAATCACCCTGAGTAGTTATGTACACAACCTTACCAGAAAATGCATTGAATACAAAAGCATTCAACACAATGGAGTGCCAAGTACAATTTTGCTAAAATCAGCTATTTGCTATCATAATGTAAACCTTATTATTATACTCACCATATGTTTTAGAATAGTCTGCAACCAATTTCATGACTGTGCTACCTAAGCTCCAGAATTTACTTTCAGTAACAACGCATTCTCTACATAGTGGAACATTAGAGTTTGCTGTACTAAAGCAAGTCAATGGCTGTTCCATTCAAAATGGTACCAGCTAGGATCCTCAATTCAGCTTGCATTGGTGCATTCCATGGCACTGAGCACTCTACATGCAATATCTACACTGTTCCAAATCACCCTGGGTAGTTATGTACACAGCCTTACCACAAAATGCATTGAATAGAAAGTAAAGTATTGAACACAATGCAGTGTCAACTACAATTTCGCTGAAAACTAGTATGTGCTAACATGATGTAAACCTTATTATTATACTCACCATATGATTTAGAATCGTCTGCAACCAATTTTCTGTGTGTGCTACCTAAGATCCAGAATTTACTTTCAGTAACAACACATTCTCTACATAGTGGAACATTAGAGTTTGCAGTACTAAAGCAAGTCAATGGCTGTTCCATTCCAAATACTACCAGGTAAGTTCTTGAATTCAGCTTGCATTGGTGTATTCCATGGCACTGAGCATTCTACATGCAATGTCTACACTGTTCCAAATCACCCTGAGTAGTTATGTACACAACCTTACCACAAAATGCATTGAATAGAAAGTAAAGCATTCAACACAATGGACTGCCAAGTAAAATTTTTCTAAAAACAGCTATTTGCTAACATGATGTAAACCTTATTATTATACTCAGCATATGTTTTAGTCTGCAAACAATTTTATGAGTGTGCTACCTAAGCTCAAGAATTTACTTTCAGTAACAACGCATTTTCTACATAGTGCAACATTAGAGTTTGCAGTACTAAAGCAAGTCAATGGCTGTTCCATTCCAAATGGAACCTGGTAGCTTCCTGAATTCAGCTTGCATTGGTGTATTCCATGGCACTGAGCACTCTATATGCAATATCTACACTGTTCCAAATCACCCTGAGTTGTTATGTACACAACCTTACCACAAAATGCATTGAATAGAAAATAAAGCATTGAACACAATGGAGTGTCAAGTACAATTTTGCTGAAAACTAGTATGTGCTAACATGATGTAAACCTTATTATTATACACACCATATGATTTAGAATTGTCTGCAACCAATTTTATGTGTGTGCTACCTAACCTCCAGAATTTACTTTCAGTAACAACACATTCTCTACATAGTGGAACATTAGAGTTTGCAGTACTAAAGCAAGTCAATGACTGTTCCATTCCAAATACTACCAGGTAAGTTCCTGAATTCAACTTGCATTGTAGTATTCCTTGGCACTGAGTAATCTACATGCAATATCTGCACAGCTCGAAATCACACTGAGTAGTTATGTACACAGCCTTACCACGAAATGCATTGAATAGAAGGAAAAGCATTGAACACAATGGAGTGTCAAGTACAATTTTGCTGAAAACTAGTATTTGCTAACATGTTGTAAACGTTATTATTATACTCCCCATATGTTTTAGAATAGTCTGCAACCAATTTCATGACTGTGCTACCTAAGTTCCAGAATTTACTTTCAGTAACAACACATTCTCTACATAGTGGAACATTAGAGTTTGCAGTACTAAAGCAAGTCAATGGCTGTTCCATTCCAAATACTACCAGGTAAGTTCCTGAATTCAACTTGCATTGTAGTATTCCTTGGCACTGAGCATTCTACAAGCAATATCTATACTGTTCCACATCACCCTGAGTAGTTATGTACACAACCTTACCACAAAATGCATTGAATAGAAAGTAAAGCATTCAACACAATGGAGTGCCAAGTAAAATTTTGCTAAAATCAGCTATTTGCTATCATAATGTAAACCTTATTATTATACTCACCATATGTTTTAGAATAGTCTGCAACCAATTTTATGAGTCTGCTACCTAAGCTCCAGAATTTACTTTCAGTAACAACGCATTTTCTGTATAGTGCAACATTAGAGTTTGCAGTACTAAAGCAAGTCAATGGCTGTTCCATTCCAAATGGTACCAGGTAGGTTCCTCAATTCAGCTTGCATTGGTGTATTCCATGGCACTGAGCACTCTACATGCAATATCTGCATAGTTCCAAATCACACTGAGTAGTTATGTACACAACCTTACCAAGAAATGCATTGAATAGAAAGTAAAGCATTGAACACCATGGAGTGTCAAGTACAATTTCGCTGAAAACTAGTATGTGCTAACATGATGTAAACCTTATTATTATACTCATCATATGATTTAGAATCGTCTGCAACCAATTTTCTGTGTGTGCTACCTAAGATCCAGAATTTACTTTCAGTAACAACACATTCACTACATAGTGGAACATTAGAGTTTACAGTACTAAAGCAAGTCAATGGCTGTTCCATTCCAAATGGTACCAGGTAGGTTCCTATATTCAGCTTGCATTGGTGTATTCCAAGGCACTGAGCACTCTACATGCAATATCTGCATAGTTCCAAAACACACTGAGTAGTTATGTACACAGCCTTACGAAGAAATGCATTGAATAGAAAGTAAAGCATTGAACACCATGGAGTGTGAAGTACAATTTCGCTGAAAACTAGTGTGTGCTAACATGATGTAAACCTTATTATTATACTCACCATATGATTTAGAATCGTCTGCAACCAATTTTCTGTGTGTGCTACCTAAGCTCCAGAATTTACTTTCAGTAACAACACATTCTCTACAGAGAAGAACATTAGAGTTTGCAGTACTAAAGCAAGTCAATGGCTGTTCCATTCCAAATACTACCAGGTAGGTTCCTATATTCAGCTTGCATTGGTGTATTCCATGGCACTGAGCATTCTACATGCAATGTCTACACTGTTCCAAATCACCCTGAGTAGTTATGTACACAACCTTACCAGAAAATGCATTGAATACAAAAGCATTCAACACAATGGAGTGCCAAGTACAATTTTGCTAAAATCAGCTATTTGCTATCATAATGTAAACCTTATTATTATACTCACCATATGTTTTAGAATAGTCTGCAACCAATTTTATGAGTCTGCTACCTAAGCTCAAGAATTTACTTTCAGTAACAACGCATTTTCTACATAGTGCAACATTAGAGTTTGCAGTACTAAAGCAAGTCAATGGCTGTTCCATTCCAAATACTACCAGGTAAGTTCCTGAATTCACCTTGCATTGTAGTATTCCTTGGCACTGAGCAATCTACATGCAATATCTGCACAGCTCGAAATCACACGGAGTACTTATGTACACAACCTTACCACGAAATGCATTGAATAGAAGGAAAAGCATTGAACACAATGGAGTGTCAAGTACAATTTCGCTGAAAACTAGTATGTGCTAACATGATGTAAACCTAATTATTATACTCACCATATGATTTAGAATCGTCTGCAACCAATTTTCTGTGTGTGCTACCTAAGATCCAGAATTTACTTTCAGTAACAACACATTCTCTACATAGTGGAACATTAGAGTTTGCAGTACTAAAGCAAGTCAATGGCTGTTCCATTCCAAATAGAACCAGGTAAGTTCTTGAATTCAGCTAGCATTGGTGTATTCCATGGCACTGAGCATTCTACATGCAATGTCTACACTGTTCCAAATCACCCTGAGTAGTTATGTACACAACCTTACCACAAAATGCATTGAATAGAAAGTAAAGCATTCAACACAATGGACTGCCAAGTAAAATTTTTCTAAAAACAGCTATTTGCTAACATGATGTAAACCTTATTATTATACTCAGCATATGTTTTAGTCTGCAAACAATTTTATGAGTGTGCTACCTAAGCTCAAGAATTTACTTTCAGTAACAACGCATTTTCTACATAGTGCAACATTAGAGTTTGCAGTACTAAAGCAAGTCAATGGCTGTTCCATTCCAAATGGAACCTGGTAGCTTCCTGAATTCAGCTTGCATTGGTGTATTCCATGGCACTGAGCACTCTATATGCAATATCTACACTGTTCCAAATCACCCTGAGTTGTTATGTACACAACCTTACCACAAAATGCATTGAATAGAAAATAAAGCATTGAACACAATGGAGTGTCAAGTACAATTTTGCTGAAAACTAGTATGTGCTAACATGATGTAAACCTTATTATTATACACACCATATGATTTAGAATTGTCTGCAACCAATTTTATGTGTGTGCTACCTAACCTCCAGAATTTACTTTCAGTAACAACACATTCTCTACATAGTGGAACATTAGAGTTTGCAGTACTAAAGCAAGTCAATGGCTGTTCCATTCCAAATGGAACCTGGTAGCTTCCTGAATTCAGCTTGCATTGGTGTATTCCATGGCACTGAGCACTCTATATGCAATATCTACACTGTTCCAAATCACCCTGAGTTGTTATGTACACAACCTTACCACAAAATGCATTGAATAGAAAATAAAGCATTGAACACAATGGAGTGTCAAGTACAATTTTGCTGAAAACTAGTATGTGCTAACATGATGTAAACCTTATTATTATACACACCATATGATTTAGAATTGTCTGCAACCAATTTTATGTGTGTGCTACCTAACCTCCAGAATTTACTTTCAGTAACAACACATTCTCTACATAGTGGAACATTAGAGTTTGCAGTACTAAAGCAAGTCAATGACTGTTCCATTCCAAATACTACCAGGTAAGTTCCTGAATTCAACTTGCATTGTAGTATTCCTTGGCACTGAGTAATCTACATGCAATATCTGCACAGCTCGAAATCACACTGAGTAGTTATGTACACAGCCTTACCACGAAATGCATTGAACAGAAGGAAAAGCATTGAACACAATGGAGTGTCAAGTACAATTTTGCTGAAAACTAGTATTTGCTAACATGTTGTAAACGTTATTATTATACTCCCCATATGTTTTAGAATCGTCTGCAACCAATTTTAGGTGTGTGCTACCTAAGTTCCAGAATTTACTTTCAGTAACAACGCATTCTCTACAAAGTGGAACATTAGAGTTTGCAGTACTAAAGCAAGTCAATAGCTGTTCCATTCAAAATGGTACCAGGTAGGATCCTCAATTCAGCTTGTATTGGTGTATTCCTTGGCACTGAGCACTCTACATGAAATATCTACACTGTTCCAAATCACCCTGAGTAGTTATGTACACAACCTTACCACAAAATGCATTGAATAGAAAGTAAAGCATTCAACACAATGGAGTGCCAATTAAAATTTTGCTAAAATCAGCTATTTGCTATCATAATGTAAACCTTATTATTATACTCACCATATGTTTTAGAATAGTCTGCAACCAATTTTATGAGTCTGCTACCTAAGCTCCAGAATTTACTTTCAGTAACAACGCATTTTCTGTATAGTGCAACATTAGAGTTTGCAGTACTAAAGCAAGTCAATGGCTGTTCCATTCCAAATGGTACCAGGTAGGTTCCTCAATTCAGCTTGCATTGGTGTATTCCATGGCACTGAGCACTCTACATGCAATATCTGCATAGTTCCAAATCACACTGAGTAGTTATGTACACAACCTTACCAAGAAATGCATTGAATAGAAAGTAAAGCATTGAACACCATGGAGTGTCAAGTACAATTTCGCTGAAAACTAGTATGTGCTAACATGATGTAAACCTTATTATTATACTCATCATATGATTTAGAATCGTCTGCAACCAATTTTCTGTGGGTGCTAACTAAGATCCAGAATTTACTTTCAGTAACAACACATTCTCTACATAGTGGAACATTAGAGTTTACAGTACTAAAGCAAGTCAATGGCTGTTCCATTCCAAATGGTACCAGGTAGGTTCCTATATTCAGCTTGCATTGGTGTATTCCATGGCACTGAGCACTCTACATGCAATATCTGCATAGTTCCAAATCACACTGAGTAGTTATGTACACAACCTGACCAAGAAATGCATTGAATAGAAAGTAAAGCATTGAACACCATGGAGTGTCAAGTACAATTTCGCTGAAAACTAGTATGTGCTAACATGATGTAAACCTTATAATTATACTCACCATATGATTTAGAATCGTCTGCAACCAATTTTCTGTGTGTGCTACCTGAGATCCAGAATTTACTTTCTGTAACAACACATTCTCTACATAGTGGAACATTAGAGTTTGCAGTACTAAAGCAAGTCAATGGCTGTTCCATTCCAAATGGTACCAGGTAGGTTCCTCAATTCAGCTTGCATTGGTGTATTCCAAGGCACTGAGCACTCTACATGCAATATCTGCATAGTTCCAAATCACACTGAGTAGTTATGTACACAGCCTTACGAAGAATTGCATTGAATAGAAAGTAAAGCATTGAACACCATGGAGTGTCAAGTACAATTTCGCTGAAAACTAGTGTGTGCTAACATGATGTAAACCTTATTATTATACTCACCATATGATTTAGAATCGTCTGCAACCAATTTTCTGTGTGTGCTACCTAAGCTCCAGAATTTACTTTCAGTAACAACACATTCTCTACATAGAGGAACATTAGAGTTTGCAGTACTAAAGCAAGTCAATGGCTGTTCCATTCCAAATACTACCAGGTAGGTTCCTATATTCAGCTTGCATTGGTGTATTCCATGGCACTGAGCATTATACATGCAATGTCTACACTGTTCCAAATCACCCTGAGTAGTTATGTACACAACCTTACCACAAAATGCATTGAATAGAAAGTAAAGCATTCAACACAATGGAGTGCCAAGTACAATTTTGCTAAAATCAGCTATTTGCTATCATAATGTAAACCTTATTATTATACTCACCATATGTTTTAGAATAGTCTGCAACCAATTTTATGAGTCTGCTACCTAAGCTCAAGAATTTACTTTCAGTAACAACGCATTTTCTGTATAGTGCAACATTAGAGTTTGCAGTACTAAAGCAAGTCAATGGCTGTTCCATTCCAAATGGTACCAGGTAGCTTCCTGAATTCAGCTTGCATTGGTGTATTCCATGGCACTGAGCACTCTACATGCAATATCTACACTGTTCCAAATCACCCTGAGTTGTTATGTACAGAACCTTACCACAAAATGCATTGAATACAAAAGCATTCAACACAATGGAGTGTCAAGTACAATTTCGCTGAAAACTAGTATGTGCTAACATGATGTAAACCTTATTATTATACACACCATATGATTTAGAATCGTCTGCAACCAATTTTATGTGTGTGCTACCTAACCTCCAGAATTTACTTTCAGTAACAACATATTCTCTACATAGTGGAACATTAGAGTTTGCAGTACTAAAGCAAGTCAATGGCTGTTCCATTCCAAATACTACCAGGTAAGTTCCTGAATTCAACTTGCATTGTAGTATTCCTTGGCACTGAGCATTCTACAAGCAATATCTATACTGTTCCAAATCACCCTGAGTAGTTATGTACACAACCTTACCACAAAATGCATTGAATAGAAAGTAAAGCATTCAACACAATGGAGTGCCAAGTATAATTTTGCTAAAATCAGCTATTTGCTATCATAATGTAAACCTTATTATTATACTCACCATATGTTTTAGAATAGTCTGCAACCAATTTTATGAGTCTGCTACCTAAGCTCCAGAATTTACTTTCAGTAACAACGCATTTTCTGTATAGTGCAACATTAGAGTTTGCAGTACTAAAGCAAGTCAATGGCTGTTCCATTCCAAATGGTACCAGGTAGGTTCCTCAATTCAGCTTGCATTGGTGTATTCCATGGCACTGAGCACTCTACATGCAATATCTGCATAGTTCCAAATCACACTGAGTAGTTATGTACACAACCTTACCAAGAAATGCATTGAATAGAAAGTAAAGCATTGAACACCATGGAGTGTCAAGTACAATTTCGCTGAAAACTAGTATGTGCTAACATGATGTAAACCTTATTATTATACTCACCATATGATTTAGAATCGTCTGCAACCAATTTTCTGTGTGTGCTACCTGAGATCCAGAATTAACTTTCAATAACAACACATTCTCTACAGAGTGGAACATTAGAGTTTGCAGTACTAAAGCAAGTCAATGGCTGTTCCATTCCAAATGGTACCAGGTAGGTTCCTATATTCAGCTTGCATTGGTGTATTCCATGGCACTGAGCATTCTACATGCAATGTCTACACTGTTCCAAATCACCCTGAGTAGTTATGTACACAACCTTACCACAAAATGCATTGAATAGAAAGTAAAGCATTCAACACAATGGAGTGCCAAGTAAAATTTTTCTAAAAACAGCTATTTGCTAACATGATGTAAACCTTATTATTATACTCAGCATATGTTTTAGTCTGCAAACAATTTTATGAGTGTGCTACCTAAGCTCAAGAATTTACTTTCAGTAACAACGCATTTTCTACATAGTGCAACATTAGAGTTTGCAGTACTAAAGCAAGTCAATGGCTGTTCCATTCCAAATGGAACCTGGTAGCTTCCTGAATTCAGCATGCATTGGTGTATTCCATGGCACTGAGCACTCTACATGCAATATCTACACTGTTCCAAATCACCCTGAGTAGTTATGTACACAGCCTTACCACAAAATGCATTGAATTGAAAGTAAAGCATTCAACACAATGGAGTGCCAAGTACAATTTTGCTGAAATCAGGTATTTGCTATCATAATGTAAACCTTTTTATTATACTCACCATATGTTTGAGAATAGTCTGCAACCAATTTTATGAGTCTGCTACCTAAGCTCCAGAATTTACGTTCAGTAACAACGCATTTTCTGTATAGTGCAACATTAGAGTTTGCAGTACTAAAGCAAGTCAATGGCTGTTCCATTCCAAATGTTACCAGGTAGGTTCCTCAATTCAGCTTGCATTGGTGTATTCCATGGCACTGAGCACTCTACATGCAATATTTGCATAGTTCCAAATCACACTGAGTAGTTATGTACACAACCTTACAACGAAGTGCATTGAATAGAAGGAAAAGCATTGAACACAATGGAGTGTCAAGTACAATTTTGCTGAAAACTAGTATTTGCTAACATGTTGTAAACGTTATTATTATACTCCCCATAAGTTTTAGAATAGTCTGCAACCAATTTTATGAGTCTGCTACCTAAGCTCCAGAATTTACTTTCAGTAACAACGCATTTTCTGCATAGTGCAACATTAGAGTTTGCAGTACTAAAGCAAGTCAATGGCTGTTCCATTCCAAATGGTACCAGGTAGCTTCCTGAATTCAGCTTGTATTGGTGTATTCCATGGCACTGAGCACTCTACATGCAATATCTACACTGTTCCAAATCACCCTGAGTTGTTATGTACACAACCTTACCAGAAAATGCATTGAATAGAAAATAAAGCATTGAACACAATGGAGTGTCAAGTACAATTTCGCTGAAAACTAGTATGTGCTAACATGATGTAAACCTTATTATTATACTCAGCATATGTTTTAGTCTGCAAACAATTTTATGAGTGTGCTACCTAAGCTCAAGAATTTACTTTCAGTAACAACGCATTTTCTACATAGTGCAAAATTAGAGTTTGCAGTACTAAAGCAAGTCAATGGCTGTTCCATTCCAAATACTACCAGGTAAGTTCCTGAATTCACCTTGCATTGTAGTATTCCTTGGCACTGAGCAATCTACATGCAATATCTGCACAGCTCGAAATCACACGGAGTAGTTATGTACACAACCTTACCACGAAATGCATTGAATAGAAGGAAAAGCATTGAACACAATGGAGTGTCAAGTACAATTTCGCTGAAAACTAGTATGTGCTAACATGATGTAAACCTTATTATTATACACACCATATGATTTAGAATCGTCTGCAACCAATTTTATGTGTGTGCTACCTAACCTCCAGAATTTACTTTCAGTAACAACACATTCTCTACATAGTGGAACATTAGAGTTTGCAGTACTAAAGCAAGTCAATGGCTGTTCCATTGCAAATACTACCAGGTAAGTTCCTGAATTCAACTTGCATTGTAGTATTCCTTGGCACTGAGCATTCTACAAGCAATATCTATACTGTTCCAAATCACCCTGAGTAGTTATGTACACAACCTTACCACAAAATGCATTGAATAGAAAGTAAAGCATTCAACACAATGGAGTGCCAAGTACAATTTTGCTAAAATCAGCTATTTGCTATCATAATGTAAACCTTATTATTATACTCACCATATGTTTTAGAATAGTCTGCAACCAATTTTATGAGTCTGCTACCTAAGCTCCAGAATTTACTTTCAGTAACAACTCATTTTCTGTATAGTGCAACATTAGAGTTTGCAGTACTAAAGCAAGTCAATGGCTGTTCCATTCCAAATACTACCAGGTAAGTTCCTGAATTCACCTTGCATTCTAGTATTCCTTGGCACTGAGCAATCTACATGCAATATCTGCACAGCTCGAAATCACACGGAGTAGTTATGTACACAACCTTACCACGAAATGCATTGAATAGAAGGAAAAGCATTGAACACAATGGAGTGTCAAGTACAATTTCGCTGAAAACTAGTATGTGCTAACATGATGTAAACCTTATTATTATACACACCATATGATTTAGAATCGTCTGCAACCAATTTTATGTGTGTGCTACCTAACCTCCAGAATTTACTTTCAGTAACAACACATTCTCTACATAGTGGAACATTAGAGTTTGCAGTACTAAAGCAAGTCAATGGCTGTTCCATTGCAAATACTACCAGGTAAGTTCCTGAATTCAACTTGCATTGTAGTATTCCTTGGCACTGAGCATTCTACAAGCAATATCTATACTGTTCCAAATCACCCTGAGTAGTTATGTACACAACCTTACCACAAAATGCATTGAATAGAAAGTAAAGCATTCAACACAATGGAGTGCCAAGTACAATTTTGCTAAAATCAGCTATTTGCTATCATAATGTAAACCTTATTATTATACTCACCATATGTTTTAGAATAGTCTGCAACCAATTTTATGAGTCTGCTACCTAAGCTCCAGAATTTACTTTCAGTAACAACTCATTTTCTGTATAGTGCAACATTAGAGTTTGCAGTACTAAAGCAAGTCAATGGCTGTTCCATTCCAAATGGTACCAGGTAGGTTCCTCAATTCAGCTTGCATTGGTGTATTCCATGGCACTGAGCACTCTACATGCAATATCTGCATAGTTCCAAATCACACTGAGTAGTTATGTACACAACCTTACCAAGAAATGCATTGAATAGAAAGTAAAGCATTGAACACCATGGAGTGTCAAGTACAATTTCGCTGAAAACTAGTATGTGCTAACATGATGTAAACCTTATTATTATACTCACCATATGATTTAGAATCGTCTGCAACCAATTTTCTGTGTGTGCTACCTAAGATCCAGAATTTACTTTCAGTAACAACACATTCTCTACATAGTGGAACATTAGAGTTTGCAGTACTAAAGCAAGTCAATGGCTGTTCCATTCCAAATGGTACCAGGTAGGTTCCTATATTCAGCTTGCATTGTAGTATTCCTTGGCACTGAGCAATCTACATGCAATATCTGCACAGCTCGTAATCACACGGAGTAGTTATGTACACAACCTTACCACGAAATGCATTGAATAGAAGGAAAAGCATTGAACACAATGGAGTGTCAAGTACAATTTCGCTGAAAACTAGTATGTGCTAACATGATGTAAACCTTATTATTATACACACCATATGATTTAGAATCGTCTGCAACCAATTTTATGTGTGTGCTACCTAACCTCCAGAATTTACTTTCAGTAACAACACATTCTCTACATAGTGGAACATTAGAGTTTGCAGTACTAAAGCAAGTCAATGGCTGTTCCATTGCAAATACTACCAGGTAAGTTCCTGAATTCAACTTGCATTGTAGTATTCCTTGGCACTGAGCATTCTACAAGCAATATCTATACTGTTCCAAATCACCCTGAGTAGTTATGTACACAACCTTACCACAAAATGCATTGAATAGAAAGTAAAGCATTCAACACAATGGAGTGCCAAGTAAAATTTTTCTAAAAACAGCTATTTGCTAACATGATGTAAACCTTATTATTATACTCAGCATATGTTTTAGTCTGCAAACAATTTTATGAGTGTGCTACCTAAGCTCAAGAATTTACTTTCAGTAACAACGCATTTTCTACATAGTGCAACATTAGAGTTTGCAGTACTAAAGCAAGTCAATGGCTGTTCCATTCCAAATGGTACCAGGTAGCTTCCTGAATTCAGCTTGCAGTGGTGTATTCCATGGCACTGAGCACTCTACATGCAATATCTACACTGTTCCAAATCACCCTGAGTTGTTATGTACACAACCTTACCACAAAATGCATTGAATAGAAGGAAAAGCATTGAACACAATGGAGTGTCAAGTACAATTTTGCTGAAAACTAGTATTTGCTAACATGTTGTAAACGTTATTATTATACTCCCCATAAGTTTTAGAATAGTCTGCAACCAATTTTATGAGTCTGCTACCTAAGCTCCAGAATTTACTTTCAGTAACAACGCATTTTCTGCATAGTGCAACATTAGAGTTTGCAGTACTAAAGCAAGTCAATGGCTGTTCCATTCCAAATGGTACCAGGTAGCTTCCTGAATTCAGCTTGTATTGGTGTATTCCATGGCACTGAGCACTCTACATGCAATATCTACACTGTTCCAAATCACCCTGAGTTGTTATGTACACAACCTTACCAGAAAATGCATTGAATAGAAAATAAAGCATTGAACACAATGGAGTGTCAAGTACAATTTCGCTGAAAACTAGTATGTGCTAACATGATGTAAACCTTATTATTATACTCAGCATATGTTTTAGTCTGCAAACAATTTTATGAGTGTGCTACCTAAGCTCAAGAATTTACTTTCAGTAACAACGCATTTTCTACATAGTGCAAAATTAGAGTTTGCAGTACTAAAGCAAGTCAATGGCTGTTCCATTCCAAATACTACCAGGTAAGTTCCTGAATTCACCTTGCATTGTAGTATTCCTTGGCACTGAGCAATCTACATGCAATATCTGCACAGCTCGAAATCACACGGAGTAGTTATGTACACAACCTTACCACGAAATGCATTGAATAGAAGGAAAAGCATTGAACACAATGGAGTGTCAAGTACAATTTCGCTGAAAACTAGTATGTGCTAACATGATGTAAACCTTATTATTATACACACCATATGATTTAGAATCGTCTGCAACCAATTTTATGTGTGTGCTACCTAACCTCCAGAATTTACTTTCAGTAACAACACATTCTCTACATAGTGGAACATTAGAGTTTGCAGTACTAAAGCAAGTCAATGGCTGTTCCATTGCAAATACTACCAGGTAAGTTCCTGAATTCAACTTGCATTGTAGTATTCCTTGGCACTGAGCATTCTACAAGCAATATCTATACTGTTCCAAATCACCCTGAGTAGTTATGTACACAACCTTACCACAAAATGCATTGAATAGAAAGTAAAGCATTCAACACAATGGAGTGCCAAGTACAATTTTGCTAAAATCAGCTATTTGCTATCATAATGTAAACCTTATTATTATACTCACCATATGTTTTAGAATAGTCTGCAACCAATTTTATGAGTCTGCTACCTAAGCTCCAGAATTTACTTTCAGTAACAACTCATTTTCTGTATAGTGCAACATTAGAGTTTGCAGTACTAAAGCAAGTCAATGGCTGTTCCATTCCAAATACTACCAGGTAAGTTCCTGAATTCACCTTGCATTCTAGTATTCCTTGGCACTGAGCAATCTACATGCAATATCTGCACAGCTCGAAATCACACGGAGTAGTTATGTACACAACCTTACCACGAAATGCATTGAATAGAAGGAAAAGCATTGAACACAATGGAGTGTCAAGTACAATTTCGCTGAAAACTAGTATGTGCTAACATGATGTAAACCTTATTATTATACACACCATATGATTTAGAATCGTCTGCAACCAATTTTATGTGTGTGCTACCTAACCTCCAGAATTTACTTTCAGTAACAACACATTCTCTACATAGTGGAACATTAGAGTTTGCAGTACTAAAGCAAGTCAATGGCTGTTCCATTGCAAATACTACCAGGTAAGTTCCTGAATTCAACTTGCATTGTAGTATTCCTTGGCACTGAGCATTCTACAAGCAATATCTATACTGTTCCAAATCACCCTGAGTAGTTATGTACACAACCTTACCACAAAATGCATTGAATAGAAAGTAAAGCATTCAACACAATGGAGTGCCAAGTACAATTTTGCTAAAATCAGCTATTTGCTATCATAATGTAAACCTTATTATTATACTCACCATATGTTTTAGAATAGTCTGCAACCAATTTTATGAGTCTGCTACCTAAGCTCCAGAATTTACTTTCAGTAACAACTCATTTTCTGTATAGTGCAACATTAGAGTTTGCAGTACTAAAGCAAGTCAATGGCTGTTCCATTCCAAATGGTACCAGGTAGGTTCCTCAATTCAGCTTGCATTGGTGTATTCTATGGCACTGAGCACTCTACATGCAATATCTGCATAGTTCCAAATCACACTGAGTAGTTATGTACACAACCTTACCAAGAAATGCATTGAATAGAAAGTAAAGCATTGAACACCATGGAGTGTCAAGTACAATTTCGCTGAAAACTAGTATGTGCTAACATGATGTAAACCTTATTATTATACTCACCATATGATTTAGAATCGTCTGCAACCAATTTTCTGTGTGTGCTACCTAAGATCCAGAATTTACTTTCAGTAACAACACATTCTCTACATAGTGGAACATTAGAGTTTGCAGTACTAAAGCAAGTCAATGGCTGTTCCATTCCAAATGGTACCAGGTAGGTTCCTATATTCAGCTTGCATTGTAGTATTCCTTGGCACTGAGCAATCTACATGCAATATCTGCACAGCTCGTAATCACACGGAGTAGTTATGTACACAACCTTACCACGAAATGCATTGAATAGAAGGAAAAGCATTGAACACAATGGAGTGTCAAGTACAATTTCGCTGAAAACTAGTATGTGCTAACATGATGTAAACCTTATTATTATACACACCATATGATTTAGAATCGTCTGCAACCAATTTTATGTGTGTGCTACCTAACCTCCAGAATTTACTTTCAGTAACAACACATTCTCTACATAGTGGAACATTAGAGTTTGCAGTACTAAAGCAAGTCAATGGCTGTTCCATTGCAAATACTACCAGGTAAGTTCCTGAATTCAACTTGCATTGTAGTATTCCTTGGCACTGAGCATTCTACAAGCAATATCTATACTGTTCCAAATCACCCTGAGTAGTTATGTACACAACCTTACCACAAAATGCATTGAATAGAAAGTAAAGCATTCAACACAATGGAGTGCCAAGTAAAATTTTTCTAAAAACAGCTATTTGCTAACATGATGTAAACCTTATTATTATACTCAGCATATGTTTTAGTCTGCAAACAATTTTATGAGTGTGCTACCTAAGCTCAAGAATTTACTTTCAGTAACAACGCATTTTCTACATAGTGCAACATTAGAGTTTGCAGTACTAAAGCAAGTCAATGGCTGTTCCATTCCAAATGGTACCAGGTAGCTTCCTGAATTCAGCTTGCAGTGGTGTATTCCATGGCACTGAGCACTCTACATGCAATATCTACACTGTTCCAAATCACCCTGAGTTGTTATGTACACAACCTTACCACAAAATGCATTGAATAGAAAATAAAGCATTGAACACAATGGAGTGTCAAGTACAATTTCGCTGAAAACTAGTATGTGCTAACATGATGTAAACCTTATTATTATACTCACCATATTATTCAGAATCGTCTGCAACCAATTTTATGTGTCTGCTACTTAATCTCCATAATTTACTTTCAGTAACTACACATTCTCTACATAGTGGGACTTTAGAGTTTGCAGTACTAAAGCTAGTCAATGGCTGTTCCATTCCAAATAGTACCAGGTAGGTTCCTATATTCAGCTTGCATTGGTGTATTCCATGGCACTGAGCATTCTACATGCAAAGTCTACACTGTTCCAAATCACCCTGAGTTGTTATGTACACAACCTTACCACAAAATGCATTGAATAGAAAGTAAAGCATTCAACACAATGGAGTGCCAAGTACAATTTTGCTAAAATCAGCTATTTGCTATCATAATGTAAACCTTATTATTATACTCACCATATGTTTTAGAATAGTCTGCAACCAATTTTATGAGTCTGCTACCTAAGCTCCAGAATTTACTTTCAGTAACAACGCATTTTCTGTATAGTGCAACATTAGAGTTTGCAGTACTAAAGCAAGTCAATGGCTGTTCCATTCCAAATGGTACCAGGTAGGTTCCTCAATTCAGCTTGCATTGGTGTATTCCATGGCACTGAGCACTCTACATGCAATATCTGCATAGTTCCAAATCACACTGAGTAGTTATGTACACAACCTTACCAAGAAATGCATTGAATAGAAAGTAAAGCATTGAACACCATGGAGTGTCAAGTACAATTTCGCTGAAAACTAGTATGTGCTAACATGATGTAAACCTTATTATTATACTCACCATATGATTTAGAATCGTCTGCAACCAATTTTCTGTGTGTGCTACCTAAGATCCAGAATTTACTTTCAGTAACAACACATTCTCTACATAGTGGAACATTAGAGTTTGCAGTACTAAAGCAAGTCAATGGCTGTTCCATTCCAAATGGTACCAGGTAGGTTCCTATATTCAGCTTGCATTGGTGTATTCCATGGCACTGAGCATTCTACATGCAATGTCTACACTGTTCCAAATCACCCTGAGTAGTTATGTACACAACCTTACCACAAAATGCATTGAATAGAAAGTAAAGCATTCAACACAATGGAGTGCCAAGTAAAATTTTTCTTAAAACAGCTATTTGCTAACATGATGTAAACCTTATTATTATACTCAGCATATGTTTTAGTCTGCAAACAATTTTATGAGTGTGCTACCTAAGCTCAAGAATTTACTTTCAGTAACAACGCATTTTCTACATAGTGCAACATTAGAGTTTGCAGTACTAAAGCAAGTCAATGGCTGTTCCATTCCAAATGGAACCTGGTAGCTTCCTGAATTCAGCTTGCATTGGTGTATTCCATGGCACTGAGCACTCTACATGCAATATCTACACTGTTCCAAATCACCCTGAGTAGTTATGTACACAGCCTTAGCACAAAATGCATTGAATAGAAAGTAAAGCATTCAACACAATGGAATGCCAAGTACAATTTTGCTAAAATCAGCTATTTGCTATCATAATGTAAAACTTATTATTATACTCACCATATGTTTGAGAATAGTCTGCAACCAATTTTATGAGTCTGCTACCTAAGCTCCAGAATTTCCTTTCAGTAACAACGCATTTTCTGCATAGTGCAATATTAGAGTTTGCAGTACTAAAGCAAGTCAATGGCTGTTCCATTCCAAATGGTACCAGGTAGGTTCCTCAATTCAGCTTGCATTGGTGTATTCCATGGCTCTGAGCACTCTACATGCAATATCTGCATAGTTCCAAATCACACTGAGTAGTTATGTACACAACCTTACCAAGAAATGCATTGAATAGAAAGTAAAGCATTGAACACCATGGAGTGTCAAGTACAATTTCGCTGAAAACTAGTATGTGCTAACATGATGTAAACCTTATTATTATACTCACCATATGATTTAGAATCGTCTGCAACCAATTTTCTGTGTGTGCTACCTAAGATCCAGAATTTACTTTCAGTAACAGCACATTCTCTACATAGTGGAACATTAGAGTTTGCAGTACTAAAGCAAGTCAATGGCTGTTCCATTCCAAATACTACCAGGTAAGTTCTTGAATTCAGCTTGCATTGGTGTATTCCATGGCACTGAGCACTCTTAATGCAATATCTATACAGTTCTAAATCACCCTGAGTAGTTATGTACAGAACCTTACCACAAAATGCATTGAATACAAAAGCATTCAACACAATGGAGTGTCAAGTACAATTTTGCTGAAAACTAGTATGTGCTAACATGATGTAAACCTTATTATTATACTCACCATATGATTCAGAATCGTCTGCAACCAATTTTATGTGTCTGCTACCTAATCTCCATAATTTACTTTCAGTAACTACACATTCTCTACATAGTGGAACTTTAGAGTTTGCAGTACTAAAGGAAGTCAATGGCTGTTCCATTCCAAATGGTACCAGGTAGGTTCCTATATTCAGCTTGCATTGGTGTATTCCATGGCACTGAGCATTCTACATGCAATGTCTACACTGTTCCAAATCACCCTGAGTCTTTATGTACACAACCTTACCACAAAATGCATTGAATAGAAAGTAAAGCATTCAACACAATGGAGTGCCAAGTAAAATTTTTCTAAAAACAGCTATTTGCTAACATGATGTAAACCTTATTATTATACTCACCATATGTTTTAGAATAGTCTGCAAACAATTTTATGAGTGTGCTACCTAAGCTCCAGAATTTACTTTCAGTAACAACGCATTTTCTACATAGTGCAACATTAGAGTTTGCAGTACTAAAGCAAGTCAATGGCTGTTCCATTCCAAATGGTACCAGGTAGCTTCCTGAATTCAGCTTGCATTGGTGTATTCCATGGCACTGAGCACTCTACATGCAATATTTGCATAGTTCCAAATCACCCTGAGTAGTTATGTACACAACCTTACCACAAAATGCATTGAATACAAAAGCATTCAACACAATGGTATGTCAAGTACAATTTTGCTGAAAACTAGTATGTGCTAACATGATGTAAACCTTATTATTATACTCACCATATGATTCAGAATCGTCTGCAACCAATTTTATGTGTCTGCTACCTAATCTCCATAATTTACTTTCAGTAACTACACATTCTCTACATAGTGGAACTTTAGAGTTTGCAGTACTAAAGGAAGTCAATGGATGTTCCATTCCAAATGGTACCAGGTAGGTTCCTCAATTCAGCTTGCATTGGTGTATTCCATGGCACTGAGCACTCTACATGCAATATCTGCATAGTTCCAAATCACACTGAGTAGTTATGTACACAACCTTACCAAGAAATGCATTGAATAGAAAGTAAAGCATTGAACACCATGGAGTGTCAAGTACAATTTCGCTGAAAACTAGTATGTGCTAACATGATGTAAACATTATTATTATACTCACCATATGATTTAGAATCGTCTGCAACCAATTTTCTGTGTGTGCTACCTAAGATCCAGAATTTACTTTCAGTAACAACACATTCTCTACATAGTGGAACATTAGAGTTTGCAGTACTAAAGCAAGTCAATGGCTGTTCCATTCCAAATACTACCAGGTAGGTTCCTATATTCAGCTTGCATTGGTGTATTCCATGGCACTGAGCATTCTACATGCAATGTCTACACTGTTCCAAATCACCCTGAGTAGTTATGTACACAACCTTACCACAAAATGCATTGAATAGAAAGTAAAGCATTCAACACAATGGACTGCCAAGTAAAATTTTTCTAAAAACAGCTATTTGCTAACATGATGTAAACCTTATTATTATACTCAGCATATGTTTTAGTCTGCAAACAATTTTATGAGTGTGCTACCTAAGCTCAAGAATTTACTTTCAATAACAACGCATTTTCTACATAGTGCAACATTAGAGTTTGCAGTACTAAAGCAAGTCAATGACTGTTCCATTCCAAATGGAAACTGGTAGCTTCCTGAATTCAGCTTGCATTGGTGTATTCCATGGCACTGAGCACTCTACATGCAATATCTACACTGTTCCAAATCACCCTGAGTTGTTATGTACACAACCTTACCACAAAATGCATTGAATAGAAAATAAAGCATTGAACACAATGGAGTGTCAAGTACAATTTTGCTGAAAACTAGTATGTGCTAACATGATGTAAACCTTATTATTATACACACCATATGATTTAGAATTGTCTGCAACCAATTTTATGTGTGTGCTACCTAACCTCCAGAATTTACTTTCAGTAACAACACATTCTCTACATAGTGGAACATTAGAGTTTGCAGTACTAAAGCAAGTCAATGGCTGTTCCATTCCAAATACTACCAGGTAAGTTCCTGAATTCAACTTGCATTGTAGTATTCCTTGGCACTGAGTAATCTACATGCAATATCTGCACAGCTCGAAATCACACTGAGTAGTTATGTACACTGCCTTACCACGAAATGCATTGAATAGAAGGAAAAGCATTGAACACAATGGAGTGTCAAGTACAATTTTGCTGAAAACTAGTATTTGCTAACATGTTGTAAACGTTATTATTATACTCCCCATATGTTTTAGAATAGTCTGCAACCAATTTCATGACTGTGCTACCTAAGCTCCAGAATTTACTTTCAGTAACAACGCATTCTCTACAAAGTGGAACATTAGAGTTTGCAGTACTAAAGCAAGTCAATAGCTGTTCCATTCAAAATGGTACCAGGTAGGATCCTCAATTCAGCTTGTATTGGTGTATTCCTTGGCACTGAGCACTCTACATGAAATATCTACACTGTTCCAAATCACCCTGAGTAGTTATGTACACAACCTTACCACAAAATGCATTGAATAGAAAGTAAAGCATTGAACACAATGGAGTGTCAAGTACAATTTCGCTGAAAACTAGTATGTGCTAACATGATGTAAACCTTATTATTATACACACCATATGATTTAGAATCGTCTGCAACCAATTTTAGGTGTGTGCTACCTAAGCTCCAGAATTTACTTTCAGTAACAACACATTCTCTACATAGTGGAACATTAGAGTTTGCAGTACTAAAGCAAGTCAATGGCTGTTCCATTCCAAATACTACCAGGTAAGTTCCTGAATTCAACTTGCATTGTAGTATTCCTTGGCACTGAGTAATCTACATGCAATATCTGCACAGCCCGAAATCACACTGAGTAGTTATGTACACAGCCTTACCACGAAATGCATTGAATAGAAGGAAAAGCATTGAACACAATGGAGTGTCAAGTACAATTTTGCTGAAAACTAGTATTTACTAACATGTTGTAAACATTATTATTATACTCCCCATATGTTTTAGAATAGTCTGCAACCAATTTCATGACTGTGCTACCTAAGCTCCAGAATTTACTTTCAGTAACAACGCATTCTCTACATAGTGGAACATTAGAGTTTGCAGTACTAAAGCAAGTCAATAGCTGTTCCATTCAAAATGGTACCAGGTAGGATCCTCAATTCAGCTTGTATTGGTGTATTCCTTGGCACTGAGCACTCTACATGAAATATCTACACTGTTCCAAATCACCCTGAGAAGTTATGTACACAACCTTACCACAAAATGCATTGAATAGAAAGTAAAGCATTGAACACAATGGAGTGTCAAGTACAATTTCGCTGAAAACTAGTATGTGCTAACATGATGTAAACCTTATTATTATACACACCATATGATTTAGAATCGTCTGCAACCAATTTTAGGTGTGTGCTACCTAAGCTCCAGAATTTACTTTCAGTAACAACACATTCTCTACATAGTGGAACATTAGAGTTTGCAGTACTAAAGCAAGTCAATGGCTGTTCCATTCCAAATACTACCAGGTAAGTTCCTGAATTCAACTTGCATTGTAGTATTCCTTGGCACTGAGTAATCTACATGCAATATCTGCACAGCTCGAAATCACACTGAGTAGTTATGTACACAACCTTACCGCGAAATGCATTGAATAGAAGGAAAAGCATTGAACACAATGGAGTGTCAAGTACAATTTTGCTGAAAACTAGTATGTGCTAACATGATGTAAACCTTATTATTATACTCATCATATGATTCAGAATCGTCTGCAACCAATTTTATGTGTCTGCTACCTAAGCTCCAGAATTTACTTTCAGTAACAACGCATTCTCTACATAGTGGAACATTAGAGTTTGCAGTACTAAAGCAAGTCAATAGCTGTTCCATTCAAAATGGTACCAGGTAGGATCCTCAATTCAGCTTGTATTGGTGTATTCCTTGGCACTGAGCACTCTACATGAAATATCTACACTGTTCCAAATCACCCTGAGAAGTTATGTACACAACCTTACCACAAAATGCATTGAATAGAAAGTAAAGCATTGAACACAATGGAGTGTCAAGTACAATTTCGCTGAAAACTAGTATGTGCTAACATGATGTAAACCTTATTATTATACACACCATATGATTTAGAATCGTCTGCAACCAATTTTAGGTGTGTGCTACCTAAGCTCCAGAATTTACTTTCAGTAACAACACATTCTCTACATAGTGGAACATTAGAGTTTGCAGTACTAAAGCAAGTCAATGGCTGTTCCATTCCAAATACTACCAGGTAAGTTCCTGAATTCAACTTGCATTGTAGTATTCCTTGGCACTGAGTAATCTACATGCAATATCTGCACAGCTCGAAATCACACTGAGTAGTTATGTACACAACCTTACCGCGAAATGCATTGAATAGAAGGAAAAGCATTGAACACAATGGAGTGTCAAGTACAATTTTGCTGAAAACTAATATTTGCTAACATGTTGTAAACGTTATTATTATACTCCCCATATGTTTTAGAATAGTCTGCAACCAATTTCATGACTGTGCTACCTAAGCTCCAGAATTTACTTTCAGTAACAACGCATTTTCTGCATAGTGCAACATTAGAGTTTGCAGTACTAAAGCAAGTCAATGGCTGTTCCATTCCAAATACTACCAGGTAAGTTCTTGAATTCAGCTTGCATTGGTGTATTCCATGGCACTGAGCACTCTTAATGCAATATCTATACAGTTCTAAATCACCCTGAGTAGTTATGTACACAACCTTACCACAAAATGCATTGAATACAAAAGCATTCAACACAATGGAGTGTCAAGTACAATTTTGCTGAAAACTAGTATGTGCTAACATGATGTAAACCTTATTATTATACTCACCATATGATTCAGAATCGTCTGCAACCAATTTTATGTGTCTGCTACCTAATCTCCATAATTTACTTTCAGTAACTACACTTTCTCTACATAGTGGAACTTTAGAGTTTGCAGTACTAAAGGAAGTCAATGGCTGTTCCATTCCAAATGGTACCAGGTAGGTTCCTATATTCAGCTTGCATTGGTGTATTCCATGGCACTGAGCATTCTACATGCAATGTCTACACTGTTCCTAATCACCCTGAGTAGTTATGTACACAACCTTACCACAAAATGCATTGAATAGAAAGTAAAGCATTCAACACAATGGAGTGCCGTAAAATTTTGCTAAAATCAGCTATTTGCTATCATAATGTAAACCTTATTATTATACTCACCATATGTTTTAGAATAGTCTGCAACCAAGTTTATGAGTCTGCTACCTAAGCTCCAGAATTTACTTTCAGTAACAACGCATTTTCTGCATAGTGCAACATTAGAGTTTGCAGTACTAAAGCAAGTCAAAGGCTGTTCCATTCCAAATGGTACCAGGTAGGTTCCTCAATTCAGCTTGCATTGTAGTATTCCTTGGCACTGAGTAATCTACATGCAATATCTGCACAGCTCGAAATCACACTGAGTAGTTATGTACACAACCTTACCGCGAAATGCATTGAATAGAAGGAAAAGCATTGAACACAATGGAGTGTCAAGTACAATTTTGCTGAAATCAGCTATTTGCTATCATAATGTAAACCTTATTATTATACTCACCATATGTTTTAGAATAGTCTGCAACCAATTTTATGAGTCTGCTACCTAAGCTCCAGAATTTACTTTCAGTAACAATGCATTTTCTGCATAGTGCAACATTAGAGTTTGCAGTACTAAAGCAAGTCAATAGCTGTTCCATTCAAAATGGTACCAGGTAGGATCCTCAATTCAGCTTGTATTGGTGTATTCCTTGGCACTGAGCACTCTACATGAAATATCTACACTGTTCCAAATCACCCTGAGAAGTTATGTACACAACCTTACCACAAAATGCATTGAATAGAAAGTAAAGCATTGAACACAATGGAGTGTCAAGTACAATTTCGCTGAAAACTAGTATGTGCTAACATGATGTAAACCTTATTATTATACACACCATATGATTTAGAATCGTCTGCAACCAATTTTAGGTGTGTGCTACCTAAGCTCCAGAATTTACTTTCAGTAACAACACATTCTCTACATAGTGGAACATTAGAGTTTGCAGTACTAAAGCAAGTCAATGGCTGTTCCATTCCAAATACTACCAGGTAAGTTCCTGAATTCAACTTGCATTGTAGTATTCCTTGGCACTGAGTAATCTACATGCAATATCTGCACAGCTCGAAATCACACTGAGTAGTTATGTACACAACCTTACCGCGAAATGCATTGAATAGAAGGAAAAGCATTGAACACAATGGAGTGTCAAGTACAATTTTGCTGAAAACTAGTATGTGCTAACATGATGTAAACCTTATTATTATACTCATCATATGATTCAGAATCGTCTGCAACCAATTTTATGTGTCTGCTACCTAAGCTCCAGAATTTACTTTCAGTAACAACGCATTCTCTACATAGTGGAACATTAGAGTTTGCAGTACTAAAGCAAGTCAATAGCTGTTCCATTCAAAATGGTACCAGGTAGGATCCTCAATTCAGCTTGTATTGGTGTATTCCTTGGCACTGAGCACTCTACATGAAATATCTACACTGTTCCAAATCACCCTGAGAAGTTATGTACACAACCTTACCACAAAATGCATTGAATAGAAAGTAAAGCATTGAACACAATGGAGTGTCAAGTACAATTTCGCTGAAAACTAGTATGTGCTAACATGATGTAAACCTTATTATTATACACACCATATGATTTAGAATCGTCTGCAACCAATTTTAGGTGTGTGCTACCTAAGCTCCAGAATTTACTTTCAGTAACAACACATTCTCTACATAGTGGAACATTAGAGTTTGCAGTACTAAAGCAAGTCAATGGCTGTTCCATTCCAAATACTACCAGGTAAGTTCCTGAATTCAACTTGCATTGTAGTATTCCTTGGCACTGAGTAATCTACATGCAATATCTGCACAGCTCGAAATCACACTGAGTAGTTATGTACACAACCTTACCGCGAAATGCATTGAATAGAAGGAAAAGCATTGAACACAATGGAGTGTCAAGTACAATTTTGCTGAAAACTAATATTTGCTAACATGTTGTAAACGTTATTATTATACTCCCCATATGTTTTAGAATAGTCTGCAACCAATTTCATGACTGTGCTACCTAAGCTCCAGAATTTACTTTCAGTAACAACGCATTTTCTGCATAGTGCAACATTAGAGTTTGCAGTACTAAAGCAAGTCAATGGCTGTTCCATTCCAAATACTACCAGGTAAGTTCTTGAATTCAGCTTGCATTGGTGTATTCCATGGCACTGAGCACTCTTAATGCAATATCTATACAGTTCTAAATCACCCTGAGTAGTTATGTACACAACCTTACCACAAAATGCATTGAATACAAAAGCATTCAACACAATGGAGTGTCAAGTACAATTTTGCTGAAAACTAGTATGTGCTAACATGATGTAAACCTTATTATTATACTCACCATATGATTCAGAATCGTCTGCAACCAATTTTATGTGTCTGCTACCTAATCTCCATAATTTACTTTCAGTAACTACACTTTCTCTACATAGTGGAACTTTAGAGTTTGCAGTACTAAAGGAAGTCAATGGCTGTTCCATTCCAAATGGTACCAGGTAGGTTCCTATATTCAGCTTGCATTGGTGTATTCCATGGCACTGAGCATTCTACATGCAATGTCTACACTGTTCCTAATCACCCTGAGTAGTTATGTACACAACCTTACCACAAAATGCATTGAATAGAAAGTAAAGCATTCAACACAATGGAGTGCCGTAAAATTTTGCTAAAATCAGCTATTTGCTATCATAATGTAAACCTTATTATTATACTCACCATATGTTTTAGAATAGTCTGCAACCAAGTTTATGAGTCTGCTACCTAAGCTCCAGAATTTACTTTCAGTAACAACGCATTTTCTGCATAGTGCAACATTAGAGTTTGCAGTACTAAAGCAAGTCAAAGGCTGTTCCATTCCAAATGGTACCAGGTAGGTTCCTCAATTCAGCTTGCATTGGTGTATTCCATTGCACTGAGCACTCTACATGCAATATCTGCATAGTTCCAAATCACACTGAGTAGTTATGTACACAACCTTACCAAGAAATGCATTGAATAGAAAGTAAAGCATTGAACACCATGGAGTGTCAAGTACAATTTCGCTGAAAACTAGTATGTGCTAACATGATGTAAACCTTATTATTATACTCACCATATGATTTAGAATCATCTGCAACCAATTTTCTGTGTGTGCTACCTAAGATCCAGAATTTACTTTCAGTAACAACACATTCTCTACATAGTGGAACATTAGAGTTTGCAGTACTAAAGCAAGTCAATGGCTATTCCATTCCAAATACTACCAGGTAGGTTCCTATATTCAGCGTGCATTGGTGTATTCCATGGCACTGAGCATTCTACATGCAAAGTCTACACTGTTCCAAATCACCCTGAGTAGTTATGTACACAACCTTACCACAAAATGCATTGAATAGAAAATAAAGCATTGAACACAATGGAGTGTCAAGTACAATTTCGCTGAAAACTAGTATGTGCTAACATGATGTAAACCTTATTATTATACTCACCATATGATTTAGAATCGTCTGCAACCAATTTTCTGTGTGTGCTACCTAAGCTCCAGAATTTACTTTCAGTAACAACACATTCTCTACATAGTGGAACATTAGAGTTTGCAGTACTAAAGCAAGTCAATGGCTGTTCCATTCCAAATACTACCAGGTAGGTTCCTATATTCAGCTTGCATTGGTGTATTCCATGGCACTGAGCATTCTACATGCAAAGTCTACACTGTTCCAAATCACCCTGAGTAGTTATGTACACAACCTTACCACAAAATGCATTGAATAGAAAATAAAGCATTGAACACAATGGAGTGTCAAGTACAATTTCGCTGAAAACTAGTATGTGCTAACATGATGTAAACCTTATTATTATACACACCATATGATTTAGAATCGTCTGCAACCAATTTTATGTGTGTGCTACCTAACCTCCAGAATTTACTTTCAGTAACAACACATTCTCTACATAGTGGAACATTAGAGTTTGCAGTACTAAAGCAAGTCAATGGCTGTTCCATTCCAAATACTACCAGGTAAGTTCCTGAATTCAACTTGCATTGTAGTATTCCTTGGCACTGAGCATTCTACAAGCAATATCTATACAGTTCCAAATCACCCTGAGTAGTTATGTACACAACCTTACCACAAAATTCATTGAATAGAAAGTAAAGCATTCAACACAATGGAGTGTCAAGTTCAATTTTGCTGTAAACAAGTATGTGCTAACATGATGTAAACCTTATTATTATACTCAGCATATGCTTTAGAGTAGTCTGCAACCAATTCTATGAGTCTGCTACCTAAGCTCCAGAATTTACTTTCAGTAACAACGCATTTTCTGTATAGTGCAACATTAGAGTTTGCAGTACTAAAGCAAGTCAATGGCTGTTCCATTCCAAATGGTACCAGGTAGGTTCCTGAATTCAGCTTGCATTGGTGTATTCCATGGCACTGAGCACTCTACATGCAATATCTGCATAGTTCCAAATCACACTGAGTAGTTATGTACACAACCTTACCAAGAAATGCATTGAATAGAAAGTAAAGCATTGAACACCATGGAGTGTCAAGTACAATTTCGCTGAAAACTAGTATGTGCTAACATGATGTAAACCTTATTATTATACTCAACATATGATTTAGAATCGTCTGCAACCAATTTTCTGTGTCTGCTACCTAAGATCCAGAATTGACTTTCAGTAACAACACATTCTCTACATAGTGGAACATTAGAGTTTGCAGTACTAAAGTAAGTCAATGGCTGTTCCATTCCAAATGGTACCAGGTAGGTTCCTATATTCAGCTTGCATTGGTGTATTCCATGGCACTGAGCATTCTACATGCAATGTCTACACTGTTCCAAATCACCCTGAGTAGTTATGTACACAAACTTACCACAAAATGCATTGAATAGAAAGTAAAGCATTCAACACAATGGAGTGCCAAGTACAATTTTGCTAAAATCAGCTATTTGCTATCATAATGTAAACCTTATTATTATACTCACCATATGTTTTAGAATAGTCTGCAACCAATTTTATGAGTCTGCTACCTAAGCTCCAGAATTTACTTTCAGTAACAACGCATTTTCTGTATAGTGCAACATTAGAGTTTGCAGTACTAAAGCAAGTCAATGGCTGTTCCATTCCAAATGGTACCAGGTAGGTTCCTCAATTCAGCTTGCATTGGTGTATTCCATGGCACTGAGCACTCTACATGCAATATCTGCATAGTTCCAAATCACACTGAGTAGTTATGTACACAACCTTACCAAGAAATGCATTGAATAGAAAGTAAAGCATTGAACACCATGGAGTGTCAAGTACAATTTCGCTGAAAACTAGTATGTGCTAACATGATGTAAACCTTATTATTATACTCACCATATGATTTAGAATCGTCTGCAACCAATTTTCTGTGTGTGCTACCTAAGATCCAGAATTTACTTTCAGTAACAACACATTCTCTACATAGTGGAACATTAGAGTTTGCAGTACTAAAGCAAGTCAATGGCTGTTCCATTCCAAATGGTACCAGGTAGGTTCCTATATTCAGCTTGCATTGGTGTATTCCATGGCACTGAGCATTCTACATGCAATGTCTACACTGTTCCAAATCACCCTGAGTAGTTATGTACACAACCTTACCACAAAATGCATTGAATAGAAAGTAAAGCATTCAACACAATGGAGTGCCAAGTAAAATTTTTCTTAAAACAGCTATTTGCTAACATGATGTAAACCTTATTATTATACTCAGCATATGTTTTAGTCTGCAAACAATTTTATGAGTGTGCTACCTAAGCTCAAGAATTTACTTTCAGTAACAACGCATTTTCTACATAGTGCAACATTAGAGTTTGCAGTACTAAAGCAAGTCAATGGCTGTTCCATTCCAAATGGAACCTGGTAGCTTCCTGAATTCAGCTTGCATTGGTGTATTCCATGGCACTGAGCACTCTACATGCAATATCTACACTGTTCCAAATCACCCTGAGTAGTTATGTACACAGCCTTAGCACAAAATGCATTGAATAGAAAGTAAAGCATTCAACACAATGGAGTGCCAAGTACAATTTTGCTAAAATCAGCTATTTGCTATCATAATGTAAAACTTATTATTATACTCACCATATGTTTGAGAATAGTCTGCAACCAATTTTATGAGTCTGCTACCTAAGCTCCAGAATTTCCTTTCAGTAACAACGCATTTTCTGCATAGTGCAATATTAGAGTTTGCAGTACTAAAGCAAGTCAATGGCTGTTCCATTCCAAATGGTACCAGGTAGGTTCCTCAATTCAGCTTGCATTGGTGTATTCCATGGCTCTGAGCACTCTACATGCAATATCTGCATAGTTCCAAATCACACTGAGTAGTTATGTACACAACCTTACCAAGAAATGCATTGAATAGAAAGTAAAGCATTGAACACCATGGAGTGTCAAGTACAATTTCGCTGAAAACTAGTATGTGCTAACATGATGTAAACCTTATTATTATACTCACCATATGATTTAGAATCGTCTGCAACCAATTTTCTGTGTGTGCTACCTAAGATCCAGAATTTACTTTCAGTAACAGCACATTCTCTACATAGTGGAACATTAGAGTTTGCAGTACTAAAGCAAGTCAATGGCTGTTCCATTCCAAATACTACCAGGTAAGTTCTTGAATTCAGCTTGCATTGGTGTATTCCATGGCACTGAGCACTCTTAATGCAATATCTATACAGTTCTAAATCACCCTGAGTAGTTATGTACACAACCTTACCACAAAATGCATTGAATACAAAAGCATTCAACACAATGGAGTGTCAAGTACAATTTCGCTGAAAACTAGTATGTGCTAACATGATGTAAACCTTATTATTATACTCACCATATTATTCAGAATCGTCTGCAACCAATTTTATGTGTCTGCTACTTAATCTCCATAATTTACTTTCAGTAACTACACATTCTCTACATAGTGGAACTTTAGAGTTTGCAGTACTAAAGCAAGTCAATGGCTGTTCCATTCCAAATAGTACCAGGTAGGTTCCTATATTCAGCTTGCATTGGTGTATTCCATGGCACTGAGCATTCTACATGCAAAGTCTACACTGTTCCAAATCACCCTGAGTTGTTATGTACACAACCTTACCACAAAATGCATTGAATAGAAAGTAAAGCATTCAACACTATGGAGTGCCAAGTACAATTTTGCTAAAATCAGCTATTTGCTATCATAATGTAAACCTTATTATTATACTCACCATATGTTTGAGAATAGTCTGCAACCAATTTCATGAGTCTGCTACCTAAGCTCCAGAATTTACTTTCAGTAACAACGCATTTTCTGTATAGTGCAACATTAGAGTTTGCAGTACTAAAGCAAGTCAATGGCTGTTCCATTCCAAATGTTACCAGGTAGGTTCCTCAATTCAGCTTGCATTGGTGTATTCCATGGCACCGAGCAGTCTACATGCAATATTTGCATAGTTCCAAATCACACTGAGTAGTTATGTACACAACCTTACCAAGAAATGCATTGAATTGAAAGTAAAGCATTGAACAGCATGGAGTGTCAAGTACAATTTCGCTGAAAACTAGTATGTGCTAACATGATGTAAACCTTATTATTATACTCACCATATGATTTAGAATCGTCTGCAACCAATTTTCTGTGTGTGCTACCTAAGATCCAGAATTTACTTTCAGTAACAACACATTCTCTACATAGTGGAACATTAGAGTTTGCAGTACTAAAGCAAGTCAATGGCTGTTCCATTCCAAATACTAACAGGTAAGTTCATGAATTCAACTTGCATTGTAGTATTCCTTGGCACTGAGTAATCTAGATGCAATATCTGCACAGCTCGAAATCACACTGAGTAGTTATGTACACAACCTTACAACGAAGTGCATTGAATAGAAGGAAAAGCATTGAACACAATGGAGTGTCAAGTACAATTTTGCTGAAAACTAGTATTTGCTAACATGTTGTAAACGTTATTATTATACTCCCCATATGTTTTAGAATAGTCTGCAACCAATTTTATGAGTCTGCTACCTAAGCTCCAGAATTTACTTTCAGTAACAACGCATTTTCTGCATAGTGCAACATTAGAGTTTGCAGTACTAAAGCAAGTCAATGGCTGTTCCATTCCAAATGGTACCAGGTAGGTTCCTCAATTCAGCTTGCATTGGTGTATTCCATGGCACTGAGCACTCTACATGCAATATCTGCATAGTTCCAAATCACACTGAGTAGTTATGTACACAACCTTACCAAGAAATGCATTGAATAGAAAGTAAAGCATTGAACACCATGGAGTGTCAAGTACAATTTCGCTGAAAACTAGTATGTGCTAACATGATGTAAACCTTATTATTATACTCACCATATGATTTAGAATCGTCTGCAACCAGTTTTCTGTGTGTGCTACCTAAGATCCAGAATTTACTTTCAGTAACAACACATTCTCTACATAGTGGAAAATTAGAGTTTGCAGTACTAAAGCAAGTCAATGGCTGTTCCATTCCAAATGGTACCAGTTAGGTTCCTATATTCAGCTTGCATTGGTGTATTCCATGGCACTGAGCACTCTACATGCAATGTCTACACTGTTCCAAATCACACTGAGTAGTTATGTACACAACCTTACCAAGAAATGCATTGAATAGAAAGTAAAGCATTGAACACCATGGAGTGTCAAGTACAATTTCGCTGAAAACTAGTATGTGCTAACATGATGTAAACCTTATTATTATACTCACCATATGTTTTAGAATAGTCTGCAAACAATTTTATGAGTGTGCTACCTAAGCTCAAGAATTTACTTTCAGTAACAATGCATTTTCTACATAGTGCAACATTAGAGTTTGCAGTACTAAAGCAAGTCAATGGCTGTTCCATTCCAAATGGTACCAGGTAAGTTCTTGAATTCAGCTTGCATTGGTGTATTCCATTGCACTGAGCAGTCTTAATGCAATATCTATACAGTTCTAAATCACCCTGAGTAGTTAAGTACACAACCTTACCACAAAATGCATTGAATACAAAAGCATTCAACACAATGGAGTGTCAAGTACAATTTTGCTGAAAACTAGTATGTGCTAACATGATGTAAACCTTATTATTATACTCACCATATGATTCAGAATCGTCTGCAACCAATTTTATGTGTCTGCTACCTAATCTCCATAATTTACTTTCAGTAACTACACATTCTCTACATAGTGGAACTTTAGAGTTTGCAGTACTAAAGCAAGTCAATGGCTGTTCCATTCAAAATGGTACCAGCTAGGATCCTCAATTCAGCTTGCATTGGTGTATTCCAAGGCACCGAGCACTCTACATGCAATATCTACACTGTTCCAAATCACCCTGAGTAGTTATGTACACAGCCTTACCACAAAATGCATTGAATAGAAAGTAAAGTATTGAACACAATGGAGTGTCAAGTACAATTTCGCTGAAAACTAGTATGTGCTAACATGATGTAAACCTTATTATTATACTCACCATATGATTTCGAATCATCTGCAACCAATTTTCTGTGTGTGCTACCTAAGATCCAGAATTTACTTTCAGTAACAACACATTCTCTACATAGTGGAACATTAGAGTTTGCAGTACTAAAGCAAGTCAATGGCTGTTCCATTCCAAATACTACCAGGTAAGTTCTTGAATTCAGCTTGCATTGGTGTATTCCATGGCACTGAGCACTCTTAATGCAATATCTATACAGTTCTAAATCACCCTGAGTAGTTATGTACACAACCTTACCACAAAATGCATTGAATACAAAAGCATTCAACACAATGGAGTGTCAAGTACAATTTTGCTGAAAATTAGTATGTGCTAACATGATGTAAACCTTATTATTATACTCACCATATGTTTTAGAATAGTCTGCAAACAATTTTATGAGTGTGCTACCTAAGCTCCAGAATTTACTTTCAGTAACAACGCATTTTCTACACAGTGCAACATTAGAGTTTGCAGTACTAAAGCAAGTCAATGGCTGTTCCATTCCAAATGGTACCAGGTAGCTTCCTGAATTCAGCTTGCATTGGTGTATTCCATGACACTGAGCACTCTACATGCAATATCTGCATAGTTCCAAATCACACTGAGTAGTTATGTACACAACCTTACCAAGAAATGCATTGAATAGAAAGTAAAGCATTGAACACCATGGAGTGTCAAGTACAATTTCGCTGAAAACTAGTATGTGCTAACATGATGTAAACATTATTATACTCACCATATGATTTAGAATCGTCTGCAACCAATTTTCTGTGTGTGCTACCTAAGATCCAGAATTTACTTTCAGTAACAACACATTCTCTACATAGTGGAACATTAGAGTTTGCAGTACTAAAGCAAGTCAATGGCTGTTCCATTCCAAATGGTACCAGGTAGGTTCCTATATTCAGCTTGCATTGGTGTATTCCATGGCACTGAGCATTCTACATGCAATGTCTACACTGTTCCAAATCACCCTGAGTAGTTATGTACACAACCTTACCACAAAATGCATTGAATAGAAAGTAAAGCATTCAACACAATGGAGTGCCAAGTAAAACTTTTCTAAAAACAGCTATTTGCTAACATGATGTAAACCTTATTATTATACTCACCATATGTTTTAGAATAGTCTGCAACCAATTTCATGAGTCTGCTACCTAAGCTCCAGAATTTACTTTCAGTAACAACGCATTTTCTGTATAGTGCAACATTAGAGTTTGCAGTACTAAAGCAAGTCAATGGCTGTTCCATTCCAAATGTTACCAGGTAGGTTCCTCAATTCAGCTTGCATTGGTGTATTCCATGGCACCGAGCAGTCTACATGCAATATTTGCATAGTTCCAAATCACACTGAGTAGTTATGTACACAACCTTACCAAGAAATGCATTGAATTGAAAGTAAAGCATTGAACAGCATGGAGTGTCAAGTACAATTTCGCTGAAAACTAGTATGTGCTAACATGATGTAAACCTTATTATTATACTCACCATATGATTTAGAATCGTCTGCAACCAATTTTCTGTGTGTGCTACCTAAGATCCAGAATTTACTTTCAGTAACAACACATTCTCTACATAGTGGAACATTAGAGTTTGCAGTACTAAAGCAAGTCAATGGCTGTTCCATTCCAAATACTAACAGGTAAGTTCATGAATTCAACTTGCATTGTAGTATTCCTTGGCACTGAGTAATCTAGATGCAATATCTGCACAGCTCGAAATCACACTGAGTAGTTATGTACACAACCTTACAACGAAGTGCATTGAATAGAAGGAAAAGCATTGAACACAATGGAGTGTCAAGTACAATTTTGCTGAAAACTAGTATTTGCTAACATGTTGTAAACGTTATTATTATACTCCCCATATGTTTTAGAATAGTCTGCAACCAATTTTATGAGTCTGCTACCTAAGCTCCAGAATTTACTTTCAGTAACAACGCATTTTCTGCATAGTGCAACATTAGAGTTTGCAGTACTAAAGCAAGTCAATGGCTGTTCCATTCCAAATGGTACCAGGTAGGTTCCTCAATTCAGCTTGCATTGGTGTATTCCATGGCACTGAGCACTCTACATGCAATATCTGCATAGTTCCAAATCACACTGAGTAGTTATGTACACAACCTTACCAAGAAATGCATTGAATAGAAAGTAAAGCATTGAACACCATGGAGTGTCAAGTACAATTTCGCTGAAAACTAGTATGTGCTAACATGATGTAAACCTTATTATTATACTCACCATATGATTTAGAATCGTCTGCAACCAGTTTTCTGTGTGTGCTACCTAAGATCCAGAATTTACTTTCAGTAACAACACATTCTCTACATAGTGGAAAATTAGAGTTTGCAGTACTAAAGCAAGTCAATGGCTGTTCCATTCCAAATGGTACCAGTTAGGTTCCTATATTCAGCTTGCATTGGTGTATTCCATGGCACTGAGCACTCTACATGCAATGTCTACACTGTTCCAAATCACACTGAGTAGTTATGTACACAACCTTACCAAGAAATGCATTGAATAGAAAGTAAAGCATTGAACACCATGGAGTGTCAAGTACAATTTCGCTGAAAACTAGTATGTGCTAACATGATGTAAACCTTATTATTATACTCACCATATGTTTTAGAATAGTCTGCAAACAATTTTATGAGTGTGCTACCTAAGCTCAAGAATTTACTTTCAGTAACAATGCATTTTCTACATAGTGCAACATTAGAGTTTGCAGTACTAAAGCAAGTCAATGGCTGTTCCATTCCAAATGGTACCAGGTAAGTTCTTGAATTCAGCTTGCATTGGTGTATTCCATTGCACTGAGCAGTCTTAATGCAATATCTATACAGTTCTAAATCACCCTGAGTAGTTAAGTACACAACCTTACCACAAAATGCATTGAATACAAAAGCATTCAACACAATGGAGTGTCAAGTACAATTTTGCTGAAAACTAGTATGTGCTAACATGATGTAAACCTTATTATTATACTCACCATATGATTCAGAATCGTCTGCAACCAATTTTATGTGTCTGCTACCTAATCTCCATAATTTACTTTCAGTAACTACACATTCTCTACATAGTGGAACTTTAGAGTTTGCAGTACTAAAGCAAGTCAATGGCTGTTCCATTCAAAATGGTACCAGCTAGGATCCTCAATTCAGCTTGCATTGGTGTATTCCAAGGCACCGAGCACTCTACATGCAATATCTACACTGTTCCAAATCACCCTGAGTAGTTATGTACACAGCCTTACCACAAAATGCATTGAATAGAAAGTAAAGTATTGAACACAATGGAGTGTCAAGTACAATTTCGCTGAAAACTAGTATGTGCTAACATGATGTAAACCTTATTATTATACTCACCATATGATTTCGAATCATCTGCAACCAATTTTCTGTGTGTGCTACCTAAGATCCAGAATTTACTTTCAGTAACAACACATTCTCTACATAGTGGAACATTAGAGTTTGCAGTACTAAAGCAAGTCAATGGCTGTTCCATTCCAAATACTACCAGGTAAGTTCTTGAATTCAGCTTGCATTGGTGTATTCCATGGCACTGAGCACTCTTAATGCAATATCTATACAGTTCTAAATCACCCTGAGTAGTTATGTACACAACCTTACCACAAAATGCATTGAATACAAAAGCATTCAACACAATGGAGTGTCAAGTACAATTTTGCTGAAAATTAGTATGTGCTAACATGATGTAAACCTTATTATTATACTCACCATATGTTTTAGAATAGTCTGCAAACAATTTTATGAGTGTGCTACCTAAGCTCCAGAATTTACTTTCAGTAACAACGCATTTTCTACACAGTGCAACATTAGAGTTTGCAGTACTAAAGCAAGTCAATGGCTGTTCCATTCCAAATGGTACCAGGTAGCTTCCTGAATTCAGCTTGCATTGGTGTATTCCATGACACTGAGCACTCTACATGCAATATCTGCATAGTTCCAAATCACACTGAGTAGTTATGTACACAACCTTACCAAGAAATGCATTGAATAGAAAGTAAAGCATTGAACACCATGGAGTGTCAAGTACAATTTCGCTGAAAACTAGTATGTGCTAACATGATGTAAACATTATTATACTCACCATATGATTTAGAATCGTCTGCAACCAATTTTCTGTGTGTGCTACCTAAGATCCAGAATTTACTTTCAGTAACAACACATTCTCTACATAGTGGAACATTAGAGTTTGCAGTACTAAAGCAAGTCAATGGCTGTTCCATTCCAAATGGTACCAGGTAGGTTCCTATATTCAGCTTGCATTGGTGTATTCCATGGCACTGAGCATTCTACATGCAATGTCTACACTGTTCCAAATCACCCTGAGTAGTTATGTACACAACCTTACCACAAAATGCATTGAATAGAAAGTAAAGCATTCAACACAATGGAGTGCCAAGTAAAACTTTTCTAAAAACAGCTATTTGCTAACATGATGTAAACCTTATTATTATACTCACCATATGTTTTAGAATAGTCTGCAAACAATTTTATGAGTGTGCTACCTAAGCTCAAGAATTTACTTTCAGTAACAACGCATTTTCTACATAGTGCAACATTAGAGTTTGCAGTACTAAAGCAAGTCAATGGCTGTTCCATTCCAAATGGTACCTGGTAGCTTCCTGAATTCAGCTTGCATTGGTGTATTCCATGGCACTGAGCACTCTACATGCAATATCTACACTGTTCCAAATCACCCTGAGTAGTTATGTACACAGCCTTACCACAAAATGCATTGAATAGAAAGTAAAGCATTCAACACAATGGAGTGCCAAGTACAATTTTGCTAAAATCAGCTATTTGCTATCATAATGTAAACCTTATTATTATACTCACCATATGTTTGAGAATAGTCTGCAACCAATTTTATGAGTCTGCTACCTAAGCTCTAGAATTTACTTTCAGTAACAAGGCATTTTCTGTATAGTGCAACATTAGAGTTTGCAGTACTAAAGCAAGTCAATGGCTGTTCCATTCAAAATGGTACCAGCTAGGATCCTCAATTCAGCTTGCATTGGTGTATTCCATGGCACCGAGCACTCTACATGCAATATCTACACTGTTCCAAATCCCCCTGAGTAGTTATGTACACAGCCTTACCACAAAATGCATTGAATAGAAAGTAAAGTATTGAACACAATGGAGTGTCAAGTACAATTTCGCTGAAAACTAGTATGTGCTAACATGATGTAAACCTTATTAGTATACTCACCATATGATTTAGAATCATCTGCAACCAATTTTCTGTGTGTGCTACCTAAGATCCAGAATTTACTTTCAGTAACAACACATTCTCTACATAGTGGAACATTAGAGTTTGCAGTACTAAAGCAAGTCAATGGCTGTTCCATTCCAAATACTACCAGGTAAGTTCTTGAATTCAGCTTGCATTGGTGTATCCCATGGCACTGAGCACTCTTAATGCAATATCTATACAGTTCTAAATCACCCTGAGTAGTTATGTACACAACCTTACCACAAAATGCATTGAATGCAAAAGCTTTCAACACAATGGAGTGTCAAGTACAATTTTGCTGAAAACTAGTATGTGCTAACATGATGTAAACCTTATTATTATACTCACCATATGTTTTAGAATAGTCTGCAACCAATTTCATGACTGTGCTACCTAAGCTCTAGAATTTACCTTCAGTAACAACTCATTCTCTACATAGTGGAACATTAGAGTTTGCAGTACTAAAGCAAGTCAATGGCTGTTCCATTCAAAATGGTACCAGCTAGGATCCTCAATTCAGCTTGCATTGGTGTATTCCATGGCACTGAGCACTCTACATGCAATATCTACACTGTTCCAAATCTCCCTGAGTTGTTATGTACACAACCTTACCACAAAATGCATTGAGTAGAAAATAAAGCATTGAACACAATGGAGTGTCAAGTACAATTTCGCTGAAAACTAGTATGTGCTAACATGATGTAAACCTTATTATTATACACACCATATGATTTAGAATCGTCTGCAACCAATTTTATGTGTGTGCTACCTAACCTCCAGAATTTACTTTCAGTAACAACACATTCTCTACATAGTGGAACATTAGAGTTTGCAGTACTAAAGCAAGTCAATGGCTGTTCCATTCCAAATACTACCAGGTAAGTTCCCGAATTCAACTTGCATTGTAGTATTCCTTGGCACTGAGCATTCTACATGCAATATCTATACTGTTCCAAATCACCCTGAGTAGTTATGTACACAACCTTACCACAAAATGCATTGAATAGAAAGTAAAGCATTCAACACAATGGAGTGCCAAGTACAATTTTGCTAAAATCAGCTATTTGCTATCATAATGTAAACCTTATTATTATACTCACCATATGTTTTAGAATAGTCTGCAACCAATTTTATGAGTCTGCTACCTAAGCTCCAGAATTTACTTTCAGTAACAATGCATTTTCTGCATAGTGCAACATTAGAGTTTGCAGTAGTAAAGCAAGTCAATGGCTGTTCCATTCCAAATGGTACCAGGTAGGTTTCTCAATTCAGCTTGCATTGGTGTATTCCATGGCACTGAGCACTCTACTTGCAATATCTGCATAGTTCCAAATCACACTGAGTAGTTACGTACACAACCTTACCAAGAAATGCATTGAATAGAAAGTAAAGCATTGAACACCATGGAGTGTCAAGTACAATTTCGCTGAAAACTAGTATGTGCTAACATGATGTAAACCTTATTATTATACTCACCATATGATTTAGAATCGTCTGCAACCAATTTTCTGTGTGTGCTACCTAAGATCCAGAATTTACTTTCAGTAACAACACATTCTCTACATAGTGGAACATTAGAGTTTGCAGTACTAAAGCAAGTCAATGGCTGTTCCATTCCAGATGGTACCAGGTAGGTTCCTATATTCAGCTTGCATTGGTGTATTCCATGGCACTGAGCATTCTACATGCAATGTCTACACTGTTACAAATCACCCTGAGTAGTGATGTACACAACCTTACCACAAAATGCATTGAATAGAAAGTAAAGCATTCAACACAATGGAGTGCCAAGTAAATTTTTTCTAAAAACAGCTATTTGCTAACATGATGTAAACCGTATTATTATACTCACCATATGTTTTAGAATAGTCTGCAAACAATTTTATGAGTGTGCTACCTAAGCTCAAGAATTTACTTTCAGTAACAACGCATTTTCTACATAGTGCAACATTAGAGTTTGCAGTACTAAAGCAAGTCAATGGCTGTTCCATTCCAAATGGTACCTGGTAGCTTCCTGAATTCAGCTTGCATTGGTGTATTCCATGGCACTGAGCACTCTACATGCAATATCTACACTGTTCCAAATCACCCTGAGTAGTTATGTACACAGCCTTACCACAAAATGCATTGAATAGAAAGTAAAGCATTCAACACAATGGAGTGCCAAGTACAATTTTGCTAAAATCAGCTATTTGCTATCATAATGTAAACCTTATTATTATACTCACCATATGTTTGAGAATAGTCTGCAACCAATTTTATGAGTCTGCTACCTAAGCTCCAGAATTTACTTTCAGTAACAACGCATTTTCTGTATAGTGCAACATTAGAGTTTGCAGTACTAAAGCAAGTCAATGGCTGTTCCATTCAAAATGGTACCAGCTAGGATCCTCAATTCAGCTTGCATTGGTGTATTCCATGGCACCGAGCACTCTACATGCAATATCTACACTGTTCCAAATCACCCTGAGTAGTTATGTACACAGCCTTACCACAAAATGCATTGAATAGAAAGTAAAGTATTGAACACAATGGAGTGTCAAGTACAATTTCGCTGAAAACTAGTATGTGCTAACATGATGTAAACCTTATTATTATACTCACCATATGATTCAGAATCGTCTGCAACCAATTTTATGTGTCTGCTACCTAATCTCCATAATTTACTTTCAGTAACTACACATTCTCTACATAGTGGAACTTTAGAGTTTGCAGTACTAAAGCAAGTCAATGGCTGTTCCATTCCAAATACTACCAGGTAAGTTCTTGAATTCAGCTTGCATTGGTGTATTCCATGGCACTGAGCACTCTTAATGCAATATCTATACAGTTCTAAATCACCCTGAGTAGTTATGTACACAACCTTACCACAAAATGCATTGAATACAAAAGCATTCAACACAATGGAGTGCCAAGTACAATTTTGCTGAAAACTAGTATGTGCTAACATGATGTAAACCTTATTATTATACTCACCATATGATTCAGAATCGTCTGCAACCAATTTTACGTGTCTGCTACCTAATCTCCATAATTTACTTTCAGTAACTACACATTCTCTACATAGTGGAACTTTAGAGTTTGCAGTACTAAAGCAAGTCAATGGCTGTTCCATTCCAAATACTACCAGGTAGCTTCCTGAATTCAGCTTGCATTGGTGTATTCCATGGCACTGAGCACTCTACATGCAATATCTGCATAGTTCCAAATCACACTGAGTAGTTATGTACACAACCTTACCAAGAAATGCATTGAATAGAAAGTAAAGCATTGAACACCATGGAGTGTCAAGTACAATTTCGCTGAAAACTAGTATGTGCTAACATGATGTAAACCTTATTATTATACTCACCATATGATTTAGAATCGTCTGCAACCAATTTTCTGTGTGTGCTACCTAAGCTCCAGAATTTACTTTCAGTAACAACACATTCTCTACATAGTGGAACATTTGAGTTTGCAGTACTAAAGCAAGTCAATGGCTGTTCCATTCCAAATACTACCAGGTAAGTTCTTGGATTCAGCTTGCATTGGTGTATTCAATGGCACTGAGCACTCTTAATGCAATATCTATACAGTTCTAAATCACCCTGAGCAGTTATGTACACAACCTTACCACAAAATGCATTGAATACAAAAGCATTCAACACAATGGAGTGCCAAGTACAATTTTGCTGAAAACTAGTATGTGCTAACATGATGTAAACCTTATTATTATACTCACCATATGATTCAGAATCGTCTGCAACCAATTTTATGTGTCTGCTACCTAATCTCCATAATTTACTTTCAGTAACTACACATTCTCTACATAGTGGAACTTTAGAGTTTGCAGTACTAAAGCAAGTCAATGGCTGTTCCATTCCAAATACTACCAGGTAAGTTCTTGAATTCAGCTTGCATTGGTGTATTCCATGGCACTGAGCACTCTTAATGCAATATCTATACTGTTCCAAATCACCCTGAGTAGTTATGTACCTTACCACAAAATGCATTGAATAGAAAGTAAAGCATTCAACACAATGGTGTGCCAAGTAAAATTTTTCTAAAAACAGCTATTTGCTAACATGATGTAAACCTTATTATTATACTCACCATATGTTTTAGAATAGTCTGCAACCAATTTCATGACTGTGCTACCTAAGCTCTAGAATTTACTTTCAGTAACAACGCATTTTCTACATAGTGCAACATTAGAGTTTGCAGTACTAAAGCAAGTCAATGGCTGTTCCATTCGAAATGGTACCAGGTAGCTTCCTGAATTCAGCTTGCATTGGTGTATTCCATGGCACTGAGCACTCTACATGCAATATCTACACTGTTCCAGATCACCCTGAGTTGTTATGTACACAACCTTACCAAGAAATGCATTGAATAGAAAGTAAAGCATTGAACACCATGGAGTGTCAAGTACAATTTCGCTGAAAACTAGTATGTGCTAACATGATGTAAACCTTATTATTATACTCACCATATGATTCAGAATCGTCTGCAACCAATTTTCTGTGTGTGCTACCTAAGATCCAGAATTTACTTTCAGTAACAACACATTCTCTACATAGTGGAACATTAGAGTTTGCAGTACTAAAGCAAGTCAATGGCTGTTCCATTCCAAATACTACCAGGTAAGTTCATGAATTCAACTTGCATTGTAGTATTCCTTGGCACTGAGTAATCTACATGCAATATCTGCACAGCTCGAAATCACCCTGAGTAGTTATGTACAAAACCTTACCACGAAATGCATTGAATAGAAGGAAAAGCATTGAACACAATGGAGTGTCAAGTACAATTTTGCTGAAAACTAGTATTTGCTAACATGTTGTAAACGTTATTATTATACTCCCCATATGTTTTAGAATAGTCTGCAACCAATTTCATGACTGTGCTACCTAAGCTCCAGAATTTACTTTCAGTAACAACGCATTCTCTACAAAGTGGAACATTAGAGTTTGCAGTACTAAAGCAAGTCAATGGCTGTTCCATTCCAAATGGTACCAGGTAGGTTCCTCAATTCAGCTTGCATTGGTGTATTCCATGGCACTGAGCACTCTACATGCAATATCTGCATAGTTCCAAATCACACTGAGTAGTTATGTACACAACCTTACCAAGAAATGCATTGAATAGAAAGTAAAGCATTGAACACCATGGAGTGTCAAGTACAATTTCGCTGAAAACTAGTATGTGCTAACATGATGTAAACCTTATTATTATACTCACCATATGATTTAGAATCGTCTGCAACCAATTTTCTGTGTGTGCTACCTATATCCAGAATTTACTTTCAGTAACAACACATTCTCTACATAGTGGAACATTAGAGTTTGCAGTACTAAAGCAAGTCAATGGCTGTTCCATTCCAAATACTACCAGGTAAGTTCTTGAATTCAGCTTGCATTGGTGTATTCCATGGCACGGAGCACTCTTAATGCAATATCTATACAGTTCTAAATCACCCTGAGTAGTTATGTACACAACCTTACCACAAAATGCATTGAATACAAAAGCATTCAACACAATGGAGTGTCAAGTACAATTTTGCTGAAAACTAGTATGTGCTAACATGATGTAAACCTTATTATTATACTCACCATATGATTCAGAATCGTCTGCAACCAATTTTATGTGTATGCTACCTAATCTCCAGAATTTACTTTCAGTAACTACACATTCTCTACATAGTGGAACTTTAGAGTTTGCAGTAGTAAAGGAAGTCAATGGCTGTTCTATTCCAAATGGTACCAGGTAGGTTCCTATATTCAGCTTGCATTGGTGTATTCCATGGCACTGAGCATTCTACATGCAATGTCTACACTGTTCCAAATCACCCTGAGTAGTTATGTACACAACCTTACCACAAAATGCATTGAATAGAAAGTAAAGCATTCAACACAATGGAGCGCCAAGTAAAATTTTTCTAAAAACAGCTATTTGCTAACATGATGTAAACCTTATTATTATACTCACCATATGTTTTAGAATAGTCTGCAAACAATTTTATGAGTGTGCTACCTAAGCTCCAGAATTTACTTTCAGTAACAACGCATTGTCTACATAGTGCAACATTAGAGTTTGCAGTACTAAAGCAAGTCAATGGCTGTTCCATTCCAAATGGTACCAGGTAGCTTCCTGAATTCAGCTTGCATTGGTGTATTCCATGGCACTGAGCACTCTACATGCAATATCAACACTGTTCCAAATCTCCCTGAGTTGTTATGTACACAACCTTACCACAAAATGCATTGAGTAGAAAATAAAGCATTGAACACAATGGAGTGTCAAGTACAATTTCGCTGAAAACTAGTATGTGCTAACATGATGTAAACCTTATTATTATACACACCATATGATTTAGAATCGTCTGCAACCAATTTTATGTGTGTGCTACCTAACCTCCGGAATTTACTTTCAGTAACAACACATTCTCTACATAGTGGAACATTAGAGTTTGCAGTACTAAAGCAAGTCAATGGCTGTTCCATTCCAAATACTACCAGGTAAGTTCCCGAATTCAACTTGCATTGTAGTATTCCTTGGCACTGAGCATTCTACAAGCAATATCTATACTGTTCCAAATCACCCTGAGTAGTTATGTACACAACCTTACCACAAAATGCATTGAATAGAAAGTAAAGCATTCAACACAATGGAGTGCCAAGTACAATTTTGCTAAAATCAGCTATTTGCTATCATAATGTAAACCTTATTATTATACTCACCATATGTTTTAGAATAGTCTGCAACCAATTTTATGAGTCTGCTACCTAAGCTCCAGAATTAACTTTCAGTAACAATGCATTTTCTGCATAGTGCAACATTAGAGTTTGCAGTACTAAAGCAAGTCAATGGCTGTTCCATTCCAAATGGTACCAGGTAGGTTCCTCAATTCAGCTTGCATTGGTGTATTCCATGGCACTGAGCACTCTACATGCAATATCTGCATAGTTCCAAATCACACTGAGTAGTTACGTACACAACCTTACCAAGAAATGCATTGAATAGAAAGTAAAGCATTGAACACCATGGAGTGTCAAGTACAATTTCGCTGAAAACTAGTATGTGCTAACATGATGTAAACCTTATTATTATACTCACCATATGATTCAGAATCGTCTGCAACCAATTTTATGTGTCTGCTACCTAATCTCCAGAATTTACTTTCAGTAACTACACATTCTCTACATAGTGGAACTTTAGAGTTTGCAGTAGTAAAGGAAGTCAATGGCTGTTCTATTCCAAATGGTACCAGGTAGGTTCCTATATTCAGCTTGCATTGGTGTATTCCATGGCACTGAGCATTCTACATGCAATGTCTACACTGTTCCAAATCACCCTGAGCAGTTATGTACACAACCTTACCACAAAATGCATTGAATAGAAAGTAAAGCATTCAACACAATGGAGCGCCAAGTAAAATTTTTCTAAAAACAGCTATTTGCTAACATGATGTAAACCTTATTATTATACTCACCATATGTTTTAGAATAGTCTGCAAACAATTTTATGAGTGTGCTACCTAAGCTCCAGAATTTACTTTCAGTAACAACGCATTGTCTACATAGTGCAACATTAGAGTTTGCAGTACTAAAGCAAGTCAATGGCTGTTCCATTCCAAATGGTACCAGGTAGCTTCCTGAATTCAGCTTGCATTGGTGTATTCCATGGCACTGAGCACTCTACATGCAATATCAACACTGTTCCAAATCTCCCTGAGTTGTTATGTACACAACCTTACCACAAAATGCATTGAGTAGAAAATAAAGCATTGAACACAATGGAGTGTCAAGTACAATTTCGCTGAAAACTAGTATGTGCTAACATGATGTAAACCTTATTATTATACACACCATATGATTTAGAATCGTCTGCAACCAATTTTATGTGTGTGCTACCTAACCTCCAGAATTTACTTTCAGTAACAACACATTCTCTACATAGTGGAACATTAGAGTTTGCAGTACTAAAGCAAGTCAATGGCTGTTCCATTCCAAATACTACCAGGTAAGTTCCCGAATTCAACTTGCATTGTAGTATTCCTTGGCACTGAGCATTCTACAAGCAATATCTATACTGTTCCAAATCACCCTGAGTAGTTATGTACACAACCTTACCACAAAATGCATTGAATAGAAAGTAAAGCATTCAACACAATGGAGTGCCAAGTACAATTTTGCTAAAATCAGCTATTTGCTATCATAATGTAAACCTTATTATTATACTCACCATATGTTTTAGAATAGTCTGCAACCAATTTTATGAGTCTGCTACCTAAGCTCCAGAATTTACTTTCAGTAACAATGCATTTTCTGCATAGTGCAACATTAGAGTTTGCAGTACTAAAGCAAGTCAATGGCTGTTCCATTCCAAATGGTACCAGGTAGGTTCCTCAATTCAGCTTGCATTGGTGTATTCCATGGCACTGAGCACTCTACATGCAATATCTGCATAGTTCCAAATCACACTGAGTAGTTACGTACACAACCTTACCAAGAAATGCATTGAATAGAAAGTAAAGCATTGAACACCATGGAGTGTCAAGTACAATTTCGCTGAAAACTAGTATGTGCTAACATGATGTAAACCTTATTATTATACTCACCATATGATTTAGAATCGTCTGCAACCAATTTTCTGTGTGTGCTACCTAAGATCCAGAATTTACTTTCAGTAACAACACATTCTCTACATAGTGGAACATTAGAGTTTGCAGTACTAAAGCAAGTCAATGGCTGTTCCATTCCAGATGGTACCAGGTAGGTTCCTATATTCAGCTTGCATTGGTGTATTCCATGGCACTGAGCATTCTACATGCAATTTCTACACTGTTCCAAATCACCCTGAGTAGTGATGTACACAACCTTACCACAAAATGCATTGAATAGAAAGTAAAGCATTCAACACAATGGAGTGCCAAGTAAATTTTTTCTAAAAACAGCTATTTGCTAACATGATGTAAACCTTATTATTATACTCACCATATGTTTTAGAATAGTCTGCAAACAATTTTATGAGTGTGCTACCTAAGCTCAAGAATTTACTTTCAGTAACAACGCATTTTCTACATAGTGCAACATTAGAGTTTGCAGTACTAAAGCAAGTCAATGGCTGTTCCATTCCAAATGGTACCTGGTAGCTTCCTGAATTCAGCTTGCATTGGTGTATTCCATGGCACTGAGCACTCTACATGCAATATCTACACTGTTCCAAATCACCCTGAGTAGTTATGTACACAGCCTTACCACAAAATGCATTGAATAGAAAGTAAAGCATTCAACACAATGGAGTGCCAAGTACAATTTTGCTAAAATCAGCTATTTGCTATCATAATGTAAACCTTATTATTATACTCACCATATGTTTGAGAATAGTCTGCAACCAATTTTATGAGTCTGCTACCTAAGCTCCAGAATTTACTTTCAGTAACAACGCATTTTCTGTATAGTGCAACATTAGAGTTTGCAGTACTAAAGCAAGTCAATGGCTGTTCCATTCAAAATGGTACCAGCTAGGATCCTCAATTCAGCTTGCATTGGTGTATTCCATGGCACCGAGCACTCTACATGCAATATCTACACTGTTCCAAATCACCCTGAGTAGTTATGTACACAGCCTTACCACAAAATGCATTGAATAGAAAGTAAAGTATTGAACACAATGGAGTGTCAAGTACAATTTCGCTGAAAACTAGTATGTGCTAACATGATGTAAACCTTATTATTATACTCACCATATGATTCAGAATCGTCTGCAACCAATTTTATGTGTCTGCTACCTAATCTCCATAATTTACTTTCAGTAACTACACATTCTCTACATAGTGGAACTTTAGAGTTTGCAGTACTAAAGCAAGTCAATGGCTGTTCCAATCCAAATACTACCAGGTAAGTTCTTGAATTCAGCTTGCATTGGTGTATTCCATGGCACTGAGCACTCTTAATGCAATATCTATACAGTTCTAAATCACCCTGAGTAGTTATGTACACAACCTTACCACAAAATGCATTGAATACAAAAGCATTCAACACAATGGAGTGTCAAGTACAATTTTGCTGAAAACTAGTATGTGCTAACATGATGTAAACCTTATTATTATACTCACCATATGATTCAGAATCGTCTGCAACCAATTTTATGTGTCTGCTACTCTAATCTCCATAATTTACTTTCAGTAACTACACATTCTCTACATAGTGGAACTTTAGAGTTTACAGTACTAAAGGAAGTCAATGGCTGTTCCATTCCAAATGGTACCAGGTAGGTTCCTATATTCAGCTTGCATTGGTGTATTCCATGGCACTGAGCATTCTACATGCAATGTCTACACTGTTCCAAATCACCCTGAGTAGTTATGTACACAACCTTACCACAAAATGCATTGAATAGAAAGTAAAGCATTCAACACAATGGAGTGCCAAGTAAAATTTTTCTAAAAACATCTACTTGCTAACATGATGTAAACCTTATTATTATACTCACCATATGTTTTAGAATAGTCTGCAACCAATTTCATGACTGTGCTACCTAAGCTCTAGAATTTACCTTCAGTAACAACGCATTCTCTACATAGTGGAACATTAGAGTTTGCAGTTCTAAAGCAAGTCAATGGCTGTTCCATTCAAAATGGTACCAGCTAGGATCCTCAATTCAGCTTGCATTGGTGTATTCCATGGCACTGAGCACTCTACATGCAATATCTACACTGTTCCAAATCACCCTGAGTAGTTATGTACACAGCCTTACCACAAAATGCATTGAATAGGAAGTAAAGTATTGAACACAATGGAGTGTCAAGTAAAATTTCGCTGAAAACTAGTATGTGCTAACATGATGTAAACCTTATTATTATACTCACCATATGATTCAGAATCGTCTGCAACCAATTTTCTGTGTGTGCTACCTAAGATCCAGAATTTACTTTCAGTAACAACACATTCTCTACATAGTGGAACATTAGAGTTTGCAGTACTAAAGCAAGTCAATGGCTGTTCCATTCCAAATACTACCAGGTAAGTTCATGAATTCAACTTGCATTGTAGTATTCCTTGGCACTGAGTAATCTACATGCAATATCTGCACAGCTCGAAATCACCCTGAGTAGTTATGTACACAACCTTACCACAAAATGCATTGAATACAAAAGCATTCAACACAATGGAGTGTCAAGTACAATTTTGCTGAAAACTAGTATGTGCTAACATGATGTAAACCTTATTATTATACTCACCATATGATTCAGAATCGTCTGCAACCAATTTTATGTGTCTGCTACTCTAATCTCCATAATTTACTTTCAGTAACTACACATTCTCTACATAGTGGAACTTTAGAGTTTACAGTACTAAAGGAAGTCAATGGCTGTTCCATTCCAAATGGTACCAGGTAGGTTCCTATATTCAGCTTGCATTGGTGTATTCCATGGCACTGAGCATTCTACATGCAATGTCTACACTGTTCCAAATCACCCTGAGTAGTTATGTACACAACCTTACCACAAAATGCATTGAATAGAAAGTAAAGCATTCAACACAATGGAGTGCCAAGTAAAATTTTTCTAAAAACATCTACTTGCTAACATGATGTAAACCTTATTATTATACTCACCATATGTTTTAGAATAGTCTGCAACCAATTTCATGACTGTGCTACCTAAGCTCTAGAATTTACCTTCAGTAACAACGCATTCTCTACATAGTGGAACATTAGAGTTTGCAGTTCTAAAGCAAGTCAATGGCTGTTCCATTCAAAATGGTACCAGCTAGGATCCTCAATTCAGCTTGCATTGGTGTATTCCATGGCACTGAGCACTCTACATGCAATATCTACACTGTTCCAAATCACCCTGAGTAGTTATGTACACAGCCTTACCACAAAATGCATTGAATAGGAAGTAAAGTATTGAACACAATGGAGTGTCAAGTAAAATTTCGCTGAAAACTAGTATGTGCTAACATGATGTAAACCTTATTATTATACTCACCATATGATTCAGAATCGTCTGCAACCAATTTTATGTGTCTGCTACCTAATCTCCATAATTTACTTTCAGTAACTACACATTCTCTACATAGTGGAACTTTAGAGTTTGCATTACTAAAGCAAGTCAATGGGTGTTCCATTCCAAATCGTACCAGGTAGGTTCCTATATTCAGCTTGCATTGGTGTATTCCATGGCACTGAGCATTCTACATGCAAAGTCTACACTGTTCCAAATCACCCTGAGTTGTTATGTACACAACCTTACCACAAAATGCATTGAATAGAAAATAAAGCATTGAACACAATGGAGTGTCAAGTACAATTTCGCTGAAAACTAGTATGTGCTAACATGATGTAAACCTTATTATTATACACACCATATGATTTAGAATCGTCTGCAACCAATTTTATGTGTGTGCTACCTAACCTCCAGAATTTACTTTCAGTAACAACACATTCTCTACATAGTGGAACATTAGAGTTTGCAGTACTAAAGCAAGTCAATGGCTGTTCCATTCCAAATACTACCAGGTAAGTTCCTGAATTCAGCTTGCAGTGGTGTATTCCATGGCACTGAGCATTCTACAAGCAATATCTATACTGTTCCAAATCACCCTGAGTAGTTATGTACACAACCTTACCACAAAATGCATTGAATAGAAAGTAAAGCTTTCAACACAATGGACTGCCAAGTACAATTTTGCTAAAATCAGCTATTTGCTATCATAATGTAAACCTTATTACTATACTCACCATATGTTTTAGAATAGTCTGCAACCAATTTTATGAGTCTGCTACCTAAGCTCCAGAATTTACTTTCAGTAACAACGCATTTTCTGTATAGTGCAACATTAGAGTTTGCAGTACTAAAGCAAGTCAATGGCTGTTCCATTCCAAATGGTACCAGGTAGGTTCCTCAATTCAGCTTGCATTGGTGTATTCCATGGCACTGAGCACTCTACATGCAATATCTGCATAGTTCCAAATCACACTGAGTAGTTATGTACACAACCTTACCAAGAAATGCATTGAATAGAAAGTAAAGCATTGAACACCATGGAGTGTCAAGTACAATTTCGCTTAAAACTAGTATGTGCTAACATGATGTAAACCTTATTATTATACTCACCATATGATTATAGAATCGTCTGCAACCAATTTTCTGTGTGTGCTACCTAATCTCCAGAATTTACTTTCAGTAACAACGCATTCTCTACAAAGTGGAACATTAGAGTTTGCAGTACTAAAGCAAGTCAATGGCTGTTCCATTCAAAATGGTACCAGGTAGGATCCTCAATTCAGCTTGCATTGGTGTATTCCTTGGCACTGATCACTCTACATGAAATATCTACACTGTTCCAAATCACCCTGAGTAGTTATGTACACAGCCTTACCACAAAATGCATTGAATAGGAAGTAAAGCATTGAACACAATGGAGTGTCAAGCACAATTTCGCTGAAAACTAGTATGTGCTAACATGATGTAAACATTATTATACACAGCATATGATTTAGAATTGTCTGCAACCAATTTTAGGTGTGTGCTACCTAAGCTCCAGAATTTACTTTCAGTAACAACACATTCTCGACATAGTGGAACATTAGAGTTTGCAGTACTAAAGCAAGTCAATGGCTGTTCCATTCCAAATACTACCAGGTAAGTTCCTGAATTCAACTTGCATTGTAGTATTCCTTGGCATTGAGCAATCTACATGCAATATCTGCACAGCTCGAAATCACACGGAGTAGTTATGTACACAACCTTACTACGAAATGCATTGAATAGAAGGAAAAGCATTGAACACAATGGAGTGTGAAGTACAATTTTGCTGAAAACTAGTATGTGCTAACATGATGTAAACCTTATTATTATACTCACCATATGTTTTAGAATAGTCTGCAAACAATTTTATGAGTGTGCTACCTAAGCTCAAGAATTTACTTTCAGTAACAACGCATTTTCTAAATAGTGCAACATTAGAGTTTGCAGTACTAAAGCAAGTCAATGGCTGTTCCATTCCAAATGGTACCAGGTAGCTTCCTGAATTCAGCTTGCATTGGTGTATTCCATGGCACTGAGCACTCTACATGCAATGTCTACACTGTTCCAAATCACCCTGAGTAGTTATGTACACAACCTTACCACAAAATGCATTGAATAGAAAGTAAAGCATTGAACACAATGGAGTGTCAAGTACAATTTTGCTGAAAACTAGTATGTGCTAACATGATGTAAACCTTATTATTATACACACCATATGATTTAGAATTGTCTGCAACCAATTTTATGTGTGTGCTACCTAACCTCCAGAATTTACTTTCAGTAACAACACATTCTCTACATAGTGGAACATTAGAGTTTGCAGTACTAAAGCAAGTCAATGGCTGTTCCATTCCAAATACTACCAGGTAAGTTCCTGAATTCAACTTGCATTGTAGTATTCCTTGGCACTGAGTAATCTACATGCAATATCTGCACAGCTCGAAATCACACTGAGTAGTTATGTACACTGCCTTACCACGAAATGCATTGAATAGAAGGAAAAGCATTGAACACAATGGAGTGTCAAGTACAATTTTGCTGAAAACTAGTATTTGCTAACATGTTGTAAACGTTATTATTATACTCCCCATATGTTTTAGAATAGTCTGCAAACAATTTTATGAGTGTGCTACCTAAGCTCAAGAATTTACTTTCAGTAACAACGCATTTTCTACATAGTGCAACATTAGAGTTTGCAGTACTAAAGCAAGTCAATGGCTGTTCCATTCCAAATGGTACCAGGTAGCTTCCTGAATTCAGATTGCATTGGTGTATTCCATGGCACTGAGCACTCTACATGCAATATCTACACTGTTCCGAATCACCCTGAGTTGTTATGTACACAACCTTACCACAAAATGCATTGAATAGAAAGTAAAGCATTGAACACCATGGAGTGTCAAGTACAATTTCGCTGAAAACTAGTATGTGCTAACATGATGTAAACCTTATTATTATACACACCATATGATTTAGAATCGTCTGCAACCAATTTTATGTGTGTGCTACCTAACCTCCAGAATTTACTTTCAGTAACAACACATTCTCTACATAGTGGGACATTAGAGTTTGCAGTACTAAAGCAAGTCAATGGCTGTTCCATTCCAAATACTACCAGGTAAGTTCCTGAATTCAACTTGCATTGTAGTATTCCTTGGCACTGAGCATTCTACAAGCAATATCTATACTGTTCCAAATCACCCTGAGTAGTTATGTACACAACCTTACCACAAAATGCATTGAATAGAAAGTAAAGCATTCAACACAATGGAGTGCCAAGTACAATTTTGCTAAAATCAGCTATTTGCTATCATAATGTAAACCTTATTATTATACTCACCATATGTTTTAGAATAGTCTGCAACCAATTTTATGAGTCTGCTACCTAAGCTCCAGAATTTACTTTCAGTAACAACGCATTTTCTGCATAGTGCAACATTAGAGTTTGCAGTACTAAAGCAAGTCAATGGCTGTTCCATTCCAAATGGTACCAGGTAGGTTCCTCAATTCAGCTTGCATTGGTGTATTCCATGGCACTGAGCACTCTACATGCAATATCTGCATAGTTCCAAATCACACTGAGTAGTTATGTACACAACCTTACCAAGAAATGCATTGAATAGAAAGTAAAGCATTGAACACCATGGAGTGTCAAGTACAATTTTGCTGAAAACTAGTATGTGCTAACATGATGTAAACCTTATTATTATACTCACCATATGATTTAGAATGGTCTGCAACCAATTTTCTGTGTGTGCTACCTAACCTCCAGAATTTACTTTCAGTAACAACACATTCTCTACATAGTGGAACATTAGAGTTTGCAGTACTAAAGCAAGTCAATGGCTGTTCCATTCCAAATACTACCAGGTAAGTTCCTGAATTCAACTTGCATTGTAGTATTCCTTGGCACTGAGTAATCTACATGCAATATCTGCACAGCTCGAAATCACACTGAGTAGTTATGTACAAAGCCTTACCACGAAATGCATTGAATAGAAGGAAAAGCATTGAACACAATGGAGTGTCAAGTACAATTTTGCTGAAAACTAGTATTTGCTAACATGTAGTAAACGTTATTATTATACTCCCCATATGTTTTAGAATAGTCTGCAACCAATTTCATGACTGTGCTACCTAAGCTCCAGAATTTACTTTCAGTAACAAAGCATTCTCTACAAAGTGGAACATTAGAGTTTGCAGTACTAAAGCAAGTCAATAGCTGTTCCATTCAAAATGGTACCAGGTCGGATCCTCAATTCAACTTGTATTGGTGTATTCCTTGGCACTGAGCACTCTACATGAAATATCTACACTGTTCCAAATCACCCTGAGTAGTTATGTACACAACCTTACCACAAAATGCATTGAATAGAAAGTAAAGCATTGAACACAATGGAGTGTCAAGTACAATTTCGCTGAAAACTAGTATGTGCTAACATGATGTAAACCTTATTATTATACTCACCATATGATTTAGAATCGTCTGCAACCAATTTTCTGTGTGTGCTACCTAAGATCCAGAATTTACTTTCAGTAACAACACATTCTCTACATAGTTGAACATTAGAGTTTGCAGTACTAAAGCAAGTCAATGGCTGTTCCATTCCAAATACTACCAGGTAAGTTCTTGAATTCAGCTTGCATTGGTGTATTCCATGGCACTGAGCAGTCTTAATGCAATATCTATACAGTTCTAAATCACCCTGAGTAGTTATGTACACAACCTTACCACAAAATGCATTGAATACAAAAGCATTCAACACAATGGAGTGTCAAGTACAATTTTGCTGAAAACTAGTATGTGCTAACATGATGTAAACCTTATTATTATACTCACCATATGATTCAGAATCGTCTGCAACCAATTTTATGTGTCTGCTACCTAATCTCCATAATTTACTTTCAGTAACTACACATTCTCTACATAGTGGAACTTTAGAGTTTGCAGTACTAAAGGAAGTCAATGGCTGTTCCATTCCAAATGGTACCAGGTAGGTTCCTATATTCAGCTTGCATTGGTGTATTCCATGGTACTGAGCATTCTACATGCAATGTCTACACTGTTCCAAATCACCCTGAGTAGTTATGTACACAACCTTACCACAAAATGCATTGAATAGAAAGTAAAGCATTCAACACAATGGAGTGCCAAGTAAAATTTTGCTAAAATCAGCTATTTGCTATCATAATGTAAACCTTATTATTATACTCACCATATGTTTTAGAATAGTCTGCAACCAATTTTATGAGTCTGCTACCTAAGCTCCAGAATTTACTTTCAGGAACAACGCATTTTCTGCATAGTGCAACATTAGAGTTTGCAGTACTAAAGGAAGTCAATGGCTGTTCCATTCCAAATGGTACCAGGTAGGTTCCTCAATTCAGCTTGCATTGGTGTATTCCATGGCACTGAGCACTCTACATGCAATATCTGCATAGTTCCAAATCACACTGAGTAGTTATGTACACAACCTTACCAAGAAATGTATTGAATAGAAAGAAAAGCATTGAACACCATGGAGTGTCAAGTACAATTTCGCTGAAAACTAGTATGTGCTAACATGATGTAAACCTTATTATTATACTCACCATATGATTTAGAATCGTCTGCAACCAATTTTCTGTGTGTGCTACCTAAGATCAAGAATTTACTTTCAGTAACAACACATTCTCTACATAGTGGAACATTAGAGTTTGCAGTACTAAAGCAAGTCAATGGCTGTTCCATTCCAAATGGTACCAGGTAGGTTCCTCAATTCAGCTTGCATTGGTGTATTCCATGGCACTGAGCACTCTGCATGCAATATCTGCATAGTTCCAAATCACACTGAGTAGTTATGTACACAAACTTACCAAGAAATGCATTGAATAGAAAGTAAAGCATTGAACACCATGGAGTGTCAAGTACAATTTCGCTGAAAACTAGTATGTGCTAACATGATGTAAACCTTATTATTATACTCACCATATGTTTTAGAATAGTGTGCAAACAATTTTATGAGTGTGCTACCTAAGCTCAAGCATTTACTTTCAGTAACAACGCATTTTCTACATAGTGCAACATTAGAGTTTGCAGTACTAAAGCAAGTCAATGGCTGTTCCATTCCAAATGGTACCAGGTAGCTTCCTGAATTCAGCTTGCATTGGTGTATTCCATGGCACTGAGCACTCTACATGCAATATCTGCACAGCTCGAAATCACACTGAGTAGTTATGTACACAACCTTACCACAAAATGCATTGAATAGGAAATAAAGCATTCAACACAATGGAGTGCCAAGTAAAATTTTTCTAAAAACAGCTATTTGCGAACATGATGTAAACCTTATTATTATACTCACCATATGTTTTAGAATAGTCTGCAAACAATTTTATGAGTGTGCTACCTAAGCTCAAGAATTTACTTTCAGTAACAACGCATTTTCTACATAGTACAACATTAGAGTTTGCAGTACTAAAGCAAGTCAATGGCTGTTCCATTCCAAATGGTACCAGATAGCTTCCTGAATTCAGCTTGCATTGGTGTATTCCATGACACTGAGCACTCTACATGCAATGTCTACACTGTTCCAAATCACCCTGAGTAGTTATGTACACAACCTCACCACAAAATGCATTGAATAGAAAGTAAAGCATTGAACACAATGGAGTGTCAAGTACAATTTCGCTGAAAACTAGTATGTGCTAACATGATGTAAACCTTATTATTATACTCACCATATGATTCAGAATCGTCTGCAACCAATTTTATGTGTCTGCTACCTAATCGCCATAATTTACTTTCAGTAACTACACATTCTCTACATAGTGGAACATTAGAGTTTGCAGTACTAAAGCAAGTCAATGGCTGTTCCATTCCAAATGGTACCAGGTAGGTTCCTATATTCAGCTTGCATTGGTGTTTTCCATGGCACTGAGCATTCTACATGCAATGTCTACACTGTTCCAAATCACCCTCAGTAGTTATCTACACAACCTTACCACAAAATGCATTGAATAGAAAGTAAAGCATTCAACACAATGGAGTGCCAAGTAAAATTTTTCTAAAAACAGCTATTTGCTAACATGATGTAAACCTTATTATTATACTCACCATATGTTTTAGAATAGTGTGCAAACAATTTTATGAGTGTGCTACCTAAGCTCAAGAATTTACTTTCAGTAACAACGCATTTTCTACATAGTGCAACATTAGAGTTTGCAGTACTAAAGCAAGTCAATGGCTGTTCCATTCCAAATGGTACCAGGTAGCTTCCTGAATTCAGCTTGCATTGGTGTATTCCATGGCACTGAGCACTCTACATGCAATATCTACACTGTTCGAAATCACCCTGAGTTGTTATGTACACAACCTTACCACAAAATGCATTGAATAGAAAATAAAGCATTGAACACAATGGAGTGTCAAATACAATTTCGCTGAAAACTAGTATGTGCTAACATGATGTAAACCTTATTATTATACTCACCATATGATTCAGAATCGTCTGCAACCAATTTTATGTGTCTGCTACCTAATCGCCATAATTTACTTTCAGTAACTACACATTCTCTACATAGTGGAACATTAGAGTTTGCAGTACTAAAGCAAGTCAATGGCTGTTCCATTCCAAATGGTACCAGGTAGGTTCCTATATTCAGCTTGCATTGGTGTTTTCCATGGCACTGAGCATTCTACATGCAATGTCTACACTGTTCCAAATCACCCTCAGTAGTTATCTACACAACCTTACCACAAAATGCATTGAATAGAAAGTAAAGCATTCAACACAATGGAGTGCCAAGTAAAATTTTTCTAAAAACAGCTATTTGCTAACATGATGTAAACCTTATTATTATACTCAGCATATGTTTTAGAATAGTGTGCAAACAATTTTATGAGTGTGCTACCTAAGCTCAAGAATTTACTTTCAGTAACAATGCATTTTCTACATAGTGCAACATTAGAGTTTGCAGTACTAAAGCAAGTCAATGGCTGTTCCATTCCAAATGGTACCAGGTAGCTTCCTGAATTCAGCTTGCATTGGTGTATTCCATGGCACTGAGCACTCTACATGCAATGTCTACACTGTTCCAAATCACCCTCAGTAGTTATCTACACAACCTTACCACAAAATGCATTGAATAGAAAGTAAAGCATTCAACACAATGGAGTGCCAAGTAAAATTTTTCTAAAAACAGCTATTTGCTAACATGATGTAAACCTTATTATTATACTCACCATATGTTTTAGAATAGTGTGCAAACAATTTTATGAGTGTGCTACCTAAGCTCAAGAATTTACTTTCAGTAACAACGCATTTTCTACATAGTGCAACATTAGAGTTTGCAGTACTAAAGCAAGTCAATGGCTGTTCCATTCCAAATGGTACCAGGTAGCTTCCTGAATTCAGCTTGCATTGGTGTATTCCATGGCACTGAGCACTCTACATGCAATATCTACACTGTTCCAAATCACCCTGAGTTGTTATGTACACAACCTTACCACAAAATGCATTGAATAGAAAATAAAGCATTGAACACAATGGAGTGTCAAGTACAATTTCGCTGAAAACTAGTATGTGCTAACATGATGTAAACCTAATTATTATACACACCATATGATTTAGAATCGTCTGCAACCAATTTTATGTGTGTGCTACCTAACCTCCAGAATTTACTTTCAGTAACAACACATTCTCTACATAGTGGAACATTAGAGTTTGCAGTACTAAAGCAAGTCAATGGCTGTTCCATTCCAAATACTACCAGGTAAGTTCCTGAATTCAACTTGCATTGTAGTATTCCTTGGCACTGAGTAATCTACATGCAATATCTGCACAGCTCGAAATCACACTGAGTAGTTATGTACACAACCTTACCAAGAAATGCATTGAATAGAAAGTAAAGCATTGAACACCATGGAGTGTCAAGTACAATTTCGCTGAAAACTAGTATGTGCTAACATGATGTAAACCTTATTATTATACTCACCATATGATTTAGAATCGTCTGCAACCAATTTTCTGTGTGTGCTACCTAAGATCCAGAATTTACTTTCAGTAACAACACATTCTCTACATAGTGGAACATTAGAGTTTGCAGTACTAAAGCAAGTCAATGGCTGTTCCATACCAAATACTACCAGGTAGGTTCCTATATTCAGCTTGCATTGGTGTATTCCATGGCACTGAGCATTCTACATGCAATGTCTACACTGTTCCAAGTCACCCTGAGTAGTTATGTACACAGCCTTACCACAAAATGCATTGAATAGAAAGTAAAGCATTCAACACAATGGACTGCCAAGTAAAATTTTTCTAAAAACAGCTATTTGCTAACATGATGTAAACCTTATTATTATACTCAGCATATGTTTTAGTCTGCAAACAATTTTATGAGTGTGCTACGTAAGCTCAAGAATTTCCTTTCAGTAACAACGCATTTTCTACATAGTGCGACATTAGAGTTTGCAGTACTAAAGCAAGTCAATGGCTGTTCCATTGCAAATGGAACCTGGTAGCTTCCTGAATACAGCTTGCATTGGTGTATTCCATGGCACTGAGCACTCTACATGCAATATCTACACTGTTCCAAATCACCCTGAGTTGTTATGTACACAACCTTACCACAAAATGCATTGAATAAAAAATAAAGCAGTGAACACAATGGAGTGTCAAGTACAATTTTGCTGAAAACTAGTATGTGCTAACATGATGTAAACCTTATTATTATACACACCATAAGATTTAGAATTGTCTGCAACCAAATTTATGTGTGTGCTACCTAACCTCCAGAATTTACTTTCAGTAACAACACATTCTCTACATAGTGGAACATTACAGTTTGCAGTACTAAAGCAAGTCAATGGCTGTTCCATTCCAAATACTACCAGGTAAGTTCCTGAATTCAACTTGCATTGTAGTATTCCTTGGCACTGAGTAATCTACATGCAATATCTGCACAGCTCGAAATCACACTGAGTAGTTATGTACACAACCTTACCAAGAAATGCATTGAATAGAAAGTAAAGCATTGAACACAATGGAGTGTCAAGTACAATTTTGCTGAAAACTTGTATTTGCTAACATGTAGTAAACGTTATTATTATACTCACCATATGTTTTAGAATAGTCTGCAACCAATTTCATGACTGTGCTACCTAAGCTCCAGAATTTACTTTCAGTAACAAAGCATTCTCTACAAAGTGGAACATTAGAGTTTGCAGTACTAAAGCAAGTCAATAGCTGTTCCATTCAAAATGGTACCAGGTCGGATCCTCAATTCAACTTGTATTGGTGTATTCCTTGGCACTGAGCACTCTACATGAAATATCTACACTGTTCCAAATCACCCTGAGTAGTTATGTACACAACCTTACCACAAAATGCATTGAATAGAAAGTAAAGCATTGAACACAATGGAGTGTCAAGTACAATTTCGCTGAAAACTAGTATGTGCTAACATGATGTAAACCTTATTATTATACTCACCATATGATTTAGAATCGTCTGCAACCAATTTTCTGTGTGTGCTACCTAAGATCCAGAATTTACTTTCAGTAACAACACATTCTCTACATAGTTGAACATTAGAGTTTGCAGTACTAAAGCAAGTCAATGGCTGTTCCATTCCAAATACTACCAGGTAAGTTCTTGAATTCAGCTTGCATTGGTGTATTCCATGGCACTGAGCAGTCTTAATGCAATATCTATACAGTTCTAAATCACCCTGAGTAGTTATGTACACAACCTTACCACAAAATGCATTGAATACAAAAGCATTCAACACAATGGAGTGTCAAGTACAATTTTGCTGAAAACTAGTATGTGCTAACATGATGTAAACCTTATTATTATACTCACCATATGATTCAGAATCGTCTGCAACCAATTTTATGTGTCTGCTACCTAATCTCCATAATTTACTTTCAGTAACTGCACATTCTCTACATAGTGGAACTTTAGAGTTTGCAGTACTAAAGGAAGTCAATGGCTGTTCCATTCCAAATGGTACCAGGTAGGTTCCTATATTCAGCTTGCATTGGTGTATTCCATGGTACTGAGCATTCTACATGCAATGTCTACACTGTTCCAAATCAACCTGAGTAGTTATGTACACAACCTTACCACAAAATGCATTGAATAGAAAGTGAAGCATTCAACACAATGGAGTGCCAAGTAAAATTTTGCTAAAATCAGCTATTTGCTATCATAATGTAAACCTTATTATTATACTCACCATATGTTTTAGAATAGTCTGCAACCAATTTTATGAGTCTGCTACCTAAGCTCCAGAATTTACTTTCAGTAACAACGCATTTTCTGCATAGTGCAACATTAGAGTTTGCAGTACTAAAGCAAGTCAATGGCTGTTCCATTCCAAATGGTACCAGGTAGGTTCCTCAATTCAGCTTGCATTGGTGTATTCCATGGCACTGAGCACTCTACATGCAATATCTGCATAGTTCCAAATCACACTGAGTAGTTATGTACACAACCTTACCAAGAAATGCATTGAATAGAAAGAAAAGCATTGAACACCATGGAGTGTCAAGTACAATTTCGCTGAAAACTAGTATGTGCTAACATGATGTAAACCTTATTATTATACTCACCATATGATTTAGAATCGTCTGCAACCAATTTTCTGTGTGTGCTACCTAAGATCCAGAATTTACTTTCAGTAACAACACATTCTCTACATAGTGGAACATTAGAGTTTGCAGTACTAAAGCAAGTCAATGGCTGTTCCATTCCAAATGGTACCAGGTAGGTTCCACAATTCAGCTTGCATTGGTGTATTCCATGGCACTGAGCACTCTACATGCAATATCTGCATAGTTCCAAATCACACTGAGTAGTTATGTACACAAACTTACCAAGAAATGCATTGAATAGAAAGTAAAGCATTGAACACCATGGAGTGTCAAGTACAATTTCGCTGAAAACTAGTATGTGCTAACATGATGTAAACCTTGTTATTATACTCACCATATGTTTTAGAATAGTGTGCAAACAATTTTATGAGTGTGCTACCTAAGCTCAAGAATTTACTTTCAGTAACAACGCATTTTCTACATAGTGCAACATTAGAGTTTGCAGTACTAAAGCAAGTCAATGGCTGTTCCATTCCAAATGGTACCAGGTAGCTTCCTGAATTCAGCTTGCATTGGTGTATTCCATGGCACTGAGCACTCTACATGCAATATCTGCACAGCTCGAAATCACACTGAGTAGTTATGTACACAACCTTACCACAAAATGCATTGAATAGAAAATAAAGCATTCAACACAATGGAGTGCCAAGTAAAATTTTTCTAAAAACAGCTATTTGCGAACATGATGTAAACCTTATTATTATACTCACCATATGTTTTAGAATAGTCTGCAAACAATTTTATGAGTGTGCTACCTAAGCTCAAGAATTTACTTTCAGTAACAACGCATTTTCTACATAGTACAACATTAGAGTTTGCAGTACTAAAGCAAGTCAATGGCTGTTCCATTCCAAATGGTACCAGGTAGCTTCCTGAATTCAGCTTGCATTGGTGTATTCCATGGCACTGAGCACTCTACATGCAATGTCTACACTGTTCCAAATCACCCTGAGTAGTTATGTACACAACCTCACCACAAAATGCATTGAATAGAAAGTAAAGCATTGAACACAATGGAGTGTCAAGTACAATTTCGCTGAAAACTAGTATGTGCTAACATGATGTAAACCTTATTATTATACTCACCATATGATTCAGAATCGTCTGCAACCAATTTTATGTGTCTGCTACCTAATCGCCATAATTTACTTTCAGTAACTACACATTCTCTACATAGTGGAACATTAGAGTTTGCAGTACTAAAGCAAGTCAATGGCTGTTCCATTCCAAATGGTACCAGGTAGGTTCCTATATTCAGCTTGCATTGGTGTTTTCCATGGCACTGAGCATTCTACATGCAATGTCTACACTGTTCCAAATCACCCTCAGTAGTTATCTACACAACCTTACCACAAAATGCATTGAATAGAAAGTAAAGCATTCAACACAATGGAATGCCAAGTAAAATTTTTCTGAAAACAGCTATTTGCTAACATGATGTAAACCTTATTATTATACTCACCATATGTTTTAGAATAGTGTGCAAACAATTTTATGAGTGTGCTACCTAAGCTCAAGAATTTACTTTCAGTAACAATGCATTTTCTACATAGTGCAACATTAGAGTTTGCAGTACTAAAGCAAGTCAATGGCTGTTCCATTCCAAATGGTACCAGGTAGCTTCCTGAATTCAGCTTGCATTGGTGTATTCCATGGCACTGAGCACTCTACATGCAATGTCTACACTGTTCCAAATCACCCTCAGTAGTTATGTACACAACCTTACCACAAAATGCATTGAATAGAAAGTAAAGCATTCAACACAATGGAGTGCCAAGTAAAATTTTTCTAAAAACAGCTATTTGCTAACATGATGTAAACCTTATTATTATACTCACCATATGTTTTAGAATAGTGTGCAAACAATTTTATGAGTGTGCTACCTAAGCTCAAGAATTTACTTTCAGTAACAACGCATTTTCTACATAGTGCAACATTAGAGTTTGCAGTACTAAAGCAAGTCAATGGCTGTTCCATTCCAAATGGTACCAGGTAGCTTCCTGAATTCAGCTTGCATTGGTGTATTCCATGGCACTGAGCACTCTACATGCAATATCTACACTGTTCCAAATCACCCTGAGTTGTTATGTACACAACCTTACCACAAAATGCATTGAATAGAAAATAAAGCATTGAACACAATGGAGTGTCAAGTACAATTTCGCTGAAAACTAGTATGTGCTAACATGATGTAAACCTTATTATTATACTCACCATATGATTCAGAATCGTCTGCAACCAATTTTATGTGTCTGCTACCTAATCGCCATAATTTACTTTCAGTAACTACACATTCTCTACATAGTGGAACATTAGAGTTTGCAGTACTAAAGCAAGTCAATGGCTGTTCCATTCCAAATGGTACCAGGTAGGTTCCTATATTCAGCTTGCATTGGTGTTTTCCATGGCACTGAGCATTCTACATGCAATGTCTACACTGTTCCAAATCACCCTCAGTAGTTATCTACACAACCTTACCACAAAATGCATTGAATAGAAAGTAAAGCATTCAACACAATGGAGTGCCAAGTAAAATTTTTCTGAAAACAGCTATTTGCTAACATGATGTAAACCTTATTATTATACTCACCATATGTTTTAGAATAGTGTGCAAACAATTTTATGAGTGTGCTACCTAAGCTCAAGAATTTACTTTCAGTAACAATGCATTTTCTACATAGTGCAACATTAGAGTTTGCAGTACTAAAGCAAGTCAATGGCTGTTCCATTCCAAATGGTACCAGGTAGCTTCCTGAATTCAGCTTGCATTGGTGTATTCCATGGCACTGAGCACTCTACATGCAATGTCTACACTGTTCCAAATCACCCTCATTAGTTATCTACACAACCTTACCACAGAATGCATTGAATAGAAAGTAAAGCATTCAACACAATGGAGTGCCAAGTAAAATTTTTCTAAAAACAGCTATTTGCTAACATGATGTAAACCTTATTATTATACTCACCATATGTTTCAGAATAGTGTGCAAACAATTTTATGAGTGTGCTACCTAAGCTCAAGAATTTACTTTCAGTAACAACGCATTTTCTACATAGTGCAACATTAGAGTTTGCAGTACTAAAGCAAGTCAATGGCTGTTCCATTCCAAATGGTACCAGGTAGCTTCCTGAATTCAGCTTGCATTGGTGTATTCCATGGCACTGAGCACTCTACATGCAATATCTACACTGTTCCAAATCACCCTGAGTTGTTATGTACACAACCTTACCACAAAATGCATTGAATCGAAAATAAAGCATTGAACACAATGGAGTGTCAAGTACAATTTCGCTGAAAACTAGTATGTGCTAACATGATGTAAACCTTATTATTATACTCACCATATGATTCAGAATCGTCTGCAACCAATTTTATGTGTCTGCTACCTAATCGCCATAATTTACTTTCAGTAACTACACATTCTCTACATAGTGGAACATTAGAGTTTGCAGTACTAAAGCAAGTCAATGGCTGTTCCATTCCAAATGGTACCAGGTAGGTTCCTATATTCAGCTTGCATTGGTGTTTTCCATGGCACTGAGCATTCTACATGCAATGTCTACACTGTTCCAAATCACCCTCAGTAGTTATCTACACAACCTTACCACAAAATGCATTGAATAGAAAGTAAAGCATTCAACACAATGGAGTGCCAAGTAAAATTTTTCTAAAAACAGCTATTTGCTAACATGATGTAAACCTTATTATTATACTCACCATATGTTTTAGAATAGTGTGCAAACAATTTTATGAGTGGGCTACCTAAGCTCAAGAATTTACTTTCAGTAACAATGCATTTTCTACATAGTGCAACATTAGAGTTTGCAGTACTAAAGCAAGTCAATGGCTGTTCCATTCCAAATGGTACCAGGTAGCTTCCTGAATTCAGCTTGCATTGGTGTATTCCATGGCACTGAGCACTCTACATGCAATGTCTACACTGTTCCAAATCACCCTCAGTAGTTATCTACACAACCTTACCACAAAATGCATTGAATAGAAAGTAAAGCATTCAACACAATGGAGTGCCAAGTAAAATTTTTCTAAAAACAGCTATTTGCTAACATGATGTAAACCTTATTATTATACTCACCATATGTTTTAGAATAGTGTGCAAACAATTTTATGAGTGTGCTACCTAAGCTCAAGAATTTACTTTCAGTAACAACGCATTTTCTACATAGTGCAACATTAGAGTTTGCAGTACTAAAGCAAGTCAATGGCTGTTCCATTCCAAATGGTACCAGGTAGCTTCCTGAATTCAGCTTGCATTGGTGTATTCCATGGCACTGAGCACTCTACATGCAATATCTACACTGTTCCAAATCACCTTGAGTTGTTATGTACACAACCTTACCACAAAATGCATTGAATAGAAAATAAAGCATTGAACACAATGGAGTGTCAAGTACAATTTCGCTGAAAACTAGTATGTGCTAACATGATGTAAACCTTATTATTATACACACCATATGATTTAGAATCGTCTGCAACCAATTTTATGTGTGTGCTACCTAACCTCCAGAATTTACTTTCAGTAACAACACATTCTCTACATAGTGGAACATTACAGTTTGCAGTACTAAAGCAAGTCAATGGCTGTTCCATTCCAAATACTACCAGGTAAGTTCCTGAATTCAACTTGCATTGTAGTATTCCTTGGCACTGAGTAATCTACATGCAATATCTGCACTGCTCGAAATCACACTGAGTAGTTATGTACACAGCCTTACCACGAAATGCATTGAATAGAAGGAAAAGCATTGAACACAATGGAGTGTCAAGTACAATTTTGCTGAAAACTAGTATTTGCGAACATGTAGTAAACGTTATTATTATACTCCCCATATGTTTTAGAATAGTCTGCAACCAATTTCATGACTGTGCTACCTAAGCTCCAGAATTTACTTTCAGTAACAAAGCATTCTCTACAAAGTGGAACATTAGAGTTTGCAGTACTAAAGCAAGTCAATAGCTATTCCATTCAAAATGGTACCAGGTCGGATCCTCAATTCAACTTGTATTGGTGTATTCCTTGGCACTGAGCACTCTACATGAAATATCTACACTGTTCCAAATCACCCTGAGTAGTTATGTACACAACCTTACCACAAAATGCATTGAATAGAAAGTAAAGCATTGAACACAATGGAGTGTCAAGTACAATTTCGCTGAAAACTAGTATGTGCTAACATGAAGTAAACCTTATTATTATACTCACCATATGATTTAGAATCGTCTGCAACCAATTTTCTGTGTGTGCTACCTAAGATCCAGAATTTACTTTCAGTAACAACACATTCTCTACATAGTTGAACATTAGAGTTTGCAGTACTAAAGCAAGTCAATGGCTGTTCCATTCCAAATACTACCAGGTAAGTTCTTGAATTCAGCTTGCATTGGTGTATTCCATGGCACTGAGCAGTCTTAATGCAATATCTATACAGTTCTAAATCACCCTGAGTAGTTATGTACACAACCTTACCACAAAATGCATTGAATACAAAAGCATTCAACACAATGGAGTGTCAAGTACAATTTTGCTGAAAACTAGTATGTGCTAACATGATGTAAACCTTATTATTATACTCACCATATGATTCAGAATCGTCTGCAACCAATTTTATGTGTCTGCTACCTAATCTCCATAATTTACTTTCAGTAACTACACATTCTCTACATAGTGGAACTTCAGAGTTTGCAGTACTAAAGGAAGTCAATGGCTGTTCCATTCCAAATGGTACCAGGTAGGTTCCTATATTCAGCTTGCATTGGTGTATTCCATGGTACTGAGCATTCTACATGCAATGTCTACACTGTTCCAAATCACCCTGAGTAGTTATGTACACAACCTTACCACAAAATGCATTGAATAGAAAGTAAAGCATTCAACACAATGGAGTGCCAAGTAAAATTTTGCTAAAATCAGCTATTTGCTATCATAATGTAAACCTTATTATTATACTCACCATATGTTTTAGAATAGTCTGCAACCAATTTTATGAGTCTGCTACCTAAGCTCCAGAATTTACTTTCAGTAACAACGCATTTTCTGCATAGTGCAACATTAGAGTTTGCAGTACTAAAGCAAGTCAATGGCTGTTCCATTCCAAATGGTACCAGGTAGGTTCCTCAATTCAGCTTGCATTGGTGTATTCCATGGCACTGAGCACTCTACATGCAATATCTGCATAGTTCCAAATCACACTGAGTAGTTATGTACACAACCTTACCAAGAAATGCATTGAATAGAAAGAAAAGCATTGAACACCATGGAGTGTCAAGTACAATTTCGCTGAAAACTAGTATGTGCTAACATGATGTAAACCTTATTATTATACTCACCATATGATTTAGAATCGTCTGCAACCAATTTTCTGTGTGTGCTACCTAAGATCCAGAATTTACTTTCAGTAACAACACATTCTCTACATAGTGGAACATTAGAGTTTGCAGTACTAAAGCAAGTCAATGGCTGTTCCATTCCAAATGGTACCAGGTAGCTTCCTGAATTCAGCTTGCATTGGTGTATTCCATGACACTGAGCACTCTACATGCAATGTCTACACTGTTCCAAATCACCCTGAGTAGTTATGTACACAACCTCACCACAAAATGCATTGAATAGAAAGTAAAGCATTGAACACAATGGAGTGTCAAGTACAATTTCGCTGAAAACTAGTATGTGCTAACATGATGTAAACCTTATTATTATACTCACCATATGATTCAGAATCGTCTGCAACCAATTTTATGTGTCTGCTACCTAATCGCCATAATTTACTTTCAGTAACTACACATTCTCTACATAGTGGAACATTAGAGTTTGCAGTACTAAAGCAAGTCAATGGCTGTTCCATTCCAAATGGTACCAGGTAGGTTCCTATATTCAGCTTGCATTGGTGTTTTCCATGGCACTGAGCATTCTACATGCAATGTCTACACTGTTCCAAATCACCCTCAGTAGTTATCTACACAACCTTACCACAAAATGCATTGAATAGAAAGTAAAGCATTCAACACAATGGAGTGCCAAGTAAAATTTTTCTAAAAACAGCTATTTGCTAACATGATGTAAACCTTATTATTATACTCACCATATGTTTTAGAATAGTGTGCAAACAATTTTATGAGTGGGCTACCTAAGCTCAAGAATTTACTTTCAGTAACAATGCATTTTCTACATAGTGCAACATTAGAGTTTGCAGTACTAAAGCAAGTCAATGGCTGTTCCATTCCAAATGGTACCAGGTAGCTTCCTGAATTCAGCTTGCATTGGTGTATTCCATGGCACTGAGCACTCTACATGCAATGTCTACACTGTTCCAAATCACCCTCAGTAGTTATCTACACAACCTTACCACAAAATGCATTGAATAGAAAGTAAAGCATTCAACACAATGGAGTGCCAAGTAAAATTTTTCTAAAAACAGCTATTTGCTAACATGATGTAAACCTTATTATTATACTCACCATATGTTTTAGAATAGTGTGCAAACAATTTTATGAGTGTGCTACCTAAGCTCAAAAATTTACTTTCAGTAACAACGCATTTTCTACATAGTGCAACATTAGAGTTTGCAGTACTAAAGCAAGTCAATGGCTGTTCCATTCCAAATGGTACCAGGTAGCTTCCTGAATTCAGCTTGCATTGGTGTATTCCATGGCACTGAGCACTCTACATGCAATATCTACACTGTTCCAAATCACCCTGAGTTGATATGTACACAACCTTACCACAAAATGCATTGAATAGAAAATAAAGCATTCAACACAATGGAGTGTCAAGTACAATTTCGCTGAAAACTAGTATGTGCTAACATGATGTAAACCTTATTATTATACTCACCATGTGATTCAGAATCGTCTGCAACCAATTTTATGTGTCTGCTACCTAATCGCCATAATTTATTTTCAGTAACTACACATTCTCTACATAGTGGAACATAAGAGTTTGCAGTACTAAAGCAAGTCAATGGCTGTTCCATTCAAAATGGTACCAGGTAGGTTCCTATATTCAGCTTGCATTGGTGTTTTCCATGGCACTGAGCATTCTACATGCAATGTCTACACTGTTCCAAATCACCCTCAGTAGTTATCTACACAACCTTACCACAAAATGCATTGAATAGAAAGTAAAGCATTCAACACAATGGAGTGCCAAGTAAAATTTTTCTAAAAACAGCTATTTGCTAACATGATGTAAACCTTATTATTATACTCACCATATGTTTTAGAATAGTGTGCAAACAATTTTATGAGTGTGCTACCTAAGCTCAAGAATTTACTTTCAGTAACAATGCATTTTCTACATAGTGCAACATTAGAGTTTGCAGTACTAAAGCAAGTCAATGGCTGTTCCATTCCAAATGGTACCAGGTAGCTTCCTGAATTCAGCTTGCATTGGTGTATTCCATGGCACTGAGCACTCTACATGCAATGTCTACACTGTTCCAAATCACCCTCAGTAGTTATCTACACAACCTTACCACAAAATGCATTGAATAGAAAGTAAAGCATTCAACACAATGGAGTGCCAAGTAAAATTTTTCTAAAAACAGCTATTTGCTAACATGATGTAAACCTTATTATTATACTCACCATATGTTTTAGAATAGTGTGCAAACAATTTTATGAGTGTGCTACCTAAGCTCAAGAATTTACTTTCAGTAACAACGCATTTTCTACATAGTGCAACATTAGAGTTTGCAGTACTAAAGCAAGTCAATGGCTGTTCCATTCCAAATGGTACCAGGTAGCTTCCTGAATTCAGCTTGCATTGGTGTATTCCATGGCACTGAGCACTCTACATGCAATATCTACACTGTTCCAAATCACCCTGTGTTGATATGTACACAACCTTACCACAAAATGCATTGAATAGAAAATAAAGCATTGAACACAATGGAGTGTCAAGTACAATTTCGCTGAAAACTAGTATGTGCTAACATGATGTAAACCTTATTATTATACTCACCATGTGATTCAGAATCGTCTGCAACCAATTTTATGTGTCTGCTACCTAATCGCCATAATTTATTTTCAGTAACTACACATTCTCTACATAGTGGAACATTAGAGTTTGCAGTACTAAAGCAAGTCAATGGCTGTTCCATTCCAAATACTACCAGGTAAGTTCCTGAATTCAACTTGCATTGTAGTATTCCTTGGCACTGAGTAATCTACATGCAATATCTGCACAGCTCGAAATCACACTGAGTAGTTATGTACACAACCTTACCACGAAATGCATTGAATAGAAGGAAAAGCATTGAACAGAATGGAGTGTCAAGTACAATTTTGCTGAAAACTAGTATGTGCTAACATGATGTAAACCTTATTATTATACTCACCATATGATTCAGAATTGTCTGCAACCAATTCTATGTGTGTGCTACCTAATCTCCAGAATTTACTTTCAGTAACAACGCATTTTCTACATAGTGGAACATTAGAGTTTGCAGTACTAAAGCAAGTCAATGGCTGTTCCATTCCAAATGGTACCAGGTAGCTTCCTGAATTCAGCTTGCATTGGTGTATTCCATGGCACTGAGCACTCTACATGCAATATCTACACTGTTCCAAATCACCCTGAGTTGATATGTACACAACCTTACCACAAAATGCATTGAATAGAAAATAAAGCATTGAACACAATGGAGTGTCAAGTACAATTTCGCTGAAAACTAGTATGTGCTAACATGATGTAAACCTTATTATTATACTCACCATGTGATTCAGAATCGTCTGCAACCAATTTTATGTGTCTGCTACCTAATCGCCATAATTTATTTTCAGTAACTACACATTCTCTACATAGTGGAACATTAGAGTTTGCAGTACTAAAGCAAGTCAATGGCTGTTCCATTCCAAATACTACCAGGTAAGTTCCTGAATTCAACTTGCATTGTAGTATTCCTTGGCACTGAGTAATCTACATGCAATATCTGCACAGCTCGAAATCACACTGAGTAGTTATGTACACAACCTTACCACGAAATGCATTGAATAGAAGGAAAAGCATTGAACAGAATGGAGTGTCAAGTACAATTTTGCTGAAAACTAGTATGTGCTAACATGATGTAAACCTTATTATTATACTCACCATATGATTCAGAATTGTCTGCAACCAATTCTATGTGTGTGCTACCTAATCTCCAGAATTTACTTTCAGTAACAACACATTCTCTACATAGTGGAACATTAGAGTTTGCAGTACTAAAGCAAGTCAATGGCTGTTCCATTCCAAATACTACCAGGTAAGTTCCTGAATTCAACTTGCATTGTAGTATTCCTTGGCAGTGAGCAATCTACATGCAACATCTGCACAGCTCGAAATCACACTGAGTAGTTATGTACACAACCTTACCACAAAATGCATTGAATAGAAAATAAAGCATTCAACACAATGGAGTGCCAAGTAAAATTTTTCTAAAAACAGCTATCTGCGAACATGATGTAAACCTTATTATTATACTCACCATATGTTTTAGAATAGTCTGCAAACAATTTTATGAGTGTGCTACCTAAGCTCCAGAATTTACTTTCAGTAACAACGCATTTTCTACATAGTGGAACATTAGAGTTTGCAGTACTAAAGCAAGTCAATGGCTGTTCCATTCCAAATGGTACCAGGTAGCTTCCTGAATTCAGCTTGCATTGGTGTATTCCATGGCACTGAGCACTCTACATGCAATATCTACACTGTTCCAAATCACCCTGAGTTGATATGTACACAACCTTACCACAAAATGCATTGAATAGAAAATAAAGCATTGAACACAATGGAGTGTCAAGTACAATTTCGCTGAAAACTAGTATGTGCTAACATGATGTAAACCTTATTATTATACTCACCATGTGATTCAGAATCGTCTGCAACCAATTTTATGTGTCTGCTACCTAATCGCCATAATTTATTTTCAGTAACTACACATTCTCTACATAGTGGAACATTAGAGTTTGCAGTACTAAAGCAAGTCAATGGCTGTTCCATTCCAAATACTACCAGGTAAGTTCCTGAATTCAACTTGCATTGTAGTATTCCTTGGCACTGAGTAATCTACATGCAATATCTGCACAGCTCGAAATCACACTGAGTAGTTATGTACACAACCTTACCACGAAATGCATTGAATAGAAGGAAAAGCATTGAACAGAATGGAGTGTCAAGTACAATTTTGCTGAAAACTAGTATGTGCTAACATGATGTAAACCTTATTATTATACTCACCATATGATTCAGAATTGTCTGCAACCAATTCTATGTGTGTGCTACCTAATCTCCAGAATTTACTTTCAGTAACAACACATTCTCTACATAGTGGAACATTAGAGTTTGCAGTACTAAAGCAAGTCAATGGCTGTTCCATTCCAAATACTACCAGGTAAGTTCCTGAATTCAACTTGCATTGTAGTATTCCTTGGCAGTGAGCAATCTACATGCAACATCTGCACAGCTCGAAATCACACTGAGTAGTTATGTACACAACCTTACCACAAAATGCATTGAATAGAAAATAAAGCATTCAACACAATGGAGTGCCAAGTAAAATTTTTCTAAAAACAGCTATCTGCGAACATGATGTAAACCTTATTATTATACTCACCATATGTTTTAGAATAGTCTGCAAACAATTTTATGAGTGTGCTACCTAAGCTCAAGAATTTACTTTCAGTAACAACGCATTTTCTACATAGTACAACATTAGAGTTTGCAGTACTAAAGCAAGTCAATGGCTGTTCCATTCCAAATGGTACCAGGTAGCTTCCTGAATTCAGCTTGCATTGGTGTATTCCATGACACTGAGCACTCTACATGCAATGTCTACACTGTTCCAAATCACCCTGAGTAGTTATGTACACAACCTTACCACAAAATGCATTGAATAGAAAGTTATGCATTGAACACAATGGAGTGTCAAGTACAATTTCGCTGAAAACTAGTATGTGCTAACATTATGTAAACCTTATTATTATACTCACCATATGATTCAGAATCGTCTGCAACCAATTTCATGTGTGTGCTACCTAAGCTCCAGAATTCACTTTCAATAACAACACATTCTCTACATAGAGGAACATTAGAGTTTGCAGTACTAAAGCGTCAATGGCTGTTCCATTCCAAATACTACCAGGTAAGTTCCTGAATTCAACTTGCATTGTAGTATTCCTTGGCACTGAGCAATCTACATGCAATATCTGCACAGCTCGAAATCACCCTGAGTAGTTATGTACACAACCTTACCACGAAATGCATTGAATAGAAGGAAAAGCATTGAACACAATGGAGTGTCAAGTAAAATTTTGCTGAAAACTAGTATGTGCTAACATGATGTAAACCTTATTATTATACTCAACATATGATTCAGAATTGTCTGCAACCAATTTTATGTGTGTGCTACGTAATCTCCAGAATTTACTTTCAGTAACAACACATTCTCTACATAGTGGAACATTAGAGTTTGCAGTACTAAAGCAAGTCAATGGCTGTTCCATTCCAAATGGTACCAGGTAGGTTCCTATATTCAGCTTACATTGGTGTATTCCATGGCACTGTGCATTCTACATGCAATATCTACACAGTTCCAAATCACCCTGAGTAGTTATGTACACAACCTTACCACAAAATGCATTGAATAGAAAGTAAAGCATTCAACACAATGGAGTGCCAAGTACAATTTTGCTAAAAACAGCTATTTGCTATCATGATGTAAACCTTATTATTATACTCACCATATGTTTTAGAATAGTCTGCAACCAATTTTATGAGTCTGCTACCTAAGCTCCAGAATTCACTTTCAATAACAACACATTCTCTACATAGAGGAACATTAGAGGTTGCAGTACTAAAGCGTCAATGGCTGTTCCATTCCAAATACTACCAGGTAAGTTCCTGAATTCAACTTGCATTGTAGTATTCCTTGGCACTGAGCAATCTACATGCAATATCTGCACAGCTCGAAATCACCCTGAGTAGTTATGTACACAACCTTACCACGAAATGCATTGAATAGAAGGAAACGCATTGAACACAATGGAGTGTCAAGTAAAATTTTGCTGAAAACTAGTATGTGCTAACATGATGGAAACCTTATTATTATACTCACCATATGATTCAGAATTGTCTGCAACCAATTTTATGTGTGTGCTACCTAATCTCCAGAATTTACTTTCAGTAACAACACATTCTCTACATAGTGGAACATTAGAGTTTGCAGTACTAAAGCAAGTCAATGCCTGTTCCATTCCAAATGGTACCAGGTAGGTTCCTATATTCAGCTTACATTGGTGTATTCCATGGCACTGTGCATTCTACATGCAATATCTACACAGTTCCAAATCACCCTGAGTAGTTATGTACACAAACTTACCACAAAATGCATTGAATAGAAAGTAAAGCATTCCACAATGGAGTGCCAAGTATAATTTTGCTAAAAACAGCTATTTGCTAATATGATGTAAACCTTATTATTATACTCACCATATGTTTTAGAATAGTCTGCAACCAATTTTATGAGTCTGCTACCTAAGCTCCAGAATTCACTTTCAATAACAACACATTCTCTACATAGAGGAACATTAGAGTTTGCAGTACTAAAGCGTCAATGGCTGTTCCATTCCAAATACTACCAGGTAAGTTCCTGAATTCAACTTGCATTGTAGTATTCCTTGGCACTGAGCAATCTACATGCAATATCTGCACAGCTCGAAATCACCCTGAGTAGTTATGTACACAACCTTACCACGAAATGCATTGAATAGAAGGAAAAGCATTGAACACAATGGAGTGTCAAGTAAAATTTTGCTGAAAACTAGTATGTGCTAACATGATGTAAACCTTATTATTATACTCACCATATGATTCAGAATTGTCTGCAACCAATTTTATGTGTGTGCTACCTAATCTCCAGAATTTACTTTCAGTAACAACACATTCTCTACATAGTGGAACATTAGAGTTTGCAGTACTAAAGCAAGTCAATGGCTGTTCCATTCCAAATGGTACCAGGTAGCTTCCTATATTCAGCTTGCATTGGTGTATTCAATGGCACTGAGCACTCTACATGCAATATCTACACAGTTCCAAATCACATGGAGTAGTTATGTACATAACCTTACCACGAAATGCATTGAATAGAAATTAAAGCATTGAATACAATGGAGTGTCAAGTACAATTTTGGTGAAAACAATTATGTGCTAACATGATGTAAACCTTATTATTATACTCACCATATGATTTAGAATCGTCTGCAACCAATTTTCTGTGTGTGCTACCTAAGCTCCAGAATTCACTTTCAATAACAACACATTCTCTACATAGAGCAACATTAGAGTTTGCAGTACTAAAGCGTCAATGGCTGTTCCATTCCAAATACTACCAGGTAAGTTCCTGAATTCAACTTGCATTGTAGTATTCCTTGGCACTGAGCAATCTACATGCAATATCTGCACAGCTCAAAATCACCCTGAGTAGTTATGTACACAACCTTACCACGAAATGCATTGAATAGAAGGAAAAGCATTGAACACAATGGAGTGTCAAGTAAAATTTTGCTGAAAACTAGTATGTGCTAACATGATGGAAACCTTATTATTATACTCACCATATGATTCAGAATTGTCTGCAACCAATTTTATGTGTGTGCTACCTAATCTCCAGAATTTACTTTCAGTAACAACACATTCTCTACATAGTGGAACATTAGAGTTTGCAGTACTAAAGCAAGTCAATGGCTGTTCCATTCCAAATGGTACCAGGTAGGTTCCTATATTCAGCTTGCATTGGTGTATTCAATGGCACTGAGCACTCTACATGCAATATCTACACAGTTCCAAATCACATGGTGTAGTTATGTACACAACCTTACCACGAAATGCATTGAATAGAAATTAAAGCATTGAATACAATGGAGTGTCAAGTACAATTTTGGTGAAAACAAGTATGTGCTAACATGATGTAAACCTTATTATTATACTCACCATATGATTTAGAATCGTTTGCAACCAATTTTCTGTGTGTGCTACCTAAGCTCCAGAATTCACTTTCAATAACAACACATTCTCTACATAGAGGAACATTAGAGTTTGCAGTACTAAAGCGTCAATGGCTGTTCCATTCCAAATACTACCAGGTAAGTTCCTGAATTCAACTTGCATTGTAGTATTCCTTGGCACTGAGCAATCTACATGCAATATCTGCACAGCTCGAAATCACCCTGAGTAGTTATGTACACAACCTTACCACGAAATGCATTGAATAGAAGGAAACGCATTGAACACAATGGAGTGTCAAGTAAAATTTTGCTGAAAACTAGTATGTGCTAACATGATGGAAACCTTATTATTATACTCACCATATGATTCAGAATTGTCTGCAACCAATTTTATGTGTGTGCTACCTAATCTCCAGAATTTACTTTCAGTAACAACACATTCTCTACATAGTGGAACATTAGAGTTTGCAGTACTAAAGCAAGTCAATGGCTGTTCCATTCCAAATGGTACCAGGTAGGTTCGTATATTCAGCTTGCATTGGTGTATTCAATGGCACTGAGCACTCTACATGCAATATCTACACAGTTCCAAATCACATGGAGTAGTTATGTACACAACCTTACCACGAAATGCATTGAATAGAAATTAAAGCATTGAATACAATGGAGTGTCAAGTACAATTTTGGTGAAAACAAGTATGTGCTAACATGATGTAAACCTTATTATTATACTCACCATATGATTTAGAATCGTCTGCAACCAATTTTCTGTGTGTGCTACCTAAGCTCCAGAATTCACTTTCAATAACAACACATTCTCTACATAGAGGAACATTAGAGTTTGCAGTACTAAAGCGTCAATGGCTGTTCCATTCCAAATACTACCAGGTAAGTTCCTGAATTCAACTTGCATTGTAGTATTCCTTGGCACTGAGCAATCTACATGCAATATCTGCACAGCTCGAAATCACCCTGAGTAGTTATGTACACAACCTTACCACGAAATGCATTGAATAGAAGGAAAAGCATTGAACACAATGGAGTGTCAAGTAAAATTTTGCTGAAAACTAGTATGTGCTAACATGATGTAAACCTTATTATTATACTCAACATATGATTCAGAATTGTCTGCAACCAATTTTATGTGTGTGCTACGTAATCTCCAGAATTTACTTTCAGTAACAACACATTCTCTACATAGTGGAACATTAGAGTTTGCAGTACTAAAGCAAGTCAATGGCTGTTCCATTCCAAATGGTACCAGGTAGGTTCCTATATTCAGCTTACATTGGTGTATTCCATGGCACTGTGCATTCTACATGCAATATCTACACAGTTCCAAATCACCCTGAGTAGTTATGTACACAACCTTACCACAAAATGCATTGAATAGAAAGTAAAGCATTCAACACAATGGAGTGCCAAGTACAATTTTGTTAAAAACAGCTATTTGCTATCATGATGTAAACCTTATTATTATACTCACCATATGATTCAGAATAGTCTGCAACCAATTTTATGAGTCTGCTACCTAAGCTCCAGAATTCACTTTCAATAACAACACATTCTCTACATAGAGGAACATTAGAGTTTGCAGTACTAAAGCGTCAATGGCTGTTCCATTCCAAATACTACCAGGTAAGTTCCTGAATTCAACTTGCATTGTAGTATTCCTTGGCACTGAGCAATCTACATGCAATATCTGCACAGCTCGAAATCACCCTGAGTAGTTATGTACACAACCTTACCACGAAATGCATTGAATAGAAGGAAACGCATTGAACACAATGGAGTGTCAAGTAAAATTTTGCTGAAAACTAGTATGTGCTAACATGATGGAAACCTTATTATTATACTCACCATATGATTCAGAATTGTCTGCAACCAATTTTATGTGTGTGCTACCTAATCTCCAGAATTTACTTTCAGTAACAACACATTCTCTACATAGTGAAACATTAGAGTTTGCAGTACTAAAGCAAGTCAATGCCTGTTCCATTCCAAATGGTACCAGGTAGGTTCCTATATTCAGCTTACATTGGTGTATTCCATGGCACTGTGCATTCTACATGCAATATCTACACAGTTCCAAATCACCCTGAGTAGTTATGTACACAAACTTACCACAAAATGCATTGAATAGAAAGTAAAGCATTCCACAATGGAGTGCCAAGCATAATTTTGCTAAAAACAGCTATTTGCTAATATGATGTAAACCTTATTATTATACTCACCATATGTTTTAGAATAGTCTGCAACCAATTTTATGAGTCTGCTACCTAAGCTCCAGAATTCACTTTCAATAACAACACATCCTCTACATAGAGGAACATTAGAGTTTGCAGTACTAAAGCGTCAATGGCTGTTCCATTCCAAATACTACCAGGTAAGTTCCTGAATTCAACTTGCATTGTAGTATTCCTTGGCACTGAGCAATCTACATGCAATATCTGCACAGCTCGAAATCACCCTGAGTAGTTATGTACACAACCTTACCACGAAATGCATTGAATAGAAGGAAAAGCATTGAACACAATGGAGTGTCAAGTAAAATTTTGCAGAAAACTAGTATGTGCTAACATGATGTAAACCTTATTATTATACTCACCATATGATTCAGAATTGTCTGCAACCAATTTTATGTGTGTGCTACCTAATCTCCAGAATTTACTTTCAGTAACAACACATTCTCTACATAGTGGAACATTAGAGTTTGCAGTACTAAAGCAAGTCAATGGCTGTTCCATTCCAAATGGTACCAGGTAGGTTCCTATATTCAGCTTGCATTGGTGTATTCAATGGCACTGAGCACTCTACATGCAATATCTACACAGTTCCAAATCACATGGAGTAGTTATGTACACAACCTTACCACGAAATGCATTGAATAGAAATTAAAGCATTGAATACAATGGAGTGTCAAGTACAATTTTGGTGAAAACAATTATGTGCTAACATGATGTAAACGTTATTATTATACTCACCATATGATTTAGAATCGTCTGCAACCAATTTTCTGTGTGTGCTACCTAATCTCCAGAATTCACTTTCAATAACAACACATTCTCTACATAGAGCAACATTAGAGTTTGCAGTACTAAAGCGTCAATGGCTGTTCCATTCCAAATACTACAGGTAAGTTCCTGAATTCAACTTGCATTGTAGTATTCCTTGGCACTGAGCAATCTACATGCAATATCTGCACAGCTCAAAATCACCCTGAGTAGTTATGTACACAACCTTACCACGAAATGCATTGAATAGAAGGAAAAGCATTGAACACAATGGAGTGTCAAGTAAAATTTTGCTGAAAACTAGTATGTGCTAACATGATGGAAACCTTATTATTATACTCACCATATGATTCAGAATTGTCTGCAACCAATTTTATGTGTGTGCTACCTAATCTCCAGAATTTACTTTCAGTAACAACACATTCTCTACATAGTGGAACATTAGAGTTTGCAGTACTAAAGCAAGTCAATGGCTGTTCCATTCCAAATGGTACCAGGTAGGTTCCTATATTCAGCTTGCATTGGTGTATTCAATGGCACTGAGCACTCTACATGCAATATCTACACAGTTCCAAATCACATGGTGTAGTTATGTACACAACCTTACCACGAAATGCATTGAATAGAAATTAAAGCATTGAATACAATGGAGTGTCAAGTACAATTTTGGTGAAAACAAGTATGTGCTAACATGATGTAAACCTTATTATTATACTCACCATATGATTTAGAATCGTTTGCAACCAATTTTCTGTGTGTGCTACCTAAGCTCCAGAATTCACTTTCAATAACAACACATTCTCTACATAGAGGAACATTAGAGTTTGCAGTACTAAAGCGTCAATGGCTGTTCCATTCCAAATACTACCAGGTAAGTTCCTGAATTCAACTTGCATTGTAGTATTCCTTGGCACTGAGCAATCTACATGCAATATCTGCACAGCTCGAAATCACCCTGAGTAGTTATGTACACAACCTTACCACGAAATGCATTGAATAGAAGGAAAAGCATTGAACACAATGGAGTGTCAAGTAAAATTTTGCTGAAAACTAGTATGTGCTAACATGATGTAAACCTTATTATTATACTCAACATATGATTCAGAATTGTCTGCAACCAATTTTATGTGTGTGCTACGTAATCTCCAGAATTTACTTTCAGTAACAACACATTCTCTACATAGTGGAACATTAGAGTTTGCAGTAATAAAGCAAGTCAATGGCTGTTCCATTCCAAATGGTACCAGGTAGGTTCCTATATTCAGCTTACATTGGTGTATTCCATGGCACTGTGCATTCTACATGCAATATCTACACAGTTCCAAATCACCCTGAGTAGTTATGTACACAACCTTACCACAAAATGCATTGAATAGAAAGTAAAGCATTCAACACAATGGAGTGCCAAGTACAATTTTGCTAAAAACAGCTATTTGCTATCATGATGTAAACCTTATTATTATACTCACCATATGTTTTAGAATAGTCTGCAACCAATTTTATGAGTCTGCTACCTAAGCTCCAGAATTCACTTTCAATAACAACACATTCTCTACATAGAGGAACATTAGAGTTTGCAGTACTAAAGCGTCAATGGCTGTTCCATTCCAAATACTACCAGGTAAGTTCCTGAATTCAACTTGCATTGTAGTATTCCTTGGCACTGAGCAATCTACATGCAATATCTGCACAGCTCGAAATCACCCTGAGTAGTTATGTACACAACCTTACCACGAAATGCATTGAATAGAAGGAAACGCATTGAACACAATGGAGTGTCAAGTAAAATTTTGCTGAAAACTAGTATGTGCTAACATGATGGAAACCTTATTATTATACTCACCATATGATTCAGAATTGTCTGCAACCAATTTTCTGTGTGTGCTACCTAAGATGCAGAATTTACTTTCAGTAACAACACATTCTCTACATAGTGGAACATTAGAGTTTGCAGTACTAAAGCAAGTCAATGGCTGTTCCATTCCAAATGGTACCAGGTAGGTTCGTATATTCAGCTTGCATTGGTGTATTCAATGGCACTGAGCACTCTACATGCAATATCTACACAGTTCCAAATCACATGGAGTAGTTATGTACACAACCTTACCACGAAATGCATTGAATAGAAATTAAAGCATTGAATACAATGGAGTGTCAAGTACAATTTTGGTGAAAACAATTATGTGCTAACATGATGTAAACCTTATTATTATACTCACCATATGATTTAGAATCGTCTGCAACCAATTTTCTGTGTGTGCTACCTAAGCTCCAGAATTCACTTTCAATAACAACACATTCTCTACATAGAGCAACATTAGAGTTTGCAGTACTAAAGCGTCAATGGCTGTTCCATTCCAAATACTACCAGGTAAGTTCCTGAATTCAACTTGCATTGTAGTATTCCTTGGCACTGAGCAATCTACATGCAATATCTGCACAGCTCAAAATCACCCTGAGTAGTTATGTACACAACCTTACCACGAAATGCATTGAATAGAAGGAAAAGCATTGAACACAATGGAGTGTCAAGTAAAATTTTGCTGAAAACTAGTATGTGCTAACATGATGGAAACCTTATTATTATACTCACCATATGATTCAGAATTGTCTGCAACCAATTTTATGTGTGTGCTACCTAATCTCCAGAATTTACTTTCAGTAACAACACATTCTCTACATAGTGGAACATTAGAGTTTGCAGTACTAAAGCAAGTCAATGGCTGTTCCATTCCAAATGGTACCAGGTAGGTTCCTATATTCAGCTTGCATTGGTGTATTCAATGGCACTGAGCACTCTACATGCAATATCTACACAGTTCCAAATCACATGGTGTAGTTATGTACACAACCTTACCACGAAATGCATTGAATAGAAATTAAAGCATTGAATACAATGGAGTGTCAAGTACAATTTTGGTGAAAACAAGTATGTGCTAACATGATGTAAACCTTATTATTATACTCACCATATGATTTAGAATCGTTTGCAACCAATTTTCTGTGTGTGCTACCTAAGCTCCAGAATTCACTTTCAATAACAACACATTCTCTACATAGAGGAACATTAGTGTTTGCAGTACTAAAGCGTCAATGGCTGTTCCATTCCAAATACTACCAGGTAAGTTCCTGAATTCAACTTGCATTGTAGTATTCCTTGGCACTGAGCAATCTACATGCAATATCTGCACAGCTCGAAATCACCCTGAGTAGTTATGTACACAACCTTACCACGAAATGCATTGAATAGAAGGAAAAGCATTGAACACAATGGAGTGTCAAGTAAAATTTTGCTGAAAACTAGTATGTGCTAACATGATGGAAACCTTATTATTATACTCACCATATGATTCAGAATTGTCTGCAACCAATTTTATGTGTGTGCTACCTAATCTCCAGAATTTACTTTCAGTAACAACACATTCTCTACATAGTGGAACATTAGAGTTTGCAGTACTAAAGCAAGTCAATGGCTGTTCCATTCCAAATGGTACCAGGTAGGTTCCTATATTCAGCTTGCATTGGTGTATTCAATGGCACTGAGCACTCTACATGCAATATCTACACAGTTCCAAATCACATGGTGTAGTTATGTACACAACCTTACCACGAAATGCATTGAATAGAAATTAAAGCATTCAACACAATGGAGTGCCAAGTAAAATTTTTCTAAAAACAGCTATCTGCGAACATGATGTAAACCTTATTATTATACTCACCATATGTTTTAGAATAGTCTGCAAACAATTTTATGACTGTGCTACCTAAGCTCAAGAATTTACTTTCAGTAACAACGCATTTTCTACATAGTACAACATTAGAGTTTGCAGTACTAAAGCAAGTCAATGGCTGTTCCATTCCAAATGGTACCAGGTAGCTTCCTGAATTCAGCTTGCATTGGTGTATTCCATGACACTGAGCACTCTACATGCAATGTCTACACTGTTCCAAATCACCCTGAGTAGTTATGTACACAACCTTACCACAAAATGCATTGAATAGAAAGTTATGCATTGAACACAATGGAGTGTCAAGTACAATTTCGCTGAAAACTAGTATGTGCTAACATTATGTAAACCTTATTATTATACTCACCATATGATTCAGAATCGTCTGCAACCAATTTCATGTGTCTGCTACCTAAGCTCCAGAATTCACTTTCAATAACAACACATTCTCTACATAGAGGAACATTAGAGTTTGCAGTACTAAAGCGTCAATGGCTGTTCCATTCCAAATACTACCAGGTAAGTTCCTGAATTCAACTTGCATTGTAGTATTCCTTGGCACTGAGCAATCTACATGCAATATCTGCACAGCTCGAAATCACCCTGAGTAGTTATGTACACAACCTTACCACGAAATGCATTGAATAGAAGGAAACGCATTGAACACAATGGAGTGTCAAGTAAAATTTTGCTGAAAACTAGTATGTGCTAACATGATGGAAACCTTATTATTATACTCACCATATGATTCAGAATTGTCTGCAACCAATTTTATGTGTGTGCTACCTAATCTCCAGAATTTACTTTCAGTAACAACACATTCTCTACATAGTGGAACATTAGAGTTTGCAGTACTAAAGCAAGTCAATGGCTGTTCCATTCCAAATGGTACCAGGTAGGTTCGTATATTCAGCTTGCATTGGTGTATTCAATGGCACTGAGCACTCTACATGCAATATCTACACAGTTCCAAATCACATGGAGTAGTTATGTACACAACCTTACCACGAAATGCATTGAATAGAAATTAAAGCATTGAATACAATGAAGTGTCAAGTACAATTTTGGTGAAAACAAGTATGTGCTAACATGATGTAAACCTTATTATTATACTCACCATATGATTTAGAATCGTCTGCAACCAATTTTCTGTGTGTGCTACCTAAGCTCCAGAATTCACTTTCAATAACAACACATTCTCTACATAGAGGAACATTAGAGTTTGCAGTACTAAAGCGTCAATGGCTGTTCCATTCCAAATACTACCAGGTAAGTTCCTGAATTCAACTTGCATTGCAGTATTCCTTGGCACTGAGCAATCTACATGCAATATCTGCACAGCTCGAAATCACCCTGAGTAGTTATGTACACAACCTTACCACGAAATGCATTGAATAGAAGGAAAAGCATTGAACACAATGGAGTGTCAAGTAAAATTTTGCTGAAAACTAGTATGTGCTAACATGATGTAAACCTTATTATTATACTCAACATATGATTCAGAATTGTCTGCAACCAATTTTATGTGTGTGCTACGTAATCTCCAGAATTTACTTTCAGTAACAACACATTCTCTACATAGTGGAACATTAGAGTTTGCAGTACTAAAGCAAGTCAATGGCTGTTCCATTCCAAATGGTACCAGGTAGGTTCCTATATTCAGCTTACATTGGTGTATTCCATGGCACTGTGCATTCTACATGCAATATCTACACAGTTCCAAATCACCCTGAGTAGTTATGTACACAACCTTACCACAAAATGCATTGAATAGAAAGTAAAGCATTCAACACAATGGAGTGCCAAGTACAATTTTGCTAAAAACAGCTATTTGCTATCATGATGTAAACCTTATTATTATACTCACCATATGTTTTAGAATAGTCTGCAACCAATTTTATGAGTCTGCTACCTAAGCTCCAGAATTCACTTTCAATAACAACACATTCTCTACATAGAGGAACATTAGAGGTTGCAGTACTAAAGCGTCAATGGCTGTTCCATTCCAAATACTACCAGGTAAGTTCCTGAATTCAACTTGCATTGTAGTATTCCTTGGCACTGAGCAATCTACATGCAATATCTGCACAGCTCGAAATCACCCTGAGTAGTTATGTACACAACCTTACCACGAAATGCATTGAATAGAAGGAAAAGCATTGAACACAATGGAGTGTCAAGTAAAATTTTGCTGAAAACTAGTATGTGCTAACATGATGTAAACCTTATTATTATACTCACCATATGATTCAGAATTGTCTGCAACCAATTTTATGTGTGTGCTACCTAATCTCCAGAATTTACTTTCAGTAACAACACATTCTCTACATAGTGGAACATTAGAGTTTGCAGTACTAAAGCAAGTCAATGGCTGTTCCATTCCAAATGGTACCAGGTAGGTTCCTATATTCAGCTTGCATTGGTGTATTCAATGGCACTGAGCACTCTACATGCAATATCTACACAGTTCCAAATCACATGGAGTAGTTATGTACACAACCTTACCACGAAATGCATTGAATAGAAATTAAAGCATTGAATACAATGGAGTGTCAAGTACAATTTTGGTGAAAACAATTATGTGCTAACATGATGTAAACCTTATTATTATACTCACCATATGTTTTAGAATAGTCTGCAACCAATTTTATGAGTCTGCTACCTAAGCTCCAGAATTCACTTTCAATAACAACACATTCTCTACATAGAGGAACATTAGAGTTTGCAGTACTAAAGCGTCAATGGCTGTTCCATTCCAAATACTACCAGGTAAGTTCCTGAATTCAACTTGCATTGTAGTATTCCTTGGCACTGAGCAATCTACATGCAATATCTGCACAGCTCGAAATCACCCTGAGTAGTTATGTACACAACCTTACCACGAAATGCATTGAATAGAAGGAAACGCATTGAACACAATGGAGTGTCAAGTAAAATTTTGCTGAAAACTAGTATGTGCTAACATGATGGAAACCTTATTATTATACTCACCATATGATTCAGAATTGTCTGCAACCAATTTTCTGTGTGTGCTACCTAAGATGCAGAATTTACTTTCAGTAACAACACATTCTCTACATAGTGGAACATTAGAGTTTGCAGTACTAAAGCAAGTCAATGGCTGTTCCATTCCAAATGGTACCAGGTAGGTTCGTATATTCAGCTTGCATTGGTGTATTCAATGGCACTGAGCACTCTACATGCAATATCTACACAGTTCCAAATCACATGGAGTAGTTATGTACACAACCTTACCACGAAATGCATTGAATAGAAATTAAAGCATTGAATACAATGGAGTGTCAAGTACAATTTTGGTGAAAACAATTATGTGCTAACATGATGTAAACCTTATTATTATACTCACCATATGATTTAGAATCGTCTGCAACCAATTTTCTGTGTGTGCTACCTAAGCTCCAGAATTCACTTTCAATAACAACACATTCTCTACATAGAGCAACATTAGAGTTTGCAGTACTAAAGCGTCAATGGCTGTTCCATTCCAAATACTACCAGGTAAGTTCCTGAATTCAACTTGCATTGTAGTATTCCTTGGCACTGAGCAATCTACATGCAATATCTGCACAGCTCAAAATCACCCTGAGTAGTTATGTACACAACCTTACCACGAAATGCATTGAATAGAAGGAAAAGCATTGAACACAATGGAGTGTCAAGTAAAATTTTGCTGAAAACTAGTATGTGCTAACATGATGGAAACCTTATTATTATACTCACCATATGATTCAGAATTGTCTGCAACCAATTTTCTGTGTGTGCTACCTAATCTCCAGAATTTACTTTCAGTAACAACACATTCTCTACATAGTGGAACATTAGAGTTTGCAGTACTAAAGCAAGTCAATGGCTGTTCCATTCCAAATGGTACCAGGTAGGTTCCTATATTCAGCTTGCATTGGTGTATTCAATGGCACTGAGCACTCTACATGCAATATCTACACAGTTCCAAATCACATGGTGTAGTTATGTACACAAACTTACCACAAAATGCATTGAATAGAAATTAAAGCATTGAATACAATGGAGTGTCAAGTACAATTTTGGTGAAAACAAGTATGTGCTAACATGATGTAAACCTTATTATTATACTCACCATATGATTTAGAATCGTTTGCAACCAATTTTCTGTGTGTGCTACCTAAGCTCCAGAATTCACTTTCAATAACAACACATTCTCTACATAGAGGAACATTAGAGTTTGCAGTACTAAAGCGTCAATGGCTGTTCCATTCCAAATACTACCAGGTAAGTTCCTGAATTCAACTTGCATTGTAGTATTCCTTGGCACTGAGCACTCTACATGCAATATCTGCACAGCTCGAAAACACCCTGAGTAGTTATGTACACAACCTTACCACGAAATGCATTGAATAGAAGGAAAAGCATTGAACACAATGGAGTGTCAAGTAAAATTTTGCTGAAAACTAGTATGTGCTAACATGATGTAAACCTTATTATTATACTCAACATATGATTCAGAATTGTCTGCAACCAATTTTATGTGTGTGCTACGTAATCTCCAGAATTTACTTTCAGTAACAACACATTCTCTACATAGTGGAACCTTAGAGTTTGCAGTAATAAAGCAAGTCAATGGCTGTTCCATTCCAAATGGTACCAGGTAGGTTCCTATATTCAGCTTACATTGGTGTATTCCATGGCACTGTGCATTCTACATGCAATATCTACACAGTTCCAAATCACCCTGAGTAGTTATGTACACAACCTTACCACAAAATGCATTGAATAGAAAGTAAAGCATTCAACACAATGGAGTGCCAAGTACAATTTTGCTAAAAACAGCTATTTTCTATCATGATGTAAACCTTATTATTATACTCACCATATGTTTTAGAATAGTCTGCAACCAATTTTATGAGTCTGCTACCTAAGCTCCAGAATTCACTTTCAATAACAACACATTCTCTACATAGAGGAACATTAGAGTTTGCAGTACTAAAGCGTCAATGGCTGTTCCATTCCAAATACTACCAGGTAAGTTCCTGAATTCAACTTGCATTGTAGTATTCCTTGGCACTGAGCAATCTACATGCAATATCTGCACAGCTCGAAATCACCCTGAGTAGTTATGTACACAACCTTACCACGAAATGCATTGAATAGAAGGAAACGCATTGAACACAATGGAGTGTCAAGTAAAATTTTGCTGAAAACTAGTATGTGCTAACATGATGGAAACCTTATTATTATACTCACCATATGATTCAGAATTGTCTGCAACCAATTTTCTGTGTGTGCTACCTAAGATGCAGAATTTACTTTCAGTAACAACACATTCTCTACATAGTGGAACCTTAGAGTTTGCAGTAATAAAGCAAGTCAATGGCTGTTCCATTCCAAATGGTACCAGGTAGGTTCCTATATTCAGCTTACATTGGTGTATTCCATGGCACTGTGCATTCTACATGCAATATCTACACAGTTCCAAATCACCCTGAGTAGTTATGTACACAACCTTACCACAAAATGCATTGAATAGAAAGTAAAGCATTCAACACAATGGAGTGCCAAGTACAATTTTGCTAAAAACAGCTATTTTCTATCATGATGTAAACCTTATTATTATACTCACCATATGTTTTAGAATAGTCTGCAACCAATTTTATGAGTCTGCTACCTAAGCTCCAGAATTCACTTTCAATAACAACACATTCTCTACATAGAGGAACATTAGAGTTTGCAGTACTAAAGCGTCAATGGCTGTTCCATTCCAAATACTACCAGGTAAGTTCCTGAATTCAACTTGCATTGTAGTATTCCTTGGCACTGAGCAATCTACATGCAATATCTGCACAGCTCGAAATCACCCTGAGTAGTTATGTACACAACCTTACCACGAAATGCATTGAATAGAAGGAAACGCATTGAACACAATGGAGTGTCAAGTAAAATTTTGCTGAAAACTAGTATGTGCTAACATGATGGAAACCTTATTATTATACTCACCATATGATTCAGAATTGTCTGCAACCAATTTTCTGTGTGTGCTACCTAAGATGCAGAATTTACTTTCAGTAACAACACATTCTCTACATAGTGGAACATTAAAGTTTGCAGTACTAAAGCAAGTCAATGGCTGTTCCATTCCAAATGGTACCAGGTAGGTTCGTATATTCAGCTTGCATTGGTGTATTCAATGGCACTGAGCACTCTACATGCAATATCTACACAGTTCCAAATCACATGGAGTAGTTATGTACACAACCTTACCACGAAATGCATTGAATAGAAATTAAAGCATTGAATACAATGGAGTGTCAAGTACAATTTTGGTGAAAACAATTATGTCCTAACATGATGTAAACCTTATTATTATACTCACCATATGATTTAGAATCGTCTGCAACCAATTTTCTGTGTGTGCTACCTAAGCTCCAGAATTCACTTTCAATAACAACACATTCTCTACATAGAGCAACATTAGAGTTTGCAGTACTAAAGCGTCAATGGCTGTTCCATTCCAAATACTACCAGGTAAGTTCCTGAATTCAACTTGCATTGTAGTATTCCTTGGCACTGAGCAGTCTACATGCAATATCTGCACAGCTCAAAATCACCCTGAGTAGTTATGTACACAACCTTACCACGAAATGCATTGAATAGAAGGAAAAGCATTGAACACAATGGAGTGTCAAGTAAAATTTTGCTGAAAACTAGTATGTGCTAACATGATGGAAACCTTATTATTATACTCACCATATGATTCAGAATTGTCTGCAACCAATTTTATGTGTGTGCTACCTAATCTCCAGAATTTACTTTCAGTAACAACACATTCTCTACATAGTGGAACATTAGAGTTTGCAGTACTAAAGCAAGTCAATGGCTGTTCCATTCCAAATGGTACCAGGTAGGTTCCTATATTCAGCTTGCATTGGTGTATTCAATGGCACTGAGCACTCTACATGCAATATCTACACAGTTCCAAATCACATGGTGTAGTTATGTACACAACCTTACCACGAAATGCATTGAATAGAAATTAAAGCATTGAATACAATGGAGTGTCAAGTACAATTTTGGTGAAAACAAGTATGTGCTAACATGATGTAAACCTTATTATTATACTCACCATATGATTTAGAATCGTTTGCAACCAATTTTCTGTGTGTGCTACCTAAGCTCCAGAATTCACTTTCAATAACAACACATTCTCTACATAGAGGAACATTAGAGTTTGCAGTACTAAAGCGTCAATGGCTGTTCCATTCCAAATACTACCAGGTAAGTTCCTGAATTCAACTTGCATTGTAGTATTCCTTGGCACTGAGCAATCTACATGCAATATCTGCACAGCTCGAAATCACCCTGAGTAGTTATGTACACAACCTTACCACGAAATGCATTGAATAGAAGGAAAAGCATTGAACACAATGGAGTGTCAAGTAAAATTTTGCTGAAAACTAGTATGTGCTAACATGATGGAAACCTTATTATTATACTCACCATATGATTCAGAATTGTCTGCAACCAATTTTATGTGTGTGCTACCTAATCTCCAGAATTTACTTTCAGTAACAACACATTCTCTACATAGTGGAACATTAGAGTTTGCAGTACTAAAGCAAGTCAATGGCTGTTCCATTCCAAATGGTACCAGGTAGGTTCCTATATTCAGCTTGCATTGGTGTATTCAATGGCACTGAGCACTCTACATGCAATATCTACACAGTTCCAAATCACATGGTGTAGTTATTTACACAACCTTACCACGAAATGCATTGAATAGAAATTAAAGCATTGAATACAATGGAGTGTCAAGTACAATTTTGGTGAAAACAAGTATGTGCTAACATGATGTAAACCTTATTATTATACTCACCATATGATTTAGAATCGTTTGCAACCAATTTTCTGTGTGTGCTACCTAAGCTCCAGAATTCACTTTCAATAACAACACATTCTCTACATAGAGGAACATTAGAGTTTGCAGTACTAAAGCGTCAATGGCTGTTCCATTCCAAATACTACCAGGTAAGTTCCTGAATTCAACTTGCATTGTAGTATTCCTTGGCACTGAGCAATCTACATGCAATATCTGCACAGCTCGAAATCACCCTGAGTAGTTATGTACACAACCTTACCACGAAATGCATTGAATAGAAGGAAACGCATTGAACACAATGGAGTGTCAAGTAAAATTTTGCTGAAAACTAGTATGTGCTAACATGATGGAAACCTTATTATTATACTCACCATATGATTCAGAATTGTCTGCAACCAATTTTCTGTGTGTGCTACCTAAGATGCAGAATTTACTTTCAGTAACAACACATTCTCTACATAGTGGAACATTAGAGTTTGCAGTACTAAAGCAAGTCAATGGCTGTTCCATTCCAAATGGTACCAGGTAGGTTCGTATATTCAGCTTGCATTGGTGTATTCAATGGCACTGAGCACTCTACATGCAATATCTACACAGTTCCAAATCACATGGAGTAGTTATGTACACAACCTTACCACGAAATGCATTGAATAGAAATTAAAGCATTGAATACAATGGAGTGTCAAGTACAATTTTGGTGAAAACAAGTATGTGCTAACATGATGTAAACCTTATTATTATACTCACCATATGATTTAGAATCGTCTGCAACCAATTTTCTGTGTGTGCTACCTAAGCTCCAGAATTCACTTTCAATAACAACACATTCTCTACATAGAGGAACATTAGAGTTTGCAGTACTAAAGCGTCAATGGCTGTTCCATTCCAAATACTACCAGGTAAGTTCCTGAATTCAACTTGCATTGTAGTATTCCTTGGCACTGAGCAATCTACATGCAATATCTGCACAGCTCAAAATCACCCTGAGTAGTTATGTACACAACCTTACCACGAAATGCATTGAATAGAAGGAAAAGCATTGAACACAATGGAGTGTCAAGTAAAATTTTGCTGAAAACTAGTATGTGCTAACATGATGGAAACCTTATTATTATACTCACCATATGATTCAGAATTGTCTGCAACCAATTTTATGTGTGTGCTACCTAATCTCCAGAATTTACTTTCAGTAACAACACATTCTCTACATAGTGGAACATTAGAGTTTGCAGTACTAAAGCAAGTCAATGGCTGTTCCATTCCAAATGGTACCAGGTAGGTTCCTATATTCAGCTTACATTGGTGTATTCCATGGCACTGTGCATTCTACATGCAATATCTACACAGTTCCAAATCACCCTGAGTAGTTATGTACACAACCTTACCACAAAATGCATTGAATAGAAAGTAAAGCATTCAACACAATGGAGTGCCAAGTACAATTTTGCTAAAAACAGCTATTTGCTATCATGATGTAAACCTTATTATTATACTCACCATATGTTTTAGAATAGTCTGCAACCAATTTTATGAGTCTGCTACCTAAGCTCCAGAATTCACTTTCAATAACAACACATTCTCTACATAGAGGAACATTAGAGTTTGCAGTACTAAAGCGTCAATGGCTGTTCCATTCCAAATACTACCAGGTAAGTTCCTGAATTCAACTTGCATTGTAGTATTCCTTGGCACTGAGCAATCTACATGCAATATCTGCACAGCTCAAAATCACCCTGAGTAGTTATGTACACAACCTTACCACGAAATGCATTGAATAGAAGGAAAAGCATTGAACACAATGGAGTGTCAAGTAAAATTTTGCTGAAAACTAGTATGTGCTAACATGATGGAAACCTTATTATTATACTCACCATATGATTCAGAATTGTCTGCAACCAATTTTATGTGTGTGCTACCTAATCTCCAGAATTTACTTTCAGTAACAACACATTCTCTACATAGTGGAACATTAGAGTTTGCAGTACTAAAGCAAGTCAATGGCTGTTCCATTCCAAATGGTACCAGGTAGGTTCCTATATTCAGCTTGCATTGGTGTATTCAATGGCACTGAGCACTCTACATGCAATATCTACACAGTTCCAAATCACATGGTGTAGTTATGTACACAACCTTACCACGAAATGCATTGAATAGAAATTAAAGCATTGAATACAATGGAGTGTCAAGTACAATTTTGGTGAAAACAAGTATGTGCTAACATGATGTAAACCTTATTATTATACTCACCATATGATTTAGAATCGTTTGCAACCAATTTTCTGTGTGTGCTACCTAAGCTCCAGAATTCACTTTCAATAACAACACATTCTCTACATAGAGGAACATTAGAGTTTGCAGTACTAAAGCGTCAATGGCTGTTCCATTCCAAATACTACCAGGTAAGTTCCTGAATTCAACTTGCATTGTAGTATTCCTTGGCACTGAGCAATCTACATGCAATATCTGCACAGCTCGAAATCACCCTGAGTAGTTATGTACACAACCTTACCACGAAATGCATTGAATAGAAGGAAAAGCATTGAACACAATGGAGTGTCAAGTAAAATTTTGCTGAAAACTAGTATGTGCTAACATGATGGAAACCTTATTATTATACTCACCATATGATTCAGAATTGTCTGCAACCAATTTTCTGTGTGTGCTACCTAAGATGCAGAATTTACTTTCAGTAACAACACATTCTCTACATAGTGGAACATTAGAGTTTGCAGTACTAAAGCAAGTCAATGGCTGTTCCATTCCAAATGGTACCAGGTAGGTTCGTATATTCAGCTTGCATTGGTGTATTCAATGGCACTGAGCACTCTACATGCAATATCTACACAGTTCCAAATCACATGGAGTAGTTATGTACACAACCTTACCACGAAATGCATTGAATAGAAATTAAAGCATTGAATACAATGGAGTGTCAAGTACAATTTTGGTGAAAACAAGTATGTGCTAACATGATGTAAACCTTATTATTATACTCACCATATGTTTTAGAATCGTCTGCAACCAATTTTCTGTGTGTGCTACCTAAGCTCCAGAATTCACTTTCAATAACAACACATTCTCTACATAGAGGAACATTAGAGTTTGCAGTACTAAAGCGTCAATGGCTGTTCCATTCCAAATACTACCAGGTAAGTTCCTGAATTCAACTTGCATTGTAGTATTCCTTGGCACTGAGCAATCTACATGCAATATCTGCACAGCTCGAAATCACCCTGAGTAGTTATGTACACAACCTTACCACAAAATGCATTGAATAGAAAGTAAAGCATTGAACACAATGGAGTGTCAAGTACAATTTCGCTGAAAACTAGTATGTGCTAACATGATGTAAACCTTATTATTATACTCACCATATGATTTAGAATCGTCTGCAACCAATTTTCTGTGTGTGCTACCTAAGATCCAGAATTTACTTTCAGTAACAACACATTCTCTACATAGTGGAACATTAGAGTTTGCAGTACTAAAGCAAGTCAATGGCTGTTCCATTCCAAATACTACCAGGTAAGTTCTTGAATTCAGCTTGCATTGGTGTATTCCATGGCACTGAGCAGTCTTAATGCAATATCTATACAGTTCTAAATCACCCTGAGTAGTTATGTACACAACCTTACCACAAAATGCATTGAATACAAAAGCATTCAACACAATGGAGTGTCAAGTACAATTTTGCTGAAAACTAGTATGTGCTAACATGATGTAAACCTTATTATTATCCTCACCATATGATTCAGAATCGTCTGCAACCAATTTTATGTGTCTGCTACCTAATCTCCATAATTTACTTTCAGTAACTACACATTCTCTACATAGTGGAACTTTAGAGTTTGCAGTACTAAAGGAAGTCAATGGCTGTTCCATTCCAAATGGTACCAGGTAGGTTCCTATATTCAGCTTGCATTGGTGTATTCCATGGTACTGAGCATTCTACATGCAATGTCTACACTGTTCCAAATCACCCTGAGTAGTTATGTACACAACCTTACCACAAAATGCATTGAATAGAAAGTAAAGCATTCAACACAATGGAGTGCCAAGTAAAATTTTGCTAAAATCAGCTATTTGCTATCATAATGTAAACCTTATTATTATACTCACCATATGTTTTAGAATAGTCTGCAACCAATTTTATGAGTCTGCTACCTAAGCTCCAGAATTTACTTTCAGTAACAACGCATTTTCTGCATAGTGCAACATTAGAGTTTGCAGTACTAAAGCAAGTCAATGGCTGTTCCATTCCAAATGGTACCAGGTAGGTTCCTCAATTCAGCTTGCATTGGTGTATTCCATGGCACTGAGCACTCTACATGCAATATCTGCATAGTTCCAAATCACACTGAGTAGTTATGTACACAACCTGACCAAGAAATGCATTGAATAGAAAGAAAAGCATTGAACACCATGGAGTGTCAAGTACAATTTCGCTGAAAACTAGTATGTGCTAACATGATGTAAACCTTATTATTATACTCACCATATGATTTAGAATCGTCTGCAACCAATTTTCTGTGTGTGCTACCTAAGATCCAGAATTTACTTTCAGTAACAACACATTCTCTACATAGTGGAACATTAGAGTTTGCAGTACTAAAGCAAGTCAATGGCTGTTCCATTCCAAATGGTACCAGGTAGGTTCCTATATTCAGCTTGCATTGGTGTATTCCATGGCACTAAGCACTCTACATGCAATATCTACACAGTTCCACATCACATGGAGTAGTTATGTACACAACCTCACCACGAAATGCATTGAATAGACAGTAAAGCATTGAACACAATGGAGTGTCAAGTACAATTTCGCTGAAAACTAGTATGTGCTAACATGATGTAAACCTTATTATTATACTCACCATATGATTTAGAATCGTCTGCAACCAATTTTATGAGTGTGCTACCTAAGCTCCAGAATTCACTTTCAATAACAACACATTCTCTACATAGAGGAACATTAGAGTTTGCAGTACTAAAGCGTCAATGGCTGTTCCATTCCAAATACTACCAGGTAAGTTCCTGAATTCAACTTGCATTGTAGTATTCCTTGGCACTGAGCAATCTACATGCAATATCTGCACAGCTCGAAATCACCCTGAGTAGTTATGTACACAACCTTACCACGAAATGCATTGAATAGAAGGAAACGCATTGAACACAATGGAGTGTCAAGTAAAATTTTGCTGAAAACTAGTATGTGCTAACATGATGGAAACCTTATTATTATACTCACCATATGATTCAGAATTGTCTGCAACCAATTTTATGTGTGTGCTACCTAATCTCCAGAATTTACTTTCAGTAACAACACATTCTCTACATAGTGGAACATTAGAGTTTGCAGTACTAAAGCAAGTCAATGCCTGTTCCATTCCAAATACTACCAGGTAAGTTCCTGAATTCAACTTGCATTGTAGTATTCCTTGGCACTGAGCAATCTACATGCAATATCTGCACAGCTCGAAATCACCCTGAGTAGTTATGTACACAACCTTACCACGAAATGCATTGAATAGAAGGAAAAGCATTGAACACAATGGAGTGTCAAGTAAAATTTTGCTGAAAACTAGTATGTGCTAACATGATGTAAACCTTATTATTATACTCAACATATGATTCAGAATTGTCTGCAACCAATTTTATGTGTGTGCTACATAATCTCCAGAATTTACTTTCAGTAACAACACATTCTCTACATAGTGGAACATTAGAGTTTGCAGTACTAAAGCAAGTCAATGGCTTTTCCATTCCAAATGGTACCAGGTAGGTCCCTATATTCAGCTTACATTGGTGTATTCCATGGCACTGTGCATTCTACATGCAATATCTACACAGTTCCAAATCTCCCTGAGTAGTTATGTACACAACCTTACCACAAAATGCATTGAATAGAAAGTAAAGCATTCAACACAATGGAGCGCCAAGTACAATTTTGCTAAAAACAGCTATTTGCTATCATGATGTAAACCTTATTATTATACTCACCATATGTTTTAGAATAGTCTGCAACCAATTTTATGAGTCTGCTACCTAAGCTCCAGAATTCACTTTCAATAACAACACATTCTCTACATAGAGGAACATTAGAGTTTGCAGTACTAAAGCGTCAATGGCTGTTCCATTCCAAATACTACCAGGTAAGTTCCTGAATTCAACTTGCATTGTAGTATTCCTTGGCACTGAGCAATCTACATGCAATATCTGCACAGCTCGAAATCACCCTGAGTAGTTATGTACACAACCTTACCACGAAATGCATTGAATAGAAGGAAACGCATTGAACACAATGGAGTGTCAAGTAAAATTTTGCTGAAAACTAGTATGTGCTAACATGATGGAAACCTTATTATTATACTCACCATATGATTCAGAATTGTCTGCAACCAATTTTATGTGTGTGCTACCTAATCTCCAGAATTTACTTTCAGTAACAACACATTCTCTACATAGTGGAACATTAGAGTTTGCAGTACTAAAGCAAGTCAATGGCTGTTTCATTCCAAATGGTACCAGGTAGGTTCCTATATTCAGCTTGCATTGGTGTACTCAATGGCACTGAGCACTCTACATGCAATATCTACACAGTTCCAAATCACATGGAGTAGTTATGTACACAACCTTACCACGAAATGCATTGAATAGAAATTAAAGCATTGAATACAATGGAGTGTCAAGTACAATTTTGGTGAAAACAAGTATGTGCTAACATGATGTAAACATTATTATACTCACCATATGTTTTAGAATCGTCTGCAACCAATTTTCTGTGTGTGCTACCTAAGCTCCAGAATTCACTTTCAATAACAACACATTCTCTACATAGAGGAACATTAGAGTTTGCAGTACTAAAGCGTCAATGGCTGTTCCATTCCAAATACTACCAGGTAAGTTCCTGAATTCAACTTGCATTGTAGTATTCCTTGGCACTGAGCAATCTACATGCAATATCTGCACAGCTCGAAATCACCCTGAGTAGTTATGTACACAACCTTACCACGAAATGCATTGAATAGAAGGAAAAGCATTGAACACAATGGAGTGTCAAGTAAAATTTTGCTGAAAACTAGTATGTGCTTACATGATGTAAACCTTATTATTATACTCAACATATGATTCAGAATTGTCTGCAACCAATTTTATGTGTGTGCTACGTAATCTCCAGAATTTACTTTCAGTAACAACACATTCTCTACATAGTGGAACATTAGAGTTTGCAGTACTAAAGCAAGTCAATGGCTGTTCCATTCCAAATGGTACCAGGTAGGTTCCTATATTCAGCTTACATTGGTGTATTCCATGGCACTGTTCATTCTACATGCAATATATACACAGTTCCAAATCACCCTGAGTAGTTATGTACACAACCTTACCACAAAATGCATTGAATAGAAAGTAAAGCATTCAACACAATGGAATGCCAAGTACAATTTTGCTAAAAATAGCTATTTGCTATCATGATGTAAACCTTATTATTATACTCACCATATGTTTTAGAATAGTCTGCAACCAATTTTATGAGTCTGCTACCTAAGCTCCAGAATTCACTTTCAATAACAACACATTCTCTACATAGAGGAACATTAGAGTTTGCAGTACTAAAGCGTCAATGGCTGTTCCATTCCAAATACTACCAGGTAGGTTCCTGAATTCAACTTGCATTGTAGTATTCCTTGGCACTGAGCAATCTGCATGCAATATCTGCACAGCTCGAAATCACCCTGAGTAGTTATGTACACAACCTTACCAGGAAATGCATTGAATAGAAGGAAAAGCATTGAACACAATGGAGTGTCAAGTAAAATTTTGCTGAAAACTAGTATGTGCTAACATGATGTAAACCTTATTATTATACTCACCATATGATTCAGAATTGTCTGCAACCAATTTTATGTGAGTGCTACCTAATCTCCAGAATTTACTTTCAGTAACAACACATTCTCTACATAGTGGAACATTAGAGTTTGCAGTACTAAAGCAAGTCAATGGCTGTTCCATTCCAAATGGTACCAGGTAGGTCCCTATATTCAGCTTACATTGGTGTATTCCATGGCACTGTGCATTCTACATGCAATATCTACACAGTTCCAAATCACCCTGAGTAGTTATGTACACAACCTTACCACAAAATGCATTGAATAGAAAGTAAAGCATTCAACACAATGGAGTGCCAAGTACAATTTTGCTAAAAACAGCTATTTGCTATCATGATGTAAACCTTATTATTATACTCACCATATGTTTTAGAATAGTCTGCAACCAATTTTATGAGTCTGCTACCTAAGCTCCAGAATTCACTTTCAATAACAACACATTCTCTACATAGAGGAACATTAGAGTTTGCAGTACTAAAGCGTCAATGGCTGTTCCATTCCAAATACTACCAGGTAAGTTCCTGAATTCAACTTGCATTGTAGTATTCCTTGGCACTGAGCAATCTACATGCAATATCTGCACAGCTCGAAATCACCCTGAGTAGTTATGTACACAACCTTACCACGAAATGCATTGAATAGAAGGAAACGCATTGAACACAATGGAGTGTCAAGTAAAATTTTGCTGAAAACTAGTATGTGCTAACATGATGGAAACCTTATTATTATACTCACCATATGATTCAGAATTGTCTGCAACCAATTTTATGTGTGTGCTACCTAATCTCCAGAATTTACTTTCAGTAACAACACATTCTCTACATAGTGGAACATTAGAGTTTGCAGTACTAAAGCAAGTCAATGGCTGTTCCATTCCAAATGGTACCAGGTAGTTTCCTATATTCAGCTTGCATTGGTGTATTACATGGCACTGTGCATTCTACATGCAATATCTACACAGTTCCAAATCACCCTGAGTAGTTATGTACACAACCTTACCACAAAATGCATTGAATAGAAAGTAAAGCATTGAACACAATGGAGTGTCAAGTACAATTTCGCTGAAAACTAGTATGTGCTAACATGATGTAAACCTTATTATTATACTCACCATATGATTTAGAATCGTCTGCAACCAATTTTCTGTGTGTGCTACCTAAGATCCAGAATTTACTTTCAGTAACAACACATTCTCTACATAGTGGAACATTAGAGTTTGCAGTACTAAAGCAAGTCAATGGCTGTTCCATTCCAAATACTACCAGGTAAGTTCTTGAATTCAGCTTGCATTGGTGTATTCCATGGCACTGAGCAGTCTTAATGCAATATCTATACAGTTCTAAATCACCCTGAGTAGTTATGTACACAACCTTACCACAAAATGCATTGAATACAAAAGCATTCAACACAATGGAGTGTCAAGTACAATTTTGCTGAAAACTAGTATGTGCTAACATGATGTAAACCTTATTATTATACTCACCATATGATTCCGAATCATCTGCAACCAATTTTATGTGTCTGCTACCTAATCTCCATAATTTACTTTCAGTAACTACACATTCTCTACATAGTGGAACTTTAGTGTTTGCAGTACTAAAGGAAGTCAATGGCTGTTCCATTCCAAATGGTACCAGGTAGGTTCCTATATTCAGCTTGCATTGGTGTATTTCATGGTACTGAGCATTCTACATGCAATGTCTACACTGTTCCAAATCACCCTGAGTAGTTATGTACACAACCTTACCACAAAATGCATTGAATAGAAAGTAAAGCATTCAACACAATGGAGTGCCAAGTAAAATTTTGCTAAAATCAGCTATTTGCTATCATAATGTAAACCTTATTATTATACTCACCATATGTTTTAGAATAGTCTGCAACCAATTTTATGAGTCTGCTACCTAAGCTCCAGAATTTACTTTCAGTAACAACGCATTTTCTGCGTAGTGCAACATTAGAGTTTGCAGTACTAAAGCAAGTCAATGGCTGTTCCATTCCAAATGGTACCAGGTAGGTTCCTCAATTCAGCTTGCATTGGTGTATTCCATGGCACTGAGCACTCTACATGCAATATCTGCATAGTTCCAAATCACACTGAGTAGTTATGTACACAACCTTACCAAGAAATGCATTGAATAGAAAGAAAAGCATTGAACACCATGGAGTGTCAAGTACAATTTCGCTGAAAACTAGTATGTGCTAACATCATGTAAACCTTATTATTATACTCACCATATGATTTAGAATCGTCTGCAACCAATTTTCTGTGTGTGCTACCTAAGATCCAGAATTTACTTTCAGTAACAACACATTCTCTACATAGTGGAACATTAGAGTTTGCAGTACTAAAGCAAGTCAATGGCTGTTCCATTCCAAATGGTACCAGGTAGGTTCCTCAATTCAGCTTGCATTGGTGTATTCCATGGCACTGAGCACTCTACATGCAATATCTGCATAGTTCCAAATCACACTGAGTAGTTATGTACACAAACTTACCAAGAAATGCATTGAATAGAAAGTAAAGCATTGAACACCATGGAGTGTCAAGTACAATTTCGCTGAAAACTAGTATGTGCTAACATGATGTAAACCTTATTATTATACACACCATATGTCTTAGAATAGTGTGCAAACAATTTTATGAGTGTGCTACCTAAGCTCAAGAATTTACTTTCAGTAACAACGCATTTTCTACATAGTGCAACATTAGAGTTTGCAGTACTAAAGCAAGTCAATGGCTGTTCCATTCCAAATGGTACCAGGTAGCTTCCTGAATTCAGCTTGCATTGGTGTATTCCATGGCACTGAGCACTCTACATGCAATATCTGCACAGCTCGAAATCACACTGAGTAGTTATGTACACAACCTTACCACAAAATGCATTGAATAGAAAATAAAGCATTCAACACAATGGAGTGCCAAGTAAAATTTTTCTAAAAACAGCTATTTGCTAACATGATGTAAACCTTATTATTATACTCACCATATGTTTTAGAATAGTCTGCAAACAATTTTATGAGTGTGCTACCTAAGCTCAAGAATTTACTTTCAGTAACAACGCATTTTCTACATAGTACAACATTAGAGTTTGCAGTACTAAAGCAAGTCAATGGCTGTTCCATTCCAAATGGTACCAGGTAGCTTCCTGAATTCAGCTTGCATTGGTGTATTCCATGACACTGAGCACTCTACATGCAATGTCTACACTGTTCCAAATCACCCTGAGTAGTTATGTACAAAACCTTACCACAAAATGCATTGAATAGAAAGTAAAGCATTGAACACAATGGAGTGTCAAGTACAATTTCGCTGAAAACTAGTATGTGCTAACATGATGTAAACCTTATTATTATACTCACCATATGATTCAGAATCGTCTGCAACCAATTTTATGTGTCTGCTACCTAATCGCCATAATTTACTTTCAGTAACTACACATTCTCTACATAGTGGAACATTAGAGTTTGCAGTACTAAAGCAAGTCAATGGCTGTTCCATTCCAAATGGTACCAGGTAGGTTCCTATATTCAGCTTGCATTGGTGTTTTTCATGGCACTGAGCATTCTACATGCAATGTCTACACTGTTCCAAATCACCCTCAGTAGTTATCTACACAACCTTACCACAAAATGCATTGAATAGAAAGTAAAGCATTCAACACAATGGAGTGCCAAGTAAAATTTTTCTAAAAACAGCTATTTGCTAACATGATGTAAACCTTATTATTATACTCACCATATGTTTTAGAATAGTGTGCAAACAATTTTATGAGTGTGCTACCTAAGCTCAAGAATTTACTTTCAGTAACAATGCATTTTCTACATAGTGCAACATTAGAGTTTGCAGTACTAAAGCAAGTCAATGGCTGTTCCATTCCAAATGGTACCAGGTAGCTTCCTGAATTCAGCTTGCATTGGTGTATTCCATGGCAGTGAGCACTCTACATGCAATGTCTACACTGTTCCAAATCACCCTCAGTAGTTATCTACACAACCTTACCACAAAATGCATTGAATAGAAAGTAAAGCATTCAACACAATGGAGTGCCAAGTAAAATTTTTCTAAAAACAGCTATTTGCTAACATGATGTAAACCTTATTATTATACTCACCATATGTTTTAGAATAGTGTGCAAACAATTTTATGAGTGTGCTACCTAAGCTCAAGAATTTACTTTCAGTAACAACGCATTTTCTACATAGTGCAACATTAGAGTTTGCAGTACTAAAGCAAGTCAATGGCTGTTCCATTCCAAATAGTACCAGGTAGCTTCCTGAATTCAGCTTGCATTGGTGTATTCCATGGCACTGAGCACTCTACATGCAATATCTACACTGTTCCAAATCACCCTGAGTTGTTATGTACACAACCTTACCACAAAATGCATTGAATAGAAAATAAAGCATTGAACACAATGGAGTGTCAAGTACAATTTCGCTGAAAACTAGTATGTGCTAACATGATGTAAACCTTATTATTATACACACCATATGATTTAGAATCGTCTGCAACCAATTTTATGTGTGTGCTACCTAACCTCCAGAATTTACTTTCAGTAACAACACATTCTCTACATAGTGGAACATTAGAGTTTGCAGTACTAAAGCAAGTCAATGGCTGTTCCATTCCAAATACTACCAGGTAAGTTCCTGAATTCAACTTGCATTGTAGTATTCCTTGGCACTGAGTAATCTACATGCAATATCTGCACAGCTCGAAATCACACTGAGTAGTTATGTACACAACCTTACCACGAAATGCATTGAATAGAAGGAAAAGCATTGAACAGAATGGAGTGTCAAGTACAATTTTGCTGAAAACTAGTATGTGCTAACATGATGTAAACCTTATTATTATACTCACCATAAGATTCAGAATTGTCTGCAACCAATTCTATGTGTGTGCTACCTAATCTCCAGAATTTACTTTCAGTAACAACACATTCTCTACATAGTGGAACATTAGAGTTTGCAGTACTAAAGCAAGTCAATGGCTGTTCCATTCCAAATACTACCAGGTAAGTTCCTGAATTCAACTTGCATTGTAGTATTCCTTGGCAGTGAGCAATCTACATGCAACATCTGCACAGCTCGAAATCACACTGAGTAGTTATGTTCACAACCTTACCACAAAATGCATTGAATAGAAAATAAAGCATTCAACACAATGGAGTGCCAAGTAAAATTTTTCTAAAAACAGCTATCTGCGAACATGATGTAAACCTTATTATTATACTCACCATATGTTTTAGAATAGTCTGCAAACAATTTTATGAGTGTGCTACCTAAGCTCAAGAATTTACTTTCAGTAACAACGCATTTTCTACATAGTACAACATTAGAGTTTGCAGTACTAAAGCAAGTCAATGGCTGTTCCATTCCAAATGGTACCAGGTAGCTTCCTGAATTCAGCTTGCATTGGTGTATTCCATGACACTGAGCACTCTACATGCAATGTCTACACTGTTCCAAATCACCCTGAGTAGTTATGTACACAACCTTACCACAAAATGCATTGAATAGAAAGTTATGCATTGAACACAATGGAGTGTCAAGTACAATTTCGCTGAAAACTAGTATGTGCCAACATTATGTAAACCTTATTATTATACTCACCATATGATTCAGAATCGTCTGCAACCAATTTTATGTGTCTGCTACCTAAGCTCCAGAATTCACTTTCAATAACAACATATTCTCTACATAGAGGAACATTAGTGTTTGCAGTACTAAAGCGTCAATGGCTGTTCCATTCCAAATACTACCAGGTAAGTTCCTGAATTCAACTTGCATTGTAGTATTCCTTGGCACTGAGCAATCTACATGCAATATCTGCACAGCTCGAAATCACCCTGAGTAGTTATGTACACAACCTTACCACGAAATGCATTGAATAGAAGGAAACGCATTGAACACAATGGAGTGTCAAGTAAAATTTTGCTGAAAACTAGTATGTGCTAACATGATGGAAACCTTATTATTATACTCACCGTATGATTCAGAATTGTCCGCAACCAATTTTATGTGTGTGCTACCTAATCTCCAGAATTTACTTTCAGTAACAACACATTCTCTACATAGTGGAACATTAGAGTTTGCAGTACTAAAGCAAGTCAATGGCTGTTCCATTCCAAATGGTACCAGGTAGGTTCGTATATTCAGCTTGCATTGGTGTATTCAATGACACTGAGCACTCTACATGCAATATCTACACAGTTCCAAATCACATGGAGTAGTTATGTACACAACCTTACCACGAAATGCATTGAATAGAAATTAAAGCATTGAATACAATGGAGTGTCAAGTACAATTTTGGTGAAAACAAGTATGTGCTAACATGATGTAAACCTTATTATTATACTCACCATATGATTTAGAATCGTCTGCAACCAATTATCTGTGTGTGCTACCTAAGCTCCAGAATTCACTTTCAATAACAACACATTCTCTACATAGAGGAACATTAGAGTTTGCAGTACTAAAGCGTCAATGGCTGTTCCATTCCAAATACTACCAGGTAAGTTCCTGAATTCAACTTGCATTGTAGTATTCCTTGGCACTGAGCAATCTACATGCAATATCTGCACAGCTCGAAATCACCCTGAGTAGTTATGTACACAACCTTACCACGAAATGCATTGAATAGAAGGAAACGCATTGAACACAATGGAGTGTCAAGTAAAATTTTGCTGAAAACTAGTATGTGCTAACATGATGTAAACCTTATTATTATACTCACCATATGATTCAGAATTGTCTGCAACCAATTTTATGTGTGTGCTACCTAATCTCCAGAATTTACTTTCAGTAACAACACATTCTCTACATAGTGGAACATTAGAGTTTGAAGTACTAAAGCAAGTCAATGGCTGTTCCATTCCAAATGGTACCAGGTAGGTTCCTATATTCAGCTTGCATTGGTGTATTCAATGGCACTGAGCACTCTACATGCAATATCTACACAGTTCCAAATCACATGGAGTAGTTATGTACACAACCTTACCACGAAATGCATTGAATACAAATTAAAGCATTGAATACAATGGAGTGTCAAGTACAATTTTGGTGAAAACAATTATGTGCTAACATGATGTAAACCTTATTATTATACTCACCATATGATTTAGAATCGTCTGCAACCAATTTTCTGTGTGTGCTACCTAAGCTCCAGAATTCACTTTCAATAACAACACATTCTCTACATAGAGCAACATTAGAATTTGCAGTACTAAAGCGTCAATGGCTGTTCCATTCCAAATACTACCAGGTAAGTTCCTGAATTCAACTTGCATTGTAGTATTCCTTGGCACTGAGCAATCTACATGCAATATCTGCACAGCTCAAAATCACCCTGAGTAGTTATGTACACAACCTTACCACGAAATGCATTGAATAGAAGGAAAAGCATTGAACACAATGGAGTGTCAAGTAAAATTTTGCTGAAAACTAGTATGTGCTAACATGATGGAAACCTTATTATTATACTCACCATATGATTCAGAATTGTCTGCAACCAATTTTATGTGTGTGCTACCTAATCTCCAGAATTTACTTTCAGTAACAACACATTCTCTACATAGTGGAACATTAGAGTTTGCAGTACTAAAGCAAGTCAATGGCTGTTCCATTCCAAATGGTACCAGGTAGGTTCGTATATTCAGCTTGCATTGGTGTATTCAATGACACTGAGCACTCTACATGCAATATCTACACAGTTCCAAATCACATGGAGTAGTTATGTACACAACCTTACCACGAAATGCATTGAATAGAAATTAAAGCATTGAATACAATGGAGTGTCAAGTACAATTTTGGTGAAAACAAGTATGTGCTAACATGATGTAAACCTTATTATTATACTCACCATATGATTTAGAATCGTCTGCAACCAATTATCTGTGTGTGCTACCTAAGCTCCAGAATTCACTTTCAATAACAACACATTCTCTACATAGAGGAACATTAGAGTTTGCAGTACTAAAGCGTCAATGGCTGTTCCATTCCAAATACTACCAGGTAAGTTCCTGAATTCAACTTGCATTGTAGTATTCCTTGGCACTGAGCAATCTACATGCAATATCTGCACAGCTCGAAATCACCCTGAGTAGTTATGTACACAACCTTACCACGAAATGCATTGAATAGAAGGAAACGCATTGAACACAATGGAGTGTCAAGTAAAATTTTGCTGAAAACTAGTATGTGCTAACATGATGTAAACCTTATTATTATACTCACCATATGATTCAGAATTGTCTGCAACCAATTTTATGTGTGTGCTACCTAATCTCCAGAATTTACTTTCAGTAACAACACATTCTCTACATAGTGGAACATTAGAGTTTGAAGTACTAAAGCAAGTCAATGGCTGTTCCATTCCAAATGGTACCAGGTAGGTTCCTATATTCAGCTTGCATTGGTGTATTCAATGGCACTGAGCACTCTACATGCAATATCTACACAGTTCCAAATCACATGGAGTAGTTATGTACACAACCTTACCACGAAATGCATTGAATACAAATTAAAGCATTGAATACAATGGAGTGTCAAGTACAATTTTGGTGAAAACAATTATGTGCTAACATGATGTAAACCTTATTATTATACTCACCATATGATTTAGAATCGTCTGCAACCAATTTTCTGTGTGTGCTACCTAAGCTCCAGAATTCACTTTCAATAACAACACATTCTCTACATAGAGCAACATTAGAATTTGCAGTACTAAAGCGTCAATGGCTGTTCCATTCCAAATACTACCAGGTAAGTTCCTGAATTCAACTTGCATTGTAGTATTCCTTGGCACTGAGCAATCTACATGCAATATCTGCACAGCTCAAAATCACCCTGAGTAGTTATGTACACAACCTTACCACGAAATGCATTGAATAGAAGGAAAAGCATTGAACACAATGGAGTGTCAAGTAAAATTTTGCTGAAAACTAGTATGTGCTAACATGATGGAAACCTTATTATTATACTCACCATATGATTCAGAATTGTCTGCAACCAATTTTATGTGTGTGCTACCTAATCTCCAGAATTTACTTTCAGTAACAACACATTCTCTACATAGTGGAACATTAGAGTTTGCAGTACTAAAGCAAGTCAATGGCTGTTCCATTCCAAATGGTACCAGGTAGGTTCCTATATTCAGCTTGCATTGGTGTATTCAATGGCACTGAGCACTCTACATGCAATATCTACACAGTTCCAAAACACATGGAGTAGTTATGTACACAACCTTACCACGAAATGCATTGAATAGAAATTAAAGCATTGAATACAATGGAGTGTCAAGTACAATTTTGGTGAAAACAAGTATGTGCTAACATGATGTAAACCTTATTATTATACTCACCATATGATTTAGAATCGTTTGCAACCAATTTTCTGTGTGTGCTACCTAAGCTCCAGAATTCACTTTCAATAACAACACATTCTCTACATAGAGGAACATTAGAGTTTGCAGTACTAAAGCGTCAATGGCTGTTCCATTCCAAATACTACCAGGTAAGTTCCTGAATTCAACTTGCATTGTAGTATTCCTTGGCACTGAGCAATCTACATGCAATATCTGCACAGCTCGAAATCACCCTGAGTAGTTATGTACACAACCTTACCACGAAATGCATTGAATAGAAGGAAAAGCATTGAACACAGTGGAGTGTCAAGTAAAATTTTGCTGAAAACTAGTATGTGCTAACATGATGTAAACCTTATTATTATACTCAACATATGATTCAGAATTGTCTGCAACCAATTTTATGTGTGTGCTACGTAATCTCCAGAATTTACTTTCAGTAACAACACATTCTCTACATAGTGGAACATTAGAGTTTGCAGTAATAAAGCAAGTCAATGGCTGTTCCATTCCAAATGGTACCAGGTAGGTTCCTATATTCAGCTTACATTGGTGTATTCCATGGCACTGTGCATTCTACATGCAATATCTACACAGTTCCAAATCACCCTGAGTAGTTATGTACACAACATTACCACAAAATGCATTGAATAGAAAGTAAAGCATTCAACACAATGGAGTGCCAAGTACAATTTTGCTAAAAACAGCTATTTGCTATCATGATGTAAACCTTATTATTATACTCACCATATGTTTTAGAATAGTCTGCAACCAATTTTATGAGTCTGCTACCTTAGCTCCAGAATTTACTTTCAGTAACAACGCATTTTCTACATAGTGCAACATTAGAGTTTGCAGTACTAAAGCAAGTCAATGGCGGTTCCATTCCAAATGGTACCAGGTAGGTTCCTATATTCAGCTTGCATTGGTGTATTCAATGGCACTGAGCACTCTACATGCAATATCTACACAGTTCCAAATCACATGGAGTAGTTATGTACACAACCTTACCACGAAATGCATAGAATAGAAATTAAAGCATTGAATACAATGGAGTGTCAAGTACAATTTTGGTGAAAACAATTATGTGCTAACATGATGTAAACCTTATTATTATACTCACCATATGATTTAGAATCGTCTGCAAACAATTTTATGAGTCTGCTACCTAAGCTCCAGAATTCACTTTCAATAACAACACATTCTCTACATAGAGGAACATTAGAGTTTGCAGTACTAAAGCGTCAATGGCTGTTCCATTCCAAATACTACCAGGTAGGTTCCTGAATTCAACTTGAATTGCAGTATTCCTTGGCACTGAGCAATCTACATGCAATATCTGCACAGCTCGAAATCACCCTGAGTAGTTATGTACACAACCTTACCACGAAATGCATTGAATAGAAGGAAACGCATTGAACACAATGGAGTGTCAAGTAAAATTTTGCTGAAAACTAGTATGTGCTAACATGATGGAAACCTTATTATTATACTCACCATATGATTCAGAATTGTCTGCAACCAATTTTATGTGTGTGCTACCTAATCTCCAGAATTTACTTTCAGTAACAACACATTCTCTACATAGTGGAACATTAGAGTTTGCAGTACTAAAGCAAGTCAATGGCTGTTCCATTCCAAATGGTACCAGGTAGGTTCCTATATTCAGCTTGCATTGGTGTATTCAATGGCACTGAGCACTCTACATGCAATATCTACACAGTTCCAAATCACATGGAGTAGTTATGTACACAACCTTACCACGAAATGCATTGAATAGAAATTAAAGCATTGAATACAATGGAGTGTCAAGTACAATTTTGGTGAAAACAAGTATGTGCTAACATGATGTAAACCTTATTATTATACTCACCATATGATTTAGAATCGTCTGCAACCAATTTTCTGTGTGTGCTACCTAAGCTCCAGAATTCACTTTCAATAACAACACATTCTCTACATAGAGGAACATTAGAGTTTGCAGTACTAAAGCGTCAATGGCTGTTCCATTCCAAATACTACCAGGTAAGTTCCTGAATTCAACTTGCAATGTAGTATTCCTTGGCACTGAACAATCTACATGCAATATCTACACAGCTCGAAATCACCCTGAGTAGTTATGTACACAACCTTACCACGAAATGCATTGAATAGAAGGAAAAGCATTGAACACAATGGAGTGTCAAGTAAAATTTTGCTGAAAACTAGTATGTGCTAACATGATGTAAACCTTATTATTATACTCAACATATGATTCAGAATTGTCTGCAACCAATTTTATGTGTGTGCTACGTAATCTCCAGAATTTACTTTCAGTAACAACACATTCTCTACATAGTGGAACATTAGAGTTTGCAGTACTAAAGCAAGTCAATGGCTGTTCCATTCCAAATGGTACCAGGTAGGTTCCTATATTCAGCTTACATTGGTGTATTCCATGGCACTGTGCATTCTACATGCAATATCTACACAGTTCCAAATCACCCTGAGTAGTTATGTACACAACCTTACCACAAAATGCATTGAACAGAAAGTAAAGCATTCAACACAATGGAGTGCCAAGTACAATTTTGCTAAAAACAGCTATTTGCTATCATGATATAAACCTTATTATTATACTCACCATATGTTTTAGAATAGTCTGCAACCAATTTTATGAGTCTGCTACCTAAGCTCCAGAATTCACTTTCAATAACAACACATTCTCTACATAGAGGAACATTAGAGTTTGCAGTACTAAAGCGTCAATGGCTGTTCCATTCCAAATACTACCAGGTAAGTTCCTGAATTCAACTTGCATTGTAGTATTCCTTGGCACTGAGCAATCTACATGCAATATCTGCACAGCTCGAAATCACCCTGAGTAGTTATGTACACAACCTTACCACGAAATGCATTGAATAGAAGGAAACGCATTGAACACAATGGAGTGTCAAGTAAAATTTTGCTGAAAACTAGTATGTGCTAACATGATGGAAACCTTATTATTATACTCACCATATGATTCAGAATTGTCTGCAACCAATTTTATGTGTGTGCTACCTAATCTCCAGAATTTACTTTCAATAACAACACATTCTCTATATAGTGGAACATTAGAGTTTGCAGTACTAAAGCAAGTCAATGCCTGTTCCATTCCAAATACTACCAGGTAAGTTCCTGAATTCAACTTGCATTGTAGTATTCCTTGGCACTGAGCAATCTACATGCAATATCTGCACAGCTCGAAATCACCCTGAGTAGTTATGTACACAACCTTACCACGAAATGCATTGAATAGAAGGAAAAGCATTGAACACAATGGAGTGTCAAGTAAAATTTTGCTGAAAACTAGTATGTGCTAACATGATGTAAACCTTATTATTATACTCAACATATGATTCAGAATTGTCTGCAACCAATTTTATGTGTGTGCTACGTAATCTCCAGAATTTACTTTCAGTAACAACACATTCTCTACATAGTGGAACATTAGAGTTTGCAGTACTAAAGCAAGTCAATGGCTGTTCCATTCCAAATGGTACCAGGTAGGTCCCTATATTCAGCTTACATTGGTGTATTCCATGGCACTGTGCATTCTACATGCAATATCTACACAGTTCCAAATCACCCTGAGTAGTTATGTACACAACCTTACCACAAAATGCATTGAATGGAAAGTAAAGCATTCAACACAATGGAGTGCCAAGTACAATTTTGCTAAAAACAGCTATTTGCTATCATGATGTAAACCTTATTATTATACTCACCATATGTTTTAGAATAGTCTGCAACCAATTTTATGAGTCTGCTACCTAAGCTCCAGAATTCACTTTCAATAACAACACATTCTCTACATAGAGGAACATTAGAGTTTGCAGTACTAAAGCGTCAATGGCTGTTCCATTCCAAATACTACCAGGTAAGTTCCTGAATTCAACTTGCATTGTAGTATTCCTTGGCACTGAGCAATCTACATGCAATATCTGCACAGCTCGAAATCACCCTGAGTAGTTATGTACACAACCTTACCACGAAATGCATTGAATAGAAGGAAACGCATTGAACACAATGGAGTGTCAAGTAAAATTTTGCTGAAAACTAGTATGTGCTAACATGATGGAAACCTTATTATTATACTCACCATATGATTCAGAATTGTCTGCAACCAATTTTATGTGTGTGCTACCTAATCTCCAGAATTTACTTTCAGTAACAACACATTCTCTACATAGTGGAACATTAGAGTTTGCAGTACTAAAGCAAGTCAATGGCTGTTCCATTCCAAATGGTACCAGGTAGGTTCCTATATTCAGCTTGCATTGGTGTACTCAATGGCACTGAGCACTCTACATGCAATATCTACACAGTTCCAAATCACATGGAGTAGTTATGTACACAACCTTACCACGAAATGCATTGAATAGAAATTAAAGCATTGAATACAATGGAGTGTCAAGTACAATTTTGGTGAAAACAAGTATGTGCTAACATGATGTAAACATTATTATACTCACCATATGTTTTAGAATCGTCTTTAACCAATTTTCTGTGTGTGCTACCTAAGCTCCAGAATTCACTTTCAATAACAACACATTCTCTACATAGAGGAACATTAGAGTTTGCAGTACTAAAGCGTCAATGGCTGTTCCATTCCAAATACTACCAGGTAAGTTCCTGAATTCAACTTGCATTGTAGTATTCCTTGGCACTGAGCAATCTACATGCAATATCTGCACAGCTCGAAATCACCCTGAGTAGTTATGTACACAACCTTACCACGAAATGCATTGAATAGAAGGAAAAGCATTGAACACAATGGAGTGTCAAGTAAAATTTTGCTGAAAACTAGTATGTGCTAACATGATGTAAACCTTATTATTATACTCAACATATGATTCAGAATTGTCTGCAACCAATTTTATGTGTGTGCTACGTAATCTCCAGAATTTACTTTCAGTAACAACACATTCTCTACATAGTGGAACATTAGAGTTTGCAGTACTAAAGCAAGTCAATGGCTGTTCCATTCCAAATGGTACCAGGTAGGTTCCTATATTCAGCTTACATTGGTGTATTCCATGGCACTGTGCATTCTACATGCAATATATACACAGTTCCAAATCACCCTGAGTAGTTATGTACACAACCTTACCACAAAATGCATTGAATAGAAAGTAAAGCATTCAACACAATGGAGTGCCAAGTACAATTTTGCTAAAAACAGCTATTTGCTATCATGATGTAAACCTTATTATTATACTCACCATATGTTTTAGAATAGTCTGCAACCAATTTTATGAGTCTGCTACCTAAGCTCCAGAATTCACTTTCAATAACAACACATTCTCTACATAGAGGAACATTAGAGTTTGCAGTACTAAAGCGTCAATGGCTGTTCCATTCCAAATACTACCAGGTAAGTTCCTGAATTCAACTTGCATTGTAGTATTCCTTGGCACTGAGCAATCTACATGCAATATCTGCACAGCTCGAAATCACCCTGAGTAGTTATGTACACAAACTTACCACAAAATGCATTGAATAGAAAGTAAAGCATTCCACAATCGAGTGCCAAGTATAATTTTGCTAAAAACAGCTATTTGCTAATATGATGTAAACCTTATTATTATACTCAGCATATGTTTTAGAATAGTCTGCAACCAATTTTATGAGTCTGCTACCTAATCTCCAGAATTTACTTTCAGTAACAACACATTCTCTACATAGTGGAACATTAGAGTTTGCAGTACTAAAGCAAGTCAATGGCGGTTCCATTCCAAATGGTACCAGGTAGGTTCCTATATTCAGCTTGCATTGGTGTATTCAATGGCACTGAGCACTCTACATGCAATATCTACACAGTTCCAAATCACATGGAGTAGTTATGTACACAACCTTACCACGAAATGCATTGAATAGAAATTAAAGCATTGAATACAATGGAGTGTCAAGTACAATTTTGGTGAAAACAATTATGTGCTAACATGATGTAATCCTTATTATTATACTCACCATATGATTTAGAATCGTCTGCAACCAATTTTCTGTGTGTGCTACCTAAGCTCCAGAATTCACTTTCAATAACAACACATTCTCTACATAGAGGAACATTAGAGTTTGCAGTACTAAAGCGTCAATGGCTGTTCCATTCCAAATACTACCAGGTAGGTTCCTGAATTCAACTTGCATTGTAGTATTCCTTGGCACTGAGCAATCTACATGCAATATCTGCACAGCTCGAAATCACCCTGAGTAGTTATGTACACAACCTTACCACGAAATGCATTGAATAGAAGGAAACGCATTGAACACAATGGAGTGTCAAGTAAAATTTTGCTGAAAACTAGTATGTGCTAACATGATGGAAACCTTATTATTATACTCACCATATGATTCAGAATTGTCTGCAACCAATTTTATGTGTGTGCTACCTAATCTCCAGAATTTACTTTCAGTAACAACATATTCTCTACATAGTGGAACATTAGAGTTTGCAGTACTAAAGCAAGTCAATGGCTGTTCCATTCCAAATGGTACCAGGTAGGTTCCTATATTCAGCTTGCATTGGTGTATTCAATGGCACTGAGCACTCTACATGCAATATCTACACAGTTCCAAATCACATGGAGTAGTTATGTACACAACCTTACCACGAAATGCATTGAATAGAAATTAAAGCATTGAATACAATGGAGTGTCAAGTACAATTTTGGTGAAAACAAGTATGTGCTAACATGATGTAAACCTTATTATTATACTCACCATATGATTTAGAATCGTCTGCAACCAATTTTCGGTGTGTGCTACCTAAGCTCCAGAATTCACTTTCAATAACAACACATTCTCTACATAGAGGAACATTAGAGTTTGCAGTACTAAAGCGTCAATGGCTGTTCCATTCCAAATACTACCAGGTAAGTTCCTGAATTCAACTTGCATTGTAGTATTCCTTGGCACTGAGCAATCTACATGCAATATCTGCACAGCTCGAAATCACCCTGAGTAGTTATGTACACAACCTTACCACGAAATGCATTGAATAGAAGGAAAAGCATTGAACACAATGGAGTGTCAAGTAAAATTTTGCTGAAAACTAGTATGTGCTAACATGATGTAAACCTTATTATTATACTCACCATATGATTCAGAATTGTCTGCAACCAATTTTATGTGTGTGCTACGTAATCTCCAGAATTTACTTTCAGTAACAACACATTCTCTACATAGTGGAACATTAGAGTTTGCAGTACTAAAGCAAGTCAATGGCTGTTCCATTCCAAATGGTACCAGGTAGGTTCCTATATTCAGCTTACATTGGTGTATTCCATGGCACTGTGCATTCTACATGCAATATCTACACAGTTCCAAATCACCCTGAGTAGTTATGTACACAACCTTACCACAAAATGCATTGAATAGAAAGTAAAGCATTCAACACAATGGAGTGCCAAGTACAATTTTGCTAAAAACAGCTATTTGCTATCATGAAGTAAACCTTATTATTATACTCACCATATGTTTTAGAATAGTCTGCAACCAATTTTATGAGTCTGCTACCTAAGCTCCAGAATTCACTTTCAATAACAACACATTCTCTACATAGAGGAACATTAGAGTTTGCAGTACTAAAGCGTCAATGGCTGTTCCATTCCAAATACTACCAGGTAAGTTCCTGAATTCAACTTGCATTGTAGTATTCCTTGGCACTGAGCAATCTACATGCAATATCTGCACAGCTCGAAATCACCCTGAGTAGTTATGTACACAACCTTACCACGAAATGCATTGAATAGAAGGAAACGCATTGAACACAATGGAGTGTCAAGTAAAATTTTGCTGAAAACTAGTATGTGCTAACATGATGGAAACCTTATTATTATACTCACCATATGATTCAGAATTGTCTGCAACCAATTTTATGTGTGTGCTACCTAATCTCCAGAATTTACTTTCAGTAACAACACATTCTCTACATAGTGGAACATTAGAGTTTGCAGTACTAAAGCAAGTCAATGCCTGTTCCATTCCAAATACTACCAGGTAAGTTCCTGAATTCAACTTGCATTGTAGTATTCCTTGGCACTGAGCAATCTACATGCAATATCTGCACAGCTCGAAATCACCCTGAGTAGTTATGTACACAACCTTACCACGAAATGCATTGAATAGAAGGAAAAGCATTGAACACAATGGAGTGTCAAGTAAAATTTTGCTGAAAACTAGTATGTGCTAACATGATGTAAACCTTATTATTATACTCAACATATGATTCAGAATTGTCTGCAAACAATTTTATGTGTGTGCTACGTAATCTCCAGAATTTACTTTCAGTAACAACACATTCTCTACATAGTGGAACATTAGAGTTTGCAGTACTAAAGCAAGTCAATGGCTGTTCCATTCCAAATGGTACCAGGTAGGTCCCTATATTCAGCTTACATTGGTGTATTCCATGGCACTGTGCATTCTACATGCAATATGTACACAGTTCCAAATCACCCTGAGTAGTTATGTACACAACCTTACCACAAAATGCATTGAATAGAAAGTAAAGCATTCCACAATGGAGAGCCAAGTATAATTTTGCTAAAAACAGCTATTTGCTAACATGATGTAAACCTTATTATTATACTCAGCATATGTTTTAGAATAGTCTGCAACCAATTTTATGAGTCTGCTACCTAATCTCCAGAATTTACTTTCAGTAACAACACATTCTCTACATAGTGGAACATTAGAGTTTGCAGTACTAAAGCAAGTCAATGTCGGTTCCATTCCAAATGGTACCAGGTGGGTTCCTATATTCAGCTTGCATTGGTGTATTCAATGGCACTGAGCACTCTACATGCAATATCTATACAGTTCCAAATCACATGGAGTAGTTATGTACACAACCTTACCACGAAATGCATTGAATAGAAATTAAAGCATTGAATACAATGGAGTGTCAAGTACAATTTTGGTGAAAACAATTATGTGCTAACATGATGTAAACCTTATTATTATACTCACCATATGATTTAGAATCGTCTGCAACCAATTTTCTGTGTGTGCTACCTAAGCTCCAGAATTCACTTTCAATAACAACACATTCTCTACATAGAGGAAAATTAGAGTTTGCAGTACTAAAGCTTCAATGGCTGTTCCATTCCAAATACTACCAGGTAAGTTCCTGAATTCAACTTGAATTGTAGTATTCCTTGGCACTGAGCAATCTACATGCAATATCTGCACAGCTCGAAATCACCCTGAGTAGTTATGTACACAACCTTACCACGAAATGCATTGAATAGAAGGAAAAGCATTGAACACAATGGAGTGTCAAGTTAAATTTTGCTGAAAACTAGTATGTGCTAACATGATGGAAACCTTATTATTATACTCACCATATGATTCAGAATTGTCTGCAAACAATTTTATGTGTGTGCTACCTAATCTCCAGAATTTACTTTCAGTAACAACGCATTTTCTACATAGTGCAACATTAGAGTTTGCAGTACTAAAGCAAGTCAATGGCTGTTCCATTCCAAATGGTACCAGGTAGGTTCCTATATTCAGCTTACATTGGTGTATTCCATGGCACTGTGCATTCTACATGCAATATCTACACAGTTCCAAATCAAACTGAGTAGTTATGTACACAAACTTACCACAAAATGCATTGAATAGAAAGTAAAGCATTCCACAATGGAGTGCCAAGTATAATTTTGCTAAAAACAGCTATTTGCTAATATGATGTAAACCTTATTATTATACTCAGCATATGTTTTAGAATAGTCTGCAACCAATTTTATGAGTCTGCTACCTAAGCTCCAGAATTCACTTTCAATAACAACACATTCTCTACATAGAGGAACATTAGAGTTTGCAGTACTAAAGCGTCAATGGCTGTTTCATTCCAAATACTACCAGGTAAGTTCCTGAATTCAACTTGCATTGTAGTATTCCTTGGCACTGAGCAATCTACATGCAATATCTGCACAGCTCGAAATCACCCTGAGTAGTTATGTACACAACCTTACCACGAAATGCATTGAATAGAAGGAAAAGCATTGAAAACAATGGAGTGTCAAGTAAAATTTTGCTGAAAACTAGTATGTGCTAACATGATGTAAACCTTATTATTATACTCACCATATTATTCAGAATTGTCTGCAACCAATTTTATGTGTGTGCTACCTAATCTCCAGAATTTACTTTCAGTAACAACACATTCTCAACATAGTGGAACATTAGAGTTTGCAGTACTAAAGCAAGTCAATGGCTGTTCCATTCCAAATGGTACCAGGTAGGTTCCTATATTCAGCTTGCATTGGTGTATTCAATGGCACTGAGCACTCTACATGCAATATCTACACAGTTCCAAAACACATGGAGTAGTTATGTACACAACCTTACCACGAAATGCATTGAATAGAAATTAAAGCATTGAATACAATGGAGTGTCAAGTACAATTTTGGTGAAAACAATTATGTGCTAACATGATGTAAACCTTATTATTATACTCACCATATGATTTAGAATCGTCTGCAACCAATTTTCTGTGTGTGCTACCTAAGCTCCAGAATTCACTTTCAATAACAACACATTCTCTACATAGAGGAAAATTAGAGTTTGCAGTACTAAAGCGTCAATGGCTGTTCCATTCCAAATACTACCAGGTAAGTTCCTGAATTCAACTTGAATTGTAGTATTCCTTGGCACTGAGCAATCTACATGCAATATCTGCACAGCTCGAAATCACCTTGAGTAGTTATGTACACAACCTTACCACGAAATGCATTGAATAGAAGGAAAAGCATTGAACACAATGGAGTGTCAAGTAAAATTTTGCTGAAAACTAGTATGTGCTAACATGATGGAAACCTTATTATTATACTCACCATATGATTCAGAATTGTCTGCAACCAATTTTATGTGTGTGCTACCTAATCTCCAGAATTTACTTTCAGTAACAACACATTCTCTACATAGTGGAACATTAGAGTTTGCAGTACTAAAGCAAGTCAATGGCGGTTCCATTCCAAATGGTACCAGGTAGGTTCCTATATTCAGCTTGCATTGGTGTATTCAATGGCACTGAGCACTCTACATGCAATATCTACACAGTTCCAAATCACATGGAGTAGTTATGTACACAACCTTACCACGAAATGCATTGAATAGAAATTAAAGCATTGAATACAATGGAGTGTCAAGTACAATTTTGGTGAAAACAATTATGTGCTAACATGATGTAAACCTTATTATTATACTCACCATATGATTTAGAATCGTCTGCAACCAATTTTCTGTGTGTGCTACCTAAGCTCCAGAATTCACTTTCAATAACAACACATTCTCTACATAGAGGAAATTTAGAGTTTGCAGTACTAAAGCGTCAATGGCTGTTCCATTCCAAATACTACCAGGTAAGTTCCTGAATTCAACTTGAATTGTAGTATTCCTTGGCACTGAGCAATCTACATGCAATATCTGCACAGCTCGAAATCACCCTGAGTAGTTATGTACACAACCTTACCACGAAATGCATTGAATAGAAGGAAAAGCATTGAACAAAATGGAGTGTCAAGTAAAATTTTGCTGAAAACTAGTATGTGCTAACATGATGGAAACCTTATTATTATACTCACCATATGATTCAGAATTGTCTGCAACCAATTTTATGTGTGTGCTACCTAATCTCCAGAATTTACTTTCAGTAACAACACATTCTCTACATAGTGGAACATTAGAGTTTGCAGTACTAAAGCAAGTCAATGGCTGTTCCATTCCAAATGGTACCAGGTAGGTTCCTATATTCAGCTTGCATTGGTGTATTCAATGGCACTGAGCACTCTACATGCAATATCTACACAGTTCCAAATCACATGGAGTAGTTATGTACACAACCTTACCACGAAATGCATTGAATAGAAATTAAAGCATTGAATACAATGGAGTGTCGTACAATTTTGGTGAAAACAAGTATGTGCTAACATGATGTAAACCTTATTATTATACTCACCATATGATTTAGAATCGTCTGCAACCAATTTTCTGTGTGTGCTACCTAAGCTCCAGAATTCACTTTCAATAACAACACATTCTCTACATAGAGGAACATTAGAGTTTGCAGTACTAAAGCGTCAATGGCTGTTCCATTCCAAATACTACCAGGTAAGTTCCTGAATTCAACTTGCATTGTAGTATTCCTTGGCACTGAGCAATCTACATGCAATATCTGCACAGCTCGAAATCACCCTGAGTAGTTATGTACACAACCTTACCACGAAATGCATTGAATAGAAGGAAAAGCATTGAACACAATGGAGTGTCAAGTAAAATTTTGCTGAAAACTAGTATGTGCTAACATGATGTACCTTATTATTATACTCAACATATGATTCAGAATTGTCTGCAACCAATTTTATGTGTGTGCTACCTAATCTCCAGAATTTACTTTCAGTAACAACACATTCTCTACATAGTGGAACATTAGAGTTTGCAGTACTAAAGCAAGTCAATGGCTGTTCCATTCCAAATGGTACCAGGTAGGTTCCTATATTCAGCTTACATTGGTGTATTCCATGGCACTGTGCATTCTACATGCAATATCTACACAGTTCCAAATCACCCTGAGTAGTTATGTACACAACCTTACCACAAAATGCATTGAATAGAAAGTAAAGGATTCAACAGAATGGAGTGCCAAGTACAATTTTGCTAAAAACAGCTATTTGCTAACATGATGTAAACCTTATTATTATACTCACCATATGATTTAGAATCGTCTGCAACCAATTTTCTGTGTGTGCTACCTAAGCTCCAGAATTCACTTTCAATAACAACACATTCTCTACATAGAGGAACATTAGAGTTTGCAGTACTAAAGCGTCAATGGCTGTTCCATTCCAAATACTACCAGGTAAGTTCCTGAATTCAACTTGAATTGTAGTATTCCTTGGCACTGAGCAATCTACATGCAATATCTGCTCAGCTCGAAATCACCCTGAGTTGTTATGTACACAACCTTACCACGAAATGCATTGAATAGAAGGAAAAGCATTGAACACAATGGAGTGTCAAGTAAAATTTTGCTGAAAACTAGTATGTGCTAACATGATGGAAACCTTATTATTATACTCACCATATGATTCAGAATTGTCTGCAACCAATTTTATGTGTGTGCTACCTAATCTCCAGAATTTACTTTCAGTAACAACACATTCTCTACATAGTGGAACATTAGAGTTTGCAGTACTAAAGCAAGTCAATGGCTGTTCCATTCCAAATAGTACCAGGTAGGTTCCTATATTCAGCTTACATTGGTGTATTCCATGGCACTGTGCATTCTACATGCAATATCTACACAGTTCCAAATCACATGGGGTAGTTATGTACACAACCTTACCACGAAATGCATTGAATAGAAATTAAAGCATTGAATACAATGGAGTGTCAAGTACAATTTTGGTGAAAACAAGTATGTGCTAACATGATGTAAACCTTATTATTATACTCACCATATGATTTAGAATCGTCTGCAACCAATTTTCTGTGTGTGCTACCTAAGCTCCAGAATTCACTTTCAATAACAACACATTCTCTACATAGAGGAACATTAGAGTTTGCAGTACTAAAGCGACAATGGCTGTTCCATTCCAAATACTACCAGGTAAGTTGCTGAATTCAACTTGCATTGTAGTATTCCTTGGCACTGAGCAATCTACATGCAATATCTGCACAGCTCGAAATCACCCTGAGTAGTTATGTACACAACCTTACCACGAAATGCATTGAATAGAAGGAAAAGCATTGAACACAATGGAGTGTCAAGTAAAATTTTGCTGAAAACTAGTATGTGCTAACATCATGTAAACCTTATTATTATACTCAACATATGATTCAGAATTGTCTGCAACCAATTATATGTGTGTGCTACGTAATCTCCAGAATTTACTTTCAGTAACAACACATTCTCTGCATAGTGGAACATTAGAGTTTGCAGTACTAAAGCAAGTCAATGGCTGTTCCATTCCAAATGGTACCAGGTAGGTTCCTATATTCAGCTTACATTGGTGTATTCCATGGCACTGTGCATTCTACATGCAATATCTACACAGTTCCAAATCACCCTGAGTAGTTATGTACACAACCTTACCACAAAATGCATTGAATAGAAAGTAAAGCATTCAACACAATGGAGTGCCAAGTACAATTTTGCTAAAAACAGCTATTTGCTATCATGATGTAAACCTTATTATTATACTCACCATATGTTTTAGAATAGTCTGCAACCAATTTTATGAGTCTGCTACCTAAGCTCCAGAATTCACTTTCAATAACAACACATTCTCTACATAGAGGAACATTAGAGTTTGCAGTACTAAAGCGTCAATGGCTGTTCCATTCCAAATACTACCAGGTAAGTTCCTGAATTCAACTTGCATTGTAGTATTCCTTGGCACTGAGCAATCTACATGCAATATCTGCACAGCTCGAAATCACCCTGAGTAGTTATGTACACAACCTTACCACGAAATGCATTGAATAGAAGGAAACGCATTGAACACAATGGAGTGTCAAGTAAAATTTTGCTGAAAACTAGTATGTGCTAACATGATGGAAACCTTATTATTATACTCACCATATGATTCAGAATTGTCTGCAACCAATTTTATGTGTGTGCTACCTAATCTCCAGAATTTACTTTCAGTAACAACACATTCTCTACATAGTGGAACATTAGAGTTTGCAGTACTAAAGCAAGTCAATGCCTGTTCCATTCCAAATGGTACCAGGTAGGTTCCTATATTCAGCTTACATTGGTGTATTCCATGGCACTGTGCATTCTACATGCAATATCTACACAGTTCCAAATCACCCTGAGTAGTTATGTACACAAACTTACCACAAAATGCATTGAATAGAAAGTAAAGCATTCCACAATGGAGTGCCAAGTATAATTTTGCTAAAAACAGCTATTTGCTAATATGATGTAAACCTTATTATTATACTCACCATATGTTTTAGAATAGTCTGCAACCAATTTTATGAGTCTGCTACCTAAGCTCCAGAATTCACTTTCAATAACAACACATTCTCTACATAGAGGAACATTAGAGTTTGCAGTACTAAAGCGTCAATGGCTGTTCCATTCCAAATACTACCAGGTAAGTTCCTGAATTCAACTTGCATTGTAGTATTCCTTGGCACTGAGCAATCTACATGCAATATCTGCACAGCTCGAAATCACCCTGAGTAGTTATGTACACAACCTTACCACGAAATGCATTGAATAGAAGGAAAAGCATTGAACACAATGGAGTGTCAAGTAAAATTTTGCTGAAAACTAGTATGTGCTAACATGATGTAAACCTTATTATTATACTCACCATATGATTCAGAATTGTCTGCAACCAATTTTATGTGTGTGCTACCTAATCTCCAGAATTTACTTTCAGTTACAACACATTCTCTACATAGTGGAACATTAGAGTTTGAAGTACTAAAGCAAGTCAATGGCTGTTCCATTCCAAATGGTACCAGGTAGGTTCCTATATTCAGCTTGCATTGGTGTATTCAATGGCACTGAGCACTCTACATGCAATATCTACACAGTTCCAAATCACATGGAGTAGTTATGTACACAACCTTACCACGAAATGCATTGAATAGAAATTAAAGCATTGAATACAATGGAGTGTCAAGTACAATTTTGGTGAAAACAATTATGTGCTAACATGATGTAAACCTTATTATTATACTCACCATATGATTTAGAATCGTCTGCAACCAATTTTCTGTGTGTGCTACCTAAGCTCCAGAATTCACTTTCAATAACAACACATTCTCTACATAGAGGAACATTAGAGTTTGCAGTACTAAAGCGTCAATGGCTGTTCCATTCCAAATACTACCAGGTAAGTTCCTGAATTCAACTTGCATTGTAGTATTCCTTGGCACTGAGCAATCTACATGCAATATCTGCACAGCTCGAAATCACCCTGAGTAGTTATGTACACAACCTTACCACGAAATGCATTGAATAGAAGGAAAAGCATTGAACACAATGGAGTGTCAAGTAAAATTTTGCTGAAAACTAGTATGTGCTAACATGATGTAAACCTTATTATTATACTCAACATATGATTCAGAATTGTCTGCAACCAATTTTATGTGTGTGCTACGTAATCTCCAGAATTTACTTTCAGTAACAACACATTCTCTACATAGTGGAACATTAGAGTTTGCAGTAATAAAGCAAGTCAATGGCTGTTCCATTCCAAATGGTACCAGGTAGGTTCCTATATTCAGCTTACATTGGTGTATTCCATGGCACTGTGCATTCTACATGCAATATCTACACAGTTCCAAATCACCCTCAGTAGTTATGTACACAACATTACCACAAAATGCATTGAATAGAAAGTAAAGCATTCAACACAATGGAGTGCCAAGTACAATTTTGCTAAAAACAGCTATTTGCTATCATGATGTAAACCTTATTATTATACTCAGCATATGTTTTAGAATAGTCTGCAACCAATTTTATGAGTCTGCTACCTAATCTCCAGAATTTACTTTCAGTAACAACACATTCTCTACATAGTGGAACATTAGAGTTTGCAGTACTAAAGCAAGTCAATGTCGGTTCCATTCCAAATGGTACCAGGTAGGTTCCTATATTCAGCTTGCATTGGTGTATTCAATGGCACTGAGCACTCTACATGCAATATCTACACAGTTCCAAATCACATGGAGTAGTTATGTACACAACCTTACCACGAAATGCATAGAATAGAAATTAAAGCATTGAATACAATGGAGTGTCAAGTACAATTTTGGTGAAAACAATTATGTGCTAACATGATGTAAACCTAATTATTATACTCACCATATGATTTAGAATCGTCTGCAACCAATTTTATGAGTCTGCTACCTAAGCTCCAGAATTCACTTTCAATAACAACACATTCTCTACATAGAGGAACATTAGAGTTTGCAGTACTAAAGCGTCAATGGCTGTTCCATTCCAAATACTACCAGGTAGGTTCCTGAATTCAACTTGCATTGTAGTATTCCTTGGCACTGAGCAATCTACATGCAATATCTGCACAGCTCGAAATCACCCTGAGTAGTTATGTACACAACCTTACCACGAAATGCATTGAATAGAAGGAAACGCATTGAACACAATGGAGTGTCAAGTAAAATTTTGCTGAAAACTAGTATGTGCTAACATGATGGAAACCTTATTATTATACTCACCATATGATTCAGAATTGTCTGCAACCAATTTTATGTGTGTGCTACCTAATCTCCAGAATTTACTTTCAGTAACAACACATTCTCTACATAGTGGAACATTAGAGTTTGCAGTACTAAAGCAAGTCAATGGCTGTTCCATTCCAAATGGTACCAGGTAGGTTCCTATATTCAGCTTGCATTGTTGTATTCAATGGCACTGAGCACTCTACATGCAATATCTACACAGTTCCAAATCACATGGAGTAGTTATGTACACAACCTTACCACGAAATGCATTGAATAGAAATTAAAGCATTGAATACAATGGAGTGTCAAGTACAATTTTGGTGAAAACAAGTATGTGCTAACATGATGTAAACCTTATTATTATACTCACCATATGATTTAGAATCGTTTGCAACCAATTTTCTGTGTGTGCTACCTAAGCTCCAGAATTCACTTTCAATAACAACACATTCTCTACATAGAGGAACATTAGAGTTTGCAGTACTAAAGCGTCAATGGCTGTTCCATTCCAAATACTACCAGGTAAGTTCCTGAATTCAACTTGCAATGTAGTATTCCTTGGCACTGAACAATCTACATGCAATATCTACACAGCTCGAAATCACCCTGAGTAGTTATGTACACAACCTTACCACGAAATGCATTGAATAGAAGGAAAAGCATTGAACACAATGGAGTGTCAAGTAAAATTTTGCTGAAAACTAGTATGTGCTAACATGATGTAAACCTTATTATTATACTCAACATATGATTCAGAATTGTCTGCAACCAATTTTATGTGTGTGCTACGTAATCTCCAGAATTTACTTTCAGTAACAACACATTCTCTACGTAGTGGAACATTAGAGTTTGCAGTACTAAAGCAAGTCAATGGCTGTTCCATTCCAAATGGTACCAGGTAGGTTCCTATATTCAGCTTACATTGGTGTATTCCATGGCACTGTGCATTCTACATGCAATATCTACACAGTTCCAAATCACCCTGAGTAGTTATGTACACAACCTTACCACAAAATGCATTGAACAGAAAGTAAAGCATTCAACACAATGGAGTGCCAAGTACAATTTTGCTAAAAACAGCTATTTGCTATCATGATATAAACCTTATTATTATACTCACCATATGTTTTAGAATAGTCTGCAACCAATTTTATGAGTCTGCTACCTAAGCTCCAGAATTCACTTTCAATAACAACACATTCTCTACATAGAGGAACATTAGAGTTTGCAGTACTAAAGCGTCAATGGCTGTTCCATTCCAAATACTACCAGGTAAGTTCCTGAATTCAACTTGCATTGTAGTATTCCTTGGCACTGAGCAATCTACATGCAATATCTGCACAGCTCGAAATCACCCTGAGTAGTTATGTACACAACCTTACCACGAAATGCATTGAATAGAAGGAAACGCATTGAACACAATGGAGTGTCAAGTAAAATTTTGCTGAAAACTAGTATGTGCTAACATGATGGAAACCTTATTATTATACTCACCATATGATTCAGAATTTTCTGCAACCAATTTTATGTGTGTGCTACCTAATCTCCAGAATTTACTTTCAGTAACAACACATTCTCTACATAGTGGAACATTAGAGTTTGCAGTACTAAAGCAAGTCAATGGCTGTTCCATTCCAAATGGTACCAGGTAGGTTCCTATATTCAGCTTGCATTGGTGTATTCAATGGCACTGAGCACTCTACATGCAATATCTACACAGTTCCAAATCACATGGAGTAGTTATGTACACAACCTTACCACGAAATGCATTGAATAGAAATTAAAGCATTGAATACAATGGAGTGTCAAGTACAATTTTGGTGAAAACAAGTATGTGCTAACATGATGTAAACCTTATTATTATACTCACCATATGATTTAGAATCGTCTGCAACCAATTTTCTGTGTGTGCTACCTAAGCTCCAGAATTCACTTTCAATAACAACACATTCTCTACATAGAGGAACATTAGAGTTTGCAGTACTAAAGCGTCAATGGCTGTTCCATTCCAAATACTACCAGGTAAGTTCCTGAATTCAACTTGCAATGTAGTATTCCTTGGCACTGAACAATCTACATGCAATATCTACACAGCTCGAAATCACCCTGAGTAGTTATGTACACAACCTTACCACGAAATGCATTGAATAGAAGGAAAAGCATTGAACACAATGGAGTGTCAAGTAAAATTTTGCTGAAAACTAGTATGTGCTAACATGATGTAAACCTTATTATTATACTCAACATATGATTCAGAATTGTCTGCAACCAATTTTATGTGTGTGCTACGTAATCTCCAGAATTTACTTTCAGTAACAACACATTCTCTACATAGTGGAACATTAGAGTTTGCAGTACTAAAGCAAGTCAATGGCTGTTCCATTCCAAATGGTACCAGGTAGGTTCCTATATTCAACTTACATTGGTGTATTCCATGGCACTGTGCATTCTACATGCAATATCTACACAGTTCCAAATCACCCTGAGTAGTTATGTACACAACCTTACCACAAAATGCATTGAACAGAAAGTAAAGCATTCAACACAATGGAGTGCCAAGTACAATTTTGCTAAAAACAGCTATTTGCTATCATGATATAAACCTTATTATTATACTCACCATATGTTTTAGAATAGTCTGCAACCAATTTTATGAGTCTGCTACCTAAGCTCCAGAATTCACTTTCAATAACAACACATTCTCTACATAGAGGAACATTAGAGTTTGCAGTACTAAAGCGTCAATGGCTGTTCCATTCCAAATACTACCAGGTAAGTTCCTGAAATCAACTTGCATTGTAGTATTCCTTGGCACTGAGCAATCTACATGCAATATCTGCACAGCTCGAAATCACCCTGAGTAGTTATGTACACAACCTTACCACGAAATGCATTGAATAGAAGGAAACGCATTGAACACAATGGAGTGTCAAGTAAAATTTTGCTGAAAACTAGTATGTGCTAACATGATGGAAACCTTATTATTATACTCACCATATGATTCAGAATTGTCTGCAACCAATTTTATGTGTGTGCTACCTAATCTCCAGAATTTACTTTCAGTAACAACACATTCTCTATATAGTGGAACATTAGAGTTTGCAGTACTAAAGCAAGTCAATGCCTGTTCCATTCCAAATACTACCAGGTAAGTTCCTGAATTCAACTTGCATTGTAGTATTCCTTGGCACTGAGCAATCTACATGCAATATCTGCACAGCTCGAAATCACCCTGAGTAGTTATGTACACAACCTTACCACGAAATGCATTGAATAGAAGGAAAAGCATTGAACACAATGGAGTGTCAAGTAAAATTTTGCTGAAAACTAGTATGTGCTAACATGATGTAAACCTTATTATTATACTCAACATATGATTCTGAATTGTCTGCAACCAATTTTATGTGTGTGCTACGTAATCTCCAGAATTTACTTTCAGTAACAACACATTCTCTACATAGTGGAACATTAGAGTTTGCAGTACTAAAGCAAGTCAATGGCTGTTCCATTCCAAATGGTACCAGGTAGGTCCCTATATTCAGCTTACATTGGTGTATTCCATGGCACTGTGCATTCTACATGCAATATCTACACAGTTCCAAATCACCCTGAGTAGTTATGTACACAACCTTACCACAAAATGCATTGAATAGAAAGTAAAGCATTCAACACAATGGAGTGCCAAGTACAATTTTGCTAAAAACAGCTATTTGCTATCATGATGTAAACCTTATTATTATACTCACCATATGTTTTAGAATAGTCTGCAACCAATTTTATGAGTCTGCTACCTAAGCTCCAGAATTCACTTTCAATAACAACACATTCTCTACATAGAGGAACATTAGAGTTTGCAGTACTAAAGCGTCAATGGCTGTTCCATTCCAAATACTACCAGGTAAGTTCCTGAATTCAACTTGCATTGTAGTATTCCTTGGCACTGAGCAATCTACATGCAATATCTGCACAGCTCAAAATCACCCTGAGTAGTTATGTACACAACCTTACCACGAAATGCATTGAATAGAAGGAAACGCATTGAACACAATGGAGTGTCAAGTAAAATTTTGCTGAAAACTAGTATGTGCTAACATGATGGAAACCTTATTATTATACTCACCATATGATTCAGAATTGTCTGCAACCAATTTTATGTGTGTGCTACCTAATCTCCAGAATTTACTTTCAGTAACAACACATTCTCTACATAGTGGAACATTAGAGTTTGCAGTACTAAAGCAAGTCAATGGCTGTTCCATTCCAAATGGTACCAGGTAGGTTCCTATATTCAGCTTGCATTGGTGTACTCAATGGCACTGAGCACTCTACATGCAATATCTACACAGTTCCAAATCACATGGAGTAGTTATGTACACAACCTTACCACGAAATGCATTGAATAGAAATTAAAGCATTGAATACAATGGAGTGTCAAGTACAATTTTGGTGAAAACAAGTATGTGCTAACATGATGTAAACATTATTATACTCACCATATGTTTTAGAATCGTCTGCAACCAATTTTCTGTGTGTGCTACCTAAGCTCCAGAATTCACTTTCAATAACAACACATTCTCTACATAGAGGAACATTAGAGTTTGCAGTACTAAAGCGTCAATGGCTGTTCCATTCCAAATACTACCAGGTAAGTTCCTGAATTCAACTTGCATTGTAGTATTCCTTGGCACTGAGCAATCTACATGCAATATCTGCACAGCTCGAAATCACCCTGAGTAGTTATGTACACAACCTTACCACGAAATGCATTGAATAGAAGGAAAAGCATTGAACACAATGGAGTGTCAAGTAAAATTTTGCTGAAAACTAGTATGTGCTAACATGATGTAAACCTTATTATTATACTCAACATATGATTCAGAATTGTCTGCAACCAATTTTATGTGTGTGCTACGTAATCTCCAGAATTTACTTTCAGTAACAACACATTCTCTACATAGTGGAACATTAGAGTTTGCAGTACTAAAGCAAGTCAATGGCTGTTCCATTCCAAATGGTACCAGGTAGGTTCCTATATTCAGCTTACATTGGTGTATTCCATGGCACTGTGCATTCTACATGCAATATATACACAGTTCCAAATCACCCTGAGTAGTTATGTACACAACCTTACCACAAAATGCATTGAATAGAAAGTAAAGCATTCAACACAATGGAGTGCCAAGTACAATTTTGCTAAAAACAGCTATTTGCTATCATGATGTAAACCTTATTATTATACTCACCATATGTTTTAGAATAGTCTGCAACCAATTTTATGAGTCTGCTACCTAAGCTCCAGAATTCACTTTCAATAACAACACATTCTCTACATAGAGGAACATTAGAGTTTGCAGTACTAAAGCGTCAATGGCTGTTCCATTCCAAATACTACCAGGTAAGTTCCTGAATTCAACTTGCATTGTAGTATTCCTTGGCACTGAGCAATCTACATGCAATATCTGCACAGCTCGAAATCACCCTGAGTAGTTATGTACACAAACTTAACACAAAATGCATTGAATAGAAAGTAAAGCATTCCACAATGGAGTGCCAAGTATAATTTTGCTAAAAACAGCTATTTGCTAATATGATGTAAACCTTATTATTATACTCAGCATATGTTTTAGAATAGTCTGCAACCAATTTTATGAGTCTGCTACCTAATCTCCAGAATTTACTTTCAGTAACAACACATTCTCTACATAGTGGAACATTAGAGTTTGCAGTACTAAAGCAAGTCAATGGCGGTTCCATTCCAAATGGTACCAGGTAGGTTCCTATATTCAGCTTGCATTGGTGTATTCAATGGCACTGAGCACTCTACATGCAATATCTACACAGTTCCAAATCACATGGAGTAGTTATGTACACAACCTTACCACGAAATGCATTGAATAGATATTAAAGCATTGAATACAATGGAGTGTCAAGTACAATTTTGGTGAAAACAATTATGTGCTAACATGATGTAAACCTTATTATTATACTCACCATATGATTTAGAATCGTCTGCAACCAATTTTCTGTGTGTGCTACCTAAGCTCCAGAATTCACTTTCAATAACAACACATTCTCTACATAGAGGAACATTAGAGTTTGCAGTACTAAAGCGTCAATGGCTGTTCCATTCCAAATACTACCAGGTAGGTTCCTGAATTCAACTTGCATTGTAGTATTCCTTGGCACTGAGCAATCTACATGCAATATCTGCACAGCTCGAAATCACCCTGAGTAGTTATGTACACAACCTTACCACGAAATGCATTGAATAGAAGGAAACGCATTGAACACAATGGAGTGTCAAGTAAAATTTTGCTGAAAACTAGTATGTGCTAACATGATGTAAACCTTATTATTATACTCACCATATGATTCAGAATTGTCTGCAACCAATTTTATGTGTGTGCTACCTAATCTCCAGAATTTACTTTCAGTAACAACACATTCTCTACATAGTGGAACATTAGAGTTTGCAGTACTAAAGCAAGTCAATGCCTGTTCCATTCCAAATACTACCAGGTAAGTTCCTGAATTCAACTTGCATTGTAGTATTCCTTGGCACTGAGCAATCTACATGCAATATCTGCACAGCTCGAAATCACCCTGAGTAGTTATGTACACAACCTTACCACGAAATGCATTGAATAGAAGGAAAAGCATTGAACACAATGGAGTGTCAAGTAAAATTTTGCTGAAAACTAGTATGTGCTAACATGATGTAAACCTTATTATTATACTCAACATATGATTCAGAATTGTCTGCAACCAATTTTATGTGTGTGCTACGTAATCTCCAGAATTTACTTTCAGTAACAACACATTCTCTACATAGTGGAACATTAGAGTTTGCAGTACTAAAGCAAGTCAATGGCTGTTCCATTCCAAATGGTACCAGGTAGGTCCCTATATTCAGCTTACATTGGTGTATTCCATGGCACTGTGCATTCTACATGCAATATCTACACAGTTCCAAATCACCCTGAGTAGTTATGTACACAACCTTACCACAAAATGCATTGAATAGAAAGTAAAGCATTCCACAATGGAGAGCCAAGTATAATTTTGCTAAAAACAGCTATTTGCTAACATGATGTAAACCTTCTAATTATACTCAGCATATGTTTTAGAATAGTCTGCAACCAATTTTATGAGTCTGCTACCTAATCTCCAGAATTTACTTTCAGTAACAACACATTCTCTACATAGTGGAACATTAGAGTTTGCAGTACTAAAGCAAGTCAATGTCGGTTCCATTCCAAATGGTACCAGGTAGGTTCCTATATTCAGCTTGCATTGGTGTATTCAATGGCACTGAGCACTCTACATGCAATATCTACACAGTTCCAAATCACATGGAGTAGTTATGTACACAACCTTACCACGAAATGCATTGAATAGAAATTAAAGCATTGAATACAATGGAGTGTCAAGTACAATTTTGGTGAAAACAATTATGTGCTAACATGATGTAAACCTTATTATTATACTCACCATATGATTTAGAATCGTCTGCAACCAATTTTCTGTGTGTGCTACCTAAGCTCCAGAATTCACTTTCAATAACAACACATTCTCTACATAGAGGAAAATTAGAGTTTGCAGTACTAAAGCTTCAATGGCTGTTCCATTCCAAATACTACCAGGTAAGTTCCTGAATTCAACTTGAATTGTAGTATTCCTTGGCACTGAGCAATCTACATGCAATATCTGCACAGCTCGAAATCACCCTGAGTAGTTATGTACACAACCTTACCACGAAATGCATTGAATAGAAGGAAAAGCATTGAACACAATGGAGTGTCAAGTTAAATTTTGCTGAAAACTAGTATGTGCTAACATGATGGAAACCTTATTATTATACTCACCATATGATTCAGAATTGTCTGCAACCAATTTTATGTGTGTGCTACCTAATCTCCAGAATTTACTTTCAGTAACAACACATTCTCTACATAGTGGAACATTAGAGTTTGCAGTACTAAAGCAAGTCAATGGCTGTTCCATTCCAAATGGTACCAGGTAGGTTCCTATATTCAGCTTACATTGGTGTATTCCATGGCACTGTGCATTCTACATGCAATATCTACACAGTTCCAAATCAAACTGAGTAGTTATGTACACAAACTTACCACAAAATGCATTGAATAGAAAGTAAAGCATTCCACAATGGAGTGCCAAGTATAATTTTGCTAAAAACAGCTATTTGCTAATATGATGTAAACCTTATTATTATACTCAGCATATGTTTTAGAATAGTCTGCAACCAATTTTATGAGTCTGCTACCTAAGCTCCAGAATTCACTTTCAATAACAACACATTCTCTACATAGAGGAACATTAGAGTTTGCAGTACTAAAGCGTCAATGGCTGTTTCATTCCAAATACTACCAGGTAAGTTCCTGAATTCAACTTGCATTGTAGTATTCCTTGGCACTGAGCAATCTACATGCAATATCTGCACAGCTCGAAATCACCCTGAGTAGTTATGTACACAACCTTACCACGAAATGCATTGAATAGAAGGAAAAGCATTGAAAACAATGGAGTGTCAAGTAAAATTTTGCTGAAAACTAGTATGTGCTAACATGATGTAAACCTTATTATTATACTCACCATATTATTCAGAATTGTCTGCAACCAATTTTATGTGTGTGCTACCTAATCTCCAGAATTTACTTTCAGTAATAACACATTCTCAACATAGTGGAACATTAGAGTTTGCAGTACTAAAGCAAGTCAATGGCTGTTCCATTCCAAATGGTACCAGGTAGGTTCCTATATTCAGCTTGCATTGGTGTATTCAATGGCACTGAGCACTCTACATGCAATATCTACACAGTTCCAAATCACATGGAGTAGTTATGTACACAACCTTACCACGAAATGCATTGAATAGAAATTAAAGCATTGAATACAATGGAGTGTCAAGTACAATTTTGGTGAAAACAATTATGTGCTAACATGATGTAAACCTTATTATTATACTCACCATATGATTTAGAATCGTCTGCAACCAATTTTCTGTGTGTGCTACCTAAGCTCCAGAATTCACTTTCAATAACAACACATTCTCTACATAGAGGAAAATTAGAGTTTGCAGTACTAAAGCGTCAATGGCTGTTCCATTCCAAATACTACCGGGTAAGTTCCTGAATTCAACTTGAATTGTAGTATTCCTTGGCACTGAGCAATCTACATGCAATATCTGCACAGCTCGAAATCACCCTGAGTAGTTATGTACACAACCTTACCACGAAATGCATTGAATAGAAGGAAAAGCATTGAACACAATGGAGTGTCAAGTAAAATTTTGCTGAAAACTAGTATGTGCTAACATGATGGAAACCTTATTATTATACTCACCATATGATTCAGAATTGTCTGCAACCAATTTTATGTGTGTGCTACCTAATCTCCAGAATTTACTTTCAGTAACAACACATTCTCTACATAGTGGAACATTAGAGTTTGCAGTACTAAAGCAAGTCAATGGCGGTTCCATTCCAAATGGTACCAGGTAGGTTCCTATATTCAGCTTGCATTGGTGTATTCAATGGCACTGAGCACTCTACATGCAATATCTACACAGTTCCAAATCACATGGAGTAGTTATGTACACAACCTTACCACGAAATGCATTGAATAGAAATTAAAGCATTGAATACAATGGAGTGTCAAGTACAATTTTGGTGAAAACAATTATGTGCTAACATGATGTAAACCTTATTATTATACTCACCATATGATTTAGAATCGTCTGCAACCAATTTTCTGTGTGTGCTACCTAAGCTCCAGAATTCACTTTCAATAACAACACATTCTCTACATAGAGGAAATTTAGAGTTTGCAGTACTAAAGCGACAATGGCTGTTCCATTCCAAATACTACCAGGTAAGTTCCTGAATTCAACTTGAATTGTAGTATTCCTTGGCACTGAGCAATCTACATGCAATATCTGCACAGCTCGAAATCACCCTGAGTAGTTATGTACACAACCTTACCACGAAATGCATTGAATAGAAGGAAAAGCATTGAACAAAATGGAGTGTCAAGTAAAATTTTGCTGAAAACTAGTATGTGCTAACATGATGGAAACCTTATTATTATACTCACCATATGATTCAGAATTGTCTGCAAACAATTTTATGTGTGTGATACCTAATCTCCAGAATTTACTTTCAGTAACAACACATTCTCTACATAGTGGAACATTAGAGTTTGCAGTACTAAAGCAAGTCAATGGCTGTTCCATTCCAAATGGTACCAGGTAGGTTCCTATATTCAGCTTGCATTGGTGTATTCAATGGCACTGAGCACTCTACATGCAATATCTACACAGTTCCAAATCACATGGAGTAGTTATGTACACAACCTTACCACGAAATGCATTGAATAGAAATTAAAGCATTGAATACAATGGAGTGTCAAGTACAATTTTGGTGAAAACAAGTATGTGCTAACATGATGTAAACCTTATTATTCTACTCACCATATGATTTAGAATCGTCTGCAACCAATTTTCTGTGTGTGCTACCTAAGCTCCAGAATTCACTTTCAATAACAACACATTCTCTACATAGAGGAACATTAGAGTTTGCAGTACTAAAGCGTCAATGGCTGTTCCATTCCAAATACTACCAGGTAAGTTCCTGAATTCAACTTGCATTGTAGTATTCCTTGGCACTGAGCAATCTACATGCAATATCTGCACAGCTCGAAATCACCCTGAGTAGTTATGTACACAACCTTACCACGAAATGCATTGAATAGAAGGAAAAGCATTGAACACAATGGAGTGTCAAGTAAAATTTTGCTGAAAACTAGTATGTGCTAACATGATGTAAACCTTATTATTATACTCACCATATGATTCAGAATTGTCTGCAACCAATTCTATGTGTGTGCTACCTAATGTCCAGAATTTACTTTCAGTAACAACACATTCTCTACATAGTGGAACATTAGAGTTTGCAGTACTAAAGCAAGTCAATGGCTGTTCCATTCCAAATGGTACCAGGTAGGTTCCTATATTCAGCTTACATTGGTGTATTCCATGGCACTGTGCATTCTACATGCAATATCTACACTGTTCCAAATCACCCTGAGTAGTTATGTACACAACCTTACCACAAAATGCATTGAATAGAAAGTAAAGGATTCAACAGAATGGAGTGCCAAGTACAATTTTGCTAAAAACAGCTATTTGCTAACATGATGTAAACCTTATTATTATACTCACCATATGATTTAGAATCGTCTGCAACCAATTTTCTGTGTGTGCTACCTAAGCTCCAGAATTCACTTTCAATAACAACACATTCTCTACATAGAGGAACATTAGAGTTTGCAGTACTAAAGCGTCAATGGCTGTTCCATTGCAAATACTACCAGGTAAGTTCCTGAATTCAACTTGAATTGTAGTATTCCTTGGCACTGAGCAATCTACATGCAATATCTGCTCAGCTCGAAATCACCCTGAGTTGTTATGTACACAACCTTACCACGAAATGCATTGAATAGAAGGAAAAGCATTGAACACAATGGAGTGTCAAGTAAAAATTTGCTGAAAACTAGTATGTGCTAACATGATGGAAACCTTATTATTATACTCACCATATGATTCAGAATTGTCTGCAACCAATTTTATGTGTGTGCTACCTAATCTCCAGAATTTACTTTCAGTAACAACACATTCTCTACATAGTGGAACATTAGAGTTTGCAGTACTAAAGCAAGTCAATGGCTGTTCCATTCCAAATAGTACCAGGTAGGTTCCTATATTCAGCTTACATTGGTGTATTCCATGGCACTGTGCATTCTACATGCAATATCTACACAGTTCCAAATCACATGGGGTAGTTATGTACACAACCTTACCACGAAATGCATTGAATAGAAATTAAAGCATTGAATACAATGGAGTGTCAAGTACAATTTTGGTGAAAACAAGTATGTGCTAACATGATGTAAACCTTATTATTATACTCACCATATGATTTAGAATCGTCTGCAACCAATTTTCTGTGTGTGGTACCTAAGCTCCAGAATTCACTTTCAATAACAACACATTCTCTACATAGAGGAACATTAGAGTTTGCAGTACTAAAGCGACAATGGCTGTTCCATTCCAAATACTACCAGGTAAGTTGCTGAATTCAACTTGCATTGTAGTATTCCTTGGCAGTGAGCAATCTACATGCAATATCTGCACAGCTCGAAATCACCCTGAGTAGTTATGTACACAACCTTTCCTCGAAATGCATTGAATAGAAGGAAAAGCATTGAACACAATGGAGTGTCAAGTAAAATTTTGCTGAAAACTAGTATGTGCTAACATGATGTAAACCTTATTATTATACTCACCATATGATTCAGAATTGTCTGCAACCAATTCTATGTGTGTGCTACCTAATGTCCAGAATTTACTTTCAGTAACAACACATTCTCTACATATTGGAACATTAGAGTTTGCAGTACTAAAGCAAGTCAATGGCTGTTCCATTCCAAATGGTACCAGCTAGGTTCCTATATTCAGCTTACATTGGTGTATTCCATGGCACCGTGCATTCTACATGCAATATCTACACAGTTCCAAATCACCCTGAGTAGTTATGTACACAACCTTACCACAAAATGCATTGAAAAGAAGTAAAGCATTCAACACAATGGACTGCCAAGTACAATTTTGCTAAAAACAGCTATTTGCTAACATGATGCAAACCTTATTATTATACTCACCATATTTTTTAGAATAGTCTGCAACCAATTTTATGAGTCTGCTACCTTAGCTCCAGAATTTACTTTCAGTAACAACGCATTTTCTACATAGTGCAACATTAGAGTTTGCAGTACTAAAGCAAGTCAATGGCTGTTCCATTCCAAATGGTACCAGGTAGGTTCCTATATTCAGCTTGCATTGGTGTATTCAATGGCACTGAGCACTCTACATGCAATATCTACACAGTTCCAAATCACATGGAGTAGTTATGTACACAACCTTACCACGAAATGCATTGAATAGAAATTAAAGCATTGAATACAATGGAGTGTCAAGTACAATTTTGGTGAAAACAAGTATGTGCTAACATGATGTAAACCTTATTATTATACTCACCATATGATATAGAATCGTCTGCAACCAATTTTCTGTGTGTGCTACCTAAGCTCCAGAATTCACTTTCAATAACAACACATTCTCTACATAGAGGAACATTAGAGTTTGCAGTACTAAAGCAAGTCAATGGCTGTTCCATTCCAAATGGTACCAGGTAGGTTCCTATATTCAGCTTACGTTGGTGTATTCCATGGCACTGTGCATTCTACATGCAATATCTACACAGTTCCAAATCACCCTGAGTAGTTATGTACACAACCTTACCACAAAATGCATTGAATACAAAAGCATTCAACACAATGGAGTGTCAAATAAAATTTTGGTGAAAACAAGTATGTGCTAACATGATGTAAACCTTATTATTATACTCACCATATGATTTAGAATCGTCTGCAACCAATTTTCTGTGTGTGCTACCTAAGCTCCAGAATTCACTTTCAATAACAACACATTCTCTACATAGAGGAACATTAGAGTTTGCAGTACTAAAGCGTGAATGACTGTTCCATTCCAAATACTACCAGGTAAGTTCCTGAATTCAACTTGCATTGTAGTATTCCTTGGCACTGAGCAATCTACATGCAATATCTGCACAACTCGAAATCACCCTGAGTAGTTATGTACACAACCTTACCACGAAATGCATTGAATAGAAGGAAAAGCATTGAACACAATGGAGTGTCAAGTAAAATTTTGCTGAAAACTAGTATGTGCTAACATGATGTACCTTATTATTATACTCAACATATGATTCAGAATTGTCTGCAACCAATTTTATGTGTGTGCTACCTAATCTCCAGAATTTACTTTCAGTAACAACACATTCTCTACATAGTGGAACATCAGAGTTTGCAGTACTAAAGCAAGTCAATGGCTGTTCCATTCCAAATGGTACCAGGTAGGTTCCTATATTCAGCTTGCATTGGTGTATTCAATGGCACTGAGCACGCTACATGCAATATCTACACAGTTCCAAATCACATGGAGTAGTTATGTACACATCCTTACCACGAAATGCATTGAATAGACATTAAAGCATTGAATACAATGGAGTGTCAAGTACAATTTTGGTGAAAACAAGTATGTGCTAACATGATGTAAACCTTATTATTATACTCACCATATGATTTAGAATCGTCTGCAACCAATTTTCTGTGTGTGCTACCTAAGCTCCAGAATTCACTTTCAATAACAACACATTCTCTAAATAGAGGAACATTAGAGTTTGCAGTACTAAAGCGTCAATGGCTGTTCCATTCCAAATGGTACCAGGTAGGTTCCTATATTCAGCTTGCATTGGTGTATTCAATGGCACTGAGCGCTCTATATGCAATATCTACACAGTTCCAAATCACATGGAGTAGTTATGTACACAACCTTACCACGAAATGCATTGAATGGAAATTAAAGCATTGAATACCATGGAGTGTCAAGTACAATTTTGGTGAAAACATGTATGTGCTAACATGATGTAAACCTTATTATTATACTCACCATATGATTTAGAATCGTCTGCAACCAATTTTCTGTGTGTGCTACATAAGCTCCAGAATTTACTTTCATTAACAACACATTCTCTACATAGTGGAACATTAGAGTTTGCAGTACTAAAGCAAGTCAATGGCTGTTCCATTCCAAATACTACCAGGTAAGTTCCTGAATTCAGCTTGCATTGGTGTATTCCATGGCACTGAGCACTCTTAATGCAGTATCTATACAGTTCTAAATCATCCTGAGTAGTTATGTACACAACATTACCACAAAATGCATTGAATACAAAAGCATTCAACACAATGGAGTGTCAAATACAATCTTGGTGAAAACAAGTATGTGCTAACATGATGTAAACCTTATTATTATACTCACCAGATGATTTAGAATCGTCTGCAACCAATTTTCTGTGTGTGCTACCTAAGCTCCAGAATTTACTTTCAGTAACAACACATTCTCTACATAGTGGAACATTAGAGTTTGCAGTACTAAAGCAAGTCAATGGCTGTTGCATTCCAACTACTACCAGGTAAGTTCCTGAATTCAGCTTGCATTGGTGTATTCCATGGCACTGAGCACTCTTAATGCAATATCTATACAGTTCTAAATCACCCTGAGGAGTTATGTACACAACCGTACCACAAAATGCATTGAATACAAAAGCATTCAACACAATGGAGTGTCAAGTACAATTTTGCTGAAAACTAGTATGTGCTAACATGATGTAAACCTTATTATTATACTCACCATATGATTTAGAATAGTCTGCAAACAATTTTATGAGTGTGCTACCTAAGCTACAGAATTTACTTTCAGTAACAACGTATTTTCTACATAGTGCAACATTAGAGTTTGCAGTACTAAAGCAAGTCAATGGCTGTTCCATTCCAAATGGTACCAGGTAGGTTCCTATATTCAGCTTGCATTGGTGTATTCAATGGCACTGAGCATGCTACATGCAATATCTACACAGTTCCAAATCACATGGAGTAGTTATGTACACAACCTTACCACGAAATGCATTGAATAGAAATTAAAGCATTGAATACAATGGAGTGTCAAGTACAATTTTGGTGAAAACAAGTATGTGCTAACATGATGTAAACCTTATTATTATACTCACCATATGATTTAGAATCGTCTGCAAACAATTTTCTGTGTGTGCTACCTAAGCTCCAGAATTCACTTTCAATAACAACACATTCTCTACATAGAGGAACATTAGAGTTTGCAGTACTAAAGCAAGTCAATGGCTGTTCCATTCCAAATACTACCAGGTAAGTTCCTGAATTCAGCTTGCATTGGTGTATTCCATGGCACTGAGCACTCTTAATGCAGTATCTATACAGTTCTAAATCACCCTGAGTAGTTATGTACACAACCTTACCACAAAATGCATTGAATACAAAAGCATTCAACACAATGGAGTGTCAAATACAATTTTGGTGAAAACAAGTATGTGCTAACATGATGTAAACCTTATTATTATACTCACCATATGATTTAGAATCGTCTGCAACCAATTTTCTGTGTGTGCTACCTAAGCTCCAGAATTTACTTTCAGTAACAACACATTCTCTACATAGTGGAACATTAGAGTTTGCAGTACTAAAGCAAGTCAATGGCTGTTGCATTCCAACTACTACCAGGTAGGTTCCTATATTCAGCTTGCATTGGTGTATTCAATGGCACTGAGCACTCTACATGCAATATCTACACAGTTCCAAATCACCCTGAGTAGTTATGTACACAACCTTACCACAAAATGCATTGAATACAAAAGCATTCAACACAATGGAGTGTCAAATACAATTTTGGTGAAAACAAGTATGTGCTAACATGATGTAAACCTTATTATTATACTCACCATATGATTTAGAATCGTCTGCAACCAATTTTCTGTGTGTGCTACCTAAGCTCCAGAATTCACTTTCAATAACAACACATTCTCTACATAGAGGAACATTAGAGTTTGCAGTACTAAAGCGTGAATGACTGTTCCATTCCAAATACTACCAGGTAAGTTCCTGAATTCAACTTGCATTGTAGTATTCCTTGGCACTGAGCAATCTACATGCAATATCTGCACAACTCGAAATCACCCTGAGTAGTTATGTACACAACCTTACCACGAAATGCATTGAATAGAAGGAAAAGCATTGAACACAATGGAGTGTCAAGTAAAATTTTGCTGAAAACTAGTATGTGCTAACATGATGTACCTTATTATTATACTCACCATATGATTCAGAATTGTCTGCAACCAATTTTATGTGTGTGCTACCTAATCTCCAGAATTTACTTTCAGTAACAACACATTCTCTACATAGTGGAACATCAGAGTTTGCAGTACTAAAGCAAGTCAATGGCTGTTCCATTCCAAATGGTACCAGGTAGGTTCCTATATTCAGCTTGCATTGGTGTATTCAATGGCACTGAGCACGCTACATGCAATATCTACACAGTTCCAAATCACATGGAGTAGTTATGTACACAACCTTACCACGAAATGCATTGAATAGACATTAAAGCATTGAATACAATGGAGTGTCAAGTACAATTTTGGTGAAAACAAGTATGTGCTAACATGATGTAAACCTTATTATTATACTCACCAGATGATTTAGAATCGTCTGCAACCAATTTTCTGTGTGTGCTACCTAAGCTCCAGAATTTACTTTCAGTAACAACACATTCTCTACATAGTGGAACATTAGAGTTTGCAGTACTAAAGCAAGTCAATGGCTGTTGCATTCCAACTACTACCAGGTAAGTTCCTGAATTCAGCTTGCATTGGTGTATTCCATGGCACTGAGCACTCTTAATGCAATATCTATACAGTTCTAAATCACCCTGAGGAGTTATGTACACAACCGTACCACAAAATGCATTGAATACAAAAGCATTCAACACAATGGAGTGTCAAGTACAATTTTGCTGAAAACTAGTATGTGCTAACATGATGTAAACCTCATTATTATACTCACCATATGATTTAGAATAGTCTGCAAACAATTTTATGAGTGTGCTACCTAAGCTACAGAATTTACTTTCAGTAACAACGTATTTTCTACATAGTGCAACATTAGAGTTTGCAGTACTAAAGCAAGTCAATGGCTGTTCCATTCCAAATGGTACCAGGTAGGTTCCTATATTCAGCTTGCATTGGTGTATTCAATGGCACTGAGCATGCTACATGCAATATCTACACAGTTCCAAATCACATGGAGTAGTTATGTACACAACCTTACCACGAAATGCATTGAATAGAAATTAAAGCATTGAATACAATGGAGTGTCAAGTACAATTTTGGTGAAAACAAGTATGTGCTAACATGATGTAAACCTTATTATTATACTCACCATATGATTTAGAATCGTCTGCAAACAATTTTCTGTGTGTGCTACCTAAGCTCCAGAATTCACTTTCAATAACAACACATTCTCTACATAGAGGAACATTAGAGTTTGCAGTACTAAAGCAAGTCAATGGCTGTTCCATTCCAAATACTACCAGGTAAGTTCCTGAATTCAGCTTGCATTGGTGTATTCCATGGCACTGAGCACTCTTAATGCAGTATCTATACAGTTCTAAATCACCCTGAGTAGTTATGTACACAACCTTACCACAAAATGCATTGAATACAAAAGCATTCAACACAATGGAGTGTCAAATACAATTTTGGTGAAAACAAGTATGTGCTAACATGATGTAAACCTTATTATTATACTCACCATATGATTTAGAATCGTCTGCAACCAATTTTCTGTGTGTGCTACCTAAGCTCCAGAATTTACTTTCAGTAACAACACATTCTCTACATAGTGGAACATTAGAGTTTGCAGTACTAAAGCAAGTCAATGGCTGTTGCATTCCAACTACTACCAGGTAGGTTCCTATATTCAGCTTGCATTGGTGTATTCAATGGCACTGAGCACTCTACATGCAATATCTACACAGTTCCAAATCACCCTGAGTAGTTATGTACACAACCTTACCACAAAATGCATTGAATAGAAAGTAAAGCATTCAACACAATGGAGTGCCAAGTACAATTTTGCTAAAAACAGCTATTTGCTAACATGATGTAAACCTTATTATTATACTCACCATATGTTTTAGAATAGTCTGCAACCAATTTTATGAGTCTGCTACCTAAGCTCCAGAATTCACTTTCAATAACAACACATTCTCTACATAGAGGAACATTAGAGTTTGCAGTACTAAAGCGTCAATGGCTGTTCCATTCCAAATACTACCAGGTAAGTTCCTGAATTCAACTTGCATTGTAGTATTCCTTGGCAGTGAGCAATCTACATGCAATATCTGCACAGCTCGAAATCACCCTGAGTAGTTATGTACACAACCTTACCTCGAAATGCATTGAATAGAAGGAAAAGCATTGAACACAATGGAGTGTCAAGTAAAATTTTGCTGAAAACTAGTATGTGCTAACATGATGTAAACATTATTATTATACTCACCATGTGATTCAGAATTGTCTGCAACCAATTTTATGTGTGTGCTACCTAATCTCCAGAATTTACTTTCAGTAACAACACATTCTCTACATAGTGGAACATCAGAGTTTGCAGTACTAAAGCAAGTCAATGGCTGTTCCATTCCAAATGGTACCAGGTAGGTTCCTATATTCAGCTTACATTGGTGTATTCCATGGCACCGTGCATTCTACATGCAATATCTACACAGTTCCAAATCACCCTGAGTAGTTATGTACACAACCTTACCACAAAATGCATTGAAAAGAAAGTAAAGCATTCAACACAATGGAGTGCCAAGTACAATTTTGCTAAAAACAGCTATTTGCTATCATGATGTAAACCTTATTATTATACTCACCATATGTTTTAGAATAGTCTGCAACCAATTTTATGAGTCTGCTTCCTTAGCTCCAGAATTTACTTTCAGTAACAACGCATTTTCTACATAGTGCAACATTAGAGTTTGCAGTACTAAAGCAAGTCAATGAATGTTCCATTCCAAATGGTACCAGGTAGGTTCCTATATTCAGCTTGCATTGGTGTATTCAATGGCACTGAGCACGCTACATGCAATATCTACACAGTTCCAAATCACATGGAGTAGTTATGTACACAACCTTACCACGAAATGCATTGAATAGAAATTAAAGCATTGAATACAATGGAGTGTCAAGTACAATTTTGGTGAAAACAAGTATGTGCTAACATGATGTAAACCTTATTATTATACTCACCATATGATTTAGAATCGTCTGCAACCAATTTTCTGTGTGTGCTACCTAAGCTCCAGAATTCACTTTCAATAACAACACATTCTCTAAATAGAGGAACATTAGAGTTTGCAGTACTAAAGCGTCAATGGCTGTTCCATTCCAAATGGTACCAGGTAGGTTCCTATATTCAGCTTGCATTGGTGTATTCAATGGCACTGAGCACTCTATATGCAATATCTACACAGTTCCAAATCACATGGAGTAGTTATGTACACAACCTTACCACGAAATGCATTGAATGGAAATTAAAGCATTGAATACCATGGAGTGTCAAGTACAATTTTGGTGAAAACATGTATGTGCTAACATGATGTAAACCTTATTATTATACTCACCATATGATTTAGAATCGTCTGCAACCAATTTTCTGTGTGTGCTACCTAAGCTCCAGAATTTACTTTCATTAACAACACATTCTCTACATAGTGGAACATTAGAGTTTGCAGTACTAAAGCAAGTCAATGGCTGTTCCATTCCAAATACTACCAGGTAAGTTCCTGAATTCAGCTTGCATTGGTGTATTCCATGGCACTGAGCACTCTTAATGCAGTATCTATACAGTTCTAAATCATCCTGAGTAGTTATGTACACAACATTAACACAAAATGCATTGAATACAAAAGCATTCAACACAATGGAGTGTCAAATACAATTTTGGTGAAAACAAGTATGTGCTAACATGATGTAAACCTTATTATTATACTCACCAGATGATTTAGAATCGTCTGCAACCAATTTTCTGTGTGTGCTACCTAAGCTCCAGAATTTACTTTCAGTAACAACACATTCTCTACATAGTGGAACATTAGAGTTTGCAGTACTAAAGCAAGTCAATGGCTGTTGCATTCCAACTACTACCAGGTAAGTTCCTGAATTCAGCTTGCATTGGTGTATTCCATGGCACTGAGCACTCTTAATGCAATATCTATACAGTTCTAAATCACCCTGAGGAGTTATGTACACAACCGTACCACAAAATGCATTGAATACAAAAGCATTCAACACAATGGAGTGTCAAGTACAATTTTGCTGAAAACTAGTATGTGCTAACATGATGTAAACCTTATTATTATACTCACCATATGATTTAGAATAGTCTGCAAACAATTTTATGAGTGTGCTACCTAAGCTACAGAATTTACTTTCAGTAACAACGTATTTTCTACATAGTGCAACATTAGAGTTTGCAGTACTAAAGCAAGTCAATGGCTGTTCCATTCCAAATGGTACCAGGTAGGTTCCTATATTCAGCTTGCATTGGTGTATTCAATGGCACTGAGCATGCTACATGCAATATCTACACAGTTCCAAATCACATGGAGTAGTTATGTACACAACCTTACCACGAAATGCATTGAATAGAAATTAAAGCATTGAATACAATGGAGTGTCAAGTACAATTTTGGTGAAAACAAGTATGTGCTAACATGATGTAAACCTTATTATTATACTCACCATATGATTTAGAATCGTCTGCAAACAATTTTCTGTGTGTGCTACCTAAGCTCCAGAATTCACTTTCAATAACAACACATTCTCTACATAGAGGAACATTAGAGTTTGCAGTACTAAAGCAAGTCAATGGCTGTTCCATTCCAAATACTACCAGGTAAGTTCCTGAATTCAGCTTGCATTGGTGTATTCCATGGCACTGAGCACTCTTAATGCAGTATCTATACAGTTCTAAATCACCCTGAGTAGTTATGTACACAACCTTACCACAAAATGCATTGAATACAAAAGCATTCAACACAATGGAGTGTCAAATACAATTTTGGTGAAAACAAGTATGTGCTAACATGATGTAAACCTTATTATTATACTCACCATATGATTTAGAATCGTCTGCAACCAATTTTCTGTGTGTGCTACCTAAGCTCCAGAATTTACTTTCAGTAACAACACATTCTCTACATAGTGGAACATTAGAGTTTGCAGTACTAAAGCAAGTCAATGGCTGTTGCATTCCAACTACTACCAGGTAGGTTCCTATATTCAGCTTGCATTGGTGTATTCAATGGCACTGAGCACTCTACATGCAATATCTACACAGTTCCAAATCACCCTGAGTAGTTATGTACACAACCTTACCACAAAATGCATTGAATAGAAAGTAAAGCATTCAACACAATGGAGTGCCAAGTACAATTTTGCTAAAAACAGCTATTTGCTAACATGATGTAAACCTTATTATTATACTCACCATATGTTTTAGAATAGTCTGCAACCAATTTTATGAGTCTGCTACCTAAGCTCCAGAATTCACTTTCAATAACAACACATTCTCTACATAGAGGAACATTAGAGTTTGCAGTACTAAAGCGTCAATGGCTGTTCCATTCCAAATACTACCAGGTAAGTTCCTGAATTCAACTTGCATTGTAGTATTCCTTGGCAGTGAGCAATCTACATGCAATATCTGCACAGCTCGAAATCACCCTGAGTAGTTATGTACACAACCTTACCTCGAAATGCATTGAATAGAAGGAAAAGCATTGAACACAATGGAGTGTCAAGTAAAATTTTGCTGAAAACTAGTATGTGCTAACATGATGTAAACATTATTATTATACTCACCATGTGATTCAGAATTGTCTGCAACCAATTTTATGTGTGTGCTACCTAATCTCCAGAATTTACTTTCAGTAACAACACATTCTCTACATAGTGGAACATCAGAGTTTGCAGTACTAAAGCAAGTCAATGGCTGTTCCATTCCAAATGGTACCAGGTAGGTTCCTATATTCAGCTTACATTGGTGTATTCCATGGCACCGTGCATTCTACATGCAATATCTACACAGTTCCAAATCACCCTGAGTAGTTATGTACACAACCTTACCACAAAATGCATTGAAAAGAAAGTAAAGCATTCAACACAATGGAGTGCCAAGTACAATTTTGCTAAAAACAGCTATTTGCTATCATGATGTAAACCTTATTATTATACTCACCATATGTTTTAGAATAGTCTGCAACCAATTTTATGAGTCTGCTTCCTTAGCTCCAGAATTTACTTTCAGTAACAACGCATTTTCTACATAGTGCAACATTAGAGTTTGCAGTACTAAAGCAAGTCAATGACTGTTCCATTCCAAATGGTACCAGGTAGGTTCCTATATTCAGCTTGCATTGGTGTATTCAATGGCACTGAGCACGCTACATGCAATATCTACACAGTTCCAAATCACATGGAGTAGTTATGTACACAACCTTACCACGAAATGCATTGAATAGAAATTAAAGCATTGAATACAATGGAGTGTCAAGTACAATTTTGGTGAAAACAAGTATGTGCTAACATGATGTAAACCTTATTATTATACTCACCATATGATTTAGAATCGTCTGCAACCAATTATCTGTGTGTGCTAGGTAAGCTCCAGAATTCACTTTCAATAACAACACATTCTCTACATAGAGGAACATTAGAGTTTGCAGTACTAAAGCGTCAATGGCTGTTCCATTCCAAATGGTACCAGGTAGGTTCCTATATTCAGCTTGCATTGGTGTATTCAATGGCACTGAGCACTCTATATGCAATATCTACACAGTTCCAAATCACATGGAGTAGTTATGTACACAACCTTACCACGAAATGCATTGAATGGAAATTAAAGCATTGAATACCATGGAGTGTCAAGTACAATTTTGGTGAAAACATGTATGTGCTAACATGATGTAAACCTTATTATTATACTCACCATATGATTTAGAATCGTCTGCAACCAATTTTCTGTGTGTGCTACCTAAGCTCCAGAATTTACTTTCATTAACAACACATTCTCTACATAGTGGAACATTAGAGTTTGCAGTACTAAAGCAAGTCAATGGCTGTTCCATTCCAAATACTACCAGGTAAGTTCCTGAATTCAGCTTGCATTGGTGTATTCCATGGCACTGAGCACTCTTAATGCAGTATCTATACAGTTCTAAATCATCCTGAGTAGTTATGTACACAACATTACCACAAAATGCATTGAATACAAAAGCATTCAACACAATGGAGTGTCAAATACAATTTTGGTGAAAACAAGTATGTGCTAACATGATGTAAACCTTATTATTATACTCACCAGATGATTTAGAATCGTCTGCAACCAATTTTCTGTGTGTGCTACCTAAGCTCCAGAATTTACTTTCAGTAACAACACATTCTCTACATAGTGGAACATTAGAGTTTGCAGTACTAAAGCAAGTCAATGGCTGTTGCATTCCAACTACTACCAGGTAAGTTCCTGAATTCAGCTTGCATTGGTGTATTCCATGGCACTGAGCACTCTTAATGCAATATCTATACAGTTCTAAATCACCCTGAGGAGTTATGTACACAACCGTACCACAAAATGCATTGAATACAAAAGCATTCAACACAATGGAGTGTCAAGTACAATTTTGCTGAAAACTAGTATGTGCTAACATGATTTAAACCTTATTATTATACTCACCATATGATTTAGAATAGTCTGCAAACAATTTTATGAGTGTGCTACCTAAGCTACAGAATTTACTTTCAGTAACAACGTATTTTCTACATAGTGCAACATTAGAGTTTGCAGTACTAAAGCAAGTCAATGTCTGTTCCATTCCAAATGGTACCAGGTAGGTTCCTATATTCAGCTTGCATTGGTGTATTCAATGGCACTGAGCATGCTACATGCAATATCTACACAGTTCCAAATCACATGGAGTAGTTATGTACACAACCTTACCACGAAATGCATTGAATAGAAATTAAAGCATTGAATACAATGGAGTTTCAAGTACAATTTTGGTGAAAACAAGTATGTGCTAACATGATGTAAACCTTATTATTATACTCACCATATGATTTAGAATCGTCTGCAACCAATTTTCTGTGTGTGCTACCTAAGCTCCAGAATTCACTTTCAATAACAACACATTCTCTACATAGAGGAACATTAGAGTTTGCAGTACTAAAGCGTCAATGGCTGTTCCATTCCAAATGGTACCAGGTAGGTTCCTATATTCAGCTTGCATTGGTGTATTCAATGGCACTGAGCACTCTATATGCAATATCTACACATTTCCAAATCACATGGAGTAGTTATGTACACAACCTTACCACGAAATGCATTGAATGGAAATTAAAGCATTGAATACCATGGAGTGTCAAGTACAATTTTGGTGAAAACATGTATGTGCTAACATGATGTAAACCTTATTATTATACTCACCATATGATTTAGAATCGTCTGCAACCAATTTTCTGTGTGTGCTACCTAAGCTCCAGAATTTACTTTCATTAACAACACATTCTCTACATAGTGGAACATTAGAGTTTGCAGTACTAAAGCAAGTCAATGGCTGTTCCATTCCAAATACTACCAGGTAAGTTCCTGAATTCAGCTTGCATTGGTGTATTCCATGGCACTGAGCACTCTTAATGCAGTATCTATACAGTTCTAAATCACCCTGAGTAGTTATGTACACAACCTTACCACAAAATGCATTGAATACAAAAGCATTCAACACAATGGAGTGTCAAATACAATTTTGGTGAAAACAAGTATGTGCTAACATGATGTAAACCTTATTATTATACTCACCATATGATTTAGAATCGTCTGCAACCAATTTTCTGTGTGTGCTACCTAAGCTCCAGAATTTACTTTCAGTAACAACACATTCTCTACATAGTGGAACATTAGAGTTTGCAGTACTAAAGCAAGTCAATGGCTGTTGCATTCCAACTACTACCAGGTAAGTTCCTGAATTCAGCTTGCATTGGTGTATTCCATGGCACTGAGCACTCTTAATGCAATATCTATACAGTTCTAAATCACCCTGAGGAGTTATGTACACAACCGTACCACAAAATGCATTGAATACAAAAGCATTCAACACAATGGAGTGTCAAGTACAATTTTGCTGAAAACTAGTATGTGCTAACATGATGTAAACCTTATTATTATACTCACCATATGATTTAGAATAGTCTGCAAACAATTTTATGAGTGTGCTACCTAAGCTACAGAATTTACTTTCAGTAACAACGTATTTTCTACATAGTGCAACATTAGAGTTTGCAGTACTAAAGCAAGTCAATGGCTGTTCCATTCCAAATGGTACCAGGTAGGTTCGTATATTCAGCTTGCATTGGTGTATTCAATGGCACTGAGCACTCTACATGCAATATCTACACAGTTCCAAATCACATGGAGTAGTTATGTTCACAACCTTACCACGAAATGCATTGAATAGAAAGTAAAGCACTCAACACAACGGAGTGCCAAGTACAATTTTGCTAAAAACAGCTATTTGCTAACTTGATGTAAACCTTATTATTATACTCACCATATGTTTTAGAATAGTCTGCAAACAATTTTCTGAGTCTGCTACCTTAGCTACAGAATTTACTTTCAGTAACAACGCATTTTCTACATAGTGCAACATTAGAGTTTGCAGCAGTAAAGCAAGTCAATGGCTGTTCCATTCCAAATGGTACCAGGTAGGTTCCTCAATTCAGCTTGCATTGGTGTATGCAATGGCACTGAGCACTCTACATGCAATATCTGCACAGTTCCAAATCACACTGAGTAGTTATGTACACAACCTTACCACGAAATGCATTGAATGGAAATTAAAGCATTGAATACAATGGTGTGTCAAGTATAATTTTGGTGAAAACAAGTATGTGCTAACATGATGTAAACCTTATTATTATACTCACCATATGATTTAGAATCGTCTGCAACCAATTTTCTGTGTGTGCTACCTAAGCTCCAGAATTTACTTTCATTAACAACACATTCTCTACATAGTGGAACATTAGAGTTTGCAGTACTAAAGCAAGTCAATGGCTGTTCCATTCCAAATACTACCAGGTAAGTTCCTGAATTCAGCTTGCATTGGTGTATTCCATGGCACTGAGCACTCTTAATGCAATATCTATACAGTTCTAAATCACCCTGAGGAGTTATGTACACAACCGTACCACAAAATTCATTGAATACAAAAGCATTCAACAAAATGGAGTGTCAAGTACAATTTTGCTGAAAACTAGTATGTGCTAACATGATGTAAACCTTATTATTATACTCACCATATGATTTAGAATAGTGTGCAAACAATTTTATGAGTGTGCTACCTAAGCTACAGAATTTACTTTCAGTAACAACGTATTTTCTACATAGTGCAACATTAGAGTTTGCAGTACTAAAGCAAGTCAATGGCTGTTCCATTCCAAATGGTACCAGGTAGGTTCCTATATTCAGCTTGCATTGGTGTATTCATGGCACTGAGCACTCTACATGCAATATCTACACAGTTCCAAATCACATGGAGTAGTTATGTACAGAACCTTACCACGAAATGCATTGAATGGAAATTAAAGCATTGAATACAATGGAGTGTCAAGTACAATTTTGCTGAAAACAAGTATGTGCTAACATGATATAAACCTTATTATTATACTCACCATATGATTTAGAATAGTCTGCAAACAATTTTATGAGTGTGCTACCTAAGCTCAAGAATTTACTTTCAGTAACAACGCATTTTCTACACAGTGCAACATTAGAGTTTGCAGTACTAAAGCAAGTCAATGGCTGTTCCATTCCAAATGGTACAAGGTAGGTTCCTCAATTCAGCTTGCATTGGTGTATGCCATGGCACTGAGCACTCTACATGCAATATCTGCACAGTTCCAAATCACACTGAGTAGTTATGTACACAACCTTACCACGAAATGCATTGAATAGAAATTAAAGCATTGAATACAATGGAGTGTCAAGTACAATTTTGGTGAAAACAAGTATGTGCTAACATGATGTAATCCTTATTATTATACTCACCATATGATTTAGAATCGTCTGCAACCAATTTTCTGTGTGTGCTACCTAAGCTCCAGAATTCACTTTCAATAACAACACATTCTCTACATAGAGGAACATTAGAGTTTGCAGTACTAAAGCGTCAATGGCTGTTCCATTCCAAATACTACCAGGTAAGTTCCTGAATTCAACTTGCATTGTAGTATTCCTTGGCACTGAGCAATCTACATGCAATATCTGCACAACTCGAAATCACCCTGAGTAGTTATGTACACAACCTTACCACGAAATGCATTGAATAGAAGGAAAAGCATTGAACACAATGGAGTGTCAAGTAAAATTTTGCTGAAAACTAGTATGTGCTAACATGATGTAAACCTTATTATTATACTCACCATATGAGTCAGAATTGTCTGCAACCAATTTTATGTGTGTGCTACCTAATCTCCAGAATTTACTTTCAGTAACAACACATCCTCTACATAGTGGAACATTAGAGTTTGCAGTACTAAAGCAAGTCAATGGCTGTTCCATTCCAAATGGTACAAGGAAGGTTCCTATATTCAGCTTACATTGGTGTATTCCATGGCACTGAGCATTCTACATGCAATATCTACACAGTTCCAAATCATCCTGAGTAGTTATGTACACAACCTTACCACAAAATGCATTGAATAGAAAGTAAAGCATTCAACACAATGGAGTGCCAAGTACAATTTTGCTAAAAACAGCTATTTGCTAACATGATGTAAACCTTATTATTATACTTCACCATATGTTTTAGAATAGTCTGCAACCAATTTTATGAGTCTGCTACCTTAGCTCCAGAATTTACTTTCAATAACAACACATTCTCTACATAGTGCAACATTAGAGTTTGCAGTACTAAAGCAAGTCAATGGCTGTTCCATTCCAAATGGTACCAGGTAGGTTCCTCAATTCAACTTGCATTGTAGTATTCCTTGGCACTGAGCAATCTACATGCAATATCTGCACAACTCGAAATCACCCTGAGTAGTTATGTACACAACCTTACCACGAAATGCATTGAATAGAAGGAAAAGCATTGAACACAATGGAGTGTCAAGTAAAATTTTGCTGAAAACTAGTATGTGCTAACATGATGTAAACCTTATTATTATACTCACCATATGAGTCAGAATTGTCTGCAACCAATTTTATGTGTGTGCTACCTAATCTCCAGACTTTACTTTCAGTAACAACACATCCTCTACATAGTGGAACATTAGAGTTTGCAGTACTAAAGCAAGTCAATGGCTGTTCCATTCCAAATGGTACCAGGAAGGTTCCTATATTCAGCTTGCATTGGTGTATTCCATGGCACTGATCACTCTACATGCAATATCTGCACAGTTCCAAATCACACTGAGTAGTTATGAACACAACCTTACCACGAAATGCATTGAATACAAAGTAAAGCATTGAACACAATGGAGTGTCAAGTACAATTTCGCTGAAAACTAGTATGTGCTAACATGATGTAAACCTTATTATTATACTCACCATATGATTTAGAATCGTTTGCAACCAATTTTATGTGTATGCTACCTAAGCTACAGAATTTACTTTCAGTAACAACGCATTTTCTACATAGTGCAACATTAGAGTTTGCAGTAGTAAAGCAAGTCAATGGCTGTTCCATTCCAAATGGTACAAGGTAGGTTCCTCAATTCAGCTTGCATTGGTGTATGCCATGGCACTGAGCACTCTACATGCAATATCTGCACAGTTCCAAATCACACTGAGTAGTTATGTACACAACCTTACCACGAAATGCATTGAATAGAAATTAAAGCATTGAATACAATGGAGTGTCAAGTACAATTTTGGTGAAAACTAGTATGTGCTAACATGATGTAAACCTTATTATTATACTCACCATATGAGTCAGAATTGTCTGCAACCAATTTTATGTGTGTGCTACCTAATCTCCAGAATTTACTTTCAGTAACAACACATTCTCTACATAGTGGAACATTAGAGTTTGCAGTACTAAAGCAAGTCAATGGCTGTTCCATTCCAAATGGTACCAGGAAGGTTCCTATATTCAGCTTACATTGGTGTATTCCATGGCACTGAGCATTCTACATGCAATATCTACACAGTTCCAAATCACCCTGAGTAGTTATGTACACAACCTTACCACAAAATGCATTGAATAGAAAGTAAAGCATTCAACAGAATGGAGTGCCAAGTACAATTTTGCTAAAAACAGCTATTTGCTAACATGATGTAAACCTTATTATTATACTTCACCATATGTTTTAGAATAGTCTGCAACCAATTTTATGAGTCTGCTACCTTAGCTCCAGAATTTACTTTCAGTAACAACGCATTTTCTACATAGTGCAACATTAGAGTTTGCAGTACTAAAGCAAGTCAATGGCTGTTCCATTCCAAATGGTACCAGGTAGGTTCCTCAATTCAGCTTGCATTGGTGTATCCAATGGCACTGAGCACTCTACATGCAATATCTGCACAGTTCCAAATCACACTGAGTAGTTATGTACACAACCTTACCACGAAATGCATTGAATACAAAGTAAAGCATTGAACACAATGGAGTGTCAAGTACAATTTCGCTGAAAACTAGTATGTGCTAACATGATGTAAACCTTATTATTATACTCACCATATGAGTCAGAATTGTCTGCAACCAATTTTATGTGTGTGCTACCTAATCTCCAGACTTTACTTTCAGTAACAACACATCCTCTACATAGTGGAACATTAGAGTTTGCATTACTAAAGCAAGTCAATGGCTGTTCCATTCCAAATGGTACCAGGAAGGTTCCTATATTCAGCTTGCATTGGTGTATTCCATGGCACTGATCACTCTACATGCAATATCTGCACAGTTCCAAATCACACTGAGTAGTTATGAACACAACCTTACCACGAAATGCATTGAATACAAAGTAAAGCATTGAACACAATGGAGTGTCAAGTACAATTTCGCTGAAAACTAGTATGTGCTAACATGATGTAAACCTTATTATTATACTCACCATATGATTTAGAATCGTTTGCAACCAATTTTATGTGTATGCTACCTAAGCTACAGAATTTACTTTCAGTAACAACGCATTTTCTACATAGTGCAACATTAGAGTTTGCAGTAGTAAAGCAAGTCAATGGCTGTTCCATTCCAAATGGTACAAGGTAGGTTCCTCAATTCAGCTTGCATTGGTGTATGCCATGGCACTGAGCACTCTACATGCAATATCTGCACAGTTCCAAATCACACTGAGTAGTTATGTACACAACCTTACCACGAAATGCATTGAATAGAAATTAAAGCATTGAATACAATGGAGTGTCAAGTACAATTTTGGTGAAAACTAGTATGTGCTAACATGATGTAAACCTTATTATTATACTCACCATATGAGTCAGAATTGTCTGCAACCAATTTTATGTGTGTGCTACCTAATCTCCAGAATTTACTTTCAGTAACAACACATTCTCTACATAGTGGAACATTAGAGTTTGCAGTACTAAAGCAAGTCAATGGCTGTTCCATTCCAAATGGTACCAGGAAGGTTCCTATATTCAGCTTACATTGGTGTATTCCATGGCACTGAGCATTCTACATGCAATATCTACACAGTTCCAAATCACCCTGAGTAGTTATGTACACAACCTTACCACAAAATGCATTGAATAGAAAGTAAAGCATTCAACAGAATGGAGTGCCAAGTACAATTTTGCTAAAAACAGCTATTTGCTAACATGATGTAAACCTTATTATTATACTTCACCATATGTTTTAGAATAGTCTGCAACCAATTTTATGAGTCTGCTACCTTAGCTCCAGAATTTACTTTCAGTAACAACGCATTTTCTACATAGTGCAACATTAGAGTTTGCAGTACTAAAGCAAGTCAATGGCTGTTCCATTCCAAATGGTACCAGGTAGGTTCCTCAATTCAGCTTGCATTGGTGTATCCAATGGCACTGAGCACTCTACATGCAATATCTGCACAGTTCCAAATCACACTGAGTAGTTATGTACACAACCTTACCACGAAATGCATTGAATACAAAGTAAAGCATTGAACACAATGGAGTGTCAAGTACAATTTCGCTGAAAACTAGTATGTGCTAACATGATGTAAACCTTATTATTATACTCACCATATGATTTAGAATCGTCTGCAACCAATTTTATGTGTGTGCTACCTAAGCTACAGAATTTACTTTCAGTAACAACACATTCTCTACATAGTGGAACATTAGATTTTGCAGTAGTAAAGCAAGTCAATGGCTGTTCCATTCCAAATGGTACCAGGTAGGTTCCTATATTCAGCTTGCATTGGTGTATTCAACGGCACTGAGCACTCTACATGCAATATCTACACAGTTCCAAATCACATGGAGTAGTTATGTACACAACCTTACCACGAAATGCATTGAAAGGAAATTAAAGCATTGAATACCATGGAGTGTCAAGTACAATTTTGGTGAAAACAAGTATGTGCTAACATGATGTAAACCTTATTATTATACTCACCATATGATTTAGAATCGTCTGCAACCAATTTTCTGTGTGTGCTACCTAAGCTCCAGAATTTACTTTCAGTAACAACACATTCTCTACATAGTGGAACATTGGAGTTTGCAGTACTAAAGCAAGTCAATGGCTGTTCCATTCCAAATACTACCAGGTAAGTTCCTGAATTCAGCTTGCATTGGTGCATTCCATGGCACTGAGCACTCTTAATGCAATATCTATACAGTTCTAAATCAGCCTGAGTAGTTATGTACACAACCGTACCACAAAATCCATTGAATACAAAAGCATTCAACACAATGGAGTGTCAAGTACAATTTTGCTGAAAACTAGTATGTGCTAACATGATGTAAACCTTATTATTATACTCACCATATGATTCAGAATCGTCTGCAACCAATTTTATGTGTCTGCTACCTAATCTCCATAATTTACTTTCAGTAACAACACATTTTCTACGTAGTGGAACATTAGAGTTTGCAGTAATAAAGCAAGTCAATGGCTGTTCCATTCCAAATGGTACCAGGTAGGTTCCTATATTCAGCTTGCATTGGTGTATTCCATGGCACTGAGCATTCTACATGCAATATCTACACTGTTCCAAATCACCCTGAGTAGTTATGTACACAACCTTACCACAAAATGCATTGAATAGAAAGTAAAGCATTCAACACAAAGGAGTGCCAAGTACAATTTTTCTAAAAACAGCTATTTGCTAACATGATGTAAACCTTATTATTATACTCACCATATGAGTCAGAATTGTCTGCAACCAATTTTATGTGTGTGCTACCTAATCTCCAGAATTTACTTTCAGTAACAACACATTCTCTACATATTGGAACATTAGAGTTTGCAGTACTAAAGCAAGTTAATGGCTGTTCCATTCCAAATGGTACCAGGAAGGTTCCTATATTCAGCTTACATTGGTGTATTCCATGGCACTGAGCATTCTACATGCAATATCTACACAGTTCCAAATCACCCTGAGTAGTTATGTACACAACCTTACCACGAAATGCATTGAATAGAAAGTAAAGCATTCAACACAACGGAGTGCCAAGTACAATTTTGCTAAAAACAGCTATTTGCTAACTTGATGTAAACCTTATTATTATACTCACCATATGTTTTAGAATAGTCTGCAAACAATTTTATGAGTCTGCTACCTTAGCTACAGAATTTACTTTCAGTAACAACGCATTTTCTACATAGTGCAACATTAGAGTTTGCAGTAGTAAAGCAAGTCAATGGCTGTTCCATTCCAAATGGTACCAGGTAGGTTCCTCAATTCAGCTTGCATTGGTGTATGCCATGGCACTGAGCACTCTACATGCAATATTTGCACAGTTCCAAATCACACTGAGTAGTTATGTACACAACCTTACCACGAAATGCATTGAATGGAAATTAAAGCATTGAATACCATGGTGTGTCAAGTACAATTTTGGTGAAAACAAGTATGTGCTAACATGATGTAAACCTTATAATTATACTCACCATATGATTTAGAATCGTCTGCAACCAATTTTCTGTGTGTGCTACCTAAGCTCCAGAATTTACTTTCATTAACAACACATTCTCTACATAGTGGAACATTAGAGTTTGCAGTACTAAAGCAAGTCAATGGCTGTTCCATTCCAAATACTACCAGGTAAGTTCCTGAATTCAGCTTGCATTGGTGTATTCCATGGCAATGAGCACTCTTAATGCAGTATCTATACAGTTCTAAATCACACTGAGTAGTTATGTACACAACCTTACCACAAAATGCATTGAATACAAAAGCATTCAACACAATGGAGTGTCAAATACAATTATGGTGAAAACAAGTATGTGCTAACATGATGTAAACCTTATTATTATACTCACCATATGATTTAGAATCGTCTGCAACCAATTTTCTGTGTGTGCTACCTAAGCTCTAGAATTTACTTTCAGTAACAACACATTCTCTACATAGTGGAACATTAGAGTTTGCAGTACTAAAGCAAGTCAATGGCTGTTGCATTCCAAATACTACCAGGTAAGTTCCTGAATTCAGCTTGCATTGGTGTATTCCATGGCACTGAGCACTCTTAATGCAATATCTATACAGTTCTAAATCACCCTGAGGAGTTATGTACACAACCGTACCACAAAATTCATTGAATACAAAAGCATTCAACAAAATGGAGTGTCAAGTACAATTTTGCTGAAAACTAGTATGTGCTAACATGATGTAAACCTTATTATTATACTCACCATATGATTTAGAATGGTCTGCAAACAATTTTATGAGTGTGCTACCTAAGCTCCAGAATTTACTTTCAGTAACAACGCATTTTCTACACAGTGCAACATTAGAGTTTGCAGTACTAAAGCAAGTCAATGGCTGTTCCATTCCAAATGGTACAAGGTAGGTTCCTCAATTCAGCTTGCATTGGTGTATGCCATGGCACTGAGCACTCTACATGCAATATCTGCACAGTTCCAAATCACACTGAGTAGTTATGTACACAACCTTACCACGAAATGCATTGAATAGAAATTAAAGCATTGAATACAATGGAGTGTCAAGTACAATTTTGGTGAAAACAAGTATGTGCTAACATGATGTAATCCTTATTATTATACTCACCATATGATTTAGAATCGTCTGCAACCAATTTTCTGTGTGTGCTACCTAAGCTCCAGAATTCACTTTCAATAACAACACATTCTCTACATAGAGGAACATTAGAGTTTGCAGTACTAAAGCGTCAATGGCTGTTCCATTCCAAATACTACCAGGTAAGTTCCTGAATTCAACTTGCATTGTAGTATTCCTTGGCACTGAGCAATCTACATGCAATATCTGCACAGCTCGAAATCACCCTGAGTAGTTATGTACACAACCTTACCACGAAATGCATTGAATAGAAGGAAAAGCATTGAACACAATGGAGTGTCAAGTAAAATTTTGCTGAAAACTGGTATGTGCTAACATGATGTAAACCTTATTATTATACTGACCATATGATTTAGAATCGTCTGCAACCAATTTTATGTGTGTGCTACCTAAGCTACAGAATTTACTTTCAGTAACAACACATTCTCAACATAGTGGAACATTAGATTTTGCAGTAGTAAAGCAAGTCAATGGCTGTTCCATTCCAAATGGTACCAGGTAGGTTCCTATATTCAGCTTGCATTGGTGTATTCAATGGCACTGAGCACTCTACATGCAATATCTACACAGTTCCAAATCACATGGAGTAGTTATGTACACAACCTTACCACGAAATGCATTGAAAGGAAATTAAAGCATTGAATACCATGGAGTGTCAAGTACAATTTTGGTGAAAACAAGTATGTGCTAACATGATGTAAACCTTATTATTATACTCACCATATGTTTTAGAATCGTCTGCAACCAATTTTCTGTGTGTGCTACCAAAGCTCCAGAATTTACTTTCAGTAACAACACATTCTCTACATAGTGGAACATTGGAGTTTGCATTACTAAAGCAAGTCAATGGCTGTTCCATTCCAAATACTACCAGGTAAGTTCCTGAATTCAGCGTGCATTGGTGCATTCCATGGCACTGAGCACTCTTAATGCAATATCTATACAGTTCTAAATCAGCCTGAGTAGTTATGTACACAACCGTACCACAAAATGCATTGAATACAAAAGCATTCAACACAATGGAGTGTCAAGTACAATTTTGCTGAAAACTAGTATGTGCTAACATGATGTAAACCTTATTATTATACTCACCATATGATTCAGAATCGTCTGCAACCAATTTTATGTGTCTGCTACCTAATCTCCATAATTTACTTTCAGTAACAACACATTCTCTACGTAGTGGAACATTAGAGTTTGCAGTACTAAAGCAAGTCAATGGCTGTTCCATTCCAAATGGTACCAGGTAGGTTCCTATATTCAGCTTGCATTGGTGTATTCCATGGCACTGAGCATTCTACATGCAATATCTACACTGTTCCAAATCACCCTGAGTAGTTATGTACACAACCTTACCACAAAATGCATTGAATAGAAAGTAAAGCATTCAACACAAAGGAGTGCCAAGTACAATTTTTCTAAAAACAGCTATTTGCTAACATGATGTAAACCTTATTATTATACTCACCATATGAGTCAGAATTGTCTGCAACCAATTTTATGTGTGTGCTACCTAATCTCCAGAATTTACTTTCAGTAACAACACATTCTCTACATAGTGGAACATTAGAGTTTGCAGTACTAAAGCAAGTTAATGGCTGTTCCATTCCAAATGGTACCAGGAAGGTTCCTATATTCAGCTTACATTGGTGTATTCCATGGCACTGAGCATTCTACATGCAATATCTACACAGTTCCAAATCACCCTGAGTAGTTATGTACACAACCTTACCACAAAATGCATTGAATAGAAAGTAAAGCATTCAACGCAATGGAGTGCCAAGAACAATTTTGCTAAAAACAGCTGTTTGCTAACATGATGTAAACCTTATTATTATACTTCACCATATGTTTTAGAATAGTATGCAACCAATTTTATGAGTCTGCTACCTTAGCTCCAGAATTTACTTTCAGTAACAACGCATTTTCTACATAGTGCAACATTAGAGTTTGCAGTACTAAAGCAAGTCAATGGCTGTTCCATTCCAAATGGTACCAGGTAGGTTCCTCAATTCAGCTTGCATTGGTGTATTCCATGGCACTGAGCACTCTACATGCAATATCTGCACAGTTCCAAATCACACTGAGTAGTTATGTACACAACCTTACCACGAAATGCATTGAAAGGAAATTAAAGCATTGAATACCATGGAGTGTCAAGTACAATTTTGGTGAAAACAAGTATGTGCTAACATGATGTAAACCTTATTATTATACTCAGCATATGATTTAGAATCGTCTGCAACCAATTTTCTGTGTGTGCTACCTAAGCTCCAGAATTTACTTTCAGTAACAACACATTCTCTACATAGTGGAACATTGGAGTTTGCAGTACTAAAGCAAGTCAATGGCTGTTCCATTCCAAATACTACCAGGTAAGTTCCTGAATTCAGCTTGCATTGGTGTATTCCATGGCACTGAGCACTCTTAATGCAATATCTATATAGTTCTAAATCACCCTGAGTAGTTATGTACACAACCGTACCACAAAATGCATTGAACACAAAAGCATTCAACACAATTTAGTGTCAAGTACAATTTTGCTGAAAACTAGTATGTGCTAACATGATGTAAACCTTATTATTATACTCACCATATGATTCAGAATTGTCTGCAACCAATTTTATGTGTCTGCTACCTAATCTCCATAATTTACTTTCAGTAACAACACATTCTCTACGTAGTGGAACATTAGAGTTTGCAGTACTAAAGCAAGTCAATGGCTGTTCCATTCCAAATGGTACCAGGTAGGTTCCTCAATTCAGCTTGCATTGGTGTATTCCAAGGCACTGAGCACTCTACATGCAATATCTGCACAGTTCCAGATCACACTGAGTAGTTATGTACACAACCTTACCACGAAATGCATTGAATAGAAAGTAAAGCATTGAACACAATGGAGTGTCAAGTACAATTTCGCTGAAAACTAGTATGTGCTAACATGATGTAAACCTTATTATTATACTCACCATATGATTTAGAATCGTCTGCAACCAATTTTATGTGTGTGCTACCTAAGCCACAGAATTTACTTTCAGTAACAACACATTCTCTACGTAGTGGAACATTAGAGTTTGCAGTACTAAAGCAAGTCAATGGCTGTTCCATTCCAAATGGTACCAGGTAGGTTCCTATATTCAGCTTGCATTGGTGTATTCAATGGCACTGAGCACTCTACATGCAATATCTACACAGTTCCAAATCACATGGAGTAGTTATGTACTCAACCTTACCACGAAATGCATTGAATGGAAATTAAAGCATTGAATACCATGGAGTGTCAAGTACAATTTTGGTGAAAACAAGTATGTGCTAACATGATGTAAACCTTATTATTATACTCACCATATGATTTAGAATCGTCTGCAACCAATTTTCTGTGTGTGCTACCTAAGCTCCAGAATTTACTTTCAGTAACAACACATTCTCTACATAGTGGAACATTAGAGTCTGCAGTACTAAAGCAAGTCAATGGCTGTTCCATTCCAAATACTACCAGGTAAGTTCCTGAATTCAGCATGCATTGGTGTATTCCATGGCACTGAGCACTCTTAATGCAATATCTATACAGTTCTAAATCACCCTGAGTAGTTATGTACACAACCGTACCACAAAATGCATTGAATACAAAAGCATTCAACACAATGGTGTGTCAAGTACAATTTTGCTGAAAACTAGTATGTGCTAACATGATGTAAACCTTATTATTATACTCACCATATGATTCAGAATCGTCTGCAAACAATTTTATGTGTCTGCTACCTAATCTCCATAATTTACTTTCAGTAACAACACATTCTCTACGTAGTGGAACATTAGAGTTTGCAGTACTAAAGCAAGTCAATGGCTGTTCCATTCCAAATGGTACCAGGGAGGTTCCTATATTCAGCTTGCATTGGGGTATTCCGTGGCACTGAGCATTCTACATGCAATATCTACACTGTTCCAAATCACCCTGAGTAGTTATGTACACAACCTTACCACGAAATGCATTGAATGGAAATTAAAGCATTGAATACCATGGAGTGTCAAGTACAATTTTGGTGAAAACAAGTATGTACTATCATGATGTAAACCTTATTATTATACTCACCATATGATTTAGAATAGTCTGTAAACAATTTTATGAGTGTGCTACCTAAGCTCCAGAATTTACTTTCAGTAACAACGCATTTTCTACAGAGTGCAACATTAGAGTCTGCAGTACTAAAGCAAGTCAATGGCTGTTCCATTCCAAATACTACCAGGTAAGTTCCTGAATTCAGCATGCATTGGTGTATTCCATGGCACTGAGCACTCTTAATGCAATATCTATACAGTTCTAAATCACCCTGAGTAGTTATGTACACAACCGTACCACAAAATGCATTGAATACAAAAGCATTCAACACAATGGTGTGTCAAGTACAATTTTGCTGAAAACTAGTATGTGCTAACATGATGTAAACCTTATTATTATACTCACCATATGATTCAGAATCGTCTGCAAACAATTTTATGTGTCTGCTACCTAATCTCCATAATTTACTTTCAGTAACAACACATTCTCTACGTAGTGGAACATTAGAGTTTGCAGTACTAAAGCAAGTCAATGGCTGTTCCATTCCAAATGGTACCATGTAGGTTCCTATATTCAGCTTGCATTGGTGTATTCCGTGGCACTGAGCATTCTACATGCAATATCTACACTGTTCCAAATCACCCTGAGTAGTTATGTACACAACCTTACCACGAAATGCATTGAATGGAAATTAAAGCATTGAATACCATGGAGTGTCAAGTGCAATTTTGGTGAAAACAAGTATGTGCTAACATGATGTAAACCTTATTATTATACTCACCATATGATTTAGAATCGTCTGCAACCAATTTTCTGTGTGTGCTACCTAAGCTCCAGAATTTACTTTCAGTAACAACACATTCTCTACATAGTGGAACATTAGAGTCTGCAGTACTAAAGCAAGTCAATGGCTGTTCCATTCCAAATACTACCAGGTAAGTTCCTGAATTCAGCATGCATTGGTGTATTCCATGGCACTGAGCACTCTTAATGCAATATCTATACAGTTCTAAATCACCCTGAGTAGTTATGTACACAACCGTACCACAAAATGCATTGAATACAAAAGCATTCAACACAATGGTGTGTCAAGTACAATTTTGCTGAAAACTAGTATGTGCTAACATGATGTAAACCTTATTATTATACTCACCATATGATTCAGAATCGTCTGCAAACAATTTTATGTGTCTGCTACCTAATCTCCATAATTTACTTTCAGTAACAACACATTCTCTACGTAGTGGAACATTAGAGTTTGCAGTACTAAAGCAAGTCAATGGCTGTTCCATTCCAAATGGTACCAGGTAGGTTCCTATATTCAGCTTGCATTGGTGTATTCCGTGGCACTGAGCATTCTACATGCAATATCTACACTGTTCCAAATCACCCTGAGTAGTTATGTACACAACCTTACCACGAAATGCATTGAATGGAAATTAAAGCATTGAATACCATGGAGTGTCAAGTACAATTTTGGTGAAAACAAGTATGTACTATCATGATGTAAACCTTATTATTATACTCACCATATGTTTTAGAATAGTCTGTAAACAATTTTATGAGTGTGCTACCTAAGCTCCAGAATTTACTTTCAGTAACAACGCATTTTCTACACAGTGCAACATTAGAGTCTGCAGTACTAAAGCAAGTCAATGGCTGTTCCATTCCAAATACTACCAGGTAAGTTCCTGAATTCAGCATGCATTGGTGTATTCCATGGCACTGAGCACTCTTAATGCAATATCTATACAGTTCTAAATCACCCTGAGTAGTTATGTACACAACCTTACCACGAAATGCATTGAATAGAAAGTAAAGCATTCAACACAATGGAGTGCCAAGTACAATTTTGCTAAAAACAGCTATTTGCTAACATGATGTAAACCTTATTATTATACTCACCATATGTTTTAGAATAGTCTGCAAACAATTTTATGAGTCTGCTACCTTAGCTACAGAATTTACTTACAGTAACAACTCATTTTCTACATAGTGCAACATTAGAGTTTGCAGTACTAAAGCAAGTCAATGGCTGTTCCATTCCAAATGGTACCAGGTAGGTTCCTCAATTCAGCTTGCATTGGTGTATGCCATGGCACTGAGCACTCTACATGCAATATCTGCACAGTTCCAAATCACACTGAGTAGTTATGTACACAACCTTACCACGAAATGCATTGAATAGAAAGTAAAGCATTGAACACAATGGAGTGTCAAGTACAATTTCGCTGAAATCTAGTATGTGCTAACATGATGTAAACCTTATTATTATACTCACCATATGATTTAGAATCGTCTGCAACCAATTTTATGTGTGTGCTACCAAAGATACAGAATTTACTTTCAGTAACAACACATTCTCTACATAGTGGAACATTAGATTTTGCAGTACTAAAGCAAGTCAATGGCTGTTCCATTCCAAATGGTACCAGGTAGGTTCCTATATTCAGCTTGCATTGGTGTATTCAATGGCAGTGAGCACTCTACATGCAATATCTACACAGTTCCAAATCACATGGAGTAGTTATGTACACAACCTTACCACGAAATGCATTGATTAGAAATTAAAGCATTGAATACAATGGAGTGTGAAGTACAAATTTGGTGAAAACAAGTATGTGCTAACATGATGTAATCCTTATTATTATACTCACCATATGATTTAGAATCGTCTGCAACCAATTTTCTGTGTGTGCTACCTAAGCTCCAGAATTCACTTTCAATAACAACACATTCTCTACATAGAGGAACATTAGAGTTTGCAGTACTAAAGCGTCAATGGCTGTTCCATTCCAAATACTACCAGGTAAGTTCCTGAATTCAACTTGCATTGTAGTATTCCTTGGCACTGAGCAATCTACATGCAATATCTGCACAGCTCGAAATCACCCTGAGTAGTTATGTACACAACCTTACCACGAAATGCATTGAATAGAAGGAAAAGCATTGAACACAATGGGGTGTCAAGTAAAATTTTGCTGAAAACTAGTATGTGCTAACATGATGTAAACCTTATTATTATACTCACCATATGATTCAGAATTGTCTGCAACCAATTTTATGTGTGTGCTACCTAATCTCCAGAATTTACTTTCAGTAACAACACATTCTCTAAATAGTGGAACATTAGAGTTTGCAGTACTAAAGCAAGTCAATGGCTGTTCCATTCCAAATGGTACCAGGAAGGTTCCTATATTCAGCTTACATTGGTGTATTCCAACGCACTGAGCATTCTACATGCAATATCTACACAGTTCCAAATCACATGGAGTAGTTATGTACACAACCTTACCACGAAATGCATTGAAAGGAAATTAAAGCATTGAATACCATGGAGTGTCAAGTACAATTTTGGTGAAAACAAGTATGTGCTAACATGATGTAAACCTTATTATTATACTCACCATATGATTTAGAATCGTCTGCAACCAATTTTCTGTGTGTGCTACCTAAGCTCCAGAATTTACTTTCAGTAACAACACATTCTCTACATAGTGGAACATTGGAGTTTGCAGTACTAAAGCAAGTCAATGACTGTTCCATTCCAAATGGTACCAGGAAGGTTCCTATATTCAGCTTACATTGGTGTATTCCATGGCACTGAGCACTCTTAATGCAATATCTATACAGTTCTAAATCACCCTGAGTAGTTATGTACACAACCTTACCACAAAATGCATTGCATAGAAAGAAAAGCATTCAACACAATGGAGTGCCAAGTACAATTTTGCTAAAAACAGCTATTTGCAAACGTGATGTAAACCTTATTATTATACTCACCATATGATTTAGAATAGTCTGCAAACAATTTTATGAGTGTGCTACCTAAGCTCCAGAATTTACTTTCAGTAACAACGCATTTTCTACATAGTGCAACATTAGAGTTTGCAGTACTAAAGCAAGTCAATGGCTGTTCCATTCCAAATGGTACCAGGTAGGTTCCTATATTCAGCTTGCATTGGTGTATTCAATGGCACTGAGCACTCTACATGCAATATCTACACAGTTCGAAATCACATGGAGTAGTTATGTACACAACCTTACCACGGAATGCATTGAATAGAAATTAAAGTATTGAATACACTGGAGTGTCAAGTACAATTTTGGTGAAAACAAGTATGTGCTAACATGATGTAATCCTTATTATTATACTCACCATATGATTTAGAATCGTCTGCAACCAATTGTCTGTGTGTGCTACCTAAGCTCCAGAATTCACTTTCAATAACAACACATTGTCTACATAGAGGAACATTAGAGTTTGAAGTACTAAAGCGTCAATGGCTGATCCATTCCAAATACTACCAGGTAAGTTCCTGAATTCAACTTGCATTGTAGTATTCCTTGGCACTGAGCAATCTACATGCAATATCTGCACAGCTCGAAATCACCCTGAGTAGTTATGTACACAACCTTACCACGAAATACATTGAATAGAAGGAAAAGCATTGAACACAATGGAGTGTCAAGTAAAATTTTGCTGAAAACTAGTATGTGCTAACATGATGTAAACCTTATTATTATACTCACCATATGATTCAGAATTGTCTGCAACCAATTTTATGTGTGTGCTACCTAATCTCCATAATTTACTTTCAGTAACAACACATTCTCTACATAGTGGAACATTAGAGTTTGCAGTACTAAAGCAAGTCAATGGCTGTTCCATACCAAATGGTACCAGGTAGGTTCCTATATTCTGCTTGCATTGGTGTATTCCATGGCACTGAGCATTCTACATGCAATATCTACACAGTTCCAAATCACCCTGAGTAGTTATGTACACAACCTTACCACAAAATGCATTGAATAGAAAGTAAAGCATTCAACACAATGGAGTGCCAAGTACAATTTTGCTAAAAACAGCTATTTGCTAACATGATGTAAACCTTATTATTATACTCACCATATGTTTTAGAATAGTCTGCAAACAATTTTATGAGTCTGCTACCTTAGCTACAGAATTTACTTCCAGTAACAACTCATTTTCTACATAGTGCAACATTAGAGTTTGCAGTACTAAAGCAAGTCAATGGCTGTTCCATACCAAATGGTACCAGGTAGGTTCCTCAATTCAGCTTGCATTGGTGTATTCCATGGCACTGAGCACTCTACATGCAATATCTGCACAGTTCCAAATCACACTGAGTAGTTATGTACACAACCTTACCACGAAATGCATTGAAAGGAAATTAAAGCATTGAATACCATGGAGTGTCAAGTACAATTTTGGTGAAAACAAGTATGTGCTAACATGATGTAAACCTTATTATTATACTCAGCATATGATTTAGAATCGTCTGCAACCAATTTTCTGTGTGTGCTACCTAAGCTCCAGAATTTACTTTCAGTAACAACACATTCTCTACATAGTGGAACATTGGAGTTTGCAGTACTAAAGCAAGTCAATGGCTGTTCCATTCCAAATACTACCAGGTAAGTTCCTGAATTCAGCTTGCATTGGTGTATTCCATGGCACTGAGCACTCTTAATGCAATATCTATATAGTTCTAAATCACCCTGAGTAGTTATGTACACAACCGTACCACAAAATGCATTGAACACAAAAGCATTCAACACAATTTAGTGTCAAGTACAATTTTGCTGAAAACTAGTATGTGCTAACATGATGTAAACCTTATTATTATACTCACCATATGATTCAGAATTGTCTGCAACCAATTTTATGTGTCTGCTACCTAATCTCCATAATTTACTTTCAGTAACAACACATTCTCTACGTAGTGGAACATTAGAGTTTGCAGTACTAAAGCAAGTCAATGGCTGTTCCATTCCAAATGGTACCAGGTAGGTTCCTCAATTCAGCTTGCATTGGTGATTTCCAAGGCACTGAGCACTCTACATGCAATATCTGCACAGTTCCAGATCACACTGAGTAGTTATGTACACAACCTTACCACGAAATGCATTGAATAGAAAGTAAAGCATTGAACACAATGGAGTGTCAAGTACAATTTCGCTGAAAACTAGTATGTGCTAACATGATGTAAACCTTATTATTATACTCACCATATGATTTAGAATCGTCTGCAACCAATTTTATGTGTGTGCTACCTAAGCCACAGAATTTACTTTCAGTAACAACACATTCTCTACGTAGTGGAACATTAGAGTTTGCAGTACTAAAGCAAGTCAATGGCTGTTCCATTCCAAATGGTACCAGGTAGGTTCCTATATTCAGCTTGCATTGGTGTATTCAATGGCACTGAGCACTCTACATGCAATATCTACACAGTTCCAAATCACATGGAGTAGTTATGTACTCAACCTTACCACGAAATGCATTGAATGGAAATTAAAGCATTGAATACCATGGAGTGTCAAGTACAATTTTGGTGAAAACAAGTATGTGCTAACATGATGTAAACCTTATTATTATACTCACCATATGATTTAGAATCGTCTGCAACCAATTTTCTGTGTGTGCTACCTAAGCTCCAGAATTTACTTTCAGCAACAACACATTCTCTACATAGTGGAACATTAGAGTCTGCAGTACTAAAGCAAGTCAATGGCTGTTCCATTCCAAATACTACCAGGTAAGTTCCTGAATTCAGCATGCATTGGTGTATTCCATGGCACTGAGCACTCTTAATGCAATATCTATACAGTTCTAAATCACCCTGAGTAGTTATGTACACAACCGTACCACAAAATGCATTGAATACAAAAGCATTCAACACAATGGTGTGTCAAGTACAATTTTGCTGAAAACTAGTATGTGCTAACATGATGTAAACCTTATTATTATACTCACCATATGATTCAGAATCGTCTGCAAACAATTTTATGTGTCTGCTACCTAATCTCCATAATTTACTTTCAGTAACAACACATTCTCTACGTAGTGGAACATTAGAGTTTGCAGTACTAAAGCAAGTCAATGGCTGTTCCATTCCAAATGGTACCAGGGAGGTTCCTATATTCAGCTTGCATTGGTGTATTCCGTGGCACTGAGCATTCTACATGCAATATCTACACTGTTCCAAATCACCCTGAGTAGTTATGTACACAACCTTACCACGAAATGCATTGAATGGAAATTAAAGCATTGAATACCATGGAGTGTCAAGTACAATTTTGGTGAAAACAAGTATGTACTATCATGATGTAAACCTTATTATTATACTCACCATATGATTTAGAATAGTCTGTAAACAATTTTATGAGTGTGCTACCTAAGCTCCAGAATTTACTTTCAGTAACAACGCATTTTCTACAGAGTGCAACATTAGAGTCTGCAGTACTAAAGCAAGTCAATGGCTGTTCCATTCCAAATACTACCAGGTAAGTTCCTGAATTCAGCATGCATTGGTGTATTCCATGGCACTGAGCACTCTTAATGCAATATCTATACAGTTCTAAATCACCCTGAGTAGTTATGTACACAACCGTACCACAAAATGCATTGAATACAAAAGCATTCAACACAATGGTGTGTCAAGTACAATTTTGCTGAAAACTAGTATGTGCTAACATGATGTAAACCTTATTATTATACTCACCATATGATTCAGAATCGTCTGCAAACAATTTTATGTGTCTGCTACCTAATCTCCATAATTTACTTTCAGTAACAACACATTCTCTACGTAGTGGAACATTAGAGTTTGCAGTACTAAAGCAAGTCAATGGCTGTTCCATTCCAAATGGTACCAGGTAGGTTCCTATATTCAGCTTGCATTGGTGTATTCCGTGGCACTGAGCATTCTACATGCAATATCTACACTGTTCCAAATCACCCTGAGTAGTTATGTACACAACCTTACCACGAAATGCATTGAATGGAAATTAAAGCATTGAATACCATGGAGTGTCAAGTACAATTTTGGTGAAAACAAGTATGTACTATCATGATGTAAACCTTATTATTATACTCACCATATGATTTAGAATAGTCTGTAAACAATTTTATGAGTGTGCTACCTAAGCTCCAGAATTTACTTTCAGTAACAACGCATTTTCTACAGAGTGCAACATTAGAGTCTGCAGTACTAAAGCAAGTCAATGGCTGTTCCATTCCAAATACTACCAGGTAAGTTCCTGAATTCAGCATGCATTGGTGTATTCCATGGCACTGAGCACTCTTAATGCAATATCTATACAGTTCTAAATCACCCTGAGTAGTTATGTACACAACCGTACCACAAAATGCATTGAATACAAAAGCATTCAACACAATGGTGTGTCAAGTACAATTTTGCTGAAAACTAGTATGTGCTAACATGATGTAAACCTTATTATTATACTCACCATATGATTCAGAATCGTCTGCAAACAATTTTATGTGTCTGCTACCTAATCTCCATAATTTACTTTCAGTAACAACACATTCTCTACGTAGTGGAACATTAGAGTTTGCAGTACTAAAGCAAGTCAATGGCTGTTCCATTCCAAATGGTACCATGTAGGTTCCTATATTCAGCTTGCATTGGTGTATTCCGTGGCACTGAGCATTCTACATGCAATATCTACACTGTTCCAAATCACCCTGAGTAGTTATGTACACAACCTTACCACGAAATGCATTGAATGGAAATTAAAGCATTGAATACCATGGAGTGTCAAGTGCAATTTTGGTGAAAACAAGTATGTGCTAACATGATGTAAACCTTATTATTATACTCACCATATGATTTAGAATCGTCTGCAACCAATTTTCTGTGTGTGCTACCTAAGCTCCAGAATTTACTTTCAGTAACAACACATTCTCTACATAGTGGAACATTAGAGTCTGCAGTACTAAAGCAAGTCAATGGCTGTTCCATTCCAAATACTACCAGGTAAGTTCCTGAATTCAGCATGCATTGGTGTATTCCATGGCACTGAGCACTCTTAATGCAATATCTATACAGTTCTAAATCACCCTGAGTAGTTATGTACACAACCGTACCACAAAATGCATTGAATACAAAAGCATTCAACACAATGGTGTGTCAAGTACAATTTTGCTGAAAACTAGTATGTGCTAACATGATGTAAACCTTATTATTATACTCACCATATGATTCAGAATCGTCTGCAAACAATTTTATGTGTCTGCTACCTAATCTCCATAATTTACTTTCAGTAACAACACATTCTCTACGTAGTGGAACATTAGAGTTTGCAGTACTAAAGCAAGTCAATGGCTGTTCCATTCCAAATGGTACCATGTAGGTTCCTATATTCAGCTTGCATTGGTGTATTCCGTGGCACTGAGCATTCTACATGCAATATCTACACTGTTCCAAATCACCCTGAGTAGTTATGTACACAACCTTACCACGAAATGCATTGAATGGAAATTAAAGCATTGAATACCATGGAGTGTCAAGTGCAATTTTGGTGAAAACAAGTATGTGCTAACATGATGTAAACCTTATTATTATACTCACCATATGATTTAGAATCGTCTGCAACCAATTTTCTGTGTGTGCTACCTAAGCTCCAGAATTTACTTTCAGTAACAACACATTCTCTACATAGTGGAACATTAGAGTCTGCAGTACTAAAGCAAGTCAATGGCTGTTCCATTCCAAATACTACCAGGTAAGTTCCTGAATTCAGCATGCATTGGTGTATTCCATGGCACTGAGCACTCTTAATGCAATATCTATACAGTTCTGAATCACCCTGAGTAGTTATGTACACAACCGTACCACAAAATGCATTGAATACAAAAGCATTCAACACAATGGTGTGTCAAGTACAATTTTGCTGAAAACTAGTATGTGCTAACATGATGTAAACCTTATTATTATACTCACCATATGATTCAGAATCGTCTGCAAACAATTTTATGTGTCTGCTACCTAATCTCCATAATTTACTTTCAGTAACAACACATTCTCTACGTAGTGGAACATTAGAGTTTGCAGTACTAAAGCAAGTCAATGGCTGTTCCATTCCAAATGGTACCAGGTAGGTTCCTATATTCAGCTTGCATTGGTGTATTCCGTGGCACTGAGCATTCTACATGCAATATCTACACTGTTCCAAATCACCCTGAGTAGTTATGTACACAACCTTACCACGAAATGCATTGAATGGAAATTAAAGCATTGAATACCATGGAGTGTCAAGTACAATTTTGGTGAAAACAAGTATGTACTATCATGATGTAAACCTTATTATTATACTCACCATATGTTTTAGAATAGTCTGCAAACAATTTTATGAGTCTGCTACCTTAGCTACAGAATTTACTTCCAGTAACAACTCATTTTCTACATAGTGCAACATTAGAGTTTGCAGTACTAAAGCAAGTCAATGGCTGTTCCATTCCAAATGGTACCAGGTAGGTTCCTCAATTCAGCTTGCATTGGTGTATGCCATGGCACTGAGCACTCTACATGCAATATCTGCACAGTTCCAAATCACACTGAGTAGTTATGTACACAACCTTACCACGAAATGCATTGAATAGAAAGTAAAGCATTGAACACAATGGAGTGTCAAGTACAATTTCGCTGAAATCTAGTATGTGCTAACATGATGTAAACCTTATTATTATACTCACCATATGATTTAGAATCGTCTGCAACCAATTTTATGTGTGCGCTACCAAAGATACAGAATTTACTTTCAGTAACAACACATTCTCTACATAGTGGAACATTAGATTTTGCAGTACTAAAGCAAGTCAATGGCTGTTCCATTCCAAATGGTACCAGGTAGGTTCCTATATTCAGCTTGCATTGGTGTATTCAATGGCAGTGAGCACTCTACATGCAATATCTACACAGTTCCAAATCACATGGAGTAGTTATGTACACAACCTTACCACGAAATGCATTGATTAGAAATTAAAGCATTGAATACAATGGAGTGTGAAGTACAAATTTGGTGAAAACAAGTATGTGCTAACATGATGTAATCCTTATTATTATACTCACCATATGATTTAGAATCGTCTGCAACCAATTTTCTGTGTGTGCTACCTAAGCTCCAGAATTCACTTTCAATAACAACACATTCTCTACATAGAGGAACATTAGAGTTTGCAGTACTAAAGCGTCAATGGCTGTTCCATTCCAAATACTACCAGGTAAGTTCCTGAATTCAACTTGCATTGTAGTATTCCTTGGCACTGAGCAATCTACATGCAATATCTGCACAGCTCGAAATCACCCTGAGTAGTTATGTACACAACCTTACCACGAAATGCATTGAATAGAAGGAAAAGCATTGAACACAATGGGGTGTCAAGTAAAATTTTGCTGAAAACTAGTATGTGCTAACATGATGTAAACCTTATTATTATACTCACCATATGATTCAGAATTGTCTGCAACCAATTTTATGTGTGTGCTACCTAATCTCCAGAATTTACTTTCAGTAACAACACATTCTCTAAATAGTGGAACATTAGAGTTTGCAGTACTAAAGCAAGTCAATGGCTGTTCCATTCCAAATGGTACCAGGAAGGTTCCTATATTCAGCTTACATTGGTGTATTCCAACGCACTGAGCATTCTACATGCAATATCTACACAGTTCCAAATCACATGGAGTAGTTATGTACACAACCTTACCACGAAATGCATTGAAAGGAAATTAAAGCATTGAATACCATGGAGTGTCAAGTACAATTTTGGTGAAAACAAGTATGTGCTAACATGATGTAAACCTTATTATTATACTCACCATATGATTTAGAATCGTCTGCAACCAATTTTCTGTGTGTGCTACCTAAGCTCCAGAATTTACTTTCAGTAACAACACATTCTCTACATAGTGGAACATTGGAGTTTGCAGTACTAAAGCAAGTCAATGACTGTTCCATTCCAAATGGTACCAGGAAGGTTCCTATATTCAGCTTACATTGGTGTATTCCATGGCACTGAGCACTCTTAATGCAATATCTATACAGTTCTAAATCACCCTGAGTAGTTATGTACACAACCTTACCACAAAATGCATTGCATAGAAAGAAAAGCATTCAACACAATGGAGTGCCAAGTACAATTTTGCTAAAAACAGCTATTTGCAAACGTGATGTAAACCTTATTATTATACTCACCATATGATTTAGAATAGTCTGCAAACAATTTTATGAGTGTGCTACCTAAGCTCCAGAATTTACTTTCAGTAACAACGCATTTTCTACATAGTGCAACATTAGAGTTTGCAGTACTAAAGCAAGTCAATGGCTGTTCCATTCCAAATGGTACCAGGTAGGTTCCTATATTCAGCTTGCATTGGTGTATTCAATGGCACTGAGCACTCTACATGCAATATCTACACAGTTCGAAATCACATGGAGTAGTTATGTACACAACCTTACCACGGAATGCATTGAATAGAAATTAAAGTATTGAATACACTGGAGTGTCAAGTACAATTTTGGTGAAAACAAGTATGTGCTAACATGATGTAATCCTTATTATTATACTCACCATATGATTTAGAATCGTCTGCAACCAATTGTCTGTGTGTGCTACCTAAGCTCCAGAATTCACTTTCAATAACAACACATTGTCTACATAGAGGAACATTAGAGTTTGAAGTACTAAAGCGTCAATGGCTGTTCCATTCCAAATACTACCAGGTAAGTTCCTGAATTCAACTTGCATTGTAGTATTCCTTGGCACTGAGCAATCTACATGCAATATCTGCACAGCTCGAAATCACCCTGAGTAGTTATGTACACAACCTTACCACGAAATACATTGAATAGAAGGAAAAGCATTGAACACAATGGAGTGTCAAGTAAAATTTTGCTGAAAACTAGTATGTGCTAACATGATGTAAACCTTATTATTATACTCACCATATGATTCAGAATTGTCTGCAACCAATTTTATGTGTGTGCTACCTAATCTCCATAATTTACTTTCAGTAACAACACATTCTCTACATAGTGGAACATTAGAGTTTGCAGTACTAAAGCAAGTCAATGGCTGTTCCATACCAAATGGTACCAGGTAGGTTCCTATATTCTGCTTGCATTGGTGTATTCCATGGCACTGAGCATTCTACATGCAATATCTACACAGTTCCAAATCACCCTGAGTAGTTATGTACACAACCTTACCACAAAATGCATTGAATAGAAAGTAAAGCATTCAACACAATGGAGTGCCAAGTACAATTTTGCTAAAAACAGCTATTTGCTAACATGATGTAAACCTTATTATTATACTCACCATATGTTTTAGAATAGTCTGCAAACAATTTTATGAGTCTGCTACCTTAGCTACAGAATTTACTTCCAGGAACAACGCATTTTCTACATAGTGCAACATTAGAGTTTGCAGTACTAAAGCAAGTCAATGGCTGTTCCATTCCAAATGGTACCAGGTAGGTTCCTCAATTCAGCTTGCATTGGTGTATGCCATGGCACTGAGCACTCTACATGCAATATCTGCACAGTTCCAAATCACACTGAGTAGTTATGTACACAACCTTACCACGAAATGCATTGAATAGAAAGTAAAGCATTGAACACA